>NW_025408623.1:0-678543 GCF_020137385.1 Morchella sextelata
GGGGTGAAAGCGAGGGGGGGTGGGTCGAATATGGGCCCTCGAGCATCTGCTTGTCGGGCAGCGAAGGAGTAAGGAGTGGTGACTATAGTGGGGAGGGGGTACGGCGTGGAAGCTGGCCATTATGGTAACCTTCCTGAAGTCAAGTAAGTGTTTGTGGTCGCATTCGAGAGTGCTGACTGTAGTGTTGAGGGGTGGTCTCGGAGACCGGTTGAGTTTGCGGGTGAGGGGAGCGGGCCGCCTCGGTTAAGGTATGTATGGTCGCAATCGAAAGTGCCGACCGTAATAAGGGTGGTCTCGGAGACAGGTTGGGTTGGGGTGAGGGGAGCGGGGCCGCCTCGGTTAAGGATGGGTTGCCTGGTTGAGGCCGAAAGAGAGGGGTAAGGTTAAAGCTTGCAGGAGCTCGCGCTTGAAGGGAGGGGCTACTTTCATGGATCGACTAATAGATATACGGGGTTATGAAGAGTCGGATCAGTCAGAAAGGTTCTATTGGGTTCTACCAGGTTCTGTTGATCGTTAATGTATGAGTTATGTTGTATTTATCATCGCTGAGATTTCCTTGGGTATATCAAGGGGGTTTGTTTGTATTTCTCGTTCTTTTTCTTCTTCTTCTTCCTTTACGCAACGTCTTCTGTATCTACGCTGTCTATTGCTATACAATATTATCGTCCTCTTCTTTCTTTAAGAAGACCACTGCCTCGCTTCCTCCTTGTCTCGTCGAACCTTACCAACGCTAGAGTCCCGTACTACCCTTATTGCGAGTTCCCATACCGCCCCCTATTACACTCTTCGTACCCTGCGGAATACTCGCTACTCCCCCCCTTGAGAAACACTAATCCCACTGCTAGTAGAATTGGACCTATGGTCTTTTGAGAAGTAGTAATCAGTCAAAATATTATAGCTTCTCTTTTAACATTTTGTGGTTGTACAAAGTACTAGTATTGCATGCTTTATCGCGTCTCAAACTGTCTCAGAATGTGCCGAATTTGTTGCTTTGGTACCAGTAACCTCTCTAGAAAATCAAGTCAGGATTGGGTATATGGCTTATAAAGGATTCAAACCTTCCTATCTTCCTGCATAAGTACTGCTTATCTTCCTATTCATATATCAACATCTTCCTCAAAACCTAATACTTATATATGCTTCGACACCAACTACTTACTTGAATCTAGATATGAATATATTTTTACCAAGCTCTTGATTTTAACCCCTATACCGACAATACTACATACTCCTAAACAAAACCAAACAGATATCAAAATAGCAGCAAATCGATTCTAAAATTGAGATCAAATAAAAAGCTGAACTTTTGCATGAGGGTGCACCGAAGAGAATTCACATATTTTTGTTCTTTCATAAATGCAGCTCTGTAGTCACTGGAGTATGTGTAGGCAATCAGGTTTGAATAAATATTTGGGCAGGCAGTTACAGAAAAAAAAGTAGGAACCGGAGTGGATACGGAAGTATGCAGGTCACTAACAAAGGTTTATACAAAATTGGGTAGAAGGATAAAAAATATAACAATGGTACGGAAACGTTGTCATATGTAATATATCAATTTTCAGTTAAATCTCATTCTAGAAGCAAAGGCTGCTAATGAAACCTGTCAACCGGGCTAATGATGATAGCGTAAACATCAGGAAAAAATGTGTTTCGATAGGACGAATCGGTCAGCCTATATATACAAATTATTATTCCGCGCCTATAACCTTGTTTGTTGCTAACAAAACCTCGTCCTGCTACTGCTAAAATTTGGAAAGTCCTCCTTTAGTAACTCGTGAGCATCCGAAATATTACCTTTCATATTTTAACGAATAGTTGGCGTCCAAAATATGATATCTCATCTTTTGATACCTGATCACCTCCGAAAATATAATAAATCGTCGCGCATCTGGCAAAGTTCTAGCAATAGTCCCGACCTTGCTAGCAAACTCCCAAATTACATCATATCTGAGCCGTTATCAACATTCCAAGGATTCTTGCTTACTTACACACCTGATTATCTGACTGTCTTATTCTCGACATCTACATCCACACCTACCTCGTACCTACTTCGATACCTACCTACTACCTGAATGAAACTTAACTCCTACTAGCAGTGATATCTAACTTCTAACAGCAGCGATGCCTGAATATGTATATACTTACCTTTTGATTTTGATGAGTGTACTGACACCGCTACATACTGCTAAAAATCCCAAATTCTCAATAATTTCACCAAATTGTCGCCCAAATCTACACCTAAATCGGTGTATGACGATGCAACAAGTCAACATCAAATAAGCTCCTAATCGGTAAGAGGGTTAGCAGGCAGCTGCAGAGGTATATAGGGAGTCAATGTGGTGTAGAGCCGTCCGATAGGCTTCGCGCGGTTTTACGCAAGGTGGCAGGTAAGCAGTATGGGAGTGGGTAGAGTACAACCGATTATTTATTTCGAGTTAGGTGGACAGATAGATGAAATATTGTGAAAGTCAATTGAAAATCTTCTCCTGACCCATATACTGTTTGCCGAGTGATCTAATACTACCAGCAAAACACTGCTAGCGAAACCCGTTAACCGGGTACAATATAGTAGTAAGGAGACGGAATGAGGCTCCGAAAGATGACTATGCATCCTATCCTGTCGCCACGGTTATTTCTCGCAAAGAGGCGCACTGGCTCCAATTCCGTATATCCCGGGGTCAGGATACAAGCAAGTAAAAGTCTAGGGATATATGGGGCATCTAGAGAATTTGAGGGATTTCGGGCACCCAAGTGCCCCAAAAAGATATGCAGTTTTTTCCTGATCAAAACGATACCGAACAATGATACCTACTAAAATCACGAGTTGTTTATTAAACTGCTGCAAAGTAGTCAGATGAAAAAGTTAGAGAATCATGTCAGCTGAATCTAGGTATAAATGTAACATATGCGTGGAATTTGATGCATGTCGGTTGTGTGAGAAGTAGTAGTAATGTAACGAAGTCTAAAGAGGCGGGGTTCTCGGGAGGATTTTGGGTTAGGTACCCAGGCTAGAATTGACTCGGGTAAGTTCTTGGACTTGGACGCAGGATCGGGCTGAATACCGATCGAAACAAAGTATATTACTAACAAACAGAATAAAGATTTTGCGTAAAGAAGGAAGAAAGAGAAGTACACGGAGTAAGGACGAATCCCCGAACATAACCCCCAAAGAGAAACCTGATGACTAACCCCAGTAACCATATCTAAAGAAATCTCATAAAAACATAGTAAAATCCTATAACCGAGCCCGATCTTTCTTCCCACAATACTAACCCGAAGCGTTCAGCGCTTCCTGTATCTTCCGTACACCTTCCTTTCTGATCCAACATAACCAATATCATCCCGATCCTTCAACCAATGACACGATTCCGGAGACTTCCCGATGGCAAGGCAGGTGAGGGCGGTCGGGCCGTGATACGGAGCCATTTCAACTGTCTGTTGTATGAGTACAAACACAGCCCGGTTACATGCTGAGAGTAGTTGTTAGAAGCCAGTTGTATAGTAACATTCAAGTACCAGCAGTGTGGTTAGCAACCAGCTGTCAGAGTAACCAAATTCTGAGCCCTAGGAAGAGGATCTATTTCTGGGAATAACGACTGACGAGTCTATGCCTCGCCAATAATTAGAAGGCCAGTCAGAGTGAAGTTTTGAGTGCTCAGGAATCCTATGCATCCTCTGAGCATTGTAAGTCCACCTGTAGTGGCAAGGACTATGACTGAGCAGTCTACAGTATACGAAGTTTCTACAACAATGATTAAACTCACACACAAGCGGCAGCTTATTCATACAGGCCCAGTTTTGTGACAACAAAGGCTGCAGATATTACAAAGGCTTTGACTAATGGTAGTTGCCTTCGGAACCAGAAGCACTCGCTGACGCTTGTATAGAAAAGAATTAGCGATGGTATTGTTTCACTTACATCAGGAGGTATCGCCGGAGCTTAATAAGGAAGTAGGAGTAGAGAACGGAGTTCTTTGGAGTATAAGTACCCGTTGCCATTCGCGCTCAGCTATCGGATTTCCTCAGTCTTCTTCAGAGGTTTCAAGTATTTTACTCGGTAGTCAAGTCCTTAAAGATAATTAAGTTCTAGCGATAGTATCTTTGAATAATCTGTACCTGATTTCTATCTTGTACGGCTACATATATTCTATTGAATTCTAGCGATAAATAGAAAGTCTGCCCCAGTTACAACTAATATATATCATTACTAAAAGCGATCTTACCTTTATATTTTATATACGGTTATACAAGTACTTGTGAACCACACAAAAGTTTGGTTTCGAAACCAAAGCTTGTAAATACAAAGCTTAGCAGTATTTGACAAAAGTTCAACTCGTTTCAATTGTGCCGGTTAATGTTCCCATATGTACAATGTATCAAGATCATTCATTGGAAATTGATTTATGTCAAAAATAGTTTGTGCTTTTAGATTCTGAAAGACGTAACAAATTCAGTTTTGTTAACTCTGACAAAATAAATTCACAAAATCAAACTTTGTCAAATATGAATCACTATTACTTTATAGAAAAAGCAAAGAATATTCCGAATCAATAAAATACAAACAGGATAAATAACACATTTCGATCTGCTGAACGTATTCTATACAAAATACACTAATATCAAATCAAGTATTTTATTGATGAAATACAGCTTTCTTTGTTTGTATAAATTTGGAATTTTGATAGAATGGTAGCTAAATAACACAATAAAATTTGGTTAACATAATGAAATACAGAAATATTTTATCAATCCCAAACATTTCAACTATAATTGCATTAGTCTCATACAAATCAAAATGGTTAAAGGTAAACCTACATATCCGGATTTGTGAAATATTCCAAAACTCACAAAATAGTGTAATTCTGAATTGCAGATTTCAATCCCGTAATTTGCAGTGTATCCTTGGTACCAAAATCGATAAAAACTGGGATCGGAAAATTCTGCATTGGTAGTTGTTTTGGTTCTCCTGTTTGATAATCTCCTTTCCTCCCTGACCCCTCTAAAGCTTTCTCAAAAGTCTTCCAGTCAGTTACTGGTATTTGTCTGACTGAATACCAAATTCTTTGTCTTCTTCCCGGACCCGCTCTATGGTTTGAGGTGTAAATTCTTTGATAGAATCTGGTTTTAACTGGATGTGGCAAAACCCAATTATATTCTAGGAATTGGTGACAGTGTTTTGGTGCCCATGCTTTGGCTTTGGAAATCCCGAAATTTCGATCCAAAAAGGTGTAAATCTGTTTGAAAAGTAGCCTGAAATGCTTGTTCTCCCAACTGTTTCTTTCAATACCATCATTGAAGAACCAGAGGTATTCTGCCCTCTGTAATGGTGAAAACCGAAATTTGTTGGATGACTCTGTATAATGGTATTCCAGGCCTTCCACAACTCTTTTCCTCAACCCTTCCACACTCATCCCAACCTTTCCCAATAAACAATCCTCCATATCCTCACATTCAAAATCCTCCGATGTGTTTGACCAAACCTCTTGTCTGAAATTCATAATACAATTTGTAGACAACAGTAACAAAGCTTGATAAACGTAATATTTGTTTGTTGAATGTCTCTTGATTGTATCGAGTATGGCGGTAAATTGATTGTGAATATCAGTGATGGATTTTGTAACGGGGACTGTGGGCGTAGGAACTATGAAGCCAAGGAATACAACCGAGGTGAAGACGTAAACGTAGACGTGGGAGGTTCGTGGACTATGGACTATGGGGCCGAAGGGTACACCTAAGGCAAGAACGGGGACTGTGGACTATGGACTATGGATGGTTGTACCTGGTCTAGTATACCGGGTAAACCCTATGACGTAGTGCAAACCAAATAGTATTCGTAACTGTGAAGTACAGAGGTTGCATAAAGAGAAAAGGAAAAGAAAGAGAAACAAGAAATCATGAAACAACGCCCCCCTTATATATCCATACGCTATCACAATGCTGACTCATACTCTCGCATAACAGAAACAGAAAGAACATAATAGAAACCCGCTTCGCTAAACCCAACCACACTACATAACCCTTCCTCTTCGTACCCTAACACCTCGCATGACCAAACCACATGGCTGCCATTACAGATTTAACCTGCCCCCATCTCTTCTTGTATGATTGGTGAAGGCTGTTGTTCTTGAATAGTATTTTCTGAGAATACAAAACCGAAAAATTCCACTTCCCCCAGTCAATTTTCTGAGATGGGAGCCAAGGATATCCAAACTCTTGCATGGAATTTTTAAATCCCATTCCCTCCATGCCCTTATCACCATAAATGCCACCAATGCACTTGTCATGCCATAATCCAGCCTCTCTACTGATATCACGACCTCCATAACAAATTTCAATATTCTCAAAAACATCACCATGAAACGAGTGTGTTCCCATGAAACTGTTGTACTTGCAGGTGTGAGGCTCATTGTATACTCAAATCCAAATGCGAATTTGTTGATATTTGATTTCAGATACTCAAATATTTCAGGAGTGGGATGAGCCCAGAATGGCCTGTCGAAAGTGGGATTGGAATTGTGAATTATCTTTGGTGTTTGATCCGAAAGGTATTGACTGATCTTGAACAATAAGGACATAGTGACGCGATGTTCCTCTCTTATCCCATAGGACTTCATGCAATCCGATTTCAATGCTTCATGACATCTCATTTTGGAAGTGTAATATGCTTTCTGTACTGAATTGGTTTCCCACTTTGAACCACCACCAGCTGCAAACCAAGAGGATTTCAAATAAGGATCAACTGCCAACCCTTCCAATGCGTCATTTTGGAATGGATATGTCTTCGCTGCATTGAATATCTCATGTGTAATAGTGTAAAATTGAAAATACACTAATCCCGCTTTTCGAAATACACTTTTTTGAGTTGGTGTGAAGGACATGCTAGCTGTTTCATTGCTTAATGCCCACTGGTAAAACACAAACTGATTGGCTTTGATAAAATCCACTTTTGAAATCAAAGTGTTATAGTTTTGAAGGCAACATTTACGCCAGAGATAGGTGATTGGGGTTGCTGAAATTGCTGGTCCCTCAATGTGGTTGGGGAATATTGAGAAAGGAGGACACTTTTCCACATATTCCTTCCCGTAATCCAACCAAGTATACTTGGGATCCAAGTATTGGTTATCACAACTGTGACTCCAGAGATGCAAAAATGAATTGAAACAATCATTTGGATTCTCCTTCTTGGTTATCAATTTCAAATCCTTTCCATCAAGCAGAATAACCATATTTTCGAAATCATGTAATCCCGCATTATTACATCTTGATTTCATTTTGATCCAAATTTCATCCAAGTACTGTGGAGCAATGAGGTGGGTAATCAACTGTGTGGCGCCTGAGGTTTTCGTTTTTCTTGATCTGTTCTCTGTACCAGCCGCATATGCATTGAGTTTTGCCTTTTCTATTGAGGAGGGAAGATGTTGAAGTCTGTCTGGAGGACAACATTCATGGACTGCAGGGAGAAATACAGAATCATAAAATCTTTGCAATTCTTTTTCTGTCAGGAAATTGTTGTCCTTGTCTGGGTGGTATAGGTTGGGGAAGAAAATGAAAATATTCAATTCAGTAAATTGAAATATTCTGCCCAGAATGAGATGCGGGATTTTCTGAATTGGAAGTGTATTATTTCGTTTCGTTTTTGGGTTGGTAACAGAGAGTTGTATGTGAAGGTTTTGTTGAATGTTGAGATGTCTGGGAGGAAAGAAAAAGACCCTTAATCCTCTTTTTGCAACAGCCAAAGATTTAGGTAATGCCAATACACTGTCAATGTCAAACATAGTATGGATTTGCAATTCTCGATTTTGAATTGTTGGTGGTTCCAATGCAAATGAGATTTTGGGTGGAGGAGAGCCTGTTGTTTTTGAGATACCACAAAAAACTGTTCTGAATTCATTTGGTGTAAGATTGTTTTCCGTGCCTTTATAAAATGATGCCTTGTTCAAAACGTATGGTATTTCAACTCCAAGGGATTGGGGTGTAACTCCCAATGGTGGGAGAATTTCGGTTTTTGACTGCTTGGGACTTTTGATGTCTTGTTGCGAATGTATTTCTTGACCACAGCCTTGGAAACTGTGTAGTTGTTGTACCAAAAACTCCACCACCCTCTCCACTGTACTTTCTCTCTGTTTTTCCAATTCTGAAATTTCATTCACCGTTCCAACACCAAACTGTTCCTCATACTCCTCCTCCTCCTCCTCCTCCTCATCCTCAGTTTCACTGAAAATGTAGGAGGAATCTGATTGAATTGAAACCGGGATATGTATTGTAGGAGTTGATTCTGAAATATCGTTGAAATCTGAAATGAATAATCAGTCAATCATAGAATAGAATTATTTCGAATTTGATGTAATGTATGTAAGTACCTCCTTCCTTATCCTGCTCCTCATACTCCTCCTCATCCTCATCTGAAATAGTATTACAATCAGTCTGACTGAAAGTGTAGGAGGAATCTGATTGTCGTGAAACGGGGATATGTATTGTTGGTGTTGATTCTGAAATATCTTTGGGATCTGAAAGAATAATGAGTAAATCATACAACAGAATTATTTCGAATTTGATATATGTAACTACCTCCTTGAATATCTGCTACAAGGTTTGCAGAAAAAGGGATTGATATTCCATGAGATACTATTGCAGTATTGGTGGGCGAAATATCGTACTTGGGATTTGGGATTTCATATTTCAAATCTTCGGAATTCTGCAAGAATACTGGTATTGAACTTGTTGTTAATACTGGATTGGGTACTTTGTTGTTACCTGTTTATTATCAGTAAGCTGAATTTGAATTGTATTGGACCTAAAGTTACCAATCAAAGTTGAGGTGGAATTGTTTATTTTTCTCCTGGCTTTTTTTCCTGTTGGAACTTCTATTTTCAACTGGTGTTTTTTTGGGCTTTGTGGGAGAGAATCATCAGAGTCATCCAAACATAATGGCAACATCTGTTTGGTAATCCTGGCTTGTTTTTGCCGTTGTTGGAAAAGGTTAACTGATTTTTTGTTCGAAACCATTTTGTGAAATATGCAGAACTGAAATATTAGAAATTGTATTTGGTGGTTAGAATTTCTTTGAGAGGATTGAGAAGTATGTAAGGGTTTGGATGAGAATGTAGATTATATATATGTCATATTAACAGTACCATTATAGGACAACCATTACCATTATAGGGCAACCATTACCATTATAGGGCAACCATTACCATTATAGGGCAACAATTACCAATCGCATGCATGAACTTCAAAATTAACAAAATAATCGAATACATCGTAATATTAAAATACTTTAAACAAAACACTATTTATGTATAATTGATACAGAAGTATTCATAAACAATTGGAACCATCAATTTTCATGCATTTTGTTTTTGCGAATTTCTAAATATAAATAAAATCCAAACAGGTAACTTGAAGTAAAAAAGGTTACCTAATTTGGACGGGAGTGTATTACTGACATGTTTTCAAAATACGCATTTAAAATAATATGCATTATCTCAAATACAGTATTGCAATACTTATACCAAATTCTTACTAATATAAAAAATATATTGAGTATTTGATCACATCTCTTCTACAGGGTAAAAAGCACACTTTCAACTTACGGTTATCATTGCTCTGGAATATTACAATTTCGCTAGGGTAAAATCATCACCCAACTCCGAATGAAACTTGAGGTCAACGACGATCGATTCCGCAACGAGGCAGCAAAGGTTATCTATGCCGTAAGCTGCTTGGAAGGAATGGCCCTTGATCAGGTCATTCTACTCTTTAACGCTAACTCTCCTGCCGAATTCTCCTCCGTCACCGTTTTCGTCGTCTACCTATAAGTCTTGTTTGGAGCACCAGATATCCGGCGTACTGCGAGCCGCCAACTCTTCACCCTGAAGCAAGGCAAAGGTGACTTCGTCACCTATTACTTACTGTTCCTCCGTATCGTCGCCTACCTACACTACAACGAAGGAGCCAAGATAGACGGCTTGGCCGAAGGACTATCGGAAGATCTGAAGGATGTCATGCTATACCGGATGGACAGGCCTAATACTCTAGAGGCATAAGCGACTATGTTAATGACAATCGACTACCGGATTCGGAGCCGTAAGATCCAACAACGTGCCATCTGTGTCATTATGGGACAATTCACCGCCCCCACCGCTGTCGTACACCCATCTCATACCGCCGGAGGCCTCGCCCCAATGGACCTCTCCGCCCTCCAAACCTATCCCACTCAACGCTCTGCCACCGAACAACGATACACCTTTGTCAATGGACAATTCAAAACCTCCGCCGCGGAAAAACAATAGCAAATGGATAACAATCTCTGTATGTACTATGCCAACCCTGACCATCTCTTCGCCAACTGCCCCTCTGCCAATCGCCAATGTGGCAAGCAACCGGTCATGAGGGTTGGTCTCCTTGCACCAGCTCATACTGCCGCCGACCCTGCTGTCCTGCCGATCGCTAGTTCGGCCTGCTCCGAGTCGGGTTTCCAATAGTCCCGGACTTGATGAATGGCCTCTGACCGGGACCTCCTAATGTTTCTGCTTTGTCTGTGTTCTCTATCTGCGGCTTCTCGGTATCGTATGTGGAGGAAAAATTGCATGGGGATCATTTTGCTGCTGCTTGTAGAATTGTAAACAATAAAATATCCATTCAAACTCACACATTGATTGATACCGGTTGCTTCGGGCTTGCATTCATTGATGAAACATTCGCGTGCCATAAGAACCTCCGCTTTCTCCCCTCAAATCAACCCGCACTCTTGAAGTTATCGACGGTCGGCCCATATTCTCCAGATAGATCACCCCATATGCTACCTGCCAATGTCAATTGACTCCCACCACGAAACTATCCCCTTCTTCATTACCAAACTCGGCTCCTACCCACTCGTACTCGGGATCCTTTGTCTTCAACTACACGATGCCAAACTACAGTTTATAGACAATAGCATACTGTTCGACTCCAAATAGTGCAAGCGCAAGTGCAACTTCCCCGCGGGATTGGTTCCCATTAAAGGAATTCCACCACTGTTACGCTTCCAACTCGTCAGTTCAGCTGCCCTCTGCCGCTTTGCTGGAAGGGACAAAGTCCAAATCTTCAGCACAACTATACAGGAAATCGACCAAGTAATGGCCAAGGCCCTCAAGGAAGACTGGAGAGACCGAGTTCCAACCCGGTACAAGATGTTCGATGAGATGATGGACTAGAGGTTCGCTAATGAGATGCCACCATGCCGCCTCTATAACTACAAGATACCGCCCAAGGAAGGACAAGAACACCCGTTCGGGCCACTCTAGGATATGTTCCGCCAGGAACCTATCATGCTCAAGCAATGAATACAGGATAACCTGGAAAAAGGCTTCATACAGCCCAGCTTTTCCCCCACCGGTGCCTCCATCCTATTTATTAAAAAGACCGGTAGAACACGCTGTCTCTGCGTCGATTATCGTGGCCTCAATGAACTTACCGTAACAAACTGCTACCCACTGCCGCTTATCCGGGAAACTCTCGACCGCATTTCCAAAGCCACGTGATACACCAAACTCGACTTTCGCCAAGGGTAAAATAAGATCCGAATGGCTGAGGGTAAAGAATGGAAAACAGCCTTTCGTACACGTTACAGGCATTTCGAATACACAGTAATGCCTTCGGCCTTACCAATGAGCCAGCCACCTTCCAACACTTTATCAATGACAGCATCCTTGACTACCTTGACATGTTCTGTACAGCCTACCTTGACCATATTCTTTGCTATAGCGACACCCTCGAAGAATATCAGGTATACGTCGAAAAAATCTTGGAAGCGCTACAAAGAAATGGAGTACTACGGAAACGAGAGAAATGTGAGTTTCACACACAAAGTACTACCTACTATTGCTCATCATGGAACCCAATGGTATTAAAATGGATCCAAGGAAAGTGAATACAGTGAAGAATTGAACCGTTCCCAAAATAGTTAAGCATGTGCAAGCCTTCCTGGAGTTCCCCAAGTTTTACCGCTGATTCATATGTGGGTTCTCGGAACTGGCTTCTCCCTTACCAAACTGATACGCAAGGACATATCGTTCGGATGGACACCCAAAGCCCAAGCTGCCTTCAACGCCTTCAAGGGAGCCTTCACAACCGTCTCCATCTTTATCAATTTCGACCTCGAGAAGGAAATTACTGTAGACACCAATGTATCTGACTACGTCTCTGACGTGGACTCTCCCAATATGGAATGGTACTCTTTGACCCGTCTCATACTTCTCAAAAAAGTACTTTCCCGCCGAATACAACTACGAGATTTATGACAAAGTTTTACTGGCGATCATTCGATCATTTGAAGAATGGCGACTGGAGCTTAAGGGTCTGCACACCCAATCGCCGTCATATCCGATAATAAGAACCTCGAATACTTTATCAATTTTAAACAACTCAACCGGGGACAAGCACGCTGGGCGGAATACCTCTTACGGTTCAATTTTCTCATCAAGTACCGACTAGGGGAACAAGGAGGAAAACCAGATGCATTGACAAAGAGATCAGGAGATTTCCTTTGAGAGGGGGATAAAATGCAATTACACCAGAGTCAATTTATATTGAAAAAAGAGAATCTTGAAGCAAAGCTAAATTTGTTGGCGGGTTCTTTGTCAAATGAACCCGCTGAAAAGAACGCCTCACTGAGTACACTATTTGACGAAGGATATAATGCTGACCCACTCCAACAAAAGATACTGGACATGCGGAAAAAAAGTGAATGACAATCAAAGGACATATCACACGCCGAATGCACCGAGGTTGAATGCCGATTGCTCTACCGAGGTAGTATATATGTACCTTATCACGAACCTCTTAAACTCCGGATTCTCAAACTATACCACGACGCTGTCTCCGCCGGACACTCTGGGGGCGAAAAAACATTTGAACTCATCAGTCGACACTACTACTGGCCCCTTATGCGGAATTATATTGCCCGCTATGTTTGGAACTGCCACACCTGTCAACGAAGTAAACCCAACACTTATGGAAAACTCCGCGTACTTCGACCTTTACCAATCCCCGAACAACGATGGCAAGAGGTATCAATGGACTTCATTAATGGCCTACCGGAGAGCGAAGGTTACGACGCAATCATGGTAATTGTTGACCGATTAACAAAGAGGCGACATTTTCAACCCTCCAACACCACCGTCAACTCGAAGGACATTGCCGAGTTATAACTGCGAAATATATGGAAACTCTACGGGCTAGCCACATATGTCGCCTCCGAGCATGACACGCAATTGACAGCCAAATTCTGGAAGGCTCTCTGTAAATATATCGGCACCGAAGCAAGAATGTCCACCACCTTCCAACCGGAGAGCGACGCCCAAACTGAAAGACTGAACGCTGTAATGGAACAATATCTACGCGGATAGGTCTCTTATCAACAGGACGATTGGGTAAAATGGCTCCCTATGGCAGAATTCTCCGCCAACAATCAGGTTTCTGCATCCACCAAAGCCATACCATTCTTTGGGAACTGTGGCTTCCACCTCCGGTTGACAGTGACGATTAAACCGCTTGACAGGACCCCAACGAGCAACAATGCTAAGAACTTCACTTCGAAGATAAAAGAGCTCCACGAATACCTACCTTCCAATATCCGCACAGTACAAGATCAACAAGAGCAGGCCGTTCATACCAAACGAACGCCGGCTCCACGTTACGATATTGGCGACATGGTGTTTGTTTCAGCAAAAAACATCCGAACCACCCGTGACTCTCGAAAGTTAGACTGGAAGAAGCTGAGACCGTTCCCCATCAAGGAAATCATATCGTTATATGCATACTGAATCGACCTGCCTAGGAGCATGAAAATGCATCCCGTCTTCCATGTATCGCTGCTAGATCCCACTGCAAATGATCCCATCCCCGGGCAAATTCAACCAACACCCTCACCTATCATCATTGAACAGGACGAGGAGTACACAGTCGAAGAAATCCTGGACTCACGGGAAACAAAAAATAACAGCCTGCAATACTTTGTTAAATAGACAGGCTACACCTACTCCACCTGGGAACCCGCACCACACTACTACAATACCGCCGCTGTTGATATTTTCCACCCACGTTACCCCGACAAACCTGGACCGTTGGGAGAAAAAGTTAGGGTTAAGGCTCGCAGGAGTTCGCGCTTGAAGGGAGGGGCTACTTTCATAGATCGATTAGTTAATACACTGGGTTACGAGTAGTTGGATTAGTCGGAAAGTTCTATTGAGCTCTATCGGGTTCTGTTGATTTCAAAGGTATGAGTTTAGATTTGTTATCGCGGGGATTTCCTTGGGTATATTGGGAGGGTTCGTCCTCGCCTCTGTCCTCTTTCTCTTCTTTCTTTTGATATGCAACATCTTCTGTACCTACACTGTCGATTACTATATAATATCACTTCATATTCCTTTGTCATGAAGCCCACCATGCTGCTGCTTCCCTTATCCCGTTGACCCTTACTAACGCTAAAGTCCTTCAGAACACCTATCGCAGGTTCCCAGGCCAACCTCTACTGTCTCCTTCGTACTTTATGGAATCCTCGCTATTCGTCCCCTTGAGACAATACCACAGACTACTAATTAACGCTGAAATGAAAACCCAAAGAGATGCCCAATTTGAAGTCCAGATCGATACAATTTGATGTCCAAATTGATGAACAAGTTGATGCTGAAATAGACGACCAAAACTATTCCTAATTCAATATCGAATCAATAAATAAACAGACCAAATACAGGCAGTCTGGCTGGGAATCTCTCAAGGGGGTGGGTGGTGAGTATTCCGCAGGGTACGAAGAGTGTAATAGGGGGCGGTATGGGAACTCGCAATAGGGGTACTACGGGACTCTAGCGTTGGTAAGGTTCGACGGGACACGGAGGAAGCGAGGCGGCGGTCTTCTTTAAAGAAAGAAGAGAATGGTGATATTGTATAGCAGTAAACGGCGTAGATACAGAAGACGTTGCGTAAAGAAAGAAGAAGAAAAAGAACGAGAAGTACAAACAACCCCCTTTAATATACTCAACGAAATCCCAGCGATGACAAATCCAACATGACTCATACATTAACAATCAACAGAACCCGATAGAACCCAATAGAACCTTTCTGACTAAGCCAACTCTTCGTAACCCCGTTCCTCCACTAATCGATCCATGAAAGTAGCCCCTCCCTTCAAGCGCGAGCTCCTGCGAGCCTTAACCTTAATCTTGCCTTCCAACGGTCCAGGTTTGTCAGGGTAATGTGTATGGAAGATATCGACGGCGGCGGTATTGTCGTGGTATGTGACGGGTTCCCAGGTAGGGTCGGTATAGCCTGTCCATTTAACAAAATATTGCAGGCCAGTATTCCGTAATTCTTGCGAGTCCAAGACTTCCTCAACTGCATACTCCCCCTCCTGCTCAACGATAATATGTGGGGGTGGTGGTTGAATTTACCCCGGTACAGGATCGTTTGCAGTGGGGTCTAGCAATCATACATGGAAGACGGGGTGCATTTTCATACTCCTAGGCAGGTCAACTCGATACGCATATGGCGATATAATTTCTTTAATGGGGAACGGTCCCAGTTTCTTCCAGTCCAGCTTCCGGGAGTTACGCATGGTTCGGATGTTTTTTGCTGAAACAAACACCATATCGCCGATATCGTACCGTGGAGCCGGCGTTCATTTGGTGTTGACGGCCTGCTCTTACTGATCTTGCGCCGTGCGGATGTTGGAACGTAGGTACTCATGAAGTTCTTTCATCTTCGAGGTGAAGTCTTTAGCATTGAGACTCGGTGGGGTCCTGTCGAGCGATTTAATCGTCACTGTGAAACGGGGGTGGAATCCATAGTTCGCGAAGAGTGGTGTAGCTTTAGTGGATGCGGAGATCTGGTTGTTGGCGGAGAATTCTGCCATAGGAAGCCATTTTACCCAATCGTCCTGTTGGTAAGAAACATACCCACGTAGATATTGCTCCATCACAGCATTCAGCCTTCGGTTTGGCCGTCGGTCTCCGGGTGGAAGGCGGTAGACATCCTTGCTTCGATGTCGAGGTGTTTACAAAGAGCCTTCCAAAACTTGGCTGTAAATTGGGTATCACGGTGGGAGGTGACGTGTGTGGGTAGCCCGTGGAGCTTCCATATGTTTCGCAGGTATAGTTGGGCGACGTCTTCGGAGTTGATAGTTGTATTACAGGGGAGGAGATGTCGCATCTTCGTTAACCGGTCAACAACTACCATAATTGCATCGTACCCTTCACTCTCCGATAGTCCGGTAACGAAGTCCATTGATACCTCCTGCCATGGTTGTTCGGGAATCGGTAAAGGTCGAAGTACGCCGAGTTTTCCGTGGGTATTGGGCTTGCTTCGTTGACAGGTGTGGCAGTTCCGAACGTAGCGGGCAATATAATTCCGCATAAGGGGCCAGTAGTAGTCTCGACTGATGTGTTCGAATGTTTTTTCGCGTCCCGGATGTCCAGCAGAGGCAGCGTCATGATAAAGTTGGAGGATTCGGAGCTTAAGAGGGTTGTAATCGGGGACATATATGCTGCCTCGGTAAAGTAATCGGCCTTCAACCTCGGTGCATTCGGCGAGTGATATGTCCTTTGATTGTCGTTCATCTTTGTTCCGCATATCCAGTATCTTTTGTGGACATGGGTCAGCGCTATATCCTTCATCGAACAGTCCATGCAGTGAGGCCTTCTTTTCAGCGGGCTCGTTTGAGAAAGAACCCGCCAACAAACTTAGCTTTACATCAAGGTTCTCCTTCTTTAATACCACTTGACTCTGATGCAATTGTCTTTCATCCCCCTCTCCAGGGAGATCTCCTGATCTTCTTGTCAACGCGTCCGGTTTCCCTCCTTGTTTCCCTGGTCAGTACTTAATGACAAAATTAAACTGTGACAGATATTCTGCCCACCGTGCTTGTCTCCGGTTGAGTTGTTTGGTACTCATAAAGTATTCGAGATTTTTATGATCGGATATGACGGCGATTGGGTGTGCAGCTCCTTCAAGTTCCGGTCGCCATTCCTCAAAAGACCGAATAATTGCCAGTAGTTCCTTGTCGTAAATCTCGTAGTTGCATTCGGCGGGGGAGTGCTTTTTTGAGAAGTATGCGACAGGTCAAAGGGTAGAAGTGTCATTGTATTGGGAGAGTACGCCGGCAGAGACATAGTCAGATGCGTCAGTTTCCACGGTGATTTCTTTCTCGGGGTCAAAATGAGTAAGAATGGGAGCCGTGGTGAAGGCTTCTTTCAGGGCGTTGAAGGCGGTTTGGGCTTCGGGTGTCCATCCAAATGATATATCCTTACACGTCAGTCTGGTAAGGGGAGAAACCACTTCCGAGAATCCACGTATAAATCGGCGGTAAAAGTTAGCAAAACCTAGAAATGCTTGCACATCCTTAACTGTTTTGGTGACGGTCCAATTCTTCACTGTCTCCACTTTTCTCGGGTCCATTTTAATACCATTGGGTTCGATAATAAGGCCGAGATAAGTGGTGCTTTGTGTATGAAATTCGCATTTCTCCGTTTTCAACAGTACTCCATTTCTTCATAGGGCTTCCAGGACCTTTTCGACGTGTATTTGATGTTCCTCGAAGGTGTCGCTGTAAATAAGAATATCGTCGAGGTAGGCTGTGCAGAACATATCGAGGTAGTCGTGGACGCAATCATTAATGAAATGTTGAAAGGTGGCTGGTGCATTGGTAAGGCCGAAGGGCATCACCGTATATTCGAAATGCCCGTAACGCGTTCGGAAGGCTGTTTTCCATTCTTCACCCTCAGCCATTCGGATCTGGTTGTACCCTTGGCGAAGGTGAAGTTTGGTGTACCACTTGGCTTTGGAAAGGCGGTCGAGAGTTTCCCGGATGAGTGGCAGCGGGTAGCGGTTTTTGACAGTGAGTTCGTTGAGGCCACGATAATCGACACAGAGGCGGAGTGTTCCATCGCCCTTTTTAACAAATAGGACAGAGGCACCGGCAGGCGAAGAGCTGGCCTGAATGAAGCCCTTCTGGGGGTTGTCCTGTATGTATCGTTTAAGCACAATGAGTTCCTCACGGGACATACCATAAAGTGGTCCAAAAGGGGGCTCTTTCCCTTCCTTAAGCGGTATCTTATGATCGTAGGGGCGGCGAGGCAGCATCTCGTTAGCGAATTCTTCGTCCATCATTTCATAAAACCTCTTATATTGGGTTGGGACTCGGATTCTCCAGTCTTCCTTAGGGGCCTCGCCCATAGTTTGATCTATTTCCTCAATAGTTGTACTAAAGATTTGGAGTTTGTCCATTCGAGCAAAGCGACAAAGAGCAGCTGAACTGATGAAGTGGAAACGGGGCGGTGGTGCAACCCCTCTAATGGGAACGGGTATCGCGGAAGAGTTGCACTTGCGTCTGCAGTGTTCGGAGTCGAACAGTATACTGTTGACCTTAAACCGTAATGTGACGTCATGCAATTGGAGCCAGGGGATTCCGAAGAGGAGTGGGTATGAGCCGAGCTTGGTGACAAAGAAGGGGATAGTTTCATGGTGGGAGTCAATTGATAGCGGTAGGTAGCAGAGGTGGGTAATTTGTCCGGAAGATATGGGCCGTCCGTCGATGACTTCAAGAGTGCGGGGTGATTTAAGGGGGAGAAATGGGAAGTTGTTATGGCGCGTGAATGTTTCATCAATGAATGCGAATCCGGACCAACCGGTATCAATCAATGCGTGAGTTTGAATGGGTATTTTATTGTGTATAATTTTACAAGAAGCAAAAAAATGATCCCCATTCAATTAATCCTCCACAGACGATACCGAGAAGCCAGAGATAGAAAACGCAGACAAAGGAGAAACATTGGAAGGTCCCGGGCAGGGGCCATTAATCAAGCCCGGGACTACTGAAAACCTGACCCAGAGGAGGCGGGACTAGCGACCGGTGGAGCAGCGGGGTCGACGGCCGTATGGCTGGGTGCGAGGAGGGCGCCTCTCATAACCGGTTGGTTACCGCGCGGGCGATTGGCAGAGGGGCAGTTGGCAAAGACATGACCGGAGTTGGCGCAGTACATACAGAGATTGTTGTACCTTCGCCATTGTTTTTCGGCGGCAGAGGTTTTGCGTTGTCCATTGATAAAAGTGTATCGTTGTTCGATGGCAGGACGTTGAGTGGGGTGGCTTTGGAGAGCGGAGAGGTCCATTGGGGCGAGGCCTCCAGCGGTATGAGATGGGTGTGCGACAGCAGCGGGGGCGGTGAATTGTCCCATTGTATTCCGAATGGCCCGTTGTTCAGCTTTATGCCCCTGAACCTGGTTGTCAATTGTCATTAACATGGTGGCATATGCCTCTATGGTGTTAGGCCTATCTGCCTGGTATGTTATGGCGTCCTTCAGGTCTTCCGACGGTCCTTCGGTCAGGGCACCGATCTTGGCTCCTTCATTGTAGTCTAGGTAGGCCACAATATGGAGGAACTGCGAGTAATAGGTGGCGAAGTCCCCTTTCCCTTGCTTCAGGGCGACGAGTTGGCGACGGGCGGTATTCTGGGGATCTGGGTCTCCAAACGAGGCTTCCAGGTGGGCAACGAAGGCAGTGATGGACGAAAAGGGGGCAGCAGGGTTAGCGTTAATGAGTGGAACGACCTGGTCAAGGGCCCTTCCTTCCAAGTGACTGACGGCATAAATAACCTTTGCTGCCTCGTTTCGGAACCGATCGTGGTTGACTTCAAGTTTCATCCGAAGTTGGGTGATGAATCTGGGGAGCTTGGTGCGGGTGCCATCGAATTTTTCAGGGTCTGGAAACTTTTCAGACCTGAAGGTGGGGACAGGAGCAGGTGGGGGAGCAGCGGCAACGGGGACAGCGACGGTAGGGGCGGAGGAAGATAAGCGAGCGGTCCAATGCTCTCCTGAGCCATTAAAAAAAAAATTCAACCCCTCTCACACCCTCCTGACATATAGGGAGCCCTCTCATTCTCTCCTGAGCACCCAGCTGCTCTCCTGACATCCCAGGAGAACCTCGGAAAAGACTCTAACAAGGCGCAGTGGGATTTAGTAACCCAAACCCAAACACATAGTAATATATTAGCATACAAAATTTCTGATGGAGCGTAGAGACAATGTATTTATTTATCCATATCCACGAAAGGAATTCCTACCGTTTATTCCTCCTATGCCCTTGGTTAGGCTTCAGAAGGCATTGGTGTAATATCTACTGCCTCACTTAGCCCCTCTACCCTATCAACTAGCCATAGTGACACACCAATGTTGTCCACGTTGCTATGCTCGACCGTAGCTCTGTCTCCCTGAGCTTTGCGATGGGCTTTTGCAGCCCTCCACGCCATGATATCTACTGCCAATGCCTCATCATCTTCCTTCTGCCCCAGCTTCGATATCAACTCCCTGGGCCCTCGTACTTCCTCAAAATATATAGTAATGTTATTAGTACATTCAGCACCATGTCTAGTTACATAGCGATGTTGACCTTCTCTTCAATCGTTTCTCGTATCACTTCTAGAGTGCCCACTTAGGTCTGTACACTTCTCTGCTTCCATATATTCATCATCCTAGAATACGTTCCTTGACATTGACAAGTCAGCAGGAGCCTTTCACAGGGTTGGAGACGCCTTAAACATGATATCCATATTCTGCCTTGGGTTGAAGTGCACACCTTCTACGTAATCTCCAGTCGTCCAACATCAGAGAACAAACTAGATTCCGGTACAGACCAGGCATATGAATGCCGGAGAAATACCATCGACGAAATCAGGATCCTTTGCATCACGCATCTTGTCGCCTTTGTAATACTTCAGAAATATCACGTCCAGGATTTCTGGAGCCCAGAAGTATCAACGGCCTCCCTGAAGTCTGTTAGAGCCTTCTAAAATGCTAATCAAAGACAAGAAATGTTTACCGAATAGTTGTCAGGGTCATTGATGAGGCGGTCCTTTTCGAGTAGATAATTGACTTTGGTGGCCCATTTCTCAGCTGTAAGAAGCTCATTCATCCCATACAGGACGAACTTCGCTATATAGTCTTTGACAGCATAAATAAGGTGTGATCTCACTCGTGAAGATACGATTTGAACCTAGTCGTATAAGCAAGGGCTCCCTGAGCCTTATGGAAGGCTTTAAACCTATTCACACCTGTTCTATTACTTTTAGTCAGATTTAAAGTGGTATTAAAATGATCGCTTGCTTCTGCCTAAAATTTTCGAATATTAACCATAAGAGAGTCAGGTTGTGGCCAAGGTTCCTCAAGCAGTGTATAACACCGGAGAAGCTCTCCGATGTGTTTAATTATTAGCTTGTATTCTGGCAACTTGCTATACGACCTGCCAACTAACTCCGGCCCAGGTGTTCCATGCACGGATGGGAAACCATGATATTGGGTAGCCGGAGGGGTACGATATGACTGTGAAGCCGCTGGTGTACGATAAAGCTCATGCTCATGTCGTAAGGTGCTTAACGAACCAACCGAGGAATTTGGAGATGTAAAGATTGCTCTCTCGAAAGCTTGCCCGGCCCTCAGGGGGTGCTGTTGCATCGTCGGTTTGGGTGGATTAACTGCATCACGATTGCCATACTTGTACGATAAGTATAGACAAATCAAAGAGTATAGTGGGCACATACCTGCGTTATTTTCACCGGGACAGAGAAAGAAGCAATTGCTTCTTCTACTGGCCTACTTGATCTCTTACGGGAGGCCACAAGATCCCTAACGGAGGCTACAGGAGCCTCCACTGCTCTTTTTCTGAGCCGTGATCCCTATTTTGGGGGAGCCTGAAAATGTCTTCATTCTGGGGGAGTCTGAGATAGTATTCATCCTGAGGGGGGCATTTGTAATGACCGGTTAGATGGTGGTGGTAGTGGGGAGGGCCTACATTCAGAGAGGGGACTTGGTGTTAGTCGGGGTGGAGCTAGGATTGGTGGTGGAGGTGGGAGAATCTCATCTCCAGGTTCATCCTCATCATAGTCAACCACATAGTCATAGTCATCTTCATATATCTACAGGGCAGCGTCGTCCTCCTCTGAATGATCGTCAAGTCTGATCCACCCACGTGAGGAGTATTCCACCACTGCTTGGCCCTCAGGATAGCTATCAAAACTCTCTACAAAGCTCGGTGGGCCGTTATCAAAATCTGTGTCCACCTCTGTTGTCGATCCAGAAACTATAGAGTTTATAGAATCGAAAGAGCTGGCCGCACTGGAAACACTCATTGCACCCCGTAAGTGTTTATTAACAGAAGACGAAATTGAAGCACGCTGACTGGGTCTATCGGGAACTGAACGTTTCTGTTATTTTGGTCTGGGAGGCATGCTTGCCGTGCTGGTAGTGGAGCAGAATATGCATCCCGAAAATCTTGACAAAGGCCCTCGGGGCCTCTACTATATAATACCCGAAAAGCACCGGTAACTGCCTCGAGGA
The DNA here is from genome assembly GCF_020137385.1 of Morchella sextelata. NCBI lineage: Eukaryota > Fungi > Ascomycota > Pezizomycetes > Pezizales > Morchellaceae > Morchella > Morchella sextelata. Next base: position 22,362 of record NW_025408623.1, read on the forward strand.
ATCAACTCCGCTGTCAATAAAGGGTACTTTTAGTTTATTGCCGGCGGCTGTAAAAATATGGCATTGCGACATCGGTTATGTATGGTAATTACTCATGTATAAGGGATGACTTATAGTTGGAATAAGGAGGCTTAGCGCTAGGATTATGTAATCAGGGGATCACGTGGTACTAAGAACTATCTGTATATAAGGAGCAACAAACTCCCATAGTTGTCGCTGGAACTCAGCGGCGCAATAGTATCTTCTTTGCACTAAAAACATATTCCTCACAAAGGTCACGTGTTCAAACCCTCCTCAAGTCGTCTATTCTCCCACACTCCAACTCACAGGTTATGAGCCCGGGTTCTGCCAAATAGAATCCGCACTACACCATCGCCACCTCGCTTAACTCAACAATACTTCATACAACATCATGCCTTCAGAAGGAGAATCGTCATCCAAGGCTGCTGAGATCAAACCCTCAGAGACAACAGCTACCAGTAACATTCGTCTCAAGTTTGATGGACTCCCTAAACTACAAGGGCAATCCAACTACCAAACTTGGGCGAGTGCCTGGAGGATAACGTTCGACGCTGTAGACTGGTGGGAAGCGTTGAGCATCGAGAACCCTGACGAGAATGACACCGAACTCAGCAAAACCGAGATAAAGAAGGCTCGTAAACAAATGCACAGCCTTCTCATCTCCGCTGTATGCGAAGAAATACAACCAACAGTCGTCTCCGCCGAAAATGCATTCTACGCATGGAAGGCGCTCAAAGACCTCTACGATCGTGTCTCACCCAACACCACGATCACCCTCCTCAGCCGCGTCCTAGACACGAAGATGCAAGAAGGCGGATCACTGACCGAGCATCTCGCGACCTTCGATGCGAACTGGAATACTCTCAAGTCCAGATGCCAAAGCGCAGACCACAAACTCGCTCAGGCTCTCCTACCCCTCACCAAATCCAACGAAGCTATGGCGGCATTCCTCCTAAGCTCGCTACCCAAATCGATGAGCAACGTCGTCGACAACATCCAGACCAAACAGGATGTTACCTACGAAGACGTGCGCCAACGACTACAGAACCTGGATGAGGTAGCCCCTCAAACAGGGAACAAAGTGCTCCATACCAGGAGTACCACAAGCGACAAGGAATGCACCTGGTGCAAGAAAAGGGGACAGCCTTACAAAGGCCACGAGTACACGGAGTGCAGAAAGCTCAAGGAACAGAACAAGAACAGAAAGGGAAGGAGAAAGGACAACTCAGCATCGGTTGTAGTAAATGACTCTACAACCACTATCTGTATGGTACGCCACGACAACTCCCAACCCCTTACTTGGATCCTTGATTCTGGAGCAACCTCTCACGTCACACCCTTCCAAGACCAACTCATCAACATCCAACCTCACACCGGCAATGTCCGAACAGCTGATGGAACCAACCACGCTGTCACCGGAATGGGAAGCGCTAGTTTCAGCTGCAACCTTCCCGATGGAAGCAGATCTTCCATACTCCTCACCGATGTGCTGTTGGTCCCAACCTTGGGAAATGTGGGATTGGTCTCCGAAACCGTGCTCGACAAAAAGGGATTTAGAACGGAGTCAGGAGGAGGAAGCAAGTTGGTTACAAAAGAAAAGAAAGGAATAATTTGGGCAAAATTGGAAAAGGGACTTTGGAATGTACAAGTAGTTAGCAATACAGTTCGTTTGACCTCTTACGATGAATGGCATCAAGCGTTAGGCCACCCTGCGACACTAGAAAACTTGTATCACGACATTCAAAGGCTGCCTCCCAAACCAGAAAGTTTCCACTGCAGTCAATGTGCACTATCAAAAAGCGTACATAAGAAACCTGCACCAATTAGTACTAGATCCAAACGACCATTCGAACTAATCCACTCCGATCTATCTGGAAAGTTCAGTATACAGTCACAAGGAAAAGCTCAGTACTATATGTCCTTCATCGATGATTTCACCCGCTTCGCATGGATATACCTCCTGAAACAGAAAGAAGACGCAAAAAAGGCCATCAAGGACTACGTTACAAGGATCGAGAAACAGTATAGTACAACAATACTGAGATTCAGAACGGATGGTGGTGGTGAATACATCAACAAGGACATAACGAACTACTTCGATTCACAAGGAATAGTTCACGAACAGACTCCCCCATATACTCCTGAATCTAATGGAGTTGCAGAACGATTCAACAGGACGGTAACCACAATGGTCAGGTGCATGATCATGGACCACCCTAAATCGTTATGGGGAGAAGCATACGCAACAGCTGTCTATCTCAAAAACAGGTTACCTCATAGTACGCTTAAGGGAAAGACCCCCTTTGAAGCTCTAAAAGGAACCAAGCCAAGTATACAACACCTTCAACCATTCGGCAAAAAATGCTACGTCCACATCCCAGAAAACTCTAGGCCAGCAGGAAGCAAACTAGCACCCCGAGCGTATGAAGGAATCATAGTTGGATACTCAGACAGTGATAAAATATACCGTATCTGGATAGGAACACAATATAGGGTAATTGAAAGTCGGGACGTCACATTCCCCCCTCCTGAATCAGGGGAAGTCTCAGTGGAACTCGACTTCATCCCCAGCCTGAAACCAGAAACGGCAAATGCACCATCAGACGACGGATACGAATCAGAAGACAGGTCTGATCCAGAACCCGAGTCAAATGCAATCGAAGAGAACCGTACAGAAATGCCAGGATTGTTCCCGGAATCACCGGAACTAGTTAGAAAACTACCACCGGCTACACCAGACAAGGGAAAACAACCTGCCGTACCTATGGGACAACCGCGAGACCCAAGAAACAACTGGGAGAAAATTCCAGCACCAGTTGTACCATTCAAAGGCTTCAAAGGAAAACCACTTGTGTCAACGACACCCAAAGGTACACCACCACAACCTCCAAAACGATCAGATCGAATACGCCAGCGAAAAAATAGAGAAATTGAAATGGAAGTACGAAGGAAAGAGTATGACGAGAAGGTATTAGAACAACAGAAGTTACTTACAAGTTATATCGAAGATGTGAAAGAAAATGGCCCAGGAAACAAAGCCACTGAACAAGAATTAATCGATCAATACAAAGAAGACTTCAGACGTTATAGGGCTGAGTTAGACACGGAATATGGAGACATATCCAAACTCCCCCCGAACTACCAAATACACCTCGTAACAGAACCTTCCACCTTCAATCAAGCTATGCAGAGCGACGATCAACACCTATGGAAAAAGGCGATACAGACTGAGAAAGACGCCCTTGACAAAGCCCACACCTGGGATATTGTCAACAGACCATCCAACCGAGCAGTAGTCAAAGGAAAATGGGTATTCAAAGTGAAACACAACGCGGACGGAACAATCGAGCGGTACAAAGCAAGGTACGTTGCTAAAGGCTTCACCCAAGTACAGTACCAAGACTACGATGAGACCTTCGCCCCCGTTGCACGATATGATTCTCTACGACTCCTACTGGCACTAGCTGCACACAACGGTTGGATACCACAACAAATGGACGTCAAGTCAGCCTTCCTGTATGGTGTACTCAAGGAGGAAATCTATATGGAACTGCCTGAAGGCTACAGGCAGGACAACAAGGTTTGTAAACTTCGAAAATGCATATACGGACTAAAGCAATCACCCCGTGAATGGTATGCTTGCCTAGCAGACTCCCTTCAACGGAAAGGATTCGTCCCAGCCAAATTCGACCCATGTGTCTTCATACATAAGAACCACCATCTATACATATCGGTGTATGTAGATGACATCATGATATTCGGACCCGACTCCCCATTCAGAAAAGAAATCAGACAACTACTCAAGGCAGATTTCGAATGTACGGATCTCGGTAATTCGAAGTTCATATTGGGAATAGAAATAACGGTAACCAACAACGGTATCACACTATCACAACGCGCATACATCAACAAGATCCTGGATAAATTTGGAATGAGTAACTGCAAACCAGTTGGCACACCACTCGAACCGAACCTCAACCTTCACAAAGGCGAACCGGAAGATCAAATCGAGAAACCAACTGAGTACCAATCCATAATAGGATCACTGATGTACGCGAGTATAGCTACCAGACCTGATATCACCCATGCCGTTACCGCTCTCTCCCAGTACTCCTCATGTCCAACCGAGGACCACCTACGAGCAGCCAAGCGAACTCTCCGTTACCTCAACGGAACCAAAGACTGGAACTTGTTCTACCCGAAGGGGAATACTAGAACACTCGACGGATTCTCAGACAGTTCCTACGCTTCAGACCTAGATGACAGAAAATCGTTCTCAGGATACGTGTTCAGACTAGGGAAGTCAGCCATCAGCTGGAGAAGCCGGAAGCAGAAATCAGTCGCAGTCTCAACAACAGAAGCCGAATATATGGCCCTGTCCCTCGCAGCTCGACAACTGGTATGGATTCGTAATGCCTTGCTCGAACTCCAACAACAATACCAGTACTTCATACACGCCGACAACACAGGTTCTATTGAACTCTGTCGGAACCCACGCATCCACGATCGGTCCAAGCACATCGACGTTCACTACCACTATACACGTGAACAACTCGAAGTCGGAACCTTCGAAATCCTCTACGTCCCTACCGAAGACAATGTCGCGGACATAATGACCAAAGGACTACCAAAACCAGCTCACCAAAAATTGTCAGAATTGATACGATGTGGCAAGTGAGGGGAAGTGTAAAAATATGGCATTGCGACATCGGTTATGTATGGTAATTACTCATGTATAAGGGATGACTTATAGTTGGAATAAGGAGGCTTAGCGCTAGGATTATGTAATCAGGGGATCACGTGGTACTAAGAACTATCTGTATATAAGGAGCAACAAACTCCCATAGTTGTCGCTGGAACTCAGCGGCGCAATAGTATCTTCTTTGCACTAAAAACATATTCCTCACAAAGGTCACGTGTTCAAACCCTCCTCAAGTCGTCTATTCTCCCACACTCCAACTCACAGCGGCTTCCATTTCTTTTTTGTATTTGAGGACTTTGGTAGCTGCGGTTGTGAATATTGATTCTAGGATATAGTTATCTTTGTTCGTTTTCTGGTTGGTGATGAGTTGGCAGTCAGGATCTTGGATTTTGGAGTTGATTTTGGTTCTGACATCGGGGGGGGTGTGATTAGCGGATCCCTGCTTGTCTCGATAACGAGTTCCCCATTGATTTTTGTGATTTGTGGTTAAACAGTGGGTCATCTTTAGGTTTTTGTTTCTGCTTGTTGGTGACTGTTGTGAATTCAGTCCCTGTATCTTGGGCGGCGGCGACAGCTTATGATTCGTGTTCGCTGCTGAATTAGGTTGGGCAGGGGGCACAGATATTTCAATTTCTTGCCTTTGTGTAATGGGGTGAGTCGGCTTGCAGCTGGGGCTGGGGGGGCTATGATCGGTCTGTGGTGGTTGGAATCGTTCTGTTGGGTCTGCTTCATTGAGGAGGTTTGGTGTTGTAGCCAGTGGAGTTTCTCGTTTATTATGTCAAGGTTCTTAGTTATTTCGAACATTTGTTTTACTGGGATGTTGAGGGTGTGTTTCAGAGCCCCATTTTGCTGGAAAATGAGTTGCTTGCTGGCAGTGTTATCGTGGTTGATTTGGTTGATGTTTTGTTTGATCCGTTCAATAGCGATGGTGACGGCGTTACTAACTACCCATAACATATAGTTCAGGTCTATTCTGGCGTTTGATTCCTGCAGGACAATCCTTGAGTAGATGTAGTAATATCGGGGTGTGTATTGTTCATTGTATGGGGCGTGTTCTGCGAAGATGAAGAATGGTTCATTGTTGAGTTGGATTTGTTCAATGATAGTAGATTGAGTTGATTGAACTTGTTGGGTTTGGTGAAACGTGGTGGTGCGAAAATCCCTGTGGGTAGGGTTGTCACGAAAGAGAAGTTCAGGAAGCCTTGCTGGGACGTGACAGATATCCTGGATTGGTTGAGGACAGGGGAGACTTGTGAAAGTCTTCTTTTCCTGCCTGCAGTGCTCGGTGGGGTAGAGGGGCGTAAGGGGGTTGGGTATATCAGGTTATAAGTTTTTGCTAGGGTCACGAAGGTTGTTTTCCTTTGTTAAGCAAGGGGTTTGGGACGGATAAGAGATCACAATTCAGGGACCAGAGTGTCATTAACTTAGCGTACAAACAGATTTGCGATAAGATTTTAGTATATTGTGCGGTCTATTGACATACAGGATCCTGTTTGCAAAACATTTTTATCGGTTTTGTTAGGATTGTAAGTTGTCGATGTTTTATATTAGAAGTTAGTTTATGAGTATATTTAAAAAATTTCTTTAAGTTTCGTGGTTAGCGGCTCTCACATAAAACTCACATGTTTCAAAAGAATTAAGTTTGTGGATCGGAAAAATATAATCCAGTGAGTTACCAGAAGTAATTCATTTGCTTAGTCATTTTGACCAACCCTAACAAGGGGATATGCAAAACCAGACTGCAACAATACACAATATGGAATCTCGGTCATGGATCGTCACTCACATATTGGGTTGCAGGTATTGCACATAGCGTTGTTTGAGATTGAAATCCGATTTAGTGTTACAAAACACACCGGGCGGTAACCTGGAGGTCAGAATCCGAGTTGGCGTAAGAAGACACAGCGGAGACAAGAAGTGGGATTCGCCCGATGCGGTGACCCGCAGTTCGGAATCCGAAATTTATGTATTCCATCGAAGCAGAGGATGGGGAAACGCGGCATCATTGAATTTCGTGCGCCGTCATGATCGTGGGCTCGAGACGGTGCGTTCGGTGCCATGCAGTCATCGATCGTTGTACCCGCCCGGTGAGTGGCGGTGCCGGGAGTGAACCAGGATGGGTCGCCAAGACTCACAGTGAGTTACCCTACTCAACAGCCCCCAACCACCACCTCCGCCCCCGCAATCACGACCACGACCCCCTGTACGCGCATACCTGATGATGGGAATGGACTCGGGTCGTCCTGTTCGACCCATAGCCACGGAGCCCGGAATTGTGGGGCGACGGTTCCCGGGCAACCTCAAAATCCTGTCCGACATTCGACTACTAGATTGTACAATGATATTGACGCGGATACTGACCAGCCGAGACGTAATCCATCACGGGAACGGAAACCTCCGGTCAGATACGAATACAACATTCAGCATGATACCACCATTGCAGAACCAACAAACTGTCGCCATGCGATCAACAGTCCTGTCTCCGAGAAATGGCAAAAGGCTATGGAAGTTGAACCAGACTCACTCGCTAGGAATAATACGTGGGATCTGATTGACACACCAGATTACCGAAAACTGGTCGACTGTAAATGGGTATATAAAATTAAACTCGGGCCCGATGGCAACCCCATTTGGTACAAAGCCCGACTTGTCGCAAAACGTTTCTCACGGGTGCCTGGTCAAGACTTTGATCAGACTTACGCCCCCGTCACCTGATACGAATCCATCAGACTGCTTCTTGCTCGCTGCCTTCGAACTGGCGGCCAATACGATCAGATTGAGATTACTAGCGCTTTCCCATACGGCGAACTCCGGAAAGAAATCTATATGAAATCTCCACCTGGCTACTCTACTCCCGGTAAAGCATGCAGACTTATTAAATGCATCTACAGCCTCAAACAGTCATTTCGGGAATGGTATGCTCGTCTCTCCAAAACTCTAATCGGAATGGGTTTCAGAAAAGTGGACTTCAATCCTCGTGTTTTCATTCATAAAACAGTAAAAGTGGTCATCGCCATCTATGTGGATGATATCCTTATCATCTGCTGGTCCGTTGAACACAAGAACTGTGTCAGCCTTTAGCTCCACTCAGAATTGGAGAAGACGGAAACTGGCACAGCCAAGTGGGCACTCGGGATCCACTTGATCCACACTAAGACCGGCGTGATTCTATTACAGGAAGCCTATCTCAAGCTTGTACTTGTTGAATACGGTTTCAATTAATCTAGACCTGTGGCAACACCTATCGAAAACAATGTTCACCTACAAAAGGGAACAAAAGCGGAGAAAATTGACGATCCAACAATCTATCAGTCGATAATTGGTTCATTAATATATGCAGTAATCGGTACCAGACCGGACCTCGCCTATACCGTCACCATGCTCTCGCAATTTTCTTCCTGTCCCACCAAAGCTCATCTGGCTGCAGTCCATCGCGTCTTTCGTTACCTCAAGGGTACCCTCGATTGGTCACTCTTCTATGCAAAAAGACTACCCACTGCACTCATCGGCTTCAGTAACGCAAGCTATGCCTCTGACATCGACGATCACCTCTCATTTACCGGCCACTGCTTTATGCTAGGGGAAGCTCTTATCTCCTGGCGCTCTTATAAGCAGCGCTCCGTCGCCATCTCTACTACTGAGGCAGAATACATGGCTCTTTCGGATATTAGTCGACAATTGATCTGGTTAAGGAATGCGATACACGAGTTGGAACGGAAACCGAAACTTTCTTTTATTCTTCGTGGTAATAATAATCGTTCTTTGTCCTTGGTTAAAAATCCTGTCTTTCATAAAAGGTCTAAACATATTGATGTATATTTTCATTTTGTTCGGGAACGATACGAGTATAAATTGTTTGAGTTGGAATATATCTCTACAAGTGAAAACGTGGCGGATTTACTTACAAAGGGATTGGATAAGGGCAAGCTTGTTTTATTTTCTTCGACTATTCACTGTGGTTCATGAGGGGAAGTCTTGAAATAGTCCGCTTAGCACATTTCATCGTATTGGAAGATTCTCATTTGTCATTATGAGTGATGGGTTTTGACTTATTCTTTCTCTGGTATTTATTAGTCATGTCTTTCTATTACTTATACGGTTATGATTCACTATGTTTTGTGTTACCTTTCTTTAGCATAAATATGGGGCATTTACCCCTCTCTAGTTAGTTGGAATAACACGTTCAATTATTACACTTCTCTACACAAACATTTCTCTAATTCCTTCAGGAAATATGGCGACTACGTGGAGTATCCGAAGAAATCATTTCTGATCGGGACTACAGATTCGAAAGCAAGTTCTGGCATTCATTGATGAAGCTTCTTGGAGTCAACCTCTGTCTGTCTACGGCATATCGTCCTCAAGCTGACGGGTAAACTGAGAGGGTCAATCAAACTATGAGCACTGATATTTTTAAGGCATAACCCCGGCAGAAGAAATGATATGACCAGAAGCATATGAAAGCTCCAGAACCTGAAGATGGGGATAAGGTGATGATGGACCGATGCAATATGGTTGCCAATCGACCCTCAAGCAAGCTTGACTACAAGAAACTATGTCTCTTTGAGGTTGATGAGAAACTTGTTGTTGCGTTCTACAGGCTGAAGCTTCCCTCTCAATGGAACATTCATGATGACTTCCAAATATTTCTGCTGGAGTCCTATCGGGGACTGAGATATCCTCAACGCACTGAAGTCCCTCCTACTCCAGATGAGGTCGAAGGAGAATACAGTCACGTTATCCAAGAAATAGGTAATAGCCGATGGCAACAGGCTGGGCATTAGAAAATGTTTGTAGAGTATCGCATTGTTTGGGAGGGCTATCGTTCGGAACACTCCTGGGAACCATATGAAATTCTGCAAGGAAGAGCCGATGAGGCCCTGAAAGTATTTCATCAAAAATACCCACAAAAACCTCGGAAAATACGGTGAAACTCTAGAGATCCTCAAAACACGGCGTAAGTAGCTCTGTATCTCAGAAGAAATCTGGGAACAAAAACCAACTCTCCTGTACCAGGTTTTTCATCTGTCTGACAGAGTTCGGATACCATTTTTCACTGAAAACAATGCAAGAAACGATAGAAAACCGAAGCGTGAGGAAACCCGCCTAAAAAAGACAAGGGAACAAGAGAGATTCTTGCTAACATCGAAATCTCCACTAGTGGAATGGAAGGTTCTACGACAAGAGTGGAGAATATGTCATTTTCTTTCTTTTAAAAGACATTTCATTTTAGAGTTTTCCTTCTCTGATGGAGATAGAAACAGACATGTAGTTTGTACGTAATCACCAATAGAGTTACTGTTTTTCTTCTATGCCAAATACTAATATTCCAGTAACACTACAGTGGACTCAAAACGAGTCTACCATAGAGGAGAGTAATGTAACAGTGCCACTGTGAGCCTGTTACAAAAGAACCTATTCCATCAGTTAAGCCACCGACCTTAAGTAACAGCAGCTTGTTCTTCATCGACGTGTGAAGACAAGAGCAGTTGAGCTCGTACCTTTATTCATATAGAGGACAGTGATCTCAATGAGTAAGAAGTCTTATAAGTTAAAAATAGGGGGCTGGGCAAGCTTGGAACAGAAGTACAAAGATGGCTGATAGCAAAGGAAACGCAGGACGGGAGTTCCCTACCTATGCAGTCGACTCTTTGAGGTTTCATATCTCTGCAACCGACGCTCAAAGATCATGCTTTAGCACTACAGACATGATTCTGGCGGTGTCCCGGAGCTAATGGAAAATCTAATTCCAAAAACACGTTTTAATACCCAACACTAACCTCCGCAATGTCAAACTGCCGGAATGCACCTGTTTTGCTACGGAGCATCTTTGGGGAGTGGGAGTGAGACTCAAGCTACTAAAGCAAAACTTCGGTTTACAAACACTCAAATCGGTTCTAATAAAGTTAGAATAAACAATTATTATCTGGTCGGCTGTTTCCAATAGTTCTTAAGATTTCGACCACAGCTTTCAACAAATTGCATGATTTGACTCGGACAGAAGTTCATTCAAGGTGTCGCAGTTACTCTCTTCTCCCCTGATAAAAAATAGTTGCTGTACCCCCGACTATCAACAGGCAGTTTGTCAGTCGGAAAAAGAACTTGAGCAAATGCGCCGTATTCCTATAAGGGACTCGGTGTTGCCCCAGGTTGGCCTCTCATCATCAACGGATCTTTAATAGAGAGAAGACCCCTTAAAGTTATAATTTTCTAGACTTGAGAACGTTCAAACATACAAACTCCCTTTTCTTCTTTCTGAACGAGTATTATCAAAACTAACTCTCTTTATTTACACTATTCGAAAGGAATTCACGGTTATGCCTCATCATAGTACGTCAGTTACATGTGGTTGTCGATCGTCATTGACATGGTCGCATATGGTTCCACCATATTGGGTCTGTCCGACAATCTTTCTGCCAATTCGTCAATCTTAACTCCTTTGTTGTAATGCAAGTGGGACACATTTCTGATGAACTGCGAGTAGTAGGTGGCAAAGTCTCCTTTGCCTTGCCTCATGAGGACGAGTTGGTGGTGGGTGGTACTTCGGGTGTTTAGGTCTCTAAACGAGGCTTCCATGTGGTCGACAAAAAAGGTGACGGAGGAAAAGAAGTCAATAGAATTGGCATTAACAAGTGGTCCGACCTGATCAAGGGCTCTTTCCTCCAAACAGCTGACCGTATAGATAACCTTTACTGTCTCATTGGCAGTGTTATCGCGGTTGATCTGGTTGGTGTTTTGTTTGATTGGTTCAATAGCGATGGTGAGGGCGTTACTAACTACCCAATACATATAGTTGAGGTCTATTCTGGGGTTTGATTCCTGGAGGACAATCCTTGAGTAAAATGTAGTCATATCTGGGTGTGTATTGTTCATTGCATGGGGCATGTTCTGCGAAGATGAAGAACAGTTCATTGTTCAGTTGGATTTGTTCGATGATAGTAGATTGAGTTGATTGAGCCTGTTGGGTTTCGGTGAAAGATGGGGGGGCAAAAATTCCTGTGGTTAGGGTTCTCACAAAGCAGAAGTTCAGGAAGCCTTGCTGGGACATGACGGATATCCCGGATTGGTTGGGGGCAGGGGAGACCTGTGAAAGTCTTCTTCTCCTGCCTGTAGTGCTCGGTGGGGTAGAGGAGCTCAAGGTGGTTGGATATACCAGGTTATAAGTATTTTGCTAGGGTCACGAAGGTTGTTTTCCTTTCTTAAGCAAGGGGTTTGGGGGGGATAAGAGTTCACAATTCAGGGACCTGAGTGACAATAACTTAATATACAAACAGATGTGCGATAAGATTTTTGTATATTACGTGGTCTACGGACATACAGGATCGTGTTTGTGAAAAGGTTTTATTGATTTTGTTAGGATTATAAGTTGTTAATGTTATGTATTAGAGTTTAGTTTATGAGTATATTTGAAAATTTTCTTTGGGTTTCCGGGTTAGCGGCTCTCAGATAAAACTAACATGTTTCAAAAGAATTCAGTTTTTGGGTTGGAAAAATATAATCCAGTAAGTTACGAGAAGTAATCCATTTGCTTAGTAATTTTGACCAACCCTAACAAGGGGAGATGGAAAACCAGACTGCAACAATACACAATATGGAATATCAGTCATGGATCGTCACTCACATATTGGGTTGCAGGTATTGCACATAGCGTTGTTTGAGATTGAAATCCGAATTAGTGTTAGAAAACACACCGGGCGGTAACCTGGAGGTCAAAATCGGAGTTGGCGTAAGAAGACACAGCGGAGACAAGAAGTGGGATTCGCCCGATGCGGTAACACGCAGTTCAGAATCCAAAATTTATGTATTCCATCGAAGCAGAGGATGGGGAAAGGTGGCATCATTGAATTTCATGATCGTGGGCTCGAGACAGTGCGTTTGGTGCCATGCAGTCATCGATCGTTGTACCCGCCTGGTAAGTGGCGGTGCCGGGAGTGAACCAGGACGGATTGCCAAGACTCACAGTGAGTTATGCTACTCAACAGCCCTCAACCACCACGTCCACCCCCGCAATCATGACCACGACCCCCTGTACGCGCATACCTGATGATGGGAATGGACTCGAGTTGTCCTGTTCAACCCATAGCTATGGAGCCCGGAATTGTAGGGCGACGGTTCCCGGGCAACCTCAAAATCCTGTCCAACATTGCCCTACTAGAAGTAACCATAAATATCCCTAAATAACCCTAACTAACCCTAAATAACCCTATCCCTAACTAACCTTGAGCCTAACTCAAAGAAGATGATACTAACGATCGATAAAACAGCTAGGTTTGTAGTAGTATGAGCGGATGCGAGAAGGGTGCCCCTCATAACCGGTTGGTTCCCATGCAGACAATTGGCAGAAGGGCAGTTGACGAAGACATGGCCGGGGTTGGCGCAGTACATACAGAGATTGTTGTCCCGTCTCCACCCAGAAAGATGTATCGTTGTTCGGCGGCAGGGCGTTGAGCGGGACGGGTTCGGAGGTCAAAGAGGTCCATTGGGGCGAGGCCTCCGGTGGTTTGAGATGGGTGTGCGACCACGATGGGGGCGGTAAATTGTCCCATCTTATTACGGATGGCCTGTTGTTCAGCATTACGGCCCAGAACCTGGTTGTCGATTCTCATTAATATGGTCGCGTATGCCTCTACACTATTAGGCCTGTCCATCTGGTACTTCGTGGCATTCATCAAATCTTCCGACAGTCATTCGGCTAAGGCATCGATCTTGGCTCTTTCGTTGTAGTCTAGGTAGGCCACAATATGGAGGAACTGTGAGTAATAGGTGGCAAAGTATCCTTTGCCTTACTTTAGGGTGACGAGTTGGCGACGGGCGGTACCCCGAGGATCTGAGTCTCCAAACGAGGCTTCCAGGTTGGCAACAAAGGCAGTGACGGAGGAGAAGGGGGTAGCAGGTTTAGCGTTAATGAGTGGAATAACCTAGTCAAGGGCTCTTCCTTCCATGCGGCTGATGGCATAGATACCTTTTCCTGCCACGTTTTGGAATCGATCGTTGTTGACCTCAAGTTTCATTCGGAGTTGAGTGGTGAATCCGGGGAGCTTGGTACGGGTCCAGTCGAATTTTTCAGGGTCTGTGAACTTTTCGGACCTGAAGGTGGAGACAGTAGTAGGTGGGGGAGCAGTGACAATGGGGGCAGAGAAGGTAGGGGTGGTTAAGGTGCGAGCGACATTGAGGTCGAGGTTGAGCTGAGTTACTTGCTCCTCGAAGTTGTTGATGGTTTCATTGACGGCGGCGAGTTTTGTACAAGCGGTATCCCTTTCGTTGCGGATAATTTGGATGAGGACGGCAATGTGGTTAAATAAGTCAGAAGCGTCGACCTTATACTGCCGCTTGAATTCTTCTGTATCGTTGGGTCGGACCCATGTAGGTGAGTCAGAGTTGAACATGTTCTACGGTGTGGATGAGGACGCAACGTAATCTCAAGGGGATGAGTAGTGAGTATTCCGCAGGGTAGTAAGGGGGTAGTAGAGGTCAGTATAGGAGCCCGTAATAGGGTTCTCGAGAGATTCTAACTTTGGTGCGGGTCAATAGGGCAAAGAAAGCAACGGCACGGTGGTCATCTTGAGTAAAGAAGAGAAAGTAGTATTATATAGTAACAGACAGTGTAGGTACAGAAGCGGTTGCCTAAAGAAGGAAAGAAGAGAAAAAGAACAAGAAACAAGGGCGAACCCTCCTAATATATCCAAGGAAATCTCCGTGACGACTTATCAAAAGTAACTCATACGCTTACGATCAACAAAACTCGATAGAACCCAACAGAACCTTTCTGACTAATCCAACTCCTCGTAACCCAGTGTATTCACTAATCGATCCATGAAACTTTGATGACTGACACGTTAAGAGCAAGCGAAAAGGAAAGTTCATCGTCTGTGGAATCACAATGAACACCAGCAGCTGCACCTTGGAATCTCATTGTGTTGGTACTATGATTGATTTGCGATGAAGTGAAATAGGTTTGTGAACCAGTAGATGGCCTAAAAAGTAGTGGATTGTAATGTTCATCTCTTACCTTCATGAATTGATTATAGACGTCGTCTATAACAGTTGACATAATACCTCCATCAAGATCGCTAATGATACAATGGAATTTGACCAACCGTTACATAAATTCAGAATCTTTAGTTTTCTCCCAAGTTGAATGTACAGCAGGGGTCACTGTATAAGAACCTTAAAGTGTGATTCCGGTCGTATAGGCAGTATTCGGACTATAACAGTTACTGGTCATATAATGATCGAATTTCTAGCAACCTGACTCTCATTTCTGCAACACCTAATCAAAATTGCCACGTAAGTGTTCAGGAAGAATTTTATGAACACGGAGAATTTCAGGATCATTGAAATTGCCGATATGGCTTTGGTCAAAATACATAAGCTTAAACCATTCACCGACAACTTGGTTGTTGTCATCGAGTAACTAATGATAATGAGGTTGACCACTTACTCCAATATGCAGATCGGGGTAATCACAGGGATTAAAAGTGCATTGAGACATCTTTGCCTTAATATCCTGCAATTGAGTAATGGAAAGCTTCGTACCAACCTTATGAAGAATCAGTTCATTTAGCCGGAACTTAATACTTGCCCTTTTTTTCCCCTCTACCCCTGTCAGCTTATATAATACCTACACACAATACTCAACTTTTTCAGTCAGAGTACAAGTTAACCTTGAAAGAAAATGGGTGGTTGCATCCTTTAATATACCTTCCCTTCCACTGCCATCAAACCCTAAACCTCCCCACATCACTACAGAATATTCTACCCCCCTCTGATTCCGATTACTGTATTCGGTCGCCACTCGTGCCCTTGGGCCTTTTCGCAGCGCTCCAACAAAGCGCACCCGATACCTAGTTATTAGTTAATAATTATCCAATCCAAGAGCTTATTAAGCAATTATACAGGAAATAAGCGTTATCCACCAATAATTATTAAATAGAGCGTATTTGACAACTGTTGATTCTGTCAATTGACAGTTCACCAGCTGCAATAGCGGTTTGCTGAACGGTCAATTTTGGGGCAGTGGCGGATTATGTCTCGATCTCGTCACTATTGGCAATTGTCGAGACCTACCAAATACTTGAATATAAACCTGAGAGTTTGTAATATGTATGTAGTGCAGAAAATACATCATGGATCCTCCCAGTTCCGATACCCCCTACAATCCTGCCAGTCTATACGATGGTGTTCCACAGGAGGACTTTGAAATTGATACTCTTTCAGCTGCCGATTTCTACCATTTTACCAGGTTTGACTTTGACGATCTCAAGAGATTAGCCAAACTACTTCAGATCCCCGAAGTTGTCTATACCTGATCTGTTAATGCCTTTGATAGGTTGCATGCCATGTTCCTCTTGTGTGCTCGGCTTGGTGTCTTGACCGAGTTTTGGAGTTGATTGATGGGTGTTGGGGTTCTTTGTTGAGAGACTTTGATTCGGGATTGTTGTCTGAGCTACAGTTGGCCATCTTTGCGTCAGCGATACACCAAAAAGGCGCACCACTTGACAGTAGCTGTGGTTTTTTGGACTACACAATTTGTCCTATTTGCCGCCCTACGATCTATCAAAGACAAGCATACAACAGACATAAGAGACTACACACATTTACATATTCTGTTGCTATGTATCTAAACGGTGTCATCTACCACCTTTACGGTCCAGAAGAAGTCAGAAGGAACGACAATCATCTCCTAGTATCTAGTTGCCTACTTGATCGCTCTGCACAAAATGCCAACAAAACCAATGGGGATGGTTCCTTCTATCTGTACGGAGATCCGGCATATCCATCTAGTAGATATCTGCTATCACCATTCACAAAAGGTGATGACATCACCCCTAATGAATACATTTTTAATGTGCAGATGGCCAAGACAAGAGAATTTGTTGAGTGGAGGTTTGGTGGTATGCTGAGGCTCTGGTCTTATCTTGATCACCGTTTGGGTCAAAAGGTTTATCAGTCTCGTATTGGTTTAAAATACAGGGTGTCGGTTCTTTTGACAAATGCATATGTTTGCTTGTACGGGTCTCAGGTTTCAAATTATTTCTCTTGTCCGCCCCCGAGTCTTGAAGAATATCTACATATCTAATTTTTCTCTACTGTATCGATAAACCTGTTCAATACTGTCTCAATTTTTCCTACTATCTCCCGCAATGTTTTAACCTCTTCAACTAATGCATCTGCATGCCGACAGCTATCTTCATTTTGTTCCGAGTCAGAGGAGATTCTTTGCTTTTCCTGTGTAACTCTATCCAACCTTGGGCCCTTCCCTTGTCCTCGCCATTTTTTAATGCTTTGTTGTTGATTGTTACTTCGCAAACTGTCCAAAGAAACTGTAGAGGTACGAACAAGAGAAGAAACAGCTGAAATCTTTAGTATTTCACCCTCACGGTTCCGCAGCTCATTTGCTATTCTTTTCTCTCTTGTCCTGCTTCTCTTATTTTCCTCCGACTTATCCCAGTCATAAGAGATGTGTTCAAGTACACCCTCCAATGAAGCCTTCACCTCCTCTATAGCGAAGAACTTCCATTTCTACTCTGGATCGTGATGTATTTCAATCAAATTCAATGTCTTCCGCCGTATATACTGACCGTCCCTATTGCAGATACCACATGCTTTTAGGTCTTCTGCCACTGCATTCCACATCTTCATGACCTCTTTATGGGGTGCACACCAAGGCTTTGCATTGTAGATGGCCCAAACAAGATCTCTAGTCTCGTTCGCAGTGGTATTTGGTTGTGACCCGGTAACCTCCCCCTCTTCTAATGGATTGACAAGAGACTCAGAAGGAATTGGAACTGATGAAGATGCACCAGGTCCATCGGAGGGAATCACAGGTACCAAACATGAAGAATTAGGTACAGACGAGGGGTTAGCATCCTCGAGTATCGGTACTTCCAGGGAAATACCCCTCGAAAATGGATTCCTAATATGCGGCCTCATGGAATCTCAAAGGGAACAATAGTAACAGGTAGCGGGCCCAGGGGCAGTGGGTATCGGACACGGGCAGCAGCGGCAGCAGCCTGAGGACAGTAGAGGTAGCGGGCCCGGACAGTAGCAGGTAGCAGGGCCTGACAGCAGCAGCAGGTAGTGGGCCCAGAGAGCTGGCGGCGTCTCGGCGTCTCGGCGTAGAAAGGAATATAGGACCAGTAGGTAGCGGGTCCGGACAGTATGAGCAGCAGCAGCAGCAGCAGTAGGTACCGGGCATGGACACCTTCCGGAACTGTCTCTCGGCGTCTCGGCGTTCAACAGCTAGCTAGCAGCAGCAGAAGGTAGCGGGCCCGGACAGTAGCAGGTAGCAGGGCCTGACAGCAGCAGTAGCAGCAGCAGCAGCAGCAGCAGCAGGTAGCGGGGACTCAGCTGGCGGAATTCTCTCGGCGTCTCGGCGCTGCAATAAGCGAAATAATCAGCTGAATTGTATGTAGTTAGTGAATTGCGTTCTTTATAAATTGAGAAATGAACACTCACAGACGGTTTGTTGATGAACCTTGAGAACCAGACTGTATGCTGGATAAGGTGAAGAACTTAAAGGAAATCAGCGTACAGAAAAATATATTTTAAATTTTTTTATTAGCTCCATATACATGTGGGGCAACCATTTCGTCATAAAGTATAATGTCAATTTTGCGACCCGCAACTGTCAAAGCCGAACTGTCAATTGTCGTAATCGACAGTTGTCAAATACGCTCTAATAACGATTATATAACGATTATTTAAGCCTTTACTAACGCCTATTTTTTTTCCCCATCTCGACGTTAAAGTACCCTCCGGTTCTCTGCTTGGACCTACAAGTAATAAAAATGCGAGGATTCGAAGACGTTACTTGACAGAAAAAAAGCTAAAGCCAATAACACTGTTCCTTTTTTTTTTTACTTTACTTCATGCATCATATCAAATCACTCGCCTCGCACAGACAGCAATCAATTCAGCGAAGCATAAATACCCCCAGACCTGGCGTGGGTGTCTGAAGTTGGGAGCCCGGGCAAGCACAAAGCATTTGGGGGGGGGGGGGGGGGGGGAGATGTGCAGGAGGCGAACTTGTTGATATATATAATTGTCAATACTGTACCCGGAGATTGCAGAGTGACTGGCAAAGAGGTTCACTGGAGTTCATAAGGGCCGGGATAGAATCAAAGATACAAACGGTGTTCCCGTTCAGCGGTCATTAAGAGTTACAGTTGGGAATATTACTCCCCCCCCTTCCTTCCATCCTGTCCCCCACCCACCCACTACAAAACATCCCGCCCTCTCCGCCCCTCCTCCCACACCCGCGCTGCCTCGATCCCCCTTTCCACAATCCCCTTCACCCTCACCACGCCCCTCATCACCTCCACCACTGCTCCCCACTGCTCCCACGTCATCGGCACACTCCTCGGTCTTCCCCTGACCAATACCGTCACCCCCCCTTCTCCCAGCATATGCATCGTCCACACCTTCAAGCTCCACCCCACACACAACACACCCACAACCTGTACCCCATCCCCCGGCATGCCCGTGCCCTCCACCACAGCCCTCAGCATCCCCCTCAAGCCCCTAACCAACTTCGCGCCATCGTCGGCCTCCTTCGCCCCCACGACACCACGGCCCACCACACCACGGCTAACCTCAATAGCGCCCAGATCGTAAACGTGCCCGTCCGCCAGCACACACCGGAGAACCCCGTCGTAGCGGTGGTTCGCACTCCCTGCCGCGCTCTTGATGTCAGTCCGCGACACGGAAAGCCCGGGGATGGTATGCAGGCAGCGGTCCAGCAGCGGCGTCCACAGAGAGGCAAACCAGCCCTCACGGAGGTCAGAGGGGCCTAGCCAGGGGCAGGATGCGTAGCTGGTAAGGAGCGCGAGTCTATAGTGGAGGGGTAGGATGTTAGTGTGTGATAGTTGTAGAGCTTGGGGGGGGGGGGGGGGGGTGTACATAGAGGACGCAGCGCTATTGGCATACAGCGCCGTGGCGTGGAGGCGCTCATCGAACGCCTCCCCCGACGGCCGCGACGGCGTCTCCATTACGTCGTAGAGCTCCGCTTTGCTCTTTGGATTCTGTCACATCTTACTTAGCACGCCAAACGCCAAAAGCCAACCGCCAACCGCCACACTCCCTTCCCGCCCCCAAGGAAAGAGCTTACCGTCGGAAAGCGCCCAACCGCATATTCAAAGGCGGCATCCCTGTCCGGCAGCCCGGGCCCCCACGCTGCAATCTCCTCCCTTTCCGCAGTGTTGAACCATCGAAACACCACCGGGTCGGAGAGGTCGACGATCCATTGCAGGATCGGGTTGTTTTGCAGCCAGGGGGTGGCAGCAGGAGTGGTGCGCACATGGTGGTACACGATGTCCTCGAGGACGCGGGCGGTGGTAAAGGTGTGTTTCTGGGAGGGAGGGATGGAAAGATAGGTGGTGACGAAGAGGGGGTCGTAGGGGAAAGGGGGGAAAGAGGAGTAGGGGTCGTCCATGTAGGGGGGGTGGGGAGAGGTGGGTGATGAGGGGAGGGAGGAGGAGGGAATGGAGGAGTGGCGGCCGTGGTCAGCAGCGTGGTGGTGGTGGTGGTGGTGGTCGGCGGGGTGGTGTGGCGGGACCTCAGGGGTTCCAGAGGGCGGGGTCGAGGAGGGGGTTTGGGGAGAGGCCTGGAAATGATTAGAATTCAAGATGAAAGCGAAAGAGAGCATATGTAGTTGATATTGATGCATGGATGAGGTAACTCACAACAGCCTCTGCCTCCGCCTCCGCCTCTGCCTCCGTCTCCACCTCATCAGCCCCATTGTTCCTCTGCGCGAACCCCTCCACCGCCACTTCCTGCGCCTCCTCCACCTCCTCCGATAGCTCGTCCCTCGTCCGCCGCATCCGCCGCTTCCCCGCCGTCACGCCCTCACCCCGCTGCCCATCATCATCATCCTCCCCCCTCCGCTTCTTCGTCCCCGCCCTCTCAACCGTCACCCCCCCACTCCCACTCCCACCTGCCACGAAAACATCACTGGCAACCTCATTTATCTTCACCCCGCCCGTCTGGATGATATCCCCATTGACGATCGTCTGCTGCTGCACCGACACTGGCGGCGTGTCTGGGCGTGCACGTGTCGATCCCGCTCCCCGACCGTATCTCTTCTGCAATTCAATTAAACCATTAACCGCACACCGAGCAAAGGTACACTCCCTGCGAACGCGTCGGCCCAGGCAGACCAAGTGTCAGCACTAGCATAGCGAGAGGAGAAGAAGGCAAGTGAGGACAGCGCTGGTCCAGCTCAACTGCGGGGGGGGAGGACTAGTATAACCCTCCCTGGCCAGGAGAGCAGTACTAGCGCGGGCATACATACCCACGGTGCAGACAGGGAAGAGGGCAGGATATATGTGTAAGATACAGATAGGTAAATACATGTAGACACCATGAAGACGACTAGCCGCAGCCATCGACCCATATACGGCCCACACAAACCCAGCGTTGGGCATGAAACGGAAGGACGCACCCCACTCCCCGGGCCCCAACCCCCCACTCTGGTGCACCCCCCAAGTCGCAACTAGCCGCAGCCGAAGCTTCTCGTTGGGGGGTGCATAGGAGGCTGGATATGGCAAGGACGCACCCGCCAGGACGCACCCGACCCGGGGAGCCCCAACGCTGGGGGGGAAATTCTAAATAGAGGGGAAAGGATGGAGGGGGGAAGAGAGAAGAAGGGGGAGGGAGGGGGGGGGGGGGGGGGGGGACATACAGCACTAGACCTCGCTGCATCCAAGAGACTGCGCGCCTTCCTCCTGCGGTCGCGCGACTCCAGGCGCGACTCGGCGATGACGGAGAGGTTCTTGGCCCAGCGGAAGTTGAGGACGTCGAACTTGAGGGCACCGAGGGCGGCGGCCAAGTGGGTTGCGAAGGAGGTGTAGGACCATTCTTCGGACGGGCGCGTGAAGTAAAGGTTGCAGTGGGTTGTTAGCTGCTCGTAGGTGTGTTTTGGCGGTGGTGGTGGGGGTGGTTCTTGTGCGGGTCCCTGTGGGGGATCTTGTTGTTGTTGTTGTCCTGATGTGCGTTGGCATTGTTGGCGTTGGCGATGAGGAGTTGACATGGTGGTTGGTGATGGTGGGTGATGGTTGGTGATGGTGGGTGATGGTGGGTGATGGTGGTGATGGTGGTGGTGGTTGTGGTGGTGGTGATGGTGGGTGAAGGTGGTGATGGTGGTGGTGGTGGTGATGGTGGGTGGTGGTTGGGGAAGGAGAGAGATGAGCGAGGGAAGACAAGAGACGGAGAGACTGGCTTGGCTTGGCTTGGGTTATGGCTTGGCATCACCATTTCGCTTAGCGCTGAGTCAGCTTGGCAACATTCAGGGCTTGGCGACCATTGTACCACACCACATGTGGGTACATGATGTTCATACACCACCCACCTGAAGCAACGCCGAAATCAGCACTTATCTAATAGCGCAATTTGATCATGAGGAGAACTACTTGGCAGTCTTGAATTTAAAAATTATTTATTATAGAATTGGTGGTAGAGAACTTTACTAGGCTGTCCTCAAAAACATATGCGCCAAGATCACTGCGAATCTCAGAGTTTGTAAATTCGAAGCACATAACTTTCCACACATTTCTTGAACAGACCTACGTCTTGGAGTATATGTTATTCCATAGTTTATCTCCTTACCCATGGCAGTGGCAGTGGAGGTGGTGGTCGTGGTCGCGGGTGCTGGGTGATACTAGCAAGGTGGTACAGGCTGTGTATGTAAGGCATGTCAAAGAAGTCTATCGAGTGATACTCCATGACTCACTCGGTAGCCCTGCTTACAATGGTGACGGCGGCTTCAAGTCAGTAGGTGGAGGTGTTCAGCATTGCGTCGTAATAGGGGGGAGGGCAGAGGAGAGGGACAGCTCTGATAGGTTGAGTCGAAGGACGCGATGTGGAGCTGGAGGTGGGCGTAGGGGTGGGCGCTAGTGGAGCTACATGTAGTTAGGGGTGGAGGTGGAGGCGGAAGTGTGAACAAGTCGCTCGTTTAATAAAGGCTACTTGCTTGTGGGGGGAGGGGCGGTGTACTAGCCGACGGTGGCGGATGCGGAGTGAAGTATGCGGTCTCTGAATTATAAAACTATGTATTTCAAGCAGCTGCAGCAAGGATCTCGGCATCTGCACATCAATAACCGATTCAGCATCAGCAACAACAACTAAAAAAACCTCAGCTTCTGCGATTTTGTGTTGAAGATCATACTTTTGTTGATTGATCCTCCACCTCCCTGGAGTCGTCTCTCAATGTGAAAGGAAGGCTATGCGTGCGGACTCAGAAATAGGAGAATATCCGGATGGATCCAAAGCACGAATGGCAGAACATCTACGCACATAGGATACGGATACACGTAACCAGTAAACCTAAGAATGAGCTGTAAAATCCCAAAGGTCTTACCCAGCTTGCGCTTAGTGCCGGCAGGGCAGGGATGTTTTGCTGCACTGACGATCGAAACGAGATTCATACATGCGAGGCACATGATCCACACAGGCATCCAATTAACATGCATGCGCTTTTATCTCTCGGGGCACAAGTGCGGAATTTAAATCATGTGTATGTGTGTTTACCAGCATGTAGGTACAAGTAGTTCTTGTTTCAGCGTTATTAGCGCGCAGCCTTCTTCTTGTTATTGGAAACAGAATGGCTACTGCGACTGCGCATTTCAAACAGCACCAAGAAAATTCATGGCAAGCTATAAACATCATCATGAGCTGATGGATCAATTATATTAGTAGCACTTACCGCGGGTGGCGTCGGGAGTAATTTCACCTCCACACCTGCGAATAGAGCTTCAAGTTACTATCACATTAGCACATTAGAGGCTTTGAGCTGATCCCTGTCTTTCATTTTCAAAGTGAAAAAGAAACTCCTCCAGCCACGACTCGAGCATGTCATCGACAAACGGAGCATCGCGCATGTGCAGGCCGAAGAATACTCGAGGACGGAATATTTAGCGTTCACTATTCATGAGAATTAAAGTGACATGTCAGCTACGGAAGCAGGCGCGGCTCTAGCTGCACGGGTTTCCCTGTGACTTTGAGAAGCCTCTATTTGAATATTTGTACTCCTCCAACGAGCTGATATGCACGGCTAGTCTACACCTTTAACTAACCCCTCCCATCAATCCCTGACAAGCTAGTATTACATTGTACCTTAGTCGAGCTATGGATTTCCAGATAGATATATATATCTACGTAATTTACTATAACCTTTTCAAAGACTGGAAACATTAATTCCGATAGGTGATTGTTCCACCAATTTGAGAATGAAATAGAAAGAGAGTATATTCATATTCATTTATGAAGCATGCTTCTCACTCTTCGAGCAATCCCCACATAGGGCAACCTTCCAAGTTGATCAGCCAACTACCTAGCACTTTATTGCCTCTGTGCCGACGTTTACCCCACTGTATTTGAGGCGCGACCACACATTCAACTTGGTGCAGTAGGAGCTGAAAGCAGAAATCTAGAATCGTCATGGACCCTCAATCGCCGATTTCTGTGGAGTTGATTCCACAATTCAGATGGAAACGCCCTATTGCTGACATGACACTTGTAATGTTGCCTTACCCCTTGACCCGTCAATGTTGACCCCACCCCCCTCCCAGAATTGATCCAGAGATCCAGAGTTTATGTGTGGTATCCATATGGTAAATTGTGTAACTTGAAGCCCTTTATCCGGTAGCCTTCGGAACAGGTGTGCTATACATCAGGTCAGTATATACTGGCGATTCGGACATATTTAAGCCACCTCTCACGACTCAACTCGGCTGCAATACACAAGAGCCATCAAGCATATATCCAATTCCCAATCCTCCGGTTATATCCCACGTATTTTACACCTGAGCTTATTTCAAAATGAGTTACAACACTGGCGGCGCCGCAGGCCTCAGAGCTCGTATCGCCAAACGTGTCATTGAAGAGGATATTAAAGTCTCTCGTGGGAAACTCGGATCTTTCGTTTCTGTTCCTTCCTTAGGTCATCCGGCTCCTGGATACGAGGACTTGACTCCAGAAAAGCTTAGAGCCCCTCCCAAGGCAGGGCTTAAACCCGTCGACTTCAATGTCGGGGTTGTTGGGGGCGGAATGGCTGGTCTTTATACAGCAATGATCCTCGAGGATCTCGGTATATCCTACGAAGTCCTTGAAGGCTCAAAGGACTGCGGAGGAAGAGTCTGGACCCATTACTTCTCTGACCCCAAGAAGGAGGGGGATTACTATGACGTTGGTGCCATGCGCTTTCCCGATATCGCTATTATGAAAAGGATCTGGAAGCTGTTTAAGGAGCTAGGAATCGAAAGGGACCAGTCAGCGAATCCAGCACAGGAGGCTCTAATTCCCTACTACTTTGCAGGGCCACAAAACCCTCTGTATTACAACGACAGGTTGGTGGTTGCTCAAGGACCTGGAGAGAACGTCGACGAAACAGACGTTGATCCTTTTCGTGTGAGTGTTTCGAACGATAGATTAGTCCCAGACAGGTAACATAGCTTATATTTAAGAACTCTTTCAGGTGAAACAACTAACACCCGAGATTAGCTTTGTCAAAAAGGGCTACGAGAATATTCTCAAGGAAATAGTTGATGACTGGAAGGATGGTTTTGCGACAAATTTCGAGCAGACCTGGATCGATCTCATGAGGCAAGATGCACAATGCGCAACCGTGCGGTCATATATGGCTGACAAGCTCTCGTCTGAAAAGTACAAACCGTACGTTAATGGCCTATCCGTTTTCTTTTATGTCAGTGGCTAAATGATTGTTATTAGGAGAGATATTTACTACGTCGCCAATTGGTGCGAAACTATGGATGCGTAAGATGACCTACGACCCTAGACACATTTTTTAAAGGTAAAGAGATTGTCCTTTTACCAGGGCTACCAACCAGTACGACTCTTCATTTGTCGCCCTTCTTCTCCACTCCCTCGAATTTGACTATCCATTACACCCGGCTAGTAGCTATGACCGTTGTGGCCCTAAGGTAGACCCCGAGAAGAATATATGGTGGTGCCTCAACGGAGGAACGAGCGTTCTCACCCACCGAATGCTAAGGAAGCTCGATTCCAGTAAGATCCTTGTCAACCACCGCGTGACAGCAATCAAAGCAGATGGCCTAGACCCTGATTGCAAGCCGTCATCTTGGCTGTCACTGTCGATGATACTTCAACCGGAGCCAAGGTGCAGGTTACCAAGACCTACTCCTATCTCATCACAACATGTACCACTCCTGCGCTTCAGATAATGGATCTCCGTGAGGCACAACTGAAATACAGCCATCGTGAGGCGATTCGCGTCCTACGCTGCGACAACTCGGTGAAGGTCGGTATTAAATTCAAGTACCACTGGTGGGCCGATGATAATGGAATCATAAGAGGTGGACTCGGAAAGACACATCGCCCAACTCGAGTTATTGTCTATCCATCATATGTGCTCAATACTCCGCGTGGTCACGAAGGGGTTCTCCTGGCCTGCTACAATTGGGCCCAAGATGCCGCGTGTCTTGGTACCTATTGCGATGAGGAAATTGTGTCTCTTGTGATCGCAGATCTCCCAATCATGCACAACAAGACGGAGTCCGACCTGCGAGATGCTATGGACTGCTACCACGTGCATGACTGGAATCGTGATCCTCGCACCGGAGGAGCCTTTGAGTTATTTGGCCCCGGCCAATTCGCTACTCTATTTCCCAAAATCCAAAGGCTTACTGCAGATGGCAGACTGATATTTGCTGGCGAGTTAACCAGTATTTACCACGGCTGGATAGTGGCGTCCTTGAACAGCTCGTTCAGGGCGGTTCATCAGATGTTACTGGCGCAGTGGGGGAAGAGCACGCCTGAGGAGAAAGATTATATTGCATGTCTCATTTGGAAATTACTTGAGAACTGGGGAGGGGATGATCACGAGCCTACTGCAGGAGCGGAATATGACACATACCCACAGGGGACGGCCGGGTGGCAGGTGTTTCTGGGAACACGCAAAGCGGATATTTGATAATTAATCTATGTGATTTTCTCACTTTCATGAGTATGTAGAGCAGATATCCTCCGGGAATCATTGAATGAACGAATCTTTTAAGAGATCACTCATTTGAATACGAACGCATGCCAGTCAATGAGAACGAAAATCATAAGTCTGATTAAGAAAAAGGGGTTTACAACGTAAGTGCTTGTAAGATATCTACATGCGGAAAACTTTAGATAGAGTAAGATTTATATCACATACTAGAGGTGTAATTAAGATAGCGAGGATGAAGAGAAGATCTCAAGCGATGGTTGGAGGTCAAGAAGCTGGGGAGGGATGAAAGACACTAAATTACGACGTAATAGGACGAGTTCGCCAAGTCTGAAAGTTACCATTTTAATTTACTTTTTTCTTATCTCTTACTTTGATATTGTCATAACCGGCCTACAGGTAACGAGTTGATCACACACTATCACTCCGCTGTGAGGGTTAGGGTTACTATCTCCCTCGATTGTTGTGTTGTATGTATCGGTCGCGATCGGTCCGCGCAGCCCATTCCCAGAAATGACTCACCCAGATCAATTGGGTCTGTTTCTTGTTTACGAATTGTCTATCCCATTTATATCCGCGAACACGAATAGCGGTGATGCTCGTTTTTCGAGTCTTTCTATTGAATATCTCAAGTCCCTAAATTTCTCCTACTATGCGGTAGTCCGCCCAGAACCCACCGGTGCCCGTCGCTCATGTGTTAAACCAAACCACATTGTACATGCACTATGTCCATATGGACCAAGGTTCGCAGTACTGAACTCTCTATGAATCCATGAGGTAGGGTCTGCCGAACACTCTAGAAACCTGATTATATATAGTCCGGACGATAACCCACATTTGCTATATCAGACATAGTTACTAGCGTGTAAGAAAGGGGTTTCTCGGCCGCTAAAGATGGACCTTTTTATCCCTACTTATGCACGTTGGCCCTCTAGGTCTCTCCTGTACTAGTAGTTAGCGAATGGAAGCCCTATTGATTAATCGAGATTCCTCTTTTTTCGTTCTGAGTTAAACAATTAATTATTTGCCTATTGGAACCAAATTTCTAATCGTGTCTCATGCCAAGTTGTGAATATAGATAAAGCTATCATACCTCCACAGTCCATTACATCCCAAGACGTTAATAGAAGCAAGTATATCGTGTGCTAGGATGGCAAAGGTCGTGTAGCTACCGAGGTGGTGTGGTGCGTCGCATCGCTCGAGATCAGCTAATGAGATCTTGAGGTTTCACATCGACCGACGGTCAAATGATCTATCTAGTTTAACGGATCGCGGCTACTTGTAGTTAAAACGTTCTATTCGAGTTACAAAAAATACTCATCTATGCTTCACTACGATACGTTTAGTGATTTCAAAAACTATTTTCAGTATTTAAACATTTTAGAACCGTATGATATGAGCCAGAAAATAAATTTATACCCCTCAAAACTACGACCTTTACTAGAACGTTCGAGCAGTATACATACATCAACACACCCCGAGATCCGCCGAAGTATTCCTTCCTTCAAACTTACTGTACTTTGCGTGCTCTAAGTACTATATATCGGATGTTCAATATCTAGAAATTAACCGCTCCTTATTTACTTGACTTGATCAAATCCGCCGCCTAAAGAATGACAGAATTAGTACTGATCTCGCTATGGAAAGAACTGCCGCCCAACGTACCTTCTCCGCCACCGCGTAGATAGTGGCTTGCAAATGTGCTGCCGGAACAACCGGCACCACTCCCGCATCTATAACTCTCAACCCTGACACGCCAAATACTCTTAACTCCTCGTCTACAACTCCCCCCATTTCCTTTGGCATCATTGGGCTCGTGCAGCACACATGGGAGAAACTTGGTGACATGGTCTTTTTCAAGTAGTCCGCGATCTGCTCATCAGTTGTCAGGTTCCCGGTTGTGGTCTCGATTGCCCCCAGTTCTGTCATTGCCGGCGTTTGCATCAACCGCCTGCCAGCGCGGAAGGCGTCAATCATCAGCTGCATATCCAAGGGGTTCTCAAAAGCCCGCCAGTCGACACTGGGCGGCGAGAACGGATCCAGAGATGATGCACGGATATCACCGCGGGATAAAGCATGCGAAAGCGATATAACAAGTGGACCAGCAGAACCAACGCTGCATTCGATTGTTGCGGCGTCACTAGACTCCCATATGTCAAGCAACAAATCGCGTTGCTTCTTATAACCTGCAGTCACGCTTGACTCAACGCCTGGGCTGAGATACGTCTCATTCTGGTTGCGGCCCTCGGCCACAAGCTCTGATGTTTTATTGGTGAAGGAGTTAGTGGAGATAAACGCGAGTGCATTCCCGGCAGAGACGGTGTACGGGCCCATCTTGCTCCTATTGTAGAGCTCACGATAGTAAGCAGCTAGAGTGGCGTTTGAAGTGAGGTTCTGAGGGCTGAAGGCAAGATTTGTGACTTCTAGGGCTTAGTACACCGCGATGCTCGACAGAAAACTACCATGAAAGAATTCCTGACTTACAGCTATATGGCACAACAAGGGACGGATGATCTTGAAAATTACTCCCCACCCCCGGGAGCTCTGATACCACCTGAACGCCTAGTTCTTCGAGCAGTGTTCTTGGACCAATTCCCGAAAGTTGTAGTAGCTGTGGAGTATGGACTGCGCCGGCAGCAACGACTACCTCGACCGTGGCATTCACAGTGTACCGTGGCTGATTGCTACCAGCGGAATACTGCACCATCAAAAGAAAATATTAGTGAATAAGTTGATCCCCGCGCGCAAGAACAGGGAGGGCGGAATGGCGAACCTCAACACCATAAGCTGCTGCATCCTCTGTTAAAATCTTTGTTACCTGGTTTCCAGCCAGTAAATGATAATTCGCGCGCTCTACTGCCACGTCGTGGTCGTCAGGTCGAGTGAATGATCGTGTCATCGTCATTGGATTCAGCGAGTTCGGGAGATAGAATACACCGACTGCACTAGAAGCTTGATCGTTGGAGGTCTGGACTCCAAGCTGGTTCATGGCCTGTATAAAATTTTCTATGCGTGGGCGAGGGATGTCAGTACAGTTTACACTTAACCCCATGACGTTATATTTATGGTGGGTTCGACTTACTGGTTTGGTTGTATATGAATGGCGGATAACTCGCATGTACTAAGCCATTATAACCATGTACCGACTCATCATAGGTAATCCCAAATTCACTCACAAGCTCATCAGATGGCGGTGTGAATGTCTCGCTCTATATTTATACATGATAGAATTAGCACGCATTTTCCAAAGCATACCGCTAAAAGAAGAGCTCACGAACCTTGATGAAGTATGGCAGCAATCCTTCCCATCCCCACCCCTCGTTTCCCAGTGCCTCCCACAGATCATAATCCGCCGGCGACCCGCGATGGAATAACATCCCGTTCAAGGCGCTACTCCCGCCAACGACCTTACCGAGTGGTATGGTGATATTACCATTTACGAGAACATCCTGCGGGACAGTTGGTACCTGCCAGTCGTAAGAGGTGCCAAGAGTAGCACCGACATCCCCGGGGACATAGATGCTGTCTTCATGCTTGTCTCTGCATTTAATCGTTAACTCCAATTCAGAATTTCTATATATGTACTTTTTAATCTACTTACAGTTCACCAGCTTCAATAACAAGAACCGTCGCTACACAATCGATTAATACTTGTTCAGAAACCGAATTAAGCTAGAGAAGGTTTATAATGAATGGGAACACAGCTGAAACTTACTGGCTAGGTCCTCCGTCAGTCGATTTGCAACCACCAGCCCCGATAGTCCGCCGCCGATAATGACATAATCATATTGATCGAGAAGATCCTCGCGGCGCTCAATCAGTAAGTACGCAGAAGCCGTAGTTACGGCAATGGATAGAAGAGAGATATGACTCCACAGCATCATCGGTCCCTTAGAGAGTTCGAGGTGATGAACCCCTTTATTCGGAAAATGGCATCCTTTTTATACACCCCGGCTTCACTTGTCGCGTGTAGCTCCACATATATGAACTACATGCCAGCTCCTGCATGAACCGCACCAACCAGGTTATCAACACTTCTATCCTTACAGGTGCTGGGGTGGTCCTCCGCCTCTTATTATCATTCGTAGGCAAGTGGATCCAGATGAAATCTCGCTTCCCTGCGCGCCTTGTCTTAGCGAGATCAGGCGAATGATTAATATGCATGCTTTCAGTTAGGGCTGACACCCCAAGAGCCCTGATCCCTGTGGGAACGTTCAGGCTAAGTTAAAATGTCTCGAGACCTTATCATATATTCCGATGCTTGACTTAATAGAATACTGTAGAAATCCAGGTGAAAACCGAGTCCTCTACCCAATTCAAATAGCGGTAATGCTTGTGATGATACCGTTCAATAGCAAGGACGGTTGTCGCGATCTGTTCTGTCCCATTCGCAGTCGCTACCCATTCACTGGACTTTTTATTATAACGTAACAAGATAAGAATAGAGAACAGAGACTGATATATTGAGGTCATAAATTATTTTCCATTCGCTGATTCAGGCAACTTTATTGCTTCCGTTAATTGGATGGTAGGAGGGCGTAGGTGCAGGACTGCCGGATCCAGTCTTCTAAGCGATCCCTAGTCCAGTGTGTAAGGTACTGAAGGTACCAAACACGAGAGATTCCTTCCTCCATAGAATATCACTCGGGCTCAACTGAGACTACTGGTTCATTGATTAATTTATTAATTGATGAAGATTACCAGACGGTACGGTTTATACCTCGCCTGGTACATCAAAACTGCAATACTACTATCTTTGTTTTTTTTCATGATAACTTTCTACATATATTCCAGGGTTCGCAATGGGTCCTCCCCTACTTGGGCCGACCCGGGTCGTGATAGTACAGGTCCACTTGGTCAGGTCCTTCGAATTTGGCAATTGCTTGGGCCGGGTCCAATGAGATATTTGACCCGGGCGATCCCCACCGGTTGCAAATGTCTTTTTTACTTTATATATGATTGGAATTTGGTGTTTGACTGATATTTTATGAGCCTGAACCACCATTTATCAACAATCTCTATAAAGTTTCTGCTATATGACAGTATTTTGCGTACTTCGGTCCTGTATAACTGACCCGGGTAAAGCCGGGCAAAAGATCTTTGGTTAGGTCCTCACTTTGCTTCAGCGGGTCGGGCCAGGTCCTTGGACATCTTCGATCCGGATGGACCATTGCTAAGCCTGATATAATCTGATGTCACTAAGATGGCGCCTTCCACCGGGAATAATACTGGCAAGCCAAGCTTTAATAATGATAAGGTCTCTCCATAATCATAGTCAGCCACATAATTAACAAGATCTTTTATCTGAGAGGGAAGAAATCAATCTCGTGAGCTTTTTAGGTGTTGGAGCGTTTTCCAGGCCGTGGGGCTAATGTTAATAACATTGCATACTAGAAACCTTCCTTTCACGTGGTTTTGAACCTGAAGCTGGCAAGGCAAAGGGTAACAAGGCAATATTGGCTATCCTTTGAATCCTTAACACTTCTCCCTTTATAAGCTTCTTAATCAAAGAATAACACAGCCTTAACTTAGCTGATTAATTGTTGAAGCTTGTTGGCACTATTTTTTTACATGGAAGGCGGTACAAGACTAAGGGAAGTTGCGCCCAGTTTTAGATTCTGCCAATCAGAGATTATATATGCGTGTCGGTTAGGTATTTTTACCCAAGAGGGTTATAGAAATGACGCTAATTCTATAAGTCAAAGAGGGTCTTGGTGCAATTCTGGCGAGTCCATATATACACACCATTTCGCGTTTTAGTGATTAATTGTGAACCCTGAGATTCTTTAATTATCGGTAAGAAGTTCGATTTTTCGTAGAGATGAGTGACCAATCCGGGCTTAAATGAGCTTTAAAGCGCCGCGGTATGAGTATTGATCTCCTGTAAACGCGTTAACTCTTGCTTAATACCGCATCACGTAGTCACCTGGATTCAAAAGAGCGAGTGATATTGTATGATGCAACCTGACATCCAGCTGCTCGCACTAACGGGGCATGGAACACTCAATTGTAAAGGAGTAAATGCCCGGGGGTGTTCTGGTAGGGGTATAAACCTTTTTGGAGTTCATATCTGCGACCATTATTTCTTTAAAAGATTGATCTGTGTGCATCTGGTTGTGTAAGTGGGCAAGTTGTTCCCTTTATGATCAAAGCCGGAAAATGTCTAAGTCGGAGCAGAGAGACGGCCATGGGTTGCTTAGACAGGCTCATGAAGGGTGTTTGAAGACCTTTTGTCGAGGGAAGGGAACACATTCTATTCGGCCACCGTTGTTGTATTTTGACACACGTAAGACAGGCGTTAGGGTTAGGGCTATAATGGTATGATCAAGCGACTATGCGGCCGCGGAAACATGAACAAGCTAGTTCTGTATTGTCCGCATATTATTTGTTACCCAGCCTGGCCACGCTCACTTGACTTTTGATCGATAAAACACAGATCAAGAAGCCTATGAGAATAATGGGGAAGGTTTCAGATATGTCTAAAATAGCAGTAACACTGTACGGAAATGTGCCTTTCAAGACACTCCAGTTATATAAAGTGTATATATATCAAACCTCAAGATCATTAAGAACACCCCGCAACCCCCTTGACGAACCACATCTAATTGGACATATATGTGATGTTTCTTCTGGGATCCCGTCGTAAAACCTAGTCGTTGAAGAGTAATTGTTTTTGTTATAATCTAAACACCGAGGGCCGATTGTTTAAAAGAACAGAGGGTGTGACTTTTAGATATACAAATGCCAATAATGGATGCCTGAATGCCATGCATGGCACACTCCAATTTATTAGTCCCTGCACTTTGCGAATTATGTGAGGAATTGCCATAGATATTCCGGAATATCTTAGATACGGCAACCTTTGAAACAGCGCTTGTAGATTCATCGGCTGCAAATCTACACCAAATATCACTCGAAAGTAACGCCAGTGATAGTGATGGGCATGAGAAGCAAGGCCGGGCGAGATCTTGTAAAGTTGAATATGTAAGGTCTCGAGGCCATTTTACAAAATTCTGGAACTTTCTTTTTAGGGAGGGGTTATCTTTATTTCATTTCTGCGCAATCCCTAAATTAATAACCCTAACCCTCATTAAAGCTCCCAATCCTCAATCATCCGGATCCTCTCACTATTGAGTCGTTTTAGCTGAGAAAGACCTGTGATCACAAAGTCTTGAGACTTTGGGAGGACTAACCCATATGTATTGGGAATTACAAAACATGGATTCGAACGTTACAAGGCGAGATGGGACTATGGTTTGGTCTGGTCTTGTCCTGTAATGTGCCTATCACTAGCCAGTGATCCGCAAACTACCACCCTATCAATTGGATTGTCGCTTGCTCGGTCTCAGTCACGTCAACGGTGTAGAATGAACTTTTCTCTTTAATGACTCCCCCCCCAAAAAAAAAACCGGTCATACATACACACATGCCATAAACTCTACGGCCAACATGTCCTCCCCCGCCTTATTGATACATTCTGTCTCAGGAGGATCCAGCCGTGTGTACATGTAGCCTGGGCAACGAGAATCCCTTGGCTATAATACACATTTGACTTGCTCGATTAGAGTAAGCTCATAGATGAAGTATGCTTTTGTTTTAAATAATGGCTGCTTTGTGCTCTCTCGATGCGGGAGCCTTCAAAACAAGCGCAGAATTATTCATACCTAATTCATACTATCATCTTAGCAGGATACTACATGTAATTATACTAAGCCGATTGTGTTGATACATGTAGCCTGATCTCAATATCAACGATGAGGATGCGGGAGAGATTGTAAATGTACCTTACCGTCGAAACGGGTATTTTTTAAGTCTTATTTTAGGCTTAAATAAACATGATATTTGCCTTTTTTGACGATTAACTCTTATCTCTTTTCAAAGTCCTTGTTAGACTATGGTTTTGCTAATATTAAAATATTTTAATGCTTATTGATTTTGACCAGTCTTATTTAAGGTATTTTTGAAAAATAAGGCTGAATAATGTTTATTCGTGAGATCAGCATGATAGCCTGATAGGTATACTTTTACACTTATTCGCCATAGTGAATTTCGGAAATGAAGTCCTTATTAATACTGAATTTAATATGTACATTGATTTAAGACAATCTATTTATCTCCCCGCCTACACACCTCCCTACCTCCCCACCTGCCTACCTGCCTATTGAACTAGTTCGCTCAATTAGGTGCTCGATTAGGTGCTCGACTAGGTGCTTGATTAGCTGCTCGATTAGGTGCTTGATTTGGTGCTCTATTTGGTGCTCGATTTGGTGCTGGATTCAGTGCTTGGTTCGGTGCTGCTGCTGTTGCTGCTGCTGCTAGATTCGCTGATTAGCCTATGTTTTTGATGATTAGGAGATTGGGGGGGGGGGGGGGGTTGTGCTAGGAGAGTAGAGGGGACGGAAGTGATAGAGAGGTAGAGGTGGGGTGTTAAAGAACAGATGGAAGAACACGGTTTAATATTTGCTAAGTGCCTAACCCTAACCCAGCCTTATCACCCGTAAATGCCTATCCCTTGGACGGATGAAATCTGCAAATTCGCGACCTGGACCGTGCACGCACTTAGTAAGGCAATTGTCTTTCTTTTTACAGGTGATAACAATAATTGAGCCAACCAAAAATCAGCTCTAATGACCACATAAGGCTAGTGATAGCTGAAAGAGGGAAGTCGCGAATTTGCAGGTTTCATCCGTCCAAGGGATAATCCTGACGAATTTCCATAATGCTTATTTATTTAGTAATCCTAATACTAGTAAAGGTCTTAAAAGAGTCTTATTTGGTGGTAATATTAAGCAAATATCATGCTTTTGCCCAAAACACGCTTTTTTGAGATATATGCCTTATTTGAGGCTTTTCTACGTCATAGAGCTCAAAATCAGCCTTATTATTTTACCCGTTTCGACGGTAAGGTATGTAAAGAATATATTTAACATGAACTTTCGTAAAAACGCTTGAGATTACCACTACGCCAAGTGACAAAGTGAAAGAGAGTGAACTATAGAGAATATTAGACTATGATACCACACACGACCGCTTCAGTATCTTTCCCACACGTTTCCTAGTGCCCTGCTGTCTTTTAGATTTTGCGTTCGCTTTCGACATTTGTATCTTCTGCAAGTGTGTCTCCGGCTCCCCCGATATCTGCTTCGTACCGGAAAGGAGCTCCTCATGGGTGGTGGAATTTTCGACTCGCTCGAGGAGTTTGCTTTCGTTTACTGGTTTACCCGCGACCCCTGCCGCGGTTTTGCTGCCATTTATCTTCCCACCAAGTGATCCTCGTAGCTCAATTCTAGATGCATGCTGGTCTGTCTGACGAGTGATTGTTATGGATTGATGACTTTGCTGGATCTCTGACCGTTTCATGATGGACCTCTTGACCACTTCGATCATAGTGTAAGTGTTTCTCCCAGCAGTCGGGATACTGGGATCCTCCTTCTTAGCCCACTCGGTGGCCGGCGGTGAGCTATGGACCCTGGCGGGGGTGACAGCTTTTGTTGAATTCCCCATATCGACCCGACTGATCAATTTCTCAACAATGGTGTCGAACCCACTCGCAGCAGCCCGTTGCAGTGGTGTATACCCTCTGTCTTCTTTCGCGGTGATATCTGCTCCCCTCTCCAGTAACAATGCCACCACATTAGTGTGTCCCACCTCTGCCGCCAGGTGTAGCGCTGTGTACTCGTGGTGGCCCCTCTCTGAGATATCCGCACCCTGGTCCAACAATAGCTCCACTATCCTGTAATGACCATCGGTAGCGGACACTGTTAATGGGGTAGAATTATCGCCAGCTCTCGAACTAACATCCGCACCACCCTTCAACAGTAGCTGCACTGTCTTGTAATCCCCGGTGGAAGCGGCTGAGTGCAGGGCTGTGAATCCATAAGGACCTACACGCATCTCTAGTACTACATGTACTACTTGCGCCCAGCGTGAGATGACCGGAACGCCTGTTGATATTTTGTCTCGGTCGGTTGAGACTTCCAGCTGGTCTTCCGCATTAAGCCCGAGAATAAAAGATACCACATCCCGACGTTTGTTCTGGGATGCTACGTGCAACGCTGTAAACCCATTACTATCCGTCGCTAAAAGGTCACTTGCATCATTTAGCAGTAACTTGACCAACTCCAAGAACCCACATCGAGCCGCAAGGATAAAAGGAGTTGCCCCCCCAAACCCCTTCGCCATCTTATCTGCGCCGCGGTGAAGAAGGAAGAGAGCGATGTCTTTATGGCCGTTCTGAATGGCCCGATGTAATGCTGTGTCTCCATTTCTGTCCTTGTGAGATATATCTGCACCTCTCTCGAGCATGGATTGGACAATGTTGCTGCGTCCGTTTGCTGCACCCTCTATAAGAGCGTCCCCTCTCGATCTCACTAAAGAAAATCCCAAGGCAAGTGTCAGTATCTGAATATAACGACAAGAGAGTGCTTATAGGCGATACGTGAGCTCCTACGTTTTATTTGTTCATGCGGACTCGGTTTGATCTTTCCTCCTGACAAGGGTTTTCCTTTTATATCTGACGCAACTAGGGCTAGTTCTGGCTCAGACCTGCCGATTCCAAGTTGTAATGACTTTTCGTCACGCCCGATGCGTTGATGTTTCAGAGGTTTTATTACCTCTATTTGACCTTGCAGAGATAGCGCTCTCATATCCGGCTTTGTTGGGACGATCCAACGAGGGCGATAAATCTGGGACCTTATTGTAGCGGCGTTTGGCTGGAGGTGAGGAGGAGCCTCAATGACCTTTTCATTCTGATACGTGGGTCTTGTAGCATCCAGGTGAATCCAAGTATCTCCAGATTGTGGGCCTCCCCCTATAGGCCATGGCCATGTATCCGCACCTGGATGAAGCCACGGGTCCGTCAATGCCTCAGTGGCCGTGGGCCTATCCTGCGGGAGTGGCCGCATGAGGCTCATTATGAATCTTCTCATCCCAGCCTCCAATCCCTTGTCTGGGAACGGCGATTGCCCCGAAGTATATTGTGTTAGCCCTTGATTCCCCGGGAATGGTGCGTGCTTGGTCGCCATTGTGTACACTACGCATCCAAGTGACCATATATCGACGAGTTTTGTGTACTCATAGGTATCAGAATCAATGTTCATGGAATACAGGATCTCTGGAGCAAGATAGTCAGGAGTGCCCGTGAACGTCGTGAGAGGCGTCCCTGCCCCTGCTATCTTTGTTGTCCCGAAGTCTGCGATCTTTAAGGTCAAAGGAAACCATTTCGCAATGAGAATATTCTACCTCTCCCCTTAGAAACGGTACAGCTTGCGTGGCCTGTAGAGCACTCTCACCTTTGGTTTTAGATCTCGGTGACAGAATCCGAGGTTGTGCATGATGTCTAACCCTAAAAGTAGCTGTCTCGAAGCAGCCTTGATCTGATCTATAGTCAAGCCATGAGTGATCATGGAATGGAGGTCTCCGCATTCCATGTATTCCATAGCGATATAGTAGTTGGCCTCGTCTTCGAACCACCCAAAGAGCTGAACAAAGTGATCTGGGTGCTGTGTATCATATTAAGTTTTCCATTCCGTTAATATCTCATCGCTGAAGACTTCTAACCGATCCAACAGAGGGAGAATATCTCTCACCGAGCTCATTCTCACCAAAGTTGATAGCTCCCTAATGAATGCGG
Source organism: Morchella sextelata (assembly GCF_020137385.1). Classification (NCBI taxonomy): domain Eukaryota; kingdom Fungi; phylum Ascomycota; class Pezizomycetes; order Pezizales; family Morchellaceae; genus Morchella; species Morchella sextelata. The sequence continues at coordinate 60,684 of NW_025408623.1, forward strand.
CCTCGGAATTTGTCGCCTTCTTCATAACCTTTACCGCTCTGACTGTTCCGTTCTCGCGACAGGATTCCTTATGGACCTTGCCGTTTGCGCCTTCACCAACATCCTTGACCCTACACCATGTTTCTATCCTCAACCCCCCTGGCGATGTTGAGCTGGGGATTGTGTGTATGTAGGATTTACCGTCGTCGCTGAACAAAGTACACAGTTTGTGTGAATTGAAGGCGTTGAGTTTGGACGACATTTCTGGGTGGTGCTTATAATTACTTCATATAGTTTACAGTAGTTTCTCCGTGAAAAAGAAAATGCATGTCGTTTAATAGAGAGGGAGGAGGAAGAGGAGGAGGAGGAGGAGGAGGAGGAGGAGGAGGCTTTAATTCTACACTTCATATCATCTCTCTTTGAAATATCTCTCCGCGGGTGATTAATCGAGTCCACAGAGCATAGCCGAACACCACGGAATTAAACGATGACGCTCTCTGGGACGAAGCGTACATACATGTAGGCATAGATGTGCGGTGCATGTCGGCATTGATTGTTACCTGAGGTCCATTGGACACCAAAGGCCACGCAGATAGACGTCTGATTGATGAAATGAGGAAGAGGGGGGGCCCCCGTGAGGGGGGGAGTGGGGCGGGGGCAGGAGGCAATCTCCTAAACCCAATCGCTGCTTTCTGGTCCGGCAGAACCTCCCTGAGAGAAAAAGGAAAAGAAAAAAAAAGGTACATAGATCGAGACTGCCTGGCGTGCCAAATTTTCTTGATGTGATTTGCTGTAATGTACGCGTATATCCAGTGATTTTCAAAGTCTGGGTACGTACTCTATTCTTGATTTCAGAACGAGCACATATGAGATGGACTAGCTGAGTCTTCCATTGCTCGGTAACTGAGCAAGTTCGATTGGAACCAGCAGCAAGGCTGAGGATATACTCTGCTCTTGAGTGGGGTATATGCAGTAATATGCATAACACATATGCCATGCCGACCACGGAAGCGTTGGCCACTTAAAACTCGCCTCGACCGTTACACAACCGTATTTATCCACAAGCCCCCTCAAAGAACCAGTGCGCCGGCCGTTTGAGAGCCCTTGCACCCTGCCCCCTCCCCTACCCCCAATGTAAGGTAGATAGATGATGGACTACAGTCAGAACTCGATATACCGGATTGCCAAGATTCTAAGGATTTCGTACGGGATAGCGGAAAATCCGGGATAGCAAATTGATTTTGCAGTAGGAAAAATAATATTCTCAGAGGATGTACATACAGCAAGGGATCCGGCGCATTGAGTTCCGGTATATCGAGTTGCGACTGTACCTACCTGCCTACTCTTCGGCGATAACAATAAGTTCGAGATGCCCCTCATCGAGGTTTTCTTTTCCACCTTATTCTTTCTTTTTCATCCTCATCAGGTCTCAGGGCAGTGTGGCAAGATTTCATATATGCATCCAGAAAAGGGCGGTGAATTCATGTACACCCGCAGGAAAAAAGTGAGGAAACAACGAGTGCAACCAATCAGAACCCTAACGAAAAAGTGAAAATGGAAACGAATAGAAGTAATATGACTACACAATGAGATACAGAATAGATACTACGGCCTCTGAACTATATTTACCACTTTTTATGACTTCCCTTGTTCTTTACTACTGCTGCAATTCTCTTTGGTATGCTGTCAATGATTTTATATACATTTTCCCGATCTAGCCTTTCCCACTCTTCCCTAGCTTAGGCTTCAATAACTTTTATGTTTTCATTAAGAGTAGCCTCTCTTCACTTTCCGGACTTGTCAAAAGACATGGCTAGGGAATACTCATGAGGCTGTATTACAGCTGTGGGGATGTCAAATTAGACGCACTTATTGTCACGCTACTTATTGTTTCCTCTCTTTTTTCCTGCGGGTGTACATAGTTATATATATACCCTACAGTCATGATCATGTAAACTAAGAAACCGGCTCTCTCTTTTCTCGCATAGCCTTCACTTTAGATAATCCCCCCTCGACGTAATGGAATTCCCCAGACAATTAAGTCGCATCCGACGGAATCCTCCCCCGGTTGTGAGCGAATAGGGCAGATATGCACTCATATGGACTCTTGTTGCCCATAGCGCTAGCTCTGGGCCACCTCGGTAGGAATAATACACTTTGTATAGACGTCATCATAGACGAGGACTTTTTGAAAAACTTTGGAAAGCCATGTAAGACGTACATACATACTATGTACATCTTACACTTGGAGGATTGTAGATCGCCTGGGACAGTAGGTACATGTATGTAATACTTTGTATGGACAAGCTGTGTGTACCTACACATGTACATGGACTGGTGGAAGCTAGCAACCAGCGTTCGTTTCATGTTATAGTATTTACTACGCCTATCACGTTGTAGTGGGCGAAGTTAAGGTTCTGTGAGGACAATGTCAAGGTCCACAGATGATCCAACCGCCATAGGAAAGCTATCGCCCCATCCTTCGCACTTGTAACACAATGCCTCGTCTCGAGCTCATGCAAGCAGCGAGCAGTGACTCTTGCCTATCCCGTCCACACAATCCATACTCTACCTTTATGTCAAGAGCAACTGGAGGCCATGAAGCGAGCCATGGAATACCCAGCCATTCGTGTGCATCCAACGGTAGTCTCCGAACAATTGGCTAAGGCGGTGAGATTCCCTTATCGCAGATGTCTCGAGAATTGATACCATTATGGGAGCCTTGGAGAGAATACATTCCTTTCGCCGTCACAATTCATTCTCGATCCCTCACAAAACTCCTCTCTCATCCACACCCTCACTCGCCTTACTCGCGGCTTATCCCTGCACGCTAGCTCGCTGAAATCCTTCTCTCAGGTCTTGAGGTTTCAGACGGATAAAACGCCACGAAGATACCAATCCGTGGCTGGACAATTTATTGTTCAATCCATCGCCTGTGATGGAGTACCTGATTTCTCATCATGGATGGCTGCTCTTCGCCCACTACCAACCGCGGAGAGTGATCTGCTATGAGAACATTCAATTGGCCCTTGCCGAGGCTGCGATTACCGTCTTTACCTAAATATCCCCTACCACAGGAGTGTACTCCAAGAGGCAGTGCTTACGTGCATTGCTTGTGGCCGAAGGTGAAGGTGTTGTCTAGAAATTTCCTCACAAATGTGTCGGGCAATGCCGATACATCTTCCCCCGGGTTATAGCCTAAGTACGTTTTTCAGTATTTGTGCAGCGGGAGTCACTTATCATGCGGTTCCGGATTGTTCAACGGCAAGGCTGAGCCGAATGGGCAGATGCTGGCGAGCTGAATACGGGCGCTCTTATCGGACTGAATATCGCCGCAACGATCCTTCCCCGCGATCCTTTTTGAGAATGGCAGCTAAACTCACGCTGGCTATGGTCTTGCAAAGTTACGTACGTATGGCGGCATTCCGTGCATCCGCAGTGCCGAAAACATCTAGACCTCATCCAAGAACTCTGTGAATCTGTTTAATTCTTTCTACAGACAAATGTCCCCCCGCATTTGATCGGGAACGGAATCCCGGTCGCTACGGCGCTCGCAAGCGCCACCAGTGTCGGTGGTGGTTGTTTTTCATCAATTCTCTGCTCAGCCACCATCTCTCGCTTTGTCTAGCCACTGACAATTTCTGGTTTCATGCGCGCATGTCGGGAAGGGTCGTTGTGGGTAGCCCAGACTTTTGCAGCAAGAACGTCTCAAGGTAGCAAAACGAGGGAGGTGCCGGTATATATAATAATATAATAAACTATAATATCTTGAAATGTTCATAGAATCCTAGCGTAGGTGAAGCTCGCTCAAAATCGTTCAAGGCACCGAAGAGCTACCAATTCGCCCTCTTCTAGTGTGTGCACGCCCTTGTGTTTACACCCTTGTGTTTCAAAGTCCTATGGGAGACCCCGCAAAGAATGCTTGTATGTAACATTATATAGAGTATTCCGCCGCGCTAAGCTCAAGCGGCCGTCAAACTAACACAAGCGGGGAAGAGCCCTGACCGGGCTGGCCCTGGCCCTGGCGCTTGGCAGGAAAGCTTATCATGACCACCGCGCTGAGTCTTGATACGATAGAATGATGTATGGCCAGGCCAGATGAAGATCGGTCTATCTCTCATCACCTCAACCTTCACTGGATACATGTATGTGAATACACTCATGTTCGATTGAGGTTGCCATGGTATGTGATAGGATGAGCCTCAACCCTAATCCACTATTGCCAAGAGTGTGCGCCCACATTTAATAGATCTCTCCATTGATCGACATCTAGATCTAGGTAGGTAGTACCGTGGAGGTAAGCCGCGCCTTGCGCACATCCTATTGGCCTCTAACTGATGAGCTTATACCGGAACATAGAGCTAAAGCCACAGAAATTAACATTTACCACCGTTCGCATGGTTTATGGAGACACTCTGGGAAGTCAACGCCCGAAACGACTCTTTACTGAAAGCACTCGACATTCATTTCCATTCAAACCGCATACATGTACATAGAGTTGTTGGAAACGACGTCCCGAGTTTAAATAATACCGAATAATTTTAGAGCATGATAAACAGGCTGGAGGTCCTACGATGGTCATGATTGAATAACCTGAAAGTTGAAAATGACCAAACAAGACGAAGGGGTGGGAATCATCAAAGAATTCGTGTCGCTCGGCCGCGGGAATTAATTCCTCCCAAAGTGCGACCGGGGCTCTCCTCACCTGATATATGGTGAGGGTGTTGCGAGTCTCCGTCAGGATGCCCTATACAATGAAAAGAAAAAGATGAAGACGGCAGGAGAGGGTAAAGAAGGATTAGGACACACTAAAGTAGAGAGCACACAAGAGAGAAGATAGATAGAACTACAAAAAATAGGAAGGGAGATAGAGGTGAGGGGCTTTTTTTTTCCTTCTTTTTTTTATATCAGTGTTTCATTTATTTCTGGGTACAAGAATATCGCATGGAGCTTAGGCTATGGCGTGAACAACACCCCTCCCCAACCTAACCGCCAAAAGAAAGTAAACAACAGGAAGATATAAACATGAAGCAATAACTGAAAAGAAATCCTGACATTCCCTCCGCAGAAATGCAAACTTAGAAATTCAGTCGTCCCGTTCCTCGGGCCTTATACTTTCGTATCAGCTACACAATTTTCTCTCAGGATATAGGAAAAACAGAGAGGAACAATTTGGTTGTAATGGTTGTGGTGTTTGCAGGCCTTGCAGCGTACCGCTGTTTATATTATAGCGGAGTCCGAGTTTGATGGGATCGAGGTGAGGTCGGAGTCGGATGAGAGATCGTATAGTGAAGATTTGGGGGGGCCATCTGGGGAGAAACCCTGTCTTAGTGGCTCTGATATATGAGGATAGGTCTGCGAGAGAGGTGGCAGGTAACCAGAGGTCTTCAAGTGATGTAGCAAATGGTATATAGGTGGCCCTTTGGGGGCATGTTGAGGGCAGCGGACGATGGTGTTCTCAAAGTCTTCATCTTCGAGGAGGCATCTGGGGCAGGTGGAAGGGAGGTCTGGACACATCCAGGAGGGGTGGGTAGCGAAGTAGCTTTTGTAAGTGCGCATCTGACATATACAGTACGTGATGAAGCGATCTAGGGAGAGGTGGGGGTGGGGTCAAGTGTTGATCCCAAAGGTATAGTAGTTTGGGAGGGGGTTATTTGGCTAGAGCTGGAGAGTGTCTTTCTTTATAGACAGCCCTAAGCCTAGGTGGATGGTGTTGTGGTCTTGGCTGAATGTAGGGGAGTTGGTGAAAAGGGAATTGCAGAGGTCGCCAATGGGGAGGTGGGCTACACCTCTTCTACTGGAGTTTCAGTTGAGAGGTGGATTGCATTTTCCGTGCAGGAGGTGTCGGTGAGAGGGTTCCCTGTAGTTGGAGAAGATGTGGAAGGTTTCCAGGGTGTATGCAGTGATGTGATTGTAGACTGGTGATGCGGCTTGAATCGGGCAGCATATCATAAGTGGAGGGAGGGGATGTATAAAGCGAGAGGCGGGAAGGATGCCTCTGCCTGTAGTACTGTGAGTGGTATAGATCTGAAACAGTTCGTCACCTATCTGAGGATGGAGTGCCAGGTGGTCTCAAGGCATTTAATGGCTCATGCCGTAGGTATGAAGACTGATGCGCCATAGGTGAGCATTGGGAGTATGGCCATGACTGCTAGTCTTTGGCAGTTGAGTGGTGTGATAGAGGTTGGGGGCTGTTCTATCGTATATATATGAGTTTCTGCTTACAGCTAGCCCACGTGACTTTATGGTATATTACAACCTGCACCGGCCACACATAGGTCCAAGATGGTCAAAGGGGAAGGAAAAACATAAATCTTAATTAACTCCATCGGGACCATTGCAATCGATTCTCTGGTTTTTTCCTTGTGAATTGATAGTTCAACCAGTCGAATAAGCAAAAACGGCTCCAAATCCTAGGCCTTGACTTCGCCCTTCAAAGTTATATCCTCATGGTAGGCCCCAATTACCATTCTCCGCTCAGACGGGTTCTCCGGAGGAGCCTATCGAATCTTTGAAAGATGATACTCAACACAGAATAATAATCAATTTAGGATCATATGCCGAACTTAATAAATTAGGCACGCGTGATGTGTCTATTTTTGGACGACATATTAAACGCAGTCACCCTTCCGGTGTTCCTGTGCCTTTGCGGGGAAGGATTATGTGGGGTACGAGATCATTAGAATCTTGCCCAGTCCCAGCTGCATGCAGGCATACCCGTACTCGACGCGCTAAAAATTAGCAAAACCCGAACTAGCTCTCGCGGGCTGTGTATCCTTAATCCTTTTTTCTCCTTTTTTTACCGCCGAAGACGGTTTATAATTAAGGATTGGGGGGCATTCGTATCACGATCTGAATAGGGGGAAGGGGTCATTTTACGTACCGCATCATTTCCTCAAACTCGAGGCGGTTTAATCTAAGATCTCTGCGAAAGGTACGACATGGATGGCATGATCATGATCATATGAGTTTCAGGAGAACACGAGAATAGCTATAGCTGGCAGGAAGCTTACCCAAGTATTGTGCTTTTGTCAATCGATCGCAATGAGCGCTTTCTGGAGACGTGAGAAACTCTAAACGGGGAATAGAAGATTACTCAAAAACGACTGTGGGTTCGCAATCTATTGATATCAGTTCGCACATAACACACAGCAGCAATATGCATGCTACCACTGACGGGGACTCTCGGGCCCGGTAAGGATTTTGAAACATGTAAACAGTAAAGCGACTTCTGATATCAACTGCTATATCCCTTCGAGCTACAGTAGATCACAGACGGTGCCACATTGTTTGGGTGCACGCTGCTGCCTCGTGGATCAGCTATATTAGCTTTACTGCAGTACAGGCTATGCTGATCATGGCTGCATTGGGGAGTTGAGATAAGATCTAGCTGAAACGCCGTTCAGCGTTCAGCGCGTAGGCGAATCATTATTTTAGATTTGATTTGGAGCACATTTGCCACTTTATAGTCATGCAGACGGGAATCGGCATGAACCTTGCATTTCAAAAGAATGATGTTAGATACGACAAATAACTTATGAGTTTACGAGCGGAACTCGCATCCGAGCTCTGAATAGATACCCGTTCCCCTTCCAATCAACCCATTGGGGTTATAGCTGATGGATGGCACACAAAGGCTATAGACAACTGGGAACGAAAATCAGGTTTACCCCTTCCAGAATGTTTCTCTTGAGAGTATGAGTGTCTTAACGTTAATGTGAGCTTTATTCCTTGCAAAGGTCGGTAGGTAACCGGGTAATCAACTGATGCGGTCAAGATCGGAATGTTACACCTGTTAATCACGGCCAACCATCCCGACTTAAAACTTGCTGAGCACTTGTATAGAAGGTGCTATCAGCCATAAGCTGCATATTAACACATATATTAGTAGCATAATCCTTTCCCGATCCGCTATATATTACTTTTGCCATGCTAATCTTTCACGTTGCTGCACATCAGAAATAGTGTGCATATATTTCAACTCTGAACTTCTGTTGGAGATTGAGACTATATATGTTCAACGCCTACTCTACTATAGGTCACGCACCCCGACCCACACACCCGGTACAAAGCAAGACGTTACTCTTCAACCAATGTATAGCGCGATCAGGTGGTTTTTTACCGGACTGCATGTCTACACTAACTACTTTTATTGGAGATTATCCAACTCTGGCTTGGTGGAGATCGACATATCCTTTCCCATGGCCTATGCCTGGGTCTCGGTGAAGCAGACAGACAATCCTAGTGTGTGCCAAGCCCGAGTGATATCCTATGACCGGGTGATATTCCATGAAACTCAAACCCTTCGCTCCTGGAAAGTGCCTACATCACAGGGAGTTATAGCAAACCGTGGCTAGATTCCATTCGCCTTCATCGATACTACTTCAATATCCGAACTATATATATCAAACTTCCACAAAAATCGAAGGTGGTACACTGCCTAGATAAAAACAGTCGCCCTTCGATCTGACTTCTATAGGTGAGGCCGAGTCCAGGGCGGTTAGAGCGATGCTAGCTATCAGTATTTTGTCGTAAAGTACATATGTATAGGTAGCGAAAGCCACCGAGAAATTGAGTCAGAACCAAGTCGTCGAGATCTAAACCCACATGTCCAAAAAACCAAAGCGTCCAGGGTTTGACATACCCCAATACATGTGGCTGAAATGGGGATTGTACCATATCGACGTAGTGTACTATCTGAGAGAAGAAATTTCGCACATCGAGAGTATTATCGCCTAAATACAAGTAAGCTAACCAATCAATGCTCAGAATTTATATAAACTCCATGAGATCGCACAAGGCGACCACTGGCAAACTACCGAGATTCTTAAACGGGCCGTTAAAAGCATCTCTAATATACGTATGCAGCAGCCCGTGGCATGGTCTCATGATCACTATATAAATCCCACAGAATACCATATTAGGCGCCATACTCATGTGTGTCGCACATCTGCATGAGTCCGCTCTTATATGGATCTCACTGTTCAGGGGTCAACCGATATCGAGGCAGAGAGTTTATAATTACTCACACTAAGCACATGGCAATGAGAAAAACAGCAAGATAAGTTGGTTTCTAGAAAAAGATCCCGCAATTCCCAATATTACCTGGATATCCATTCAACATTTGCTCTAGGATACTACTCTGTATTCCTCAAACCTTTCGGTAATCTTCCGCGGCCGAGTTTCTCTGTTCAAACGCCTATAACATTACTATCTCAAGCTCCTTGTAAGTTTCCCATAGTTATATCGATCAGTACTGTATACCTTCATAGTCATTGAATCGCTTTCATTCCTAAATGTCACAAAACATAATAACTTGTTAACAAGTAAGGATGCTGAATAGCGAACCTGATCCTTACTAACATTCTCACAAGATGGAGAATTTAGAAGAGAAGCCGGAAGTCGACTTCGCGTCAATGTCCAGTAATATTATTTCAGATTTCGCCCCAATCTTGGCACTTTTCGGTGAGCAGGTCGCAAAGCAATTCCTCAGCCAGTCAATGGGGTGGGGTGACCATATCATCTTCTCGATGGCTCCATTGGGGATCATAACGGCTGTTATATCGGCCATCCGTATTGGTGGGCCACAGTGGCTAAAAGCTATCGTTGGCCGAGCGAGAGAGCATCGTGCCGCTGCTGAGCTGGAACTCATGTCATCCACATCGCATGAAGTCTGCGAGTTGTGGAACGGACAGAACTTTGTGAGAACCCTGGGCGCGCCAGCTATTCAGGAGCTTGTCCTTGTTAAGAGTTCAACTCCCGGGGACACATTAGCGGAAGGAAGCGTGATGTATGAACTACACACGCTTGACAACGAAATGAGCGAACAACATTTTGAAGTGCAAGGTAAGAGAAATATAATCCGGAGCATATGAAATATATACTCAAAACCTATAATGTATTAGATGTTCGACGCGTCCGGAGTGTTGTCGCCAATCGCAATGCAGAAGCGGAGAACAATATAGAGCTGAATTCGAGTGTGTATAGCTCCTTACCCGAGACCTCTTGGAGTACAGGATGGCTGACCTTGATAAGTCCCGGAAACGCATGATATTGAGTCTACAGGCGAGACATCAGGGGTGAGACATCGAAGCACTGCGTCCACGAGACAACATACCCAGAGTTCCGCAAGGCTTCGTGATCTTCCCATTATTAGTGCACCAAATATAACCTTGAATATCAATAAGCGAGTGCCCCAAGCTGAGATCTATTGCGTTGCTGTCTCCGCTGTTTCATTACAGGTCGCTGTACTTGTATACGCGTATAATTCAACTTATAACGCCCGACTAAGAAGATCTCTGCAATTAGAATGGAATGCTGTCTGGGCCTGGTACTGTACCCTTATCGGCACGGTGCTCTTGGTAACCGGGGTGCTGGCTTGCTGCCTCATAATCGAAAAGAGCACGGTAGAAAAAAGGTATCGTCTGAAGAGCGGTGAGGGAAGGTTGTTATGGCTCCAAAAAGGACAGACTGTCAGCGATCAGGTCTTTAGCTCCAGTGCAATCCTCGCCAAAGACTCGACGTCTACCATCCTGACATCCAGAAGAAACGATGATTTAAGTGATTTGTTCCATCCAACATCATATGCGATCAGGTATGGAACAATCGGAGCAGTCATATTAAGCATCAGCGGTTTTATCATTCAATTCATGGGTTTGCGAGGTATGCACTGGTCGGTCTCCGTTGCCCAATTCGTATCGACAGCAGTAATGAGCGTCTTGAGGGCTGTACTTCGCCGAGGCCTATCAGATTGTCCAGAACACCATCAACTCCCCAGGGATCATGAGATTGATTGGCTATCCGTTCGATTCTCCGAGAAAGATGGTGGCTTGAGCCTTTGGGATAGACAACCCACAGTAAAAGACCCGGAGCCTTCAAGGAGATGGCTGAGAGCCTTGTTCCGGGTCAGTGCAAAACCAGTATATGCAGACGCAATGGATTCTCTTGGGCCACCGGGAGACCAACAATTCAAGTGGAACATGGTTAGTGAGGCATTAAACAGCGGTTATGACCTTCCTAACGCCCCTCTACCTGGCACCAATAGAGCGCAGTTTGTGGTCAACTCTCGCGAGCGGCTTGGATATCTCACCCGATGGCCGAGTGTGTACTCAGACCAGGCGACCTCACTTGTAGCCGGTATAGAATGTATCATGAACTTCCCCGGCTTGTACAATGGAACCGAACCTTTTGTCTGGTGGATGCGAGCAACTACTGGTGGAGGGACCTCGCCCGCGGCCGAGGTAATCGAATTTCGTATCAATCGGGTCGAGGACCGGTGGGTGGTAAATCTTGGCCAAATAGAGGCAGTATTATCGCTTTGGATGTATTCAGTAAAGCAGAGCGAGAGTATCTTGGATGATGTAGGCGATGCATGGCTGCGTAGCGGTAAGGTAAATAGGAAGCCTACGACCCGACTTCTCGGACGAAGCACACCATTATTACGACGAGATCTCAGATGGTGGATGGGGATGGACGCACAGAGTATCATGGACACAGATATGAGCGCGCAAAACTTAACAGGGCGAGAGCCTCTGGCAGTTCGTATCAAGCAACATGAATATCGAGTGGTTGGTTCTGCAGGAAGGGTCATTGAGAACGATGAGGTCCACAAATACTTACCCATGTCTTTTGTCGATCGTGACGAGATAAAAGAGGGTGATCCGGTAAGGTGCCAACTACCATTTGCAGCATACAATCAATGGAGTACTCATCTGTACTAACTGCGATACGCAGTGTCCAGGTTTTCTCTTTTCATTCACTCAGTCTTCTTTGCAATCAACCTTTGCACTTGAGATATTCACTGCCTTCATATGGGCCTTTGCTGCATCACCTGGCTTATGCCCAATCGGTGTCGAAAGTGGGGCTGGTGGTCGAACAAAGTTGGATGAATACTCGCTGTCCCAGTCGAAAATCTCACAAATTATGAATTGGGACACGATCAGACTTCAGAGCCCTACATTATCGAATATCATATCAGAACTCGAAAAAACTGGGTTGGGAAACTCCTCTCAGTTATTCCTGAGTATTGTCCCACCTTTGAGCCTGCATCGAAAGCTTCCTGATACATATATCGTGGTTGAAAACATACACCACAAGACTAAGGATTTTCAGCGCCGCGGGCAATGGGGAGAGGTATTTAATATGTATTACTGGCTTCTGCATTGTTTCCTTGAGGTTCCCAACCATACTAAAATGCCTACTGGAAGTAATGCTGGCTTGGAGGCAAGGTCATGGGTCATGGCCATAGCAGTATCAATGGAATTTCTCTGGAGCCTCGGAGAGGAAATTCAAAAGCATAAGAATGAAAGCTTGGTGTTGGATAACCAGTTAGTAAGAGACCACAAGCATTTACGAGCTTTATTAACGAACTCGAAATTTCGCTCGTTGACTAAAGAAGTTCTCCTCGGGCTCGCAAACCTATATGATATACAAGAGCGGAAAATAACATGGGAACCACTACGTTCTTTCTACAACTCTCACCTACGGGACTCCCTCATTCCGCGCGTCACTGACTTGCACCACAAAATCATCAAAGGAGAGTATAAGGGTGATCCCATCGCTGATGTGGATCAAAAAGACGACCTAGGGTGGACTGCATTACACTACATGGCTAAGGAGGGTAGAGTCAATATCATATCGCATCTTGTGGAAAACGGCCGCGATTTAGCCCCGGGCGACCATGCTGATTGGAGGGCCATCAATCTCTTAGGTTGGACACCTCTACACTATGCTGCGCTCAACAGCTCACTTAAGCTAGATTGGGCGCATAAAATGGACAAACAAAAATTCGATGTGAACATTCAAGGACGGGACGGAGTATCGCCGCTACATTGTGCAGGAAGAAGTAATAATATTCATATGGCAACACATCTGATAAGGCTCGGGGCAAATCTCGGCGCTCGGGATAACAGTAGAAAAACACCTCTCCATTGGTCGGCCTATCACTGTTCAACAGAAACCTTCGAGCTCATGTTGGCATCCGGTGCTGAATTCAGGTCCCCAGACGAATATGGGAGGACATGTTTACATCTTGCAGGGATGGCAGGCTCTATGGAAATTGTTACTGCTTTGCTGAAGGTCATGAATGTCGCGGAGATCAATTTGAAGGAGAGAGGTGGGCGTACAGCACTAGTGATGGCATGTATCTTTGGGCATGAGAATGTCCTAGAGACTCTCAGAGGGCACAGCAATGATATCATCCCTGATGGATTGCTCTATGTGGCGAGTAAAAAAGGCCTTTCGAATACTGTGAAGTCTCTGCTTCAGCAACCCACGAACAAATCCCCAACGAGAGAGGAATGCGAACGTTCACTTTATATAGCCAGTAAGCATGGTCATGTTGAGATAGTTAGGTTGTTATTGGAAAACAGAGAGGGTGTTGGATCCGGTATCACTAGTGGCGATAGGAGTCCGCTATTCGCGGCAAGCAAATATTATCACCTGGAGACAATAAAGTTGCTCCTCGGCGAAGGATTTAGGATGACCGGAGATAGGAAGAAATGGGAGATGCTGTTGGCTGAGGAACCTATGCGGGAGGAAAACGAGATTGTCGAGTTACTTTCGAACATGTTAAATGAAGGTAACGATGCACTTAGTGGAGGATCGAAATATCATAATACCATCTCTGAATTAGATGACTCCGACGAGTCATCGCCAGATTCTGACGGGGGAAGCTAGTACAACGCCCGACTCGGGTGCGTGATTCGTGGTAATAGGAGGGAAATTTCTTACTTCTCTTGGAAAGTGATTAGGTTTCTACACAATGTAATATCTCTAGTAGCAAACTATGAGTGACTTTGCCGTTTAGTCATGTATAACCCATATATATCGTCAGTTAGTGCTGAATTACCAATTAAGCAAGCAGTCGTTTAAAATCGTCGTTTATGTGACTACACTTGATAAATAACGCAGTCATTTAGAAGTAAACGATCTTTTTCCTCTATTATTAGTATTATTTTACTTTAGAATTATATTATTTACTATAGCTACGGTATATCTCTAGCTCTATCCGTCGTTACCTCTACCGTATTACTGCTACTGCTACTACTCCACCGCTGCTGTTACCACGGCTGCTGCTACCACTACACCACTGCTGCCGCTGCTGCTTCCGCTACACCTATTAGTGATAGCTATGTCAATTAGCACGATGAATCCGACTTACCTTCGTAGGTACCGGTGATGATGGTGATGGTGATGATGAAAGAGAAGAGGGGCGCTCGTGGTGCTGGCTTTATAGTACTGGGAGCACGGAAATAGGGTTCAGTGTCAAGGGCAGACATACGTAATTCAGGTCATTTAGGAGGTAGGAAGGTCATTTAGTAAAGATCATTTAGCTGGGGGTGCCACCCACCCAAAGATCATTTATCGGGCTTAGTAAACGACAAATTCATTCAAGGCTACATGTTACATGTACTTATGTATCCCCTAGAGAATGCATCGATATCTGTTTACTTTTGAAGTAATATAATGGGCCTTATTATAGTGGTTACCGAAATTAATGCACCGATTGGAACGCAAGTAAAACAGCCACCGCGTTTTCGTGTTAAAGAGAAACATATATGTATATTACGTACGTTGAACAACACCTGCCTAACACAATGAAGGTAAACCCAAGTGCAGGTCGAGGCAAGATGTGAACACAGTAAGATGGGGAGGACGAGAAGACGGGAAGACACTTAGCTACATGCATATATAGGCGATAAATGATCTAGGATGTGAACTGCCGCTGTCGAAAGCTGGACCGCATTTACGAAAGCTTCGATTCATCCAGACATTTACTCAGAGCAGGGGACGTTTGATATGAAAGCCATTTGATGTACTTTCAACAGTTAATAAGTTTAGATTATGCTGGATTCTTTGGAGCGGTCTAGTAGGGTTTGGCCTGGCTAGTAATATCACATTGAATGCGACGGAAAGAACTCTGAAAAACGAAATTTAATGAAGCTCTATAGAAATGAAAAATTGCACCTCTAATGTTTAGTGGAATAGAATATCCTTAACTTGAAAGACCGATCCTAGCTTTCTTCCTAGTTGGGGCAGCCATTACCTTTACATTCTATCGGCCTTAGAACCTTTTCTTCAATGACCCACCTCACACTCTTTTCTCCCAACTGATCCTATTCCTTCACCCTATTACCTGGACTATTATCCCCAGCTGCAGTAGCTATAGGCCATGCGCTACATTAAATTAACTCGTTAGCAATCTCGAATCCATACTAGACATTTAAGTATATCAATAATATCAATGTAATCAAGTGCGAAATACTCACAATTTCTCTTCCAAATCATTAACTCTATTCAGTATCTCCCCAAGCTCCTCCTTCCGGTTCGCGTAATCAGCAGATTTCTTCCTCCTGTCATCGTCGAACTCCTTGTTCCCAACCCCTCCCAAGAGATTGTTTTTTACCCGTGTGTACCTATCTTCCGCTTCCTGATACTGCAAAAGCAGTTTAACCAGCGCTTCGCTGGGCTCAATAAGGGTACCGTCTTTCTCTTTGCGGCCCTTCCTTTCCTCCTTCATCCTAGCCAAAAGAGTCTTCGCGGCATCCAGGTACGCAGTGAGCTCTGTAAAGCATTTGTCCCCATTGTCCTGTGACTGTGAATCCGAGGCCATCTCAGCACCTGTAGATGGTGCCGCCATATCGCTCCGGCCGCTTTGGATCTCGATTTAGGGTGATGGAGCACCGATTTGGTATCTCGATTAAGTGATAGAGCAGTGATTCTGGGGCTCAGTCTAGGGTGATTGAGCTTTTGGATATTTGTTGGCCTGTTGAGATGAGCAGGTAGGATTGGCGATCTCTGGCGACTATATATTTATGGCTCGATCCTGCTAGCTAGCTAGCTAGCTCTGTCGTGGGAAACAAAGGCGAGCCCCCTCATCGTGCCGTTTGACGCTAGCTGTAGTCTCTCTCTCTCTCTGGACGCAGAGAATGTGGTGGAGAGTACGCTGGATGGTACTAGTATTGTCCCCGTTGGGATAGTGTTGATGGGCCCCCCGGCCTTTGCAACTGGGAGAATGCATCCGTGGTATTGAGACAAGCAGTGGTTCTTGTCTGTGCTGGGAGTCTTTGTCGATGGAGATCTGGGGACCGACTGAAGCAAACGGTTAGTATATTGTTTCTGAGTATCTTCATGACAACGCCGGCATTCATTTTCGAACATTCTTCAAGAGAGGGAAAACGAACCTGGCCGCACTCCATTTCCGCCCAGAACTATCCGACTTGGTCCTCTGGTTTTCCAACTACTCCTGATGTGTTTGCCGCCCCCTCTCACCCCGTCTTCCACCACCGTCTAGAACCATCCGACCTGGTTCTCTGGTTTCCCAACTACTCCCGGTATATTTACCGCCCCCTCTCACCCCGTCTTCTACCACCGTCTAGAACCATCCGACCTGGTTCTCTGGTTTCCCAACTACACCTGATGTGTTTTTCCCATTCCCGCAAACGAACGTAGACTCTTTAGCCACCACTTTTGACTATTCTTACATTTGAAAGCGTTAGCACCCATCACAGATCTTTATATGATAGAACTCAAAGGAAATCATATACATACGACTCTTTCAAGCAGTAGCAGTCTCCGGCCTGGGTGTCATCTTTGTCCCCACCGGTGTCCGCCGTAATCGTGGAGCGATAGTATCTTTCAAGCAGTAAGAGTCCTCGCAGGGCGCAGTGATAATCCATGATCCAAGGAACCCGATAAAGGGTTCCTGGTGGTATCAAACACTGAGAGCGTCCGCCTTCTCTCCCTCATTCGACGGGGCTGCGCAGCGGTGCTGATGGGTCGATGGCATGATGGCGGGCGGACGGAGAAGTGGTATTTGTTTATCGCTGGAACTTGCGGTTGCGGGATGGTGCTGGGATAGAAGGAGATCAAGTAAAATATGAATAGAAAGCGCGATCAGGGTTCCGCTGGTATAAAGTGAAGAAAGGTATAGCTATTCTTTCTCTTTTACCTCGTGAATATACCAAAGCCATGCATTTTCTTTCTATGGTAGATATGCTAATGATCGTAAGGTGATAAGCCCGCTCTTGCGGGTGGCTGGAGTCTTGTGTTGGTGGTGCAACGAGAATTGAGCCATCATTGCAGGGATAGGGTAGTCATTCTATGAAGCCATGCAGCGACTGTTTTCATCATCCTATATATGATTTCATCGCGACAGTAACCCGAAGGCGGAGATATAAACATGAATCCCTCACCTACCACCCATATGCGGTGACAGGACGTGAGATACGCGCCAAGCGGGAGTGTTTTCAGGCTCCTGAATAGGTGTTCACCATCCACCCACCATCTATCACTATCATTCAACGCTCAGTATGTCCTACAAAAGTTGTCCCGCAAAGTGAAAACCACCCGGAACACACAGGCCCCGCCGAAACGTGGATAAACTCATCCGAGTGATATCTCATGAGCGAGTGAGCAATCATGTTCGGGCCCTCACACGTTTTCCCCGGGCCGATAGAGCAAACAGACACCCGTCGGTAGAGTCTAGGAGAGTACGTCTACCGCATGAACCGCTACGACCGGCCCGGTGGAGAGTAGAGTCATTGAGATGGAGGTAGAACGTGACGCGTCACAGTATATCACTCGTCGGCTATAAAGATTCAGAAAACGCAGTCTTCCGTCAAAGGAGTTGATACTGTCATTCAGAAGAATGGACCTTGGATAACACACAAGATGAACTGCCCGTGATGCAGATTCGCATGAGACGCGGCACGCACGGGACCGGGGACGGCAAGTCCCGCCCGATACGCATCATGAAACAAGGAGAGTTCTTTAATTCCGCGTGTCCTCTGCGGCCCCCGGCCCCTCTACTCATATGGTATTCCCATAGTGGGCCTTTCTCTCTTCTTCTTCCTTTCACCCCGTTGTCTGCGCGGTGACTCGCCTAGAGTTAGTATGCACCATCTAGGCCGGCCTCTCCGGCTTTGTCATAGTTTGTCACTCGGACGTTTCAGGAAAGGCACTGGGCGGTTTGATCGGTAATTCATTGTCTTTTCTTTATTTCAATTCCCCAGAAGGGGAAACGTACGCACTAAGTATATAGAGCACCCCCCCGCGGGCACAACGCGCAGCTAAACGTTTCAGCTCTTGTTCTCCATAACCGACGTAGGCACGAACAGGCCATGCGCAAAAAAAGAGGAATAAACAAAATTAGAAGACGGTCGCGATCGGGGAACTAGAAAACATAGCTTATCTTAGCGTGAGGAAGCGCACTCAGCTGCATACATAAAGTTGTTGTTTCCGCTACAAAAGACAATGAAACGTTCGTTAGATGTGTCGACCTTTGCGGACAAGGACCATCGCCCGAAGCTAAGCTAGTCTTCAACACCCGAAATTAACCGGACCTCCATGGATGTCCAAAGAACAGAGCGGTAAGAGACGTGCTGATAGAATCAAGAAGTGTCAAGAACATACGCGATGCTGGGAAGGTATGCTCGAACCCCACTCAACAAACTCGTTCTTTCTAGCTAGCTCCACCCCCGCTTGTAAAATACGGCTAGCTAGTAGTAGTTCCAATTAAATGAGCCCGTACCTATAGGAAAAATAACGACGTTACGATGCTAGTCAATATATGCTCTTAAGTACAGTATGGGACTAATCCCAATTATTCGTCAATAATGGTGCGTATGGAGAATCATAATATCACACGAGAGGATCGGGCCAAGGTTTTCGGCGTAGTGTGGTCGACGAGCCGGCTCGAGACGAGCAGGAAGAAAAGCTGGACTTGACTCGTGATAGCAGCTGCTCGACTTGTCTCGAATTGTAAAAGCTCGAGTGGCTCGAGCTGAGCTCGGGCTTTTTAGTGGCCCCATATAGGAGTTCCAGAAGTTATTCTAGATCTCTTTGTGTAAACATATGTTGTTAGGGTTAGGGTTGAATACCTCAAGATTTTATAAATCAAATGGCGGAAGGATAATATGGGCATATCAAGTATGGTTTCAAGGCGGGAATATGCAGAAAGATAACACCCAAAAGCTCGAGCTCTTCAAGTCGAGCAGTGAAAAAAGCTCGAGCCAACTCGACTCGTAAGGGTAGCTGCTCGTGGCGGCTCGAGCTTTGGGCCCGAGTCGAGGACTCGAGTTAACTCGTCTCGTCGACCACACTATTTCGGCGTCAAGATCGCTAAGTGTAAATATCAGCTGAAGATATAACGTCGAAACCGAGCAAGCCCACTTTAGCCCCTAAGTCTTCGACTCCACTGCCCATGTGTCTTAGAGATCTCTTACCTCACTGTTAGCCAAGGCTTGTGGCGGGGAGGACAAGCAGCTTAGTTAGCATGTATTTAGCCGGTCTGACCCGACCACCCCTTCAATAGACCATCATTACGTGCAGGTCTAACACTCACCCACCCAGAAACACTAGACAAGATGATACTCCCAAATCATAAATTATCACTCGCACGTCATATCTTATCACTCGTACTGTTTACACTCTGCAAAGAGCTGGAATGTAGGTGAGTTGAGAGGTTGACATGGGGAATATTATAAACGATTGTTAAGACCAAAGTCGCGGCAGGCGACACGTGCTGCTAGGGCTCGTACCGAGAGCCGCAATCGGTACGGGACAACCTGTATCGGTTTCTTCTTGTGCACCCTGACTCTCGGCTCCACATCCTGCCCGCGCCCGCACCCTGAACCCCACATCTGACCTCCTACTCAGCTTCCGCACCCCACAGACCACAAGGCCCACTCCATACGAGAATCAGTTCACTGAGTGTGATTATCAAAATTCTTCTGCGCTATTAAAACGAAGCGAGAACCGATCAAGATCGATTTGGCGCAGCTAGATGGCGACGTCTTCGTACACAATTTGTCACAGAACATGGGTCTCAAATGGAGAGGTAGTCGCTTTAAGGATCGATCGTGCGGGATATGTCACTCTTACGGAAAAGGTAGGCAGTCACAATTACATGAGCTGAGATTGATTTCAGCATGGAGAGTCGAGCTGGGGCTTTTGAGTAAGATGGGTTCGGGAATAGGACATATCACACAACAGTCTCACACCATCCGAGTACTACGAATATCATGGCAACTCAGAGAGGCACAAATCAAGCACCAAGAACACAGCACAAAGACGAACACACAGACAGAAAACAACAACAACCCCTCCATTTCTATAAATCATTAAAAGTGCCCCCACGGGAGTCTGACACTTTGAGCCCACGCGACCCCCAGTGCCACGTTTGGCCAGGCCCCTCCACCCCCGACTATCCTCGCTGCAACTATTAAAACTGGTTTCCCCAACTACACCCGAGAATCGGGAGATCGTCATGGCTCCCCGGTGGGGGGGGCAGCGGCAGTGGTTGTAGTGACTGCCACTTCCACCCCCCCAGGTGTACCTGACTCATTCTCTTCTAGATATCACACTGTTAGCTGGTTACAAACAAAAGAAGAAACAATTCGGGAATGACTTACTCCGCCACCCCTTATTCCGCTGGTAAGTTGACCAGCCAGCCAACCAGGCCCCCATGAACCCTCCCCAACAATCTCACCCAAGTGGACGGCAAGAGCAGGGGCAGGAACATGCCTCAGAGAGGTTGCTGCAATATGTCAGTGCATGTGCGATAAAAGACATATAGTGAGAGAGAAAAATACCGCAGGCCTGGTCGGTGGCTTCCTGGCGGTAAGTGACCCAGGTATATCTTTACCAAAGGTACTTGACCGGAGGGGTGCCGAAGCGTACCAACCTATGCCCCACCCAGGAGGATGATTTCCTAGGAGCTGAGAGCTCTAGTCTAGATCAACTGTTAGCATAAAATACACGAGATGGAGAAATAGATAGAGAGGGGAGCGGTACTGTGCGTGCCCAAAGGGCAGGACCCCCAGAGCAAGCCCGAGTCGGGCGTTCACAACCACCAGGCCACCGATAAGAGCAGTAGAGACTATTTCAGTTATCAGCATCAGTCAGAAATATTAACAGAGATGGAGCCAACATACTCCCTGAGCATACTGGCGGCGCCCACCGCATCTGCCGCTGCGGCAGGGCAGGGAGCCGGGGGAATACACCCCCAGCTGCAACGACACAGATGGCGATTGGGGTCTAGAGGTTCCTCCGGATGGATGAGGAGAACGTGGAACTCCTCGGCCCACATGTTGTTGCTGTTGTTGGCGTTAGTGATTTTTGGGAGTGGGAGGTTCCTCCAGTGGAGGGGCGGAAACAGCGACGGAGATGGTGAGGGAGATGGAAAGGGTGCTGGGAGGATAAGATGATGGCATTTCTGAATTTCTGCCTGTGGTGGGTGGAATGGGTGTTGTGCGGGAGGATGGAGGGGATGGAATATGATTGTGGGCTTGTGGGGTATTATTTGTGGGCTCTCAGGGTATTCTTTGAGGGCTTGTGACTGTCCTGCATGATTACTGTTCGGGAGTAGAAAAGAAAGGCGGGAGACTGCAGTGGGATGTGCCGGTGTAGATAGGGATTGTGGGTTTGCGTCGTCATGTTCAAGGGTTGCATAACGCGTAAGGGGGGTGGTTACATGTTGGTAATGTGGAGTAGCACTCTTTAAACATCCGTCTTAACATGAGACAGGAGGTTTCAGACAATTCCCCTTATACATGAAGTTTGGTCCCGGTGATGATATTTAATGACTGACCCTCCTTCGATCTTGATTCCTCTAGTGCTAGATGATTTCTCACCTTCAGCCTCGGAGTCGACTCATGACATGGTATTCTCAACGCTAAGATCCCAGTGCTGCAGCCATATACATCCCAGTCATCAAGCTGCTCAACAAGAGCCAAAGTCGGCACACTTCCTAATCCCAGCTAGCTATGTAGGTAACCGGCCAATGACCAACGTCTCAATTGATTACATGTACGACGAAGCAACGTAGCTCTAGATCACCCACACCACCAGCAAAAAAGCATGCATGTACCCATCTAGTAGAGAGCTGTATTGAAGGGCCATCTTTCTGTATCCCGGAAACTCATGCCTCGATGACAGAGGCCGAGCTGCACGCTCTAGTGCGCGCCAAGAACACCGAGTGATATTACATGTTTTGCAATTTCTCATGGATCGCGTTTATCCCGCGTCCAGATATTGAAACATGTGTTTACCTAAGAGAGATATGTCTACACAGACCCATGCCCAGTCAAGAGAAACCTCCCTAACCACCACGGTGGAACGACATCATGTCTAATCTGATTCATGATATCACCGTCTCGGCTCGGACCTAAGTACGTAACACCCAACCCTAACCCTGAACTCCTTCTTGCAACACTGACCGCTGTGCCCAGAGGTGTTATGACAGCGCTGGTAGTGAGATGTACTGAATGACCTTTACATAATACCAGCCCACCCCCGGGGGTGTTACTGACAAGCGAGTACAAAGGGTGAGTCACCATGTATCACTCGCATCTCTCGGCCCTACTTACGAAAAGAGCGGGGAGAGCGGCGAGTGAGAGAGCTGTGACTTTAAATTCAACCATATAAGCCATATGTATTCTATTAAGATTAACAAGACATTCAACCCAACTGGGGACTAGTCGACTACCTCCGCTGCGCATGATGTATAATCATCCTCGACCACGAGCCAGAAAATGCCTTCAAATCAGTTTCTCGGTAGGGGTTTTTTATACCTGTAGAAGTTACATATTCGTGATAAGGGATCGCTTCTCCTAATATTTGAATGCTCTCTTTCAGGCACATATGGTTATGTCGGGGTTGGGGGCGACGTACACCAGTACTGACGTTGTTGGTAGACCGACCATCACCATCACCATCACCGTCACTGGTTTTGGCAGCTGTATCGCGGGGATAAGAACTTCACCACGCGTCAAGTGCCCGTAATAACCACAGCTGCAAGCGTGGTGAGGAAGACGCTCAACCCATACCCCGGAATTATAACTCTCCCCTAGGCCTCCCTCGGCCTTAGTTCCCCGAGATGCTGTTCGTTGGATATATGCAGCACTTGCTAGCTAGTTACATACAACCTCCCTGGTTTGTGTAATCCCAGGGACACCGTAGGCTTCTACAATATCGGCTAGTGCGTTACATTCACATCGATATCTGAAGCACCCACTGACTGCGAGATGTATTAGTTGGTGGTAACATGTCAAGTGTCAACAGCCAATCCATGCCAAGACTTCCCCACGCATTCGGTGGGGAAGCTTGGCAGGGACGGACCCTGACCTGCATGGGGGCTGAAAGCAAGTGTTACCCCAGACTGTGACGTTATCATGCAGGTAGAATATACAGCACCAAAAAAGCAGGTGGGCCCATGGCCAGCACCACACCTAGCAGAATACTGCAAAGCTACAGTATTGCTACGGTATTGCTACGGTATAATGTTTAGGATTCCGATTTAATTCTGAAGTTTTGCACAATTTCGTATTGGTACAGTAGCTATTACATCCCTTTTTTTGGTACTGTAGATACATGTAGCTACAATACCAAAAATGGGGCAGGGATTAGTATGGTAGTGCTACGGTAGTCTTGCTATAATGCGGTATTTTCGGGACTGCTGCATCATTTCGGCATTTCAAGGAGTATATTTTTCATAGAATGCCGTAGCAATACCATAGCAATACCGTAGCACTACCACAGCAATATAGACACATTTTAGCGTTGTGACCAGCACCAGGTCCAGCGCGCCAGCACCATGTCCAGTGTGCCAGCACCAGGTCTAGCGTGCCAGTACGCCAGGTCCATGACCAGGACCACACCTACATGTAGGCTTGTCGACACTATGTTACAAGACTAGACCACACCTATACGACTTCATCATCATCATCATCATCACCATCATCATCATCATCATCATCACCAACATGAGCGTATCATAATCGAATAGTAGACGCAACTTCTAATTAAAATGATGTGTATATGTATGCCTAAGAGCCCAAAATTTATTTTTCAAAAGTATATCCCAATTGTTTAAACCCCATCCTAGGATGATAAGAATTGATGGATCGGTGGATGAAACAATATCTGGTCTTTGATTCTGAAATGCTTCATCACCAAATATGATATTCCAGGGTTAGGGGAATGGCATTGTCCTAAATACCACAAGAATGCCATATTTTAGGAAATGAGGAAGTACTAGGGCAGTATAAATATACCACCCACACTGCGAAATCCAGGGAATATATAGATTATATAATACAGTATTGATACGGCATTGATAGAGCATTTGCTGAAAGGCGGCTTTACTCGCTCGACAACCGGAGTGCTACCCGATTTTATGGGATGGCGTAGTACTACCGTACTAACCCCCACCCGTTTTTTGGTACTGTATAGACTCGCCACAACAAACGAGACTACAACATCAACACCAACTCGAAAGAAAGCCTCACCTCCGCTGGTTGTTTGTGTATACCCTCCTGCCCCTCTGTGAACCTTTTGCTTACCGTCACCCCGCCGCCATCTGTTTTTTCACACCTCAGGGTGCATGTATCTCCACGAGCTTGCAATTGCTTCAAACGCGCAAAATGGCAATGGGTCAACAGAAAGTCGATTTCATATATAGATGTCTAGCTAACACGTCTCTATAGTACACTACACTAGTTTTACGTACAGCCACTCAGCAAAAGTGTTCGTGATTTAGTTTTAATGTCAGTGCGCAGTGCGGCGCGCTCACCCATGACGTTGATGTTATTAATGTAGAGATTTAAAAAAACGAAAAATATATAATATAGTTCGTGACTTTATATAAAAGAAGATAGGTCATTGATCTTATTCTTCATTGATTCCGGGCTCCATTGGTGACTAGGAAGGTTTTCTCTTGGGGGGTTTTTAGTGGTCTGCCAGAGCTACATATATAGAGAAATGTCTCACTCCAAAATCGGAATCACGAACACTTTTGCAGATGGCTATATCTCATCCACAAATTCATTTACGCACCCCAAAGGAATGAGGGCATCTAAATTAAAGATATTCGTACGAGATCACGCCTTCATTGACTGCAATTTGCCAATCACGTACTCTCCCGCTTGGCCCGGGCCCCGAGACAACGCGCCAGAGGAAGGATACCCCCCTTTCTCTACACTTCACATCTTATCAGCAGCTCAAAGAGTTGACACCATGATATAGTAAGATGAATTCCCCAGGAGATTCAAATGAAGTATGCGTTCCAAATAACAACAGGAAAACTACGAAAAAAATATAAACTAATACACGTGCACCTGACCAATGCTAAAATCTTCCATATCCCATTTGCAGTGCACATAACTGATCCAGCCCACCTCATTACATCAAGTCCGTTTCAGTACTCAATAGCGTGATAATCCACGTGTTCTTGTGCTTAATAGCCTGATCTCTTACAGTTTCTCCCTTGTGATTCTTTGCATTAAGGTTTGCTCCAGCCTTTACCAACCTTTCGACCATTCCCGGTGAATATTTGGATGTCAGGTGCGGCGGGGTTTCCCCCTCCGAGGTTTCCGGTGAAGATTTGGATGCCAGGTGCAGCGGGGTTTCCCCCTCCGAGGTTCTTGCGTCGATATTAGCGCCTTTATCTAGTAGTAGGCAGGCAAATTTAACGTAACCGTGTTTGGCCGCTAGATGCAATGGTGTATACTCGTCCGCGGCCTTTGCGTTGATGTTGGCACCGCGATCTAGCAGTAGACTTACAGCTGTATAGTAACTGTGACCGCACGTGACCGCCACATGCAATGGTGTATACTCGTCCGCAGCTTTTGCTTCGATATTGGCACCTCTATCTAACAATAGACCGATAGCCCCAAAACCGTATTTGACCGCCAGATGCAGTGGTGTATACTCGTCCGCGGCCTTTGCGTTGATATTGGCACCTTTATCTAGTAACAGACGGGCAACCTCAAGACGAGTGTGTTTGGCTGCGAGATGCAATGGCGTATACTTGTCCTCAGCCTTTGCTTCGATATTGGCACCTCTGTCTAGCAATAGACTGATAACCCCAAAGCCGTATTTGACGGCTAGATGCAATGGTGTATCCTCGTCCGCGGCCTTTGCGTTGATATTAGCACCTCTATCTAGTAATAGACGGGCAACCTCAAGACGAGCGTGTTTGGCTGCGAGATGCAATGGCGTATACCCGTACGCAGCCTTTGCTTCGATATTGGCGCCTTTATCTAGTAATAGACGGGCAGCCTCAAGACTAGCGTTTTTGGCTGCGAGATGCAATGGCGTATACTCGTCCGCAGCCTTTGCTTCGATATTGGCACCTCTGTCTAGCAATAGACTGATAACCCCAAAACCGTATTTGACCGCCAGATGCAATGGTGTATCCTCGTCCGCGGCCTTTGCGTTGATATTGGCACCTGTATCTAGTAATAGACTAATAGTTGTATTGTGACCCTGTTCAGCCGCCAGATGCAATGGTGTATACTCGTACGCGTCCTTTGCGTCTATATTGGCACCTCCACCTAGTAATAGACTAACAGCTTCATTGTGACCCTCTTCGGCCGCCAGATGCAATGGTGTATACCCGTCCACGGCCTTTGCTTCGATATTGGCACCTCTATCTAGCAATAGACTGACAACTTCATGAAAAGCGTGTCTGGCTGCCAGATGCAGTGGTGTATAACTATTTACTAGCTCCCTTGCTTCCAGATCAGCCCCTTTATCTAGAAGCATTTGAATGAGGGCAATGGACCGTCCCACCACCGCTCGGTGTAATGCCCTATATCCACCGTAACTTGAATTCGTGTCCGCGCCTTTTTCCAATAACATCTGAGCAATTTCCACATGCCCATATTCTGCAGCTAGATCTAGTGCATTGTATCCATCTTGAGTCCTTGCATCTTTGGGTGTTGAGGAATCTAATAGGAATAGAAATACTACCGTTGTCAATCCTTTGTAAACAGCTTTTAACAATAAGGATCCGCCCAGGTTTGGGGGACTAGGCGCTGACCAGGTCGTTCTCTCGTCTACCGTAAGGAACCCATATAGCCTAGAAGGGTCCGAATAGAAGTTTGTGCACCAATTGGAGTCATGCAGGATTTTCGCAGGTATGGCTAAGTGTATCTGTGAGATGGGCGGTGCTTCTGCAAGACTGATACCCGATGTTGTGTTGACGGAGACTGGCAAAGAGAAAACGGAATACTTCGAGTCACCAGCATCTAAAGTCCAGTTTCCTCCACGGCGTTTGGATGTCGCCACGGATATAATCGACTCACTACTACTTCTATTCCGATACGGCCGACTGGAGAATAACGTAGACTGTAGGGATGGTAGAATAGATTGAGAACGAATTGAAGACCCTGTTGTTGTCCTGATAGAACTCGCATCGTTGTCCAAAGAGGACCCTGTAATATCATGATACGTTGAAGGTCTAAAATCTGAGTCCGGTTTTATTGATCTTTTTGGCAGCGGAACAACCCCCTGAGCCACTATGGCATGAAAATCTTGCACAAGTCCCTTTACATCGCCGATTGCTTCGCTAGGAAAGGCCATATGGGTTAGTCGAGTCAAAAAGCACTCGATGCCTTCTCCAAACAAAAGAAGACTAGACCAGATGGAGCCATACGTAATCAATATGGACAGAAGTAACCCCAAACTGTTCTTGTGATTCTGAATCCGCGAAATCATTGTGGACATTGTTTGCTCCACGAAATTCCATTTCATGCGATGCCAAACGCCCAGCTTCTTTCCCTCCAGATTTAATTCATCGAGCTTCATTCGTTTCAATTCCTTCTCTAGCTCGGAGAATGTGCACACACATTGAACGAGGGTGAAAGAAATTGGTCCGGTATCAATTAATGAGGCTTTAGCGTTATCGAGAGGTTCTAGCTCTGTGCTAGACACAATATTCTGCAACTTTTGAAGTACTATGCGAAACTCATTAACCTCTTGATAAATACTGTGAGCAGCGGCTGGGGCGTTCGTGCAGCCGGAGATGAAGCGATGCAAGGCGGCACTAATCTGCGCACCCGCTACGATCAGCCCAACTATAGCCGCCCCTACTTCCATAGCGGTGATGAGGAGATGGAGTATGTATATATGGTTGAGGGATAAGCAGTTCTGAACACACCGGCGCTGTAGCCTAGAATCCGAAGGGTTTCTACCACAAATATGTCTCCTGGCCCAGGCGGGGAAGGATACCAGTTGGCGGCTGAATGATTAGGTAATCTGCATGATATCGATGAAGCTTCCTCAGATAAAATACATACATAATTAATACAACAGACCCTTGGATCTATATGATTAACAAGTACATGTAGCCTATCAGGTGAGGAGAGCTATATTGTTTAACTGTCGTTCGCCATCTAAACAGTATAGTCTTCATCGGCGTGGTCAGGAACATTTATGATTGGTTGAATAATCTGCATATATACCACAAAGAACTGCTACCGATAGCCGGGAAGGGAAGGGAGTTGATATATTAGAAAGGGCAAACGGCAGGTAGTCTTATATATATCAACCTTGAACCATCTCGAGGAGAGTAAAACTACATATATCTTCTTGTGAGCTACATATTAATACATGGTTAAAGCCCTTTATTGAGAAGAAAGAACTGATATATATATCATAGACAATTGACTTCGTAGATAGACTGTACAGTATTATTTCACTCTCTCGGGCTTTAGCAAATCTAGGTGGGCAACTTGAGACTGACATTGTATTAGAATTATAGTGAACTCTGGAATCCTATTTACTCACTACATGCATATTGCGGCCGGAGGTCGCACTACACTTGTACCAAATTAAGATAATGAACCGAAATAAAAAGGATCAGCCAAGAAATTTGCTCGCCTGCGCCGGTGCATGCAGTCAGATGAAAGCAAAACGTAAATTCTACAATGTCCAACCCTCATGCTTCTACCTACGCCGTGAACCCACTTTTACGGTTTATAACGGCATATGTGTCCGTCCTGGGTTGGATGTGCAATACCACGAAGCCTACTCCATTCCTGTGAGACTCACAGGCGCACTACGGGGCAGAATAAGTCTCATAGAGCTACGGGAACTTTTGTAACGAGCTAGGACTCCCCAGTACGGATGTGGCAGGTGATGGACTTGGATGGTTGTGCACGTGATCGAGTGAATCATGATGGCTCACTCTTAGAATTAGTACTAAGACGCGAAGGTTTGACTACTCCTTACATGTTTTGGGCAGTTTGAAACTACTGGTTTTATACTATCTATCGCCATGTGAAAACTGACGGCTCAATCTACGAGTTGCACCAGGTCTTATTTCTCAACTCCACATGAAAATTAGATTTTTCTCCCGCCAAGCGTTTAGAATCAGTTCTGACTATGCAGCTAACACTAATCAATTAACCAAATTCCCGATCTAGCGCTAAGACCTTACAATTTAAAAGCCTCAACGCTCCTACCACCACTCGCTAAATAATAAATGGCACCGTCCCCTCCACAAGTCCATGAGCTACCATGAATGAAGGTCAGCTTCTGATAAACACGCCCATGGAGAAGAAATAAGATACTGACCAGCTCCCAGAACTATTGCCCAGGGTGGCAAGTACGTTACCACCTCATTGAATGCCGGAATCTCATCCCCGTTCGTATCACTCCACAAGCATACGATCCTTCCCTCCAACCCTCCGGCAACTACACGTTTCAACTCCTTCCCCTTCTTGAATACCTCAACCTCTTCATCCTCTTTAAAGTTATCTGTTGACCTGTCCCACGTCAACTCAATTCGCCAGATTCTACCGGGCTCTCGACTCCAGAGTCGTAGCTGCTTTGTCCCCGATACCGGAAGAGTCGAGCCAAAGCCCTGGATGGCGAATCGAGGATATCAATACTCGTGACATTCTTGTTATCGAAGAATAGCCGACAGGCGCGGGTATTCTTCCCCTGGAACGCAATCCGGGCCTTTCCATCCGCTAGCTTTTCGATGCTGTGTTCGACCCACGATGAAACCTTGCTTGTATCGCTTGTGACATTTGGAGCTAGCCCAGTCCAAGTACAATGCACCAGCCCTGAAAGAGGGGTTCCGGGCGCCTCTTTACCGCATTCTACAGGATTGTTGAAGGTGCTGGGCAGGTGCAGTATGACTGAGTTGATGATTCCGGTATTCCCGGTTAGCTTTACTCGGTTTTGGCTGGTAGTGAGATCGATACTCTGGATGAATTGAGTTTTGAACCTGGCATCTGCGGTAAACGGAAATGCGTAGAGGTTGTAAATGCCTGTGGTGACAAAGATCAGGAGTACGGGTAGAGCGACACTACACCATATGCGGTGTAAGAAGGGTCCGAGGGGAAGCAGAATAAAGATAGATATCAAGGCAAGAAATATATACGCTCTTGTTGTATCTCCACCGTCGCAGAGGGTTTGTTTAAGTGTTGCAGTAGCAAGGAGTGCTACTTGCAAAGTGAACAGTACTGACATTGGTGCCATAAGGAGGAATTGGGCCAACCAAGTCCAATTTGGCATAAGGGCGCTCCAGGATTCTTCCTCATTTTGGCCATCGATTTTCTGTGCAACTGTCTGTAGATTGGCTTGTTGCAAATCCGGAGATTCGTTGGAAGCAGATGTATTAATTTCTCCTTCCTGTAGGTCATTCTTAAAACCACCTTTATCACGCACAATAAATAGCTCATAAAGGGAAATACAGCACCCTAGGAAGGCACCGACGTATAACGCCATCATGAAATATCCACCACCAGCACCTACTTCAGGAGATCTAAGATAAGCGACTCCAAGCATCACAAGTCACATAAAAACCCACACCTCAGCAAAAGCCCAACCTCTTGCTAACGCAGTCGGATTTCTTAGATCAGCACGCTTTATCACACCCCAGGCCACAAGAAACCAAGTACTCAGTAGCGTTGCCCACACCGTCTCCAAGGATGAGAACATAATCAGCGGGTTCACAGCGTGTATCCTCATCGCAACTATAACTGTAGATGCGCTCGCCAAGGAAAATGCGAGAGGAAAGCGGCATATACCTTTTTTCCAGCCGGGGAATCCACCAAGACAAGATATTGCTATACTTAGAGCGATCGCTGGAACGATAAGTAGCGTCAAGGACCAGGCAAAGAGTGTATTCAATTCGTAAAATGTCCAGATACGATTAAAAACTATCAACAGTTATTCATCAAGTCTATCGTATACGACAAAAGATAATAAGCATGGATATTTACAATCAAAATAAACCGCAGGCTTTCCCGGCCGATTTTCGTTGTAGTCGAGACTTGTATCGGTGGTCATTGCATTGACCGTGTACAGGGCAGTCAGGAGCATATGAGATATTGATCTTTTACTAGCTTGTCAGAGTCAGCAACGGATAGGACGCGGGGAGAGCAAGCAAGGCAATTACCATATGGCATATCATCATCAGGCGTGTGGTAGCGACTCCGATGCATGTAAAATGCAACATCAAGACCTCTCATATGAAGAGCGTCTCTGAAGATATCGTAATCTGTTGCGCTCCTAAAGCGCGTAAAAAAATAAACATACGATCCCACTCCGAGATTGAGAATAGCTGGTATTGGTGGACAAACTTGAGTGCGCCCAGTTTGTACGCATCAGTGAGAAACGTACTTCCTAGTGGCCTTGGAACCTTCTGATAGAAACCGTTGACAGCAGTGTCATTCGCGCGGAAAAGTATCGCCCGGCCACCGGTACCACCGCCTTCAAGATTTAAGAAAATGTCCAACAAGGAGCGAGGTCTAATATTAGCGCTGAATGTAGATGGTGCAAATACAAATGTGCAGATTCAAAATAGATAAGGGTCACGAGTAATCGTGTATGTGTTAGCTGATTGTCAAACCATAGATTATCACTCGTGATGCATGCATAAAGCAACGGGGGAGAATTAGGACCGCAGGCTCTAGTTCCTTGTAGTAGACGAAAGAAAGTCTTACGGGGGAGCCCAGACAAGCTATGAGTCCCGAACGCCCTTGCGCCGTTCTAGCACACACGCGCATGGTTAGTGCTCAGCACAAGGGTAATAAACACATTCGTTGCGTACCAAACCGTCCTCCTCCCCACAGTTCATCAGCAGTATGAGTCCCCTCTGGGGTCTGCTGCCGCTCCTTGTGAGGGATTTAATCAGTTGGAGTATTGTCACCACTCCTACCCCGTCATCACTCACGCCTAGACTTTAGGGTGTGTTAATCCATAGACTTGGTCAATTCAATCTTATCCTCATGGGGAGGAGTGCAAACCATGTGATGTAGAAACACTGTCGTAGTGCGCGTTCACAAGCGCAGGTGATAAACCCATGTCGGTGCCATGAATGTACACCATGATATTCCTCCCTTCAAAGTAGACCTTTACCCCCCAACCACAGCCGAGAGATTAGACTAGACCCGCAATTGCACTAGTGGACCAAGCAAATATGTACATGTACATGTATGTAAATGAAGCGAAACACTAACCGCAATCCCATCCGACGGTCTCACCCATGTCGCATTCAGCCCTACACCAGTCACGTCATCACCGAACAGCTCCACCCCCCCGCTCCCCCGCTCCCCCATCCCCTCCCCCTCCCCCTCCCCGATGATCTGCTCCAACCTCGCAACTAGCCACCTCCCAACAACATCAATCTGCGCGCTATTGTACGGATGTGACTTTTTTGTCAGAGCTACCAGATCTGCATATGCCTCCTCCACGCTCACGCCCCATGACTCCTGCTCCGCCAGGGACACGACGTCGGGGACGGTGCCATCGAGATGCAGTATGTAGCCCCAGATCAGAAAATAAGTTCCCAGGGTGACAATGGTCACCGGCAGCACCTTGAACCCCGTCAGGGCATCAAGTTTGGCTCTCCGGTGAAGGAATTGAAGGATGAGATGGCGGAGGTAGGCAATGATCCGGGCGACCCATGGCCGTTGATGTATGCGGATATTGCGGATGCGGTAGTAGTCAAAGAAGGGTATTCTGTAAGAATGATCTGGCTTTATGAACTTGTGTGGTGCAGCGGTATCGGGGTGTATCCGGCTATTATCCTCCTCGTCTCTGCAGCTCCTCGCTGTCGGTCTCGCTGCAGCGGGGAAGAGGGATTGGACATAAAGAATTGAGGTTGAGGAACCCATTTATGACCCCTGTTTAAAAATTGTTAATACATGTATTGAATGGTAGGGCCGGAGGGGATGGAGTCATCCCATGAGTGACACACATTTTGTGCCAAAGAAGCACCACATATATAACTCGCGGGCAACGACCCTGATGCGGCAGACCAACTTTAATCTAGCGAGTGGTGCCACAGAACTCCAACTGACTACATATCCCTACTACGACTGCTTTGCTCTGACGTTGATCCATCGGGACACCGATCTCTGCTGATTCGGCCTATATCAACACATGACGTAGGTCCCTCATATACAGGATGCCAAAAAAGCTGACTATATAAGTAGCTCTCTAACAGCCTAGAATGCCGCATTCCGTCAGTGTACTACAGTGATACCGCCGCTTAGACGGTGAGGTTACTCAGATCATAGGAGATCAGCTAGGCCAGCGGCCAAGCAATCTTCAGTTAGAAGCTTTTCCACTAGGCCAGGAGATACAGAGAAGAGGTCGTGAGAACCAAAAAACTCAACCTATGTCAGTACACACAATTCTCATCTGGATCCTAATTTGGGCACATGGAATCTGCGTGTTGGTGATACTACGGCTCGTCGGAGTCTAGACCCCTTCTTGTGCTTCCATCGTGAAATGAGCGATATAAAGGCTGCTTCAAAGTGTGTAGATGTTATATACGAGCACTACATCTATATGTTCATGCAACACGATCAAGAATCCCAGCATAGGCGTAGTACAGCCAAACATTCGCCACACGATATACAGAAAGCATCCGAACACTCTTCCATTCCGGACACTCTTCCAACTCGAACACTCTTCCAATACAATTACCTTTTTAATCCAAACACACGAGGTTTATTGAGCACATATACAATATTCAGAGCACATCAAAGGTTCCAAGTGCGACCCCTTTGCCGAAGCAGCCCACCCAGATCTCCCTAATATCTACAAGAGCTAGAGATGCAGCCCTTTCCTTTTACCATGTACAAAGATAAGTATAGTTTACATCCCTAGAAGGCCACTACAGTGAGCTCCATAACGCCGAGCGGTATGGGGCCACTAGTGGGCTCGATGTCACTCGGCCTGTGACACCATGACGCAAGGCCACAGTGTAACCTCCAGGACCATTCAAATTCCTCCTGTTACAGATAGATGCTCCCCTTGAGCTGTCTAACCCGTGGATCGGACTCACCCGGTAGTTTTCCCAAAGTCCGCTACGTGTAGGATCATACGACATCACTCGCATATGCCAAGAACTCGAGTTCAGGGTTAGGGGTCACTCGCCCATTGGTGTGAAAATGAATTTCGTCGCCAGGGGCAGGCGGAGGCTCGGCACGCGTGGAGAGGTGCTATACACCTGGTTGGCCTCGGTATTGAACTTCGGATACCTGGCCCCGGCCAGTGTTGTGTCCTAGAGTACTCCGGGAGCGTTCGAGTTGAAATTAATATATCAATATCGGGCATACGTACGACTACTGCCTCTGCAATATTCTCCACGACATGACGTCTTCTAAACTCTGCTGGCCTCAAGAGCACTGTTCCGATCGATTGGAGGTCGGTTTTCTTTGCTCTCGAGAGTAGTCCGAAGATAGCCTATGTCTCACGGTTTCATCGAATGAATTATCAATCAATTGATCAACGGTTTCATAGAGGTTAGAAACAGGCTACTGCATGATATGAGGACTCATTCACAACCAGGCACTCAAGATGCGCCCAGTACAATTTATCTTAAAATACCAAAGTCTTTGCTGCCCAAGAAATTCTGTTGGAATTT
The DNA here is from genome assembly GCF_020137385.1 of Morchella sextelata. NCBI lineage: Eukaryota > Fungi > Ascomycota > Pezizomycetes > Pezizales > Morchellaceae > Morchella > Morchella sextelata. The sequence goes on from NW_025408623.1 coordinate 95,338, forward strand.
GGCTTATACCCACTCACTCGAATTCTCAAGAGTGACCCGAGAGCCGAGTCACGTGGAGAATACCAAGAACTAGCTCAAGCACACGGCATATCCCGAGCTTTTGCTATAGCTGAATCTATAAATGGATACTCAATTAAAATATCCAGAAGCGGATGATTCCTCCCGGGCACGATTTGATCCCCCCCCTCGTCTTCGATATTGCTACACTTGGAATCAATACTAATTCGGGTTTATATACTATCAAAAGTTCTTCCTGATACCCTCCAGGTCTAGCCGTGGGCCTGAAGCTTTGTGACCTGAATTTACCCCTCTCTCAGGAATTCTGACTTACTGACTGGGCTGATCGATAGCTCTAAGGGGCTACCGCAGTATTGATACTATCAATTAACTAAATCCTTGTGACAAGGCGCGGATAGATCGCGAGCCCTCTCTTGATCATCACATGCCTTACCCCGCGCAAAACAAATAAGTCTCCATATGTTGAAAATAGTTTCAAAATACAGGACAAAAATACAATACAGTCTCAATATCTTTCCCCTCCATAATAACTATTACTTAATGATGAATCGATCAATCAACACGCTCCAAAAAGTGAAATTCTGTTCGTCAAGCTGCAGCTCATGGCTCGGTGTCAATTGAGATACTCACAAAACCAATATGTGCTTGGCTTCTACGCGCTTTCTTGGTCCGGGCAATAATGGAGACCGATTGGAGAGTCATACCAGTGTGGCGGATAATTCGTCAAATGCAATGGTTTCAGGCCCTATGACCTCTTTTTTCTTTCTAACTTCTCCACTCTATCTTATAGCGAATGAAGTATCCCAAGTCGACTTGGCCCTTCACACAAGTGTGCCTGGTCTAGACCAACACTTTCATTCATCCGAGTCTTTGGGTATTCTTTGCTTATTCCCAGTGCTCTGCACAGTATCAACTGCGGGTAAGTAATATTAACTCTTATATGGGAAGGCTGAAATTCATCACCAATATCTAGGTTGCTATTGAGCTGATCATTGCGTGAGTCATCAATACGAGATAATCGTGTTCAGCTCACTCACGCATGGGTTTTGCCTTTTCCAGTGTTCTTTGACGAACCATTGACAATTTCAGTTGGATATATCCCGCCATTGCACTTTAATATGTACCATAGCCATTATTCTAAAAGCTGCTGAAAAGAAAACTGATAAGGCCGTATCCAGAAGAGGAGGACTTTCCGCTCATCAGCTCATTGCAATTGGGTATACTTCCGCATTAATATCACTCACCTCGTCAACCTACTAATTGTAGGCCAACTCGAGCATATCCGTACGCGCCGAGACCGATATCATGCTCCCTATTCTCCTCCCAAACAAATAGTTCACCATTTAGCTCCAACAAGCCTCCTCTGTCGCTCTCCGTATCAGGTGCAGTCTGATAATTGTATTTTGTTTTGTTGTCTATGCTCAAAACGCCCTAGAACTAGACACCAACATATAAGAAGCCACGATCATGGAGGAGAATGATGTTGCACTTAATATGAACCAGGTTTCCAACTATAAAATGATTGTCAAAATGCTGCGCGCAGTGCGCAATGCCTTGCGCTGAATTCGTTGTCACCCGCCAAACCTTAAGGACCTGAGGACCAATTGACTGGAGAAACAAAATCGACTGGGTCGCACATTTCCAGGATCATCTATGTCCACACCATATGCAGTATAGTCTCTTCATAGCCACTTATCTCAAATTCAATTCAATGCAGCAGATCAGTCCCTTACTTTTTTCATATTTCTATGTTGTATTCACTTCTTCTCACCCCTATCGATATATATATCACTGGCCACGTTACGGATCTGCATATTATATAGTTCTGATATTGGATTCCTTCGATTTCGACACTCTTTGTAATTTCAATTGGTTGTTTAATTACTGGTATCGATGGAACGGAGTTTCAAAGGATGTAAAGTACATGTCGTTGATAAAAGAACCCCTGCGGCTCTCGAATGGCCATGTGGTAACTGAAGCCGAAGCCCAAGGTCTACACAAGTTTTGTTCTTCATTTTATGGTATGTAACTTGTCTCGATTAGTATTAGTATTTCTGGAGTACGTGTACCTTGTACGTTACCAAATGGTACTTTCTTGACCTAATTTATTTGTTAGACCCCGCAATGAACTTTTAACATGATCCAAATATGTCCATGCTTTCTTTTCATTGAGAGCGCTAGCCCCCCAAAGTGCATAAATCTACGGTAGATCTTCATCAGAAATTCCCATTTGATACCGGGGATCACTCAGATAGCCGATAGGTATTATTCTCCGATATAGGTCATATTACTCTACTCTACTCCTGGCAAAAATCCCTCGGTCACAAGAATTAAAAAAAATCCGCAAGCTACGCACAAAACTACAATATTTGAAACACACGGGACAAATAATACTCTTGGCAGAGCTTCCGACCCATCATTTTTTCAAGAAGTGACCCTGTGGAACCTAATATGTAGATATACTCTATTAGAAGATCTTCATGTGGAGGTGTCGGGAATTTGGTTGGTGAATTATATTTCCTAATTCTGTATTATGGTATCAATTGCAAGAACTCAAATAGCTCGGATTTGAAAGGCTCATAATAGCGGTTCACTAGAAATGATTCAACTGGTAACTCAGTACTCAGCACCACAATATAACCTTTTTAAGATTGACAAACCTCACAAATAGATCAATATCCTCCACAGCACACCCAGAATTAGCAGTCATAAAGTTTTCTCAAGTAACTAGCATCTTTCACGATCTTTACCAAATCTCTTTTGCGTTGTGTTGATATTGACTCACTCCGTGCTTCACTCTCTAGATCTACCCCGCTCTCTTCGTCACCTATCCTCCCTCTCAAGCTAAGAAGATGGAATCCCCTTCATTTCTTATGAATGACCTTAGACGTCGTATTACTGAAGAAACACTCCTGGATCTCTTTCAGCCACTAATCCCCGTGATCAATATTGAGCCTTCTCTCCTTGATATCAGCCTCAAGGTCACAACGGTCACTTTTGACGAAAGCTCAGGATGGCTCCGCCACATACAATCTCACGCACCGCTCAAGACCACTTTCGGTACCTTATGGAAAGGCGTCGATGTCAACTCCAAAAGCGATGAATTTATCCGAGCAGTCAAAGACGGCGATCTCGAGCGGGCCGAAATGCTAGCAGAGTTCGGGGATACTGATGTCAACAAGACAGACGACAAAGGCAGAACGGCGCTACATTGGGCGTGTATCAAGAATCTCCCGGAGGTGGCTGCCCTATGTCTTTTGTTGGCGCGGATAGATACGAGCATTGAGTATGAGGGAAGGACTGCGTTTGATATTGCTTGTCAGCTGGACACCAGGGTACAAATTTGCTTGTGTTAGTAACACAATTCGTATGTGTCGTGTTATGGTGTTAGTAACACAACCAAAATGCATTAAAACACCGGGCTTTTGTGCAATTACGTGCTGTGTCGAAAATGTGCCAGTAATGTGTCGAAAATGTGCTGGAACTGTGTCTATAGCACCATTTCGATGTGTTAAAAATGTGTTAAAAATGTGTTAAAAATGTGTTAAAAATGTGTAAAAAAAAAACAATTCTTGTGTGTTGGAATTGTGTTCTTGACACATGTAAACTGTGGTTATACTGTGTTTTTGACACTATAGACTTGAGTTTTTAACACTATAGACTTGTGTTACTGGCATAAAACCGAATAAAATGTAAAAATGACTTTGGACAGAATTGAACATCTGACCTTATTGGGATGAGTATACTACTGTGTGTGAATTAACAACTGAGCTATACAACAATTTACATATTATTCTAAGTGATTGAGCATTAGAAACCCGTCAGATAAGGCAAAAATATTAAAAAAAATAATAAAAAATAAAAGAGAGAAATAAATATAAATAAAAATAATAAAAAATAAAAGATAGAAATAAATATAAATAAAGATCGATTTTTAAAAAAGAGGTTTATTGAAATATTGCGAACACAATAGAACTGTGTAACTGATTGACAAAGATCTCAAAATTTCTAAGTCAGAGATTTACACATTTTCATTGCGTCTCGAAATTTCTCCACACTTTTTATGTGTTATTGACACAATAGGACTCCATAAAAAGGCGATTTACACAATTAATGAAGACTTCACACAGCTAATCTGTGTTACTTACACAATCTGCACCAAAATTTTGTACCACGGTGTGGAAAAGAGTATAATTCCACCGCTATTCTATACGAGCACCTTTGAGATAGACAAAATCGACCCTCAGGGTGCCTTACTGCAACTTATCAATCTCACAGCGGAGCCAGACCTCGATCGAACCGAGTTCCCTGGTGAAGCCCTGTTTGATCCAGCAAAGGACGGGAACGAGCGTCTATGTGCTGCACTGTTCAAGAAGAGAAAAGTCAACGTCTTGGCAAGGAACGAGGACTGTAACACTGCGCTGCACATTGCGGCTATGAATGGACACGGTTCCATAGCAAGAATCTTTGTTAATAATGGATCTGATGTCAATGCAGTGGGTAAGGATCTCTTTACACCATTGCACTGCGCAGCACAGCGAGGAGACTGGGAGACTGTGAAGATACTGTTGGAGCTCAAGGCAGATAAAGATGCAAAAGATAAAAATGGAAAGACGGCACTTGACTGGGCCATGGAGAACGGTCACCGTGGAACACAAGACCTCTTGGAGGATAAAGAGGATTAGGAGGAGAGCGGAGACGAATCTGAGGAGTCGAGAACTGAGTTACACAGGGCAGCCAAGCGGCGAGATAGAGCGGCGGTTAAGCAGTTACTGAGAGGGGGGCTCAATATTGAGGAGAGAAACGCGAGGGGGCAGACACCATTGAATGTTGCGGCTGAAAGCGGGTGGGAGGATATTATACTGGTACTGCTGGACAAGAGCGCAATGATTGAAGCAGGAGACCTCAGAAATAAGACATTGCTCCACGGCGCAGCACGAGCCGGCGATCTGGAAACATTAAACTTACTTCTGGAACGCAATACCTACGAAGATGCGAGGGATTCGAATAGAAGAACTCCGTTGCACTACGCCGTTGCTCACCCTGCGCTTGTCAGAAGGCTTCTTGATGGAGGGGCCACTGTTGGACCGAAAAACAAACTAAACCAAACTCCGCTATATGCCGCAGCCTCCATAGGAAATGCAGAGTCAGTTCGGACCTTACTTGAGAGAGGGGCTAGTCCGCGTGTGAGGGATTCAAGCGGAAAGACCGCATCTGATATTGCATTGGAGAACGGACACAACAATATTGTTGAAATGCTTTCACAAAATGTTTAGGTTGGCTCCCCTCTTCTCCATACCCATACTCTTAATCTTATGTATTGAAAAAAAATAGGGCCTATAGTTATGTATATACGGAGGGTTTAGATATGTGGTGTTCTTGTAGCAGAAGGCTCATATTTACGGAGACTGGGATTATTCGTGTCACGATAAAGCTATTTAGGTTTTATCGGCCAGTTGAAGATATACGTATATGTGCGGTCAATAATGAGTACTACGAGAATTTAACGCTATATGTTCTCTATTACACTCCCTCATTTCTTTAGACTCACTCGTTCCTTTGCTCGTATATATATTGTAGACGTTGAATCTTATTATTGTTAGCTATATGAATAAATCGGAATCCTGTACTAGTTGGTGGAACGTTCGAGTGCTGTCTTCAATTACATTAGGTTCTCACTCATGTGAATGGAAACCTGACTTACTTCCTATCTATGTACTGCATATCGGAAAATATAGTCTCCAGCGAGCACTAAACGCCTGTTTATTTGGGCCGTAAACATTTAATGGACACAGTACAGAACACGATGATACTTGAGGATATTTTATCTTTTCTCGTGGGTTACAGAAGGAGATCTCGGAGTTGACAATACTTGAGCCCTGTACATATTATTCAAAATTTCGAGACTTAGAGTTAGAGTCATCTGATTGATCATAATCTTTCACATCAATTCAAGGTTTCAATACTAGTATCTAGTTCATAAACAATCACTCGCATGTTTCTAAAATTCTCGAGACTAGTCTTTTTCTGTTTTGTCTCGTATTGTTTTCTCTCCCGATCCCCCCGCCCATGTTTTGTTTAAGTTATTAGGCGCGAGGCTGATTGAAATGTCCTACCTATTATGGGATCAATGGCCATGTCCGTCATGATCAGAGGTCGGCATATATGTCAGGTTTTGGGGCTCCTTCACATATAAAAAAGGATCACTAAGCGGCCTCTACATTATAGCTGAGCAAATCAATTAATAGAGCCGGATCTTCGCCATTTCTATTCTTTTATTCTCAACACGTTTTTCTCTCTCTCACATCCAGGGACAAAGAAAGCCTCGAGACCTTTTGTCTTGTGCCCATTACTAGTTACTAGCCATAAAATCATAAGAAGCAATAGGCTTACCTACCTATCCGGTGATTCACTCAATAAATAAATTAAACTTCAAATTCGCTCCAAACTTCACTGGTATTGAAACCGAGTGATATATCATGATTTAGGATCACACCTCCATATCTCCAGAAAAACCTCTTCCGGAAGAACTCTGAAGCACGTAACACACTTAGGAGATATCTATCCTGAGTGTACCCTAGCTTTCGGGAGTCTCACATACTTTTCATTCCGTGAAAAAAATGTGGGTCTTTTGCGTATGCGAGTGATCTTTTGTGATTTACATCGGAACAATCATATGGCTGAGGAGTTCAAAAACTGAACTTCTAGGTGGGACTTAAGGCTCATGAGATGTCTCAGACCCGGGATAATCGAGGCAGGAATTACTTTCATCCGTTTATTTACATCTCTCTAGCCCTTCCTCTTCATGACTCATATTATAAATTAAAGCCAGGTTTATATCGGACGAAATGGCCAAAAAAAGAAATAAACATCTATTACCTGACACATACCCCTGAGTAGAGGTCTACGGGATACGGGTTGCGGTGATTAACGTTTGCGAATATATCTAGGGGACCCTTGAATCTTTTAAACAACTACTCTATTAAATTGAATTGAGATATATCAAGCAACTACGACAAATGAAACCCCGAGTACGGGGAAGCCTTCACAGATCAGTACAAAATTAAAAACAAACATAGTATATCTGACCCTCCAACCTCTATCCTTCCGTCACTACCAGCTCTTCTCGGGTGATGGTGCGTAATCATAACAGAGTGTCTCTCCCATAATATCCATGGTGTCCCCAATCGTCACGGTCTTTGAAATCTCGCGGAAGGGCATTTCGAATTCCAAGGTAACATTACCCCTTGAGGTTGCGTTTCCGTAGGGGAAGTCGAATGGGTAGATCGGGTTAGAGATATCGTACAACCTGGCGGGAAGATCCTTCTTCTGCCATTCCCACCACAGGCGGTCCATGTTGGTATGGTGAAGATAGAATAGTGGATCTGCAAACCGCCTCATTAATAACTTGCGCGATCAGGAGGAAGAGGTGCAACTTACCACCAGCACTGCTCCACACATCCGCCAGCTGTAAGCAGCAAAAGAAGAGTCAGCATCCCGTCAGTTTGTCCTAAGACGCGATGACAACTACATACCGTTCCGAGCTCTCCTCCAATCGCAAGATGGCCACCACCGTGATATCTGTATGTATAGACATTCTGAATCTTGCCCTGTGCCTTGACGTCAAACCACCCAAAGGTGGTCTGGTCCAATGTATCCTTCACCAACTGGGCGGACAAGAATGTAGTAGCGATCCAAGGGCTGAAATCCCTCGTCAGGCATCTTGGATTCGATTGGATGTTCTCCCTCGGTCCTAGGCGTACAACCAAGTCCTTGAAAGGGCCGTCTTGAACACATCCTCCACCTGTACGTCCCGGGGCGGGAGGGAAGGGATCGATACTCTCGGCAATCCAGGGACCGTTTCCGCCGAAACCAAGTGGGCCGGGATCAAAGATGGGAGAGGCGAGGAAATCTTCTTCTCTTGCAGAGTCGAGCGTGAAGTCCCAGTATCTTGAAAAACCATTGCATTAGTTTGGTCTCAACTTGAAAACTATGATATTGGAAAGCTCACGGTTGACCGCCAGTATAGTTGCATTCATTGATCATTGCGCGTTCGTATTCCGCAACAAAGTATCTATGCCTGGGAAAGGTTAGATATATCGCTCCATTACTTGGAAAATCAATTCAATCATACCATGGGAGCGTGTGTCCCTGTGTGAGTTAGTAAAATGCTCAACCTTTCTCTGAACGAGTGAAACATACCACAAAATGGATAGTATTTGCGTCTCTAACGTGTAGCCCCACGAAGTCGTCGTACCTCGATACGGCGCCTGGAACAGCATTGGTGCTAACCGCTGGTAGTTCTTGCAAACACTTGACAGCTGTGATATAATCTGACTTTTCCTGGTCCGACAAGGTACGCCTTGTGCAGAAAGTCAGCTTGATGCTACCATGCGAGGATCACTGTAACTAACCATTCCTTGCGGAGAGGCGGGTTGGTGCATGTTTTCGTATCCTGTGGATCCGGAGAGGGTGACGGCAGCGCGAAAGCCGCTGTGAAAAGAAAGCTACACACGAATGGAATCAACTTCATGGCTGTCGAGATTGTCTTTGCGTGTCTGGTGGTGTATCTGGACGGATGAGTAGTGAAGAGTAGTGGATATAGTTCGAGGAACTCAATGTCTTTTATATCTCAATCTCCATGATCAGTTCATTTAGCAAGCGGTCAATGAGCAGAAGATAATTGTCATTCGAGACATGCTGTACGGATTGAACGCGCGAAGGCGTATCTGAAAGGCTACACCGAGTAACTGTAGTATATTCGTCTTCTAGAGTAAGAACAAGGCATACGAGCATCTGCTGAGTAGTGATTCTCTGTAGCGTGAGCTCAGGCACGGGTAGTAGTGGAATGTCGGATAGTACTAGAGTAGCATAGATACGGATCCGATCAAAGACACTTCTATCAAAGTACTCTACCACTGATCTAGAACGAATAAAGAAAACCCTCTGTTACCACGCCTGCGGAACACCTGCAGGCGCTCAGATATTCCTAGTGCAGCGATGAACCAACGCTCAAGAGTCTCTCCGGAAATGTGGTTTTTGCATATCAATATGCAACTATGAACTGTCATAAGATAGTACAACTGGTGATGGTTAGGATCGACAAATATTCTATTAATATACATGTATGGTGTGCTTATACTCGAGCTCTACTCTACTCTACTCGGGTATGGGGGTAAGAACTAGAAATAGGGTTATTTGTATGGCAGAGCGGCGCCACTCCATACGAATAATCACTTGATGTCACCTCTTCACCAGATCGGTGCTCCCGACCCCATCCAGTTGAGAACGGATGGATTGGGAAGTACATATCCACTAGATGTGTACTGATCAGTATTCGATGGAATGTGTAAAAATAAGTATTACCTATGTAGATAAGGACGCGATGCAAGCCTTGCAAACCAAAAGCCTGGTCTTGTGTCCAAGTGCTTAATTCATCGCCTGATGCGTATGATGGTAGTATGATGGATGGTCCCAAGTGGTCACTACGTGGTGGGCCATGTTTTCTTTTGCTAGGACCGAGTAATATTTCATGTTGTCGATTAATTCTGCCGGATTGAGGTACTGTGGGTTGACATCGGTTGGATTATGCACCGCTTCCCGAGAGCTTGGCATGTATGGTTAACCATAGTATCGGGTTGCATGGGAATCTTGTGTTCATGTAGCTTATTTGGAAGCCAAAGCTTAGAGTGAGATTATTAATGGGATCACAACAAAGTTAAAAACGCTTTTCCTGATCACTAAGATAATTTAAGGTTGAGGCTCAAGGGGATTCGCCGGCAGGGATCACAGCCGCTATCGCTACCGCTACCTACTCGATTGGTGAGGGCCCTCGTAGGTATTTTCGCGGAGAGACGATCCCTGCCTGCCCGTGCTGCATGCAACCCCATACGCACGAGCGGGTGATGCACTATGATTTGCTGATCTCAATCGTCACTGCCCCAGGAACCTTTCAGCCGCACTAGCATTCCATCGTGGCGCTCATGAGACCTTTTTTTGTTTTTTCTTCTGTCACAGGTATGTAGGTAAATACATATGTTGGTACCTTATACTACATGTAGTATCATCCTCAAGTTACTCGAGTTCCCTCTAGTTGATCATGAACGATCATGTAAATAGGTCTAGAGTATCCGTGTAATCTACAAATACATATATTCATCTACCCCCCCCCCCCCCCCCCCAAAGTCAGGAGGATCGATGACTAGAAAGAAGAAGAAGAGGTAAAAGTTAGCGAAATCTATTTCAGACTCAACAAGCGTCGGGCTGAAGGTTTGTGTCGCTCCTGTCGGCCTATGAACTCAGAATCCACTACATACGTGTACATGCCTCAGGTACCTCTCTGTGTGAAAAGCGAATACATGTAGGTAGTATCCTCTTCATTCCGATTACAGCCGGCTGAGTTGAAGGTGGCCTTAGGTAGTGTGTGGATTTTGCAATTTGAGGTGCCACGAGGCTAGGTCTCCCTCACTCGGTTTTCCTTGCGGACATCAACTGTGCGACTCTAGAATACTACATAGGAAGAGGAGGTACATGTAGGATGTAGGTAGGGAAAAATAGTACTACATCACTACCCCACCTCAATTAGCACACCCCCGGGGGCTGGGGGCTGGGGGCCGGTAGATGCCGACCAACCCTTGCGATGAGCCTTAACTTTCGATTTTACACAAGGAATGTGTGCGAATGCTGGACAAGTATCCATCTACTCTACACTGTCATAGGCGACAGGAATATGGCAACTACCGCGATACATTGCAATCTCTCGATCTCCATCCCAAATCCACAAGCGAGAAACTACCAAATAGTTAGGCCAGCAAGAACCCGAAGCCAATCCAGCTGAGTCGGATAGTTATTCCGGCCGTCGATGCCTCAGAGCCCAAGTCGCTTTTGCGGACCGGCAACATCGGATTCACCAGCGCCTTTTACTGTGCGCCAAAGACCATCCATACCTTTGTGGACCAGGACCAAGCCAGCTCAGTCTAGAGTACCCGGAGGAACCTCTATCCTCTTCTCCCAACTCATACAGCCAGCACAGAATGCTCCCTCTACCATCATGATCAAGGCGCCGCAGTTCCACTCTTGTTCGGAATTTAAAACTACATCTTCTTCACCACCCTCAGGTTATTGTGTCCATCCCCAGCTTTAAAATCCTCCAGCTCACCAGTGCGATAAAATCTTCCATACTCAACTTACTAGCTCATACAGATACGTTTGGACTGAACCGCAAAACCTTGAATTCTGTGGTATTTGGGTATGTACAATGGCGGCGCCCCAGAAGTTCGGAGCCGGCAGACATGGCCTCGCTGTGTTATGAGGTCAAACGTTCTTTACCCCTTGAGTTCTTAGAATAAGAGGGACACACGCGGATATGCGCGAGCTAGACGCGCTCTATATTATTCTGTATAGTCTACGGTTTACTTACCATAATATCACGTGCACAGGAATGGTAGCGCTCTCTACAGCACCGTAGGTAAAGTGCGATATGTAGAGTAGCTACGTCCACTGGAGTTCTATATGCACATGCGTCTCTCGTAGTCAGGGTCCCTACATGAACAGGCGACACTCTAACCGAAATACTAAAACGATTTCTACAGGACGAGAGAGTGGGATTGAAAAGCCATATAAGAGGCCTAACCCAAACATAAAACCTCCTTTTGAAGATCCACTCAGTCATGGCTATGCGTACTCACAGTGATACAGCGTTGTGTATCTACTTAGTTGGGAGTAGGATCGGTGAAATAAGCCTTCGACAACAGCCATGAGAGTTGTCGCAAAATAAATCGAACCAATGATATGTCCAGGTCGCTCATGCCGCTAAACCACTTTCTTCCCAGGATCAATATGGCTCGTCAAGCTATCCATACTCTTTAGCGATATCCTATAGCGACAATGCTCGTATTTTTGGGATTTGATGGTGAAAAAGAGCGCTGTGCCCGGCGAATATGCTCCTAACATGATATCGTGACTTTGAGAAGAGGGTTTAAGCTTTGGATACTATACTAGATTCTACCCCAAAGCTACTTGTGGGTACTTATATACATATAGCTAGGTAATATAGCTAGATCTACAGAGGAGCTAGATTGGTGTTGATTGAAGAAACCTCTTTGATTTTATCAACATTCAAGTAAGCTTTAGAGGTTGCTGTCTAAGATTTTGACTCGATCTTCGTGTCTGATCACTCGTTACCGATTGGTTCTACGTATCGAACCCTGATTGAATGTTGTTTAGCTACATACACAATGTGTGACGCCTCACTGCGCGTTTGTTCATTAATTGATGTTATGTTTTGTGAAAATTCCGAAATTTACCTAAATTAACTAGGTACATGATTGAATAACTGGTTTTACATATGTACGTAGTGGATAACCGTTTCTGCGGGTAGATATCTTTCAGGAAATTTGAACCGGCCATGTGCGTTTGCATATTTCTAGAACCAATTGTCTCTACATAACTGTATCTCGAAGTTTCATAGGCTCCTGCGCAGTGTTGTGTACTCTACATACATAGGTACACGCGTATAATATTGCGCAGAATTTTCTCACGGCATGGATTATGGAGGACAGCTCTTAATTTCAACACTCACAAGCCTTTACAATATACATTCACACCTGCTATTCAGAAGTTGGCCGAAAGGTATGGGACCTAGCTCAGCCATTCTCACTCTCTCGCCAAGTACTAATACTACATTGCCTACATAGCTGGTTCCGCGTTTGTTTAAATTACCTTGCTCGCTTCTATTCGATTTCAATTTTGGGCCGTAAACAAGGTGTGAAAATCCTTTAATTATAATAATCGGGTCTGATATGTTCTACATTCTCATACTGACACTTACCAAGGTTTTGTGTTCCCGTGGATTTCTCTTATCAGGGTAGCCCTTTGCATCTGAAATAGATATTTCAGCGGGTATGCGTAGGAGGAAGGGCACCCATCCAGAGGAAGCCGGGAATAATGGTATGCTTATATCATTCCTATCCCAATGAATTAATAGCTGATAATATTTATGAAAATAAGATCAAAGAGAAGTAGACATAAAGTTTGATTCTTCAGCTGCGAATGCTCCTGGACCCAAGAACCCGCAGGAGCAAGCCACCTCGGAGGCTAGTCGCCTATCTACGTCGCCTACTGTGAAGAGGACATCGCTTTGGCAGTACATGATACCCTTCTCACCAAGGCTCTTCGGCGCATCTATTTTCGCGGCACGCATCCCATTTGTAAGGGCTGCGGATGCTGGAGATGAGTTCACTAATAATTTCGTTACAGATTTAGCGCCTCTCCTTGCATTGTTTGGCGAGAGAGTTGCAACGCAATTCATGAGCGAGGCTTTCACAATTGCCGACAGTATCATCTTTGCTGTTGCTCCATTGGGTGTCATGACGGCCATGGTTGGGGCTATTAGGGTTGGAGGCCCTAACGAATTGAGGGCTATCATTGGGCGTGCAAAGGAGAGCCGCTCTACAGTTGAGCTGGAGTCTTTGGAGTATAAGTACTCAGGCTCATTCTCGCCCTTCAGTCCTGTTCTCTCCATTCTTCATCAGAAGGAAAAAATCAAGTTCTTATCGGTAGCAGAGCCCTTAAAGATTATTGAATAATCTGCAATCTGATTGTCTATCTTGCACGGCCGTCTCTATTCTATCTTATTCTATTTCTCTTAGAAGAGACCCCCGTTACAACGACGTCCAGAGCAAAAGAACCTAACAGACAGAACCATGCCCAAAAAAGAATGAGCATCTCTGATAGAAAGAATCCGGCGAATGGAAAGATGACAAGATCTCTCCTTAACAGAAAAAGATAATCAGTGTTCTTGGAGAGACCATGCAGTAAATGTGCAATCAAAGGGAACACAGGACAATACTTTACATTTGAATGTGTGGAAGATAACGCAATCAAAGCTTTCAATTCAAGAAATGAACCTCGGATCGGAGGCTTCTTACCCTCCCCAATTTTAGGAAACCAGACGTTGTAAGTATTTAAGGGAGACCATTTGGCATATGCCAACGCCATAATAAGGTTTGACAATGGTTATAGTACCAGAGAAGAAGAGAATATCGGAGACTTAGGAAACGAGTATGGAAGCGAGTAGAAGAGGTTACTAGCTCCCAAAAACTGAATCCTCAACAAATCCAACAGAAACACGGACCTGGAACAAAGAAAGTACGCAACAAGCCTGTTATTTGTTTTTCGGCACAGTTAGAGGAGTTGGATAAGGTAGAAAAAATGGAACCAGACCCAAGAGAGGGGAGAGGTTCGAAAGAGTTGGAAGAAGAAGATGGTAATATAGTAGAGAAGAAGAAGGAAAATATCATACTGGAGACAGACATATCTCTTTCCCTTGCAATTGACAATGAATACGGCCGTAAGTCTTGCAGCTGTCTGATTTCAGGGTACACTGATGAACATCACTCCAAAATTCAAGGAACTGATTTAGAGGCTAACCAGTCAATGAAGTACCTAAAAATACCGAGACCAAGGCACCTTCGAAGGGACGGAAAATACTTCCTCCGATGCGCGCTAATGTCGACAAAAAGCAGACTGGAGCCAACTGGAGATCAACACTAGGCCCTTACGGATTTTTGCTCAAACTCGGGCCTGATGGACAAAGAGGTTTTCGCAGGTACAATGGATTGGAGAAAGTGCTGCCCGAGAGGTCAAAACTAGTCGGGATTGGAACCGGCCAGACTCTAGGCTCAGCAGTTATACTGATATGGATAGACTGTAAAGACAAGAAAGGGTGACCGATAAGGGCAGAAATGGAAATAGAATTTGAAATAGTTAGGGACTTCTTGGCAAAGATTTTACTGATACTAGATGCTATAATGGATTACAGAATCGGAATCTCAATACAAGATCAAGAAGGGGCTCTCGGAAATTTAACATTCAAACATTTCTGTGGTTACTCGGCGTCCAAAGTGATAAAGGTGAAATCAAGTGAAGAAGTGATAATCCCTGCCAGAACGGTGAATGCAATCTCGGTGAAGGATAGTCTTGCTGAAGGCATCGACTACAGATTTGGAGCAGTGATAACTCACGCACAGGTTTCCCCCTGACACCACAACTAACTCACGCAGTAATCGACAGTGAAACAAATATAATGATGTTCGCAAATCATTCCGAACACACTATAAAGATTGATAAGAATATGCTGATCGGGGAAGCTCACTCAGTGAGTTTTGAAGCCCAGGTGTCAGACACGAGAGAGATGATAGATTGGGAAGATCTGATAAGCGAAAAACCAAATGGAGCATCGGTCAACAGAGAAATGGGGACGAGCCCTCAAAGCGTCATCAAAGATAACGAAAGGTTTGACTTGAACAACGGAGTGCAGAAAAGAGAGGCCGAGGAGGTGAAAGCATTCACTTCAGGGATAGAGAGTTTGCGTCCTCCGAGATCAATCTCAGAAGAGAAGGTGAAGGTGATGATGGAGGGCTCGAAGAAGAGAATGTCAGGAGAAAGGTTCCCATCAGAGGACGACCACGAGCAAGCTCCAGAAGCCCCATCTCGGTCACCAGACTCTGAGCTATCAATCTGCGAGGAGATAATGGACGAGAAGAGCTCACAACCCCTCAATCTACTGTCCGAGTTCAATGATTCTTTTACTAAAGGATCAACAATTGGAAAATAGATCCGAAACTTTCAAAGCAACGATAGAAACTACATCACAAATTCCACCACCCCAGCAGAACAGACCAGTGGGGCGAGTCAAATGAAAGGCCATCGACTAGAAAATCGAAGACCTGCTCTCTTGAGATGTATTGGAGCCATCCACCAGCCGGACAGTGTCGGTAGTAGTGCTAGTTTGGCAGAAGCAGAAATGGAGATTCTACGCCGACTTCAGGGCACTAAACAGGATGACGAAAGGCGATGGGTACCATATGCTACGATCAGACTACGTATTCTCATGACTGGCAGTCAAAAGGTTCCTCACCAGTATAGACGCTGTTAAGAGATACTATCAACTGGAAATAGATGAACCCGACGGGTGGAAGATAGCCTTCATATCGCACTTCCATGGATCGATTAGTTAACACACTGGGTTACGAGGAATTGGATTGGTCAGAAAGATTCTATTGAGTTCTATCGGGTTCTGTCGGTCACAAAGGTATGAGTAACTTGGATTTGTTATCGCTGAGATTTCCTTGGGTATATTAGGAGGTTTTGTCCTTGTTTCTGTTCTCTTTCTCTTCTTTCTTTCCTTACGCAACATCATCTGTACCTACGTTGTTTATTACTGTAACGGGGGTCCTTTCTAAGAGAAATAGAATTGGATAGAATAGAGACGGCCGTGCAAGATAGACAATCAGGTTGCAGATTATTCAAAGATACTATCGCTAGAACTCAATAATCTTTAAGGGCTCTGCTACCGATAAGAACTTGGTTTTCTTTCTCATGAAGACTCGAGAGAACAGGACTGAAGGGCGAGAATGAACCTGAGTACTTATACTCCGAAGGTCTCTGTTCTCTGCTCCTAACTCCTTTACTAAGTTCCGGTGGGCCTTCCCTCAGTACCGGAAACAATACCACCGCTACCCCGCTTTTCTCTAAGCGTCAGCAGGTGTTTCCGATACCCAAGGCAACCACCCTTAGTCAAAGCCTTTGTAACACCTGCAGTCTTGGTTGCCACACAACCGAGGACCTGCATGAATGAGCGGCCGCTCAGGTGTAAGCTTAATCATTGCTGTAGAGCTTTCGCTTATTGTAGACTTCCCTAGCATAGTCCCTGTCCTTCGGCGGACTTACAATGCTCAGAGGATACAGTGGATCACCGGACAATCAGAGCTTCACTCTGGCCGGTCTTCTAGACACTGGCGAGGCATAGACTCGTCAGTCATTGCTCCCATGAATAGATCCCCTTCCTAGCGCCCGGAATGTAGTTACTCTAACAGCTGGTAGCTAACCACACTGCCGGTACTTGCATATCACCGTGCAACTGGCTTCTAACAATAACTCTCAGCATGTAACCGGGCCCTGTGTGTACTCATACACCAGACAGTTGAAATGGCTCCGTTACACCACTCCCCTCTTCCAGGATCTTGGTCTCCGAGATCTATAACCATTCTATTACCATTCATTCTATATGACAAGAAACTTCGTGATATGCAAGGAAATGAAAACCCGAAAGGAAAATAGTCTATACCCCAACAATCCGCTTGTCCTTGGGTTTCTTAGGATACCTCATATGGAAATCCCGAAGGGCTTCTTCAGCACTCTTCTTGAGATGCTCCCAAGGTTCCCATGTAGCATCCTCGTTTTCATAACCTTCCCACAGCACTAAGTATTCCACTCGTCTTCTCTTCTTATTGACCCGGCTATCAGCTACCTCTCGGACAACCCAGTTCTGTTCTCCTTCAATCTCTTCGGGCTCCGGTACAGGAACTCTTCTCTCAGGATCTACCGGTGCTCGGTAAGGTTCCAGAAGAGAGACATGAAAGACCGGGTGGATTCCCATTTGGGGGGGAAGAGAGAGCTTGTAGGCACGGGTACCAATAGCTTCTAAGACCTTAAAAGGTCCCATCTTCTTCTGATCCAGTTTTCCCAAAGGCCGCTTTGTTTGCACATTGCGCCGGTCCAACATAACTTCATCTCCTGGCTTGATTTCAGGCGATGCCAGGGCATGAGCATCATACCACCGGGCCATCCTTAATCTAGCTTTACCCAACCTGGCATTCATAGCCTGCCAGATAGATTCCCATTGAGATATCATGACCTCGCTCGCTGGATTGTTCCATTCTACTCCTTCCTTTGGGGCCGGCCAGTTGGTCCTAGGTTCATAACCATAGTTGGCATAGAAAGCCAATACTTTGGTAGACTCAGAGACCGCCGAGTTATATGCATACTCTGCCAAAGGCAAGAGCTCTGCCCAGTCATCCTGTTGATATGAACAATAACTCCGCAAGTAATGTTCCAGGGTCTGGTTAACTCTTTCTGTTTGACCGTCCGTTTGGGGATGGAAAGATGTGGACATCTTCAGCTTCACATTGAGGAGGCTCATGAGAGATTGCCAAAAGTGAGAAATGAATCTGCTGTCTCTGTCCGAGACTATGTCATCAGGTAAACCATGGAGTCTCCAAACTTCCTTCAAGAACAATTTAGCCAAATCTTCCGTTTTATTGAGGGTAGGAAGAGGGATGTAGTGTGCCATCTTCGAAAAGCGGTCCACTATTACCCAGATCTTTGTAAACCCACTAGATTCCGGTAGTCCCACAATGAAGTCCATAGAGATGGAAGTCCATGGCCGATAGGGTATCTCCAACGGTTGGAGCATACCAAACTTCTTGTGTCTTGAGGTCTTATTCCTCTGGCAGCTGTCACAGCTCCGGACATATTCCTCAACATCCTTATCCATGTTGGGCCAAAAGAAGTTATTTTTCACCCGCTCTAGTGTCTTAAATTGGCCAAAATGACCAGCCACCTTAGAGTCATGGGTATCGGACAGTATTTCCATCTGAAGCTTCTTGTCTTTGGGTATATACTATCTATTCTTGTAGAAGATGAGACCGTTCTTGACCGACAAGTTCTGGTCCAAATTTGGTTTCCTTTCAACCAGAGAGCGGTGCAGTTCCTGCCAGAAACTATCCTCTTTAGCGGCCGCATATAGGCGCTCTAAGAATGTATTCTGCAATTGATTCACCCTGACAGCCGCTAGCTTTGCAGGATCCAAAACCAATTGACCTGGCCTAAAAAAGGTCTGTGGCTCCGGCTGCAGAGTTTCACCTCCCTCTCCAAGGCGGTGATCCCAGCGCCTAGATAGCACATCAGTCTTGCCATTCTTTTCTCCCGGTCTGTAGACAACTTTAAAATTGTAGCCTGCGAGGTCTTCAGACCATCTAGCTTGCCGCCTAGTGAGAACCTTGGTAGAATTAAAGTACTCCAAGTTCTTGTGGTCTGTAAAAACCGTGATCTCTTGCTCACAAGATTTGAGCATGTGTTCCCATTCCCGGAAAGAGGCTACAATAGCTCTCATTTCCTTATCATGAATGTCATAGTTGATCTCAGCAGGGGAGAACTTCTTAGAATAGAATGCCACCGGATGTAGCTTCCCATCATCCCCATACTGAGAGAGCACCGCTCCCTTGGCAAAATCACTGGCATCTGTCTCGACCACCGTTCTCCTACTAGGGTCAAAATGAAGGAGGATTGGAGCGCTTGTGAACAGCCTCTTGAGTTCTTCAAAGGCCTGCTCATGTGCTGCCGTCCAATACCATTTCTTGTCTTTTTGCAGGAGGTCAGTTAATGGTTTGCAAACTTTACTGAAGCCTTCAATAAAGCGGCGATAGAAGTTTGCAAATCCGAGGAATGCCTGTACTGCCTTGATATTCTCAGGGACCGGCCATTCCTTAACTGCCTCCACCTTGTCTTCTGACATAGAAACTCCTTCTTCCGAGATGTGATAGCCTAGGTATTCTACTTCTCGGACATGGAAGGATGTTTTACTGATCGAGGCACAGAGCTTAGCTTCCCTAAGCTTCTGTAGTACCTTCTTGACCAATAGCTCATGCTCTTTCTCAGTCTCCGAGTAGATGAGGATGTCATCAATATAGACAACTACTCCTTCATCCAGTAGTTCCTTGAGCACATCATTGATCATTGCCTGGAAAGCGGAGGGAGCATTGCATAGACCAAATGGCATCACATTATACTGATACAGTCCATAGCGGGTTCTGAAAGCGGTTTTCCACTCATCACCTTCTGCTATCCTGATCAGATTGAAGCCGTTCTTCAGGTCTATCTTTGTGAAGATCTTGGCCTTGAACAACCTGTCTCTGAGTTCACTCATGATAGGCAGCGGGTACTTGTCTTTGACAGTGACCTTGTTCAATCCTCTGTAGTCCACACAAATCCGCAATGTCCCATCCTTCTTAGGAATGAACAGTATGGGCGCCGCAGCAGGGCTGTTAGATCTAGAGATCTTTCCTGAAGACAATTCTTTGTCCAGGTACTCTCGGAGGGCCTTCAACTCTGGAGCGGAACATAGGTACAGCGGGCCAAATGGGGGAGCGGTGCCAGGCAAGAGTTTGATCTTCAAATCATGGTGGGAATGCGGCGGCATTTCCTCAATTTTCTCCTGACTGAACACATCAGCCCAATCCCGGTATAGGTGGTGTATTTTCTCAGCAATATCACCTCCATCCTCATCATACCATACTGAACCAACCAATTGATAGACTGTCTCTTCTTCTTCCAACATTTGGTATGGAGAGATCAATTCAATCTTGGTGGCCGCTGGGAGACAATTCTGCTTGCAGTAGTCACTCCTCCAGCTCATGGTGTTGAGTTCCCAGTTGATGTCCGGGTTATGCTTCCTAGCCCAACTAATTGGCAGGTAACCGGTCATCCCTTCTTCCAAAGTAGCCACTTCCCATCGGAGTGTCTCCTTATGATCTCCCATAATCATGCGGACTGGGTGAGTGTAATACTCGCCTCCTCCCATCATGACATCTCCTTGAGCATCAAACATTGTCAGAGGTTGATCCCGCCGCACTAAGGGAATTCCATGTTTCCTGACAAAACTCTGGTTGAGGATTGCTCCTGTACAACCGGTGTCAAACAAGAAAGACCCTTGGGCGCCTTCATCCTTTCCTTTGACGATCCATGACAGTCCTGCCTTCAGTATAGGTCTTTTTCCATGTACTGGTAAGGAGGGAAGTCTCTGTTCCAACCTTCTTTGCTTAACAGCGGGTTCTGAACTTGTTTCTCTTTGTCTTTTCAACATAGCTAATAGCTTCGGGCACTACTAAGATCAAAAGATCCTTTGGTTCTATTCCCAAGCGTTAATATAGCAGATGTATTGTGTAGTAGTCTTTTTAGCAGCGGTTTGGAAGTGTCTTATTAGCAAATGTAACTTTGGTAGAGCACTGACAGACCAGCTGTTTCGGGTCTTAAACCCATCCTCAGAGTGCTTGGAGCAATCAAGTAGGCGGAAAACACAATCATAATTTATTCAAGAAAAACACAAAAACCAAGAAACCCATATAAAGGAAAACTAGTAAACATAGACCCAAACAGACACTTTTCTACCAGATGATTTCATTGTCCGAGTCTTGGTCAGGCTGAAAAACAAAATCTTCTGTAACCTCTGGGAGTACAACTAGTGGATCTTCTGCTACTACAGCAGCCACTTTAGCCTTCTTCTGAGAGTTGGACTTGCCATTCCCTCTTTTCCGCTTTTGTACTCTCACTGCTGCCACTCGGACAACAGTAGGTTCCTTGGACCAACAATCGGTCCATTTGTGTCTGGGCTTGCCGCACTATTGCACAAGTCAGTCTATGCACTCTACCAATAGGGAGTACCGGAAGGTTATACCTTCAAGCATACTTCTGCTTTCCTTCTTTCTTCTAGAATATCCCCCGGGATACCCTTCAGTTCCACCGCTTTGTCTTTAGGTCCAGGAGTCTTCTGAGGTCCGGAGGAGCTCGCAGCTTCTCTTTTCCTCTTAGGCTGCTGGTCCTTCTGAGCAGGAGGATCCTTCTTGGTCCGAGGGGACGCTTTCTCGGCTGCCATCCCTTGGTACCTCTCATGTGTGTGCCCTAACTCTCTAAGAGCAGCTATCCGCTCCATCAAGGACTTTGGCTTGGGATTGAAAAGAGCCCAACTCATGCCTAGGTCCGCAAGGAGGGAATTGTTGATCTTATCATCCACCAACTGACCCTCATAGCCAGTCTTCCACATCAGCTGAATAATAGTATTCAGGAAGAGATCTATTCCTCCTCGGGCTGTGTGGGTAAGGGTGTTCCATTGGGCTACAGCATCATCTCGAGAGATGGTTTCACCGAAGGCTGCTCTAAAAGCATCCACAAATGAATCCCAGCGCTTCCATCTCAAATCCAAAGTCACCGGCATTCCAGCAAGGCGGTTGGCGGAGGCTTGATCAATTGAGTTGTGGTATGCCTCATACCATCTGATCGCTGCCTCTCCTTCCATCAAGTTGCCTGCATATCGGATTTTAACCTCCTCAGAGGTAAATGACAGGCTCTCAATGGAGAACACATTCTCACATTGCCGGATGAAGGTCTCCACTTGCTCTGCCTTGCCCTAAAACTTGGAGGGTGGTGGTGCCTTTGGTTCTCGAGCTCTGGTGGAAGTAGAAGGGTGAGAGGTGGCCGGAGGTTGATACTGCTGGGACATAATAGCAAACAAATCTTTCTGTTGTTTCTCCAACTTCTTCTTAAGGTATCTCTGCCAGCCTTTTCTATTACCACCTTCTGGTTCCGAGTCTGAACTATCAGAACTGTCGGAATCACCTGGAGGGGGAGCGCGGGCCGCCGGAGGTGGAGGGTTCTGGTTTCCACCGCTTCCACCCTGCACATCAGCTGGCGGGGGAGCGGCGAACTGAGCAGGAGGGGCCACAGGTGCCACTGGTGCCGGATTGCTGGCCAATGGTGAGGTTGCTGCTGGTTGAGCGGCCCCAGACATGGTGAACCTTCCCGGGTTCCTGGCTAGCGGACTGGGAGGTCCTCGGCCTGCACCTGAGAAGAACTCTCCTTCATAGTCAAAGGATCGGTCAGCTCCTCTAAGGAGTGGGTGTGATCCACCGAAGCGGCTAGGTGGTAAGGGTGAGGCTCCCACCGCTGGCTGTACAATAGGGATAACTCTCCTAGTGGATCTGACCGGAAATGCTGCAAAGGGACTGGTCCTCCGCTGCATTGTCCTGGTAGCTGTTCTGGAAGAGGACCTGGAGACTGGATTTAGTGCCGGAGTTGCTGGTCTGGCCACTACCAGTCTTCCTTCATCAAGGGCTCTCTGTATCTCGGCAACAAAGTCTGGTGGAGTAGCCGGGTTTGTCCACTCAATCTCCATGGCATCGGCATTCAGTTCATCTCTCTCCACATACTTCCGGAGTTCTTCCTGAACAGAGTTGACCTCCATCCTCATGTACTCAAGAGCTTCTGCCATCAGAGCGTTCTGTGCTGCCTGGTGCTCTTGTACAATGAGTAGGGCCTGACTGCCCCGGGTCAACTGATTCTGCAGGCTATGCTGGAGGTAGGTCTGGAGCTCTGTGAAGAACTGTTGGACCGAAATCTCATCGGTATCCTGCCAGGCAGGCTCACAGCCGGGAATGTAGGTCTGTAGAGCGGTCCTGGGCTTCTTGACAAGCTGTGTCTGCCCGGTGGCATCAAGCTGGAGGGGCACCGGCTGCCATTCAATCTGCAGGGGCGCATCCGGAGCGGGGAGGGCGGACATTTTGTATAGAGGAAGAAATAATCTGAAGGTGACTTGAGCCTTAAAGATTATCTGTAACGGGGGTCCTTTCTAAGAGAAATAGAATTGGATAGAATAGAGACGGCCGTGCAAGATAGACAATCAGGTTGCAGATTATTCAAAGATACTATCGCTAGAACTCAATAATCTTTAAGGGCTCTGCTACCGATAAGAACTTGGTTTTCTTTCTCATGAAGACTCGAGAGAACAGGACTGAAGGGCGAGAATGAACCTGAGTACTTATACTCCGAAGGTCTCTGTTCTCTGCTCCTAACTCCTTTACTAAGTTCCGGTGGTCCTTCCCTCAGTACCGGAAACAATACCACCGCTACCCCGCTTTTCTCTAAGCGTCAGCAGGTGTTTCCGATACCCAAGGCAACCACCCTTAGTCAAAGCCTTTGTAACACCTGCAGTCTTGGTTGCCACACAACCGAGGACCTGCATGAATGAGCGGCCGCTCAGGTGTAAGCTTAATCATTGCTGTAGAGCTTTCGCTTATTGTAGACTTCCCTAGCATAGTCCCTGTCCTTCGGCGGACTTACAATGCTCAGAGGATACAGTGGATCACCGGACAATCAGAGCTTCACTCTGGCCGGTCTTCTAGACACTGGCGAGGCATAGACTCGTCAGTCATTGCTCCCATGAATAGATCCCCTTCCTAGCGCCCGGAATGTAGTTACTCTAACAGCTGGTAGCTAACCACACTGCCGGTACTTGCATATCACCATGCAACTGGCTTCTAACAATAACTCTCAGCATGTAACCGGGCCCTGTGTGTACTCATACACCAGACAGTTGAAATGGCTCCGTTACAATTACTATATAATATTATTTCCTCTTCTTTACTCAAGAAGACCACCGTGCCACTGCTTCCCTTATCCTGTTGACCCTTACCAACGCTCGAATCTCTCAGGACCCCTATTGCAGCCTCCCCCACCGACCTCTACTACCTCCTTTGTACCCTGCGGAGTACTCGTTACTCACCCCCTTGAGATTACGTTGCATCGTCATCCATACCGTACAACATGTCCACCCCCGACCCACCTACATGGGTCCCACCCAATGATATAGAAAAATTTAAGCGGCAGTATGAGAACAATGCTGCTGCCTTATTCACCACATCACTGTCCTCATCCAACATATCCACCACGAGAGGGAAATCGCTCGTACACAACTCGCCACCGCCCGCAAAACCATCGACATGCTTGAAGAGCAGGTAGCCCAGATCAACCTCGATCTCAATGTCACTCGCGCTGCCCCCACCTCCACCGTCCCTGTCCCCATTGTCGCTGCTCCCCCACCTACTACCGTCTCCACCTTCAGGTTCGAAAAGTTTTCAGATCCTGAAAAATTTGATGGCACCCATACCAAGCTCCCCGGATTCACCATCCAACTCTGAATGAAACTTGAGGTCAACCATGATCGGTTCCGCAATGAGGCAGCAAAAGTTATATATGCCGTTAGCCGTTTGGCAGAAAGGGTCCCCGATCAGGTCATTCCACTCATTAATGGTAAGTCTGCTGCTCCCTTTGACTCCATCACCACCTTCATTGCCCACCTGAAAGCCTCGTTTGGAGACCTAGATCCCCGGGGTACCACTCGCGGCCAACTCGTCACCCTGAAGCAAGGCAAAAGAGACTTCGCCACCTATTACTCACAGTTCCTCTGTATTGTAACCTACTTAAACTACAACAAAGGAGCCAAGATTGACGTCCTGGCTGAAGGACTATCGGAAGATCTGAAGGACACCATGACATACTGGATAGACAGGACTAACATTATAGAAGCATACGCGACTATATTCATGACAATCGACAACCAGATTCGGAGCCGTAAGGCTAAACAACGGGCCATCCGTAACACGATGGGACAATTTACTGCCCGCGCCGCTGTTGCACACCCATCCCATACTGCCGGAGATCTCCCCCCAATGGATCTCTCCGTCCTCCAAACCTGTTCTGCTCAATGCCCTGCCGACGAACAACAATACACATTCGTCAATGGACAACGCAAGACCTCCACCACTGACCCCGCTATACCGCCGATTGCTAGTTCCGCCTCCTCCGATCGCTAGTTCCACCTCCTCCGATCGCTAGTTCCGCCTCCTCCGATCGGTAGTTCCACCTCCTCCGATCGCTAGTTCCACCTCCTCCGATCGCTAGTTCCTCCTCCTCCGATCGCTAGTTCCGCCTCCTCCGATCGCTAGTTCCGCCTCCTCCGATCGCTAGTTCGGCCTCCTCCGAGTCCGGTTTTCAGTAGTCCCAGGCCTGATCAATGGCTCCAGCCTGGGACCTCCTAATGTTTCTCCTTTGTATGTGTTTTCTATCTCTGGCTTCTCAGTACCTATCATCTGTGGAGGATAAATTGGATGGGGATCATTTTGTTGCTTGTTGTAAAATTGTAAACAATAAAATATCAATTCAAACCCACGCATTGATTGATACCGGTTCCTCCGGGTTCGCATTCATTGATGAAACATTCGTGCACCACAACAACATCTCATTACTCTCCCTGAAATCGCCCCGCACTCTTGATGTCATCGACGGACGGCCCATATCTTCCGCACAGATCACCCACTTGTGCTACATGCCACTGTCAATTGACTCCCACCATGAAACTATCCCCTTCTTTGTCACCAAACTCGGCTCCTACCCACTCGTACTCGGGATCCCTTGTCTTCAACTACACGATGCCACACTGCGGTTTAAAGACATTAGCATACTATTCGACTCCTAATACTGCAAGTGCAAGTGCAACTCCTCCATAAAACCCATTCCTATTAAAGGAATTGCACCACCAGCCCGCTTCCACCTCATCATTTCAGCTATCCTATGCCGCTTTGCTAGAAGAGACAAACTCCAAATCTTCAGTACAACTATAGAAGAAATCAACCAAGCCATGGGCAAGGCCCCCAAGGAAGACTGGAGAAACTGAGTCCCAATCCGGTACAAGAGGTTTCATAAGATGATGGACGAGAAGTTTGCTAATGAAATGCCAACACGCCATGCCTATGACCACAAGATACCGCACAAGGAAGGAAAAAAAACCCCGTTCGGACTCACTTTATAGTATGTCTCGTGAGTAACTCATCGTGCTCAAGCAATATATACAGGATAACCTTGAAAAGGGGTTCATACAGGTCAGCTCTTCCCCTGCTAATGCTCCCGTCCTATTCATTAAAAAGGTCCATGGAATACTCCGTCTTTGCGTCGATTATTATGTGTCATGGCCCAACCGCCCCCACCTGCTCTGCCGATGAGAAGGCTACGGAATCGGATTGTTAGGTGAAGGATTAGGATGGCTTCGGTTAGATTAGATATGTTGTGAAGGTGTTCGGAGGATACAGTAAGCGTTAGGCGCTTCGGGTTAGGTCGTAAGGAAAAGGATCGGGATCGGTTGTGGCATGTTATTATATTTGTTTGATATTTCTTTAAGTATGTTGGCGAGGATTAGTTATTAGGTTATTCTTTGGGGTTTATATTTGAGGCTTCGTTTCTGTTATTTGTAATTTCCTTCTTTCTTCTTTACGCAACGTTTTCATTTTGTTTGATAGTAAAATTTTATTCTGTTTCAATCGGTATTCAGGCCAGTCCCCTGTCCTGATCCTAGAACGTATCCAAGTCGATTCTTGCCTCGGTACCTGCCCATGTCCTTGGTATAGAACCCCGCCCCGTTAGATCACGGCCTTAATGAACCTACCGTAAAAAACCGCTATCCGCTGCTGCTTATCTGGGAAACTCTCGACCGAGTCTCCAAAGCCAAGTGGTATACTAAACTCGACATTCACCAAGGGTATAAGCTGATCTGAATAGCTGAGGGTGAGGAATGGAAAACAACCTTTCGTAAGCATTCCAAGCATTTCGAATATACTGTAATGCCTTTCGGCCTCACCAACGTGCCAACCACCTTCCAACATTTTATCAACGATTGTGTCCGTGACTACCTCGACATGTTCTGTACGGCTTACCTTGACGATATTCTCATCTATATTGACACCCTCGAAGAACATCAGGTACATGTCGAAAAAGTCCTGTAAGCCCTACAAAGAAACGGAGTACTGCTGAAACCAGAGAAATGCGAGTTTCATACACATAGTACCACCTACCTCGCCCTCATTATCGAAACCAAGGGCATTAAAATGGATCCAAAGAAAGTGGATACAGTGAAATACTGTACCGTCCTCAAAACAGTTAAGGATTTGCAAGCATTCCTAGGGCTCGCCAACATTTACTGCCGAGTCATATGTGGGTTCTCGGAACTGGCTTCTCCCCTTACCAGACTGACATGCAAGGATATATTGTTTGAATGGACATCCGAAGCCCAAGATACATTCAATGCCCTGAAGAAAGCCTTTACAACCGCTCTTATCCTCGCCAATTTTGACCCCAAGAAGGAAATTTCTGTGGAAACCGATGAATCTGACTACGTATCTGTCGATGTACTGTCCCAATACGATGATAATAGTACCCTTCAACCCGTCGCATACTTCTTAAAGAAGCACTCCCCTGCCGAATAAAACTGCAAGATTTATGACAAAGAATTACTGGCGATCATTCGATACTTTGAAAAGTGGCGACCGGAACTTGAAGGGGCTGCATACTCAATCGCCATCATATCCGATCATAAGAATCTCAAATACATTATGAGTACTAAACAACTCAACTAGAGACAAGCACGCTGGATGGAATACTTCTCACAGTTCAATTCTGTCATTAAGTAAAGTCTAGGGAAACAAGGAGGAAAACCGGACGCATTGACAAGGAGGTCAGAAGATCTCCCTAGAGAGGGGGATGAAAGGCAATTACATCAGAGTCAAGTCATATTGAAAAAGGAGAATCTTGAAGCAAAGCTAAGTTTATTGGTGGGTTCTTTGTCAAATGAACCCGCTGAAAAGAACGCCTCACTGAGTACACTATTTGATGAAGGATATAATGTTGACCCATTGCCACAAAGAATACTGGACATGCGGAACAAAGATGAATCACAATCAAAGGATATATTACTCGCTGAGTGCACTACGGTTGAAGGCCGATTGCTCTACCGAGATAGCATATATGTACTCTTGAAATAGTACGCTCAGCACATTTCATAGTATTGGAGGATTCTTATTTGTTATTATAAGTCACGGGTTTTTGACTCATTCTTTCCTTGGTATTTATTAGTCATGTATTTCTATTACTTATACGGTTATGATTCATTATGTTTTGTGTTACCTTTCTTTAGTATAAATATAGGGTATTTCCCCCTCTCTAGTTAGTTTGAATAACACGCTCAATTGCTACACTTCTCTACATACATTTCTCTAGGTTATCAGCCCGGAGACCATCTACGCTTAAAAAACACTCTAAACCATTTTTACTATCAAAGTACACTCTATCGTTTCACTTTAAACATGTCAAACAACAGCATAAAAATTCCTGCTTTACCATACATGCTGTCTGGCCAAGGCCACTTCACTGTTTGGAGGGACCTCGCTTGTCGCATGTTAAAAGTTTACGATTTGTGGAATCTAGTCAATGGTATGAGTAAGCGTCCTGCATTCACCACTACGGTTACAGCGGCACCACCTGCAGAACAACCAGCAGAAGGTGCAGCAGCAGCAACACCAGCAGAAGAGGACGAAGAAGAAACCACAGACAACGCCGAAGAAATTAGTGAATGGGATAAGAAAGATAACCTCGCGGTCGTCTTCCTTCAATCCAACATCGAATTTGAAGTCATCCTCACACTCACTCCGGCCGATACCGCTCACCACCTCTGGACTCAACTCGAGGACAGATTTGATCGGAAAACTGTATCTTCCCTCCACTCGCTTCATGCCAACGTTGTAACCCTACAGTATACGCCTGACAAAGGCATCAAGGAACATCTAACCCAGTTCAATACTCTTTGGTCATCCCTCCTCACTAGAACTAGTAACTCTACGGACAAAACTAAAGACCCACTCGGTTACCACCTCCACCAACTCGCATCAGTCTCAGAAGTGAAAGCATCCTTCCTACTTCTCTCACTCCGGCACGAATCCCTCAAATCAGTCGTTGACAACCTGCAAACTAAGCCCAATATCACCTTCGATGACGTCTATGAAAAGCAGTTGGATCTGGACTCACGGCGCAACAACGATGGACAAGCGACTGGAGAAGCCTACAACATCAGGCGAGGAAACCCAGGACACGGAAACAACAAAGTTGGTAAGGCACGGAACAACAAAAAGGACAAAAAGGATCTTACATGCACATGATGCACCAAGAACGGCGAATTTGCAAAAGGCCACATGCACAAAGACTGCCAGAAACTCAAAGCTTTCAGAGACAAAGAGAAGTCCGCTGCATCTGGCAATCTCAACGTCGCGTCCGGTACTGCATTTCACACAAAACTAGATCTTTCTTGGATTCCTGACCTCTCTGACCTCCCCGTACTCGAAGAAGCTGATGTATTTACTATGCCGGTTTCCTTCGACTTTACCACTTTCTCAGATACCTCGGATGTAACAATGGAAGACTACTTTAGCTTCGTTGAAGGACCTTCCACATCTGACAACAAGGCATGGATCTTTGACCCTGGTGCAACTAATCACATGACCGCAACTCAGGTTACCAACCCCTCACCTCACAGTGGAACAGTCACTGTTGGCGGCGGGCGAAAGCTACAGATAACCGGAATTAGAAATGTTACCATCAACAGATTACATGACCCTATCACTCTGCAGAATGTATTCTTAATCCCAGAACTCGGCAACACCAACCTAATGTCTTGGTCATGTATTGCCAAAAAAGGATTCACAATGACAGGGACTGAAAACGGCTTTACCATTTACAAACCAAACAGCAAGGAAATCATTGGGATCGCTAACGCAAATAGTACTGGTCTTTATATCTTTGAAACCAAGGAATTTTGCGCACATATCTCCATCGCTACCAGCTTCTATGACTGGCACCAACGACTCGAACATCTCCCCGCTTCCTCACTCTCACGGTTACGTAACATGGTCGCCGACCCAAAGTCTCTCCCCACAACAGGTTACATGGAAACATGCAACACATGCGAACTCGCTAAATCCACCAAATCACACCTCGCTCCCCTTACCGAACCACGATCCAAAGAACCACTAGAACTAATCCACTCAGATCTGAGCGGCAAGTTTTCCGCTCCTTCTCTTGGCGGTTTTAGTTACTATATTACTTTCATCGACGATTACTCCAGGTACACTCACCTCTACTTCCTTAAAAAGAAGTCAGATGCAGCAGCTGTCACACAACGGTACATCGCATACATGGAAAATCAATTGGACAAAACGGTTAAACGGTTCCGAAGCGACAATGGTGGCGAGTACATCTCCAATGACCTTCAACAATTCTTTGCCTCTAAAGGCATAAAGCATGAATTCACTGTACCCTACTCTCATGAGTCAAACGGAATAGCAGAACGCTTTAACAGAACAATAGCAACAATGGCACAATCTACCTTGCTCGACCACGATCTTCCATGGAATCTATGGGCAGAAGCAATCAATACAATGGTACACGTCAAGAATCGCCTCCCGCATAAAGCACTCCCGAACATGACACCATATGAAGCACTCACCGGCAAGAAACCCTTCATTGGGTATCTCCGATCCTTCGGTGAAACAATGTTCATTCACATACCTGTCGAAGCACGACCAGCTGGAACAAAGTTGGATGCTAGGGCAATTACAGGACAATTCTGTGGCTATGGAGACTCTGATAAAATCTGCCGTGTTTATATACCATCACAAAGGAAAGTAGTTCTCTCTCCTCATTTTAGGTTTAAAGGTCCGTCGATAGGGGAAGAAATCGAAACAATGAGAACCGACACACCCCCTAAACCAAAACAAATCGAGATCAAACAAGAACCTCTCTCACGTCCACCAACACCACCTGCAAAACTCTCAGGTTCCGATATCGAAGACTTGTTCAACCAACAAATGCTTCGAGAAACCATGGAACAAATTTCCAACGATGAATCAGAAGAAGAAGAAGAAGAAGAAGCCGCTCGTGAATGTACCCCGCATAATGATGTTGACACAAATACTGATCAACCGAGACGTAACCCACCACGAGAACGGAAACCTCCGGTCAGATACGGATACAATATTCAGCATGATACCACCATTGCAGAACCAACAAACTATCACCACGCGATCAATAGTCCTGACTCCGAAAAATGGCAAAAGGCTATGGAAGTTGAACTCGACTCACTCGCTAGGAATAATACATGGAATCTGGTTGACACACCAGATCACCGAAAATTGGTAGACTGCAAATGGGTATATAAAATCAAACTCTATCACGGGGACTATAGGCGATAGACTGTGGTGCCAAGGAATACAACCTAGGTAGTGACGTGGACGTGGACGTAGACGTAAAGGTATACTTTGACTATGGACTATGGGGTGGCTCTACCTGGTATGATAAACCGGTTGGAGCCCTATGACGTAGTGCGGACAAAGAATAGTATTCGTGGAATAAATACAGAGGTTGCGTAAAGAGGAAAGGAAAGAAAAGAAAACAGAAGAAAGCTGAAACAACACCCCTTTATATATCCAAACCTCAACCCACGATGACTCATCTTCTCGCGTAACAGAAACAGAAAGAACATAATAGAAACTCGCTTAACAAATCCCACACATACTACACAATCCCTCCTTTACATACTCTGACACTTCATATAGCCGAAACGTATAACTGCCGTTACAAACTCGGGCCCGATGGCAACCCCATTCGGTACAAAGCCCGACTTGTCGCAAAAGGTTTCTCACAGGTACCTGGTCAAGACTTTAATCAGACTTATGCCCCCGTCACCCGATATGAATCCATCAGACTACTCCTTGCTCGCTGCCTTCAAACCGGTGGCCAATGCGACCAGATGGACGTTACCAGCGCTTTCCTATACGGCGAACTCCAGGAAGAAATCTACATGAAATCTCCACCTGGCTACCCTACTCCTGGCAAAGCATGCAGGCTTATCAAATGCATCTACGGCCTTAAACAATCGTCTCGGGAATGGTATGCTCGTCTCTCCAAAACGCTAATCAAAATGAGATTCAGAAAAGCGGACTTCGACCCTTGTGCTTTTATTCACAAAACAGGGGAAGTTGTCATCGCTATCTACGTGGATGATATTCTCATCTTCTATTGGTCCGTTGAACGCAAAAACCGCGTCAGCCTCCAACTCCACGCAGAATTCGAAATGACGGAAACTGGTACAGCCAACTGGGCACTCGGTTTCCACTTGATCTACACTAAGACTGGCGTGATCCTATCACAGGAAGCCTATCTCAAGCGTGTACTCATCAAATACGGTTTCGATGAATCTAGACCCATGGCAACACCTATCGACAACAATGTTCACCTACAAAAGGGAACAGAAGCGGAGAAAATCGACGATCTAACTATCTATCAGTCGATAATCGGTTCATTAATGTATGCAGTAATCGGTACCAGACCGGACCTCGCCTACACCGTCACCATGCTCTCGCAATTTTCCTCCTGCCATACTAAAGCTCACCTGGCTGCAGTCAATCGCGTCCTTCGTTACCTCAAGGGTACCATCGATTGGTCACTCTTCTACGCAAAAACGCCACTCACTGCACTCATCGGCTTCAGTGACGCAAGCTATGCCTCTGACATCGACGATCGCCGCTCATTCACTGGCCACTGCTTTATGCTAGAGGAAGCTCTCATCTCCTGGCGCTCTTATAAGCAGCGCTCCATCGCCACCTCTACTACTGAGGCAGAATACATGGCTCTCTCGGATACTAGTCGACAACTGATCTGGTTAAGAAATGCGATACATGAGTTGGAACGGAAACCGAAACTTTCTTTTATTATTCGTGGCGATAATAATGGTTCTTTATCCTTGGTTAAGAATCCTGTCTTTCATAAAAGGTCTAAACTTATTGATGTGCATTTTCATTTTGTTCGGGAACGATACGAGGATAAATTGTTTGAGTTGGAATATATCTCTACAAACGAAAACGTGGCAGATTTACTTACAAAAGGATTGGATAAGGGCAAGCATGTTTTATTTTCTTCTACTATTCACTGTGGTTCACGAGGGGAAGTCTTGAAATAGTACGCTCAGCACATTTCATAGTATTGGAGGATTCTTATTTGTTATTATGAGTCACGGGTTTTTGACTCATTCTTTCCTTGGTATTTATTAGTCATGTATTTCTATTACTTATACGGTTATGATTCATTATGTTTTGTGTTACCTTTCTTTAGTATAAATATGGGGTATTTCCCCCTCTCTAGTTAGTTTGAATAACACGCTCAATTACTACACTTCTCTACATACATTTCTCTATGTACCTGACTACGACCCTCTTAAACTACGGATCCTCAAACTGTACTACAACGCTATATCCGCTGGACACCCTGGACGTGAAAAAACATTTGAACTCATTAGTCAAGACTACTACTGGCCCTTTATACGCAATTATCTTGCCCGCTATGTTCGAGATTTTCACACCTGTTAACGAAGTAAATCCAACACCCATGAAAAACTCAGTGTACTTCGATCTTTACTGATCCCCGAACAACCATGACAAGAGGTATCAATGAACTTCATTACTGGCCTACTGGAGAGTGAAGGGTACGATACAATCATGGCAATTGTTGACCGGTTAACAAAGATGCGACATCTTACACCCTACAATACCACCGTCAACTCTGAGAACTTCACACAGTTATACCTGCGAAATATATAGAAACTTTGCGGTCTACCCACACATGTCACCTCCGACCGCGGCACGCAATTTACAGCCAAATTCTGGAAAGCTCTCTGTAAATACCTCAGCATTGAAGCAAGAATGTCAACCGCTTTCCAACCGGAGACTGACGGTCAAACTGAAAGACTGAAAGCCGTAATGGAACAATACCTACATGGATACGTCTCATACCAACAGGATGATTGGGTAAAATAGCTCCATATGGCAGAATTCTCCATCAACAACTAGGTTTCCACATCCACTAAAGCTACACCATTCTTCGCGAACTATGGCTTCCACCCTCGGTTTACAGTAACGATTAAACCACTTGACAGGACCCAACTGAGCCTCAATGCTAGAGACTTCGCTTCAATGAAAGAGCTCTATGACCACCTACGTTCCAACACCCGCACAGCGCAAGACCAACAAGAACAAGCCGTTAATACCAAACAAATGCCGACCAGCGCTACGATGTCAACAATATGGTGTTTGTTTCAGCAAAAAATATCCGAACCACTGGTAACTCTCGAAAGTTAGATTGGAAGAAGCTGGAACCATTCCCTGTCAAAGAAATTATATCACCATATGCGTACCAAATCGACCTGCCCAGGAGCATGAAAATGCATCCAGTCTCCCATGTATCGCTGCTAGACTCCGCTGCGAATGATCCCATTCCTAGGCAAATCCAACCACCACTCTCATCTATCATCGTTGAACAGGAAGAGGAGTATGCGGTCGAAGAAGTCCTGAACTTACGGGAAACAAAAAATAACAGCATGCAATTTTTTGTTAAATAGACAAGCTACACCGACCCCACCTGAGAAGCCACCACATACGATGACAATACCACCACCGTTGATATTTTCCATACACGTTACCCCGATAAACCTGGACTGTTGGAAGAAAAGTTAAGGTTAAGGCTCGCAGGAGCTCGGTCTTGAAGGAAGTAGCTACTTTCATGGATCGATTAGTTAATACATTGGGTTACGAGGAGTTGGATTGGTCAGAAACATTCTATTGAGTTCTATCGGGTTCTGTCGGTCGCAAGGGTATGAGTCACTTTCGATTTGTTATCGCTGAGATTTCCTTGTGTATATTAGGAGGTTTTTGTCCTCGGTTCTGTTTTTATTTTATTTTTTCTTTTGATACTCAATGTCTTCTATACCTACGCTATCTATTACTATATAATATTATCTCCTCTTCTTTCCTCAAGAAGACCACCGCACTACCAATTCCCTTGTCCTGTTAAACCTTTACCAATGTTAGAGTCCCTCAGGACCCCTATTGCAGGCTCCCCCCACAGATCCCCACTAAATTCTTCGTACCTTACAGAATACTC
Organism: Morchella sextelata; assembly: GCF_020137385.1. NCBI lineage: Eukaryota > Fungi > Ascomycota > Pezizomycetes > Pezizales > Morchellaceae > Morchella > Morchella sextelata. The sequence continues at coordinate 130,618 of NW_025408623.1, forward strand.
GCTACGTGTCCCCTTGAGAGACACCCTAGTATATCAAAATAGAACCATTGGGGAAAGCTTTTCATGAGGCCTCTCAAAATTACTTCCTACCAGTTGCAAAAGTGTCCATTGATGAAATGATGATTCAATTTACCAGTCGATCTGTTCATAACGTAAAGATAAAGAGTTAGCCAATCAAGCAAAGATATAAACTTTTTGCTCTCTATTGGTATGAGTTTACATATTCTTTTCTTTACTATTCCAGGCTTAAGAAAATAGATGGGGTTAAGAAGCTGCTTGATTACTCGTTAACTTCCTCTGCGGTAATTCAACTTGCAAAGATACAACCTTACATTGAGTACCGTTTCAATATTTACATAGATAATCATTTTACCAACATACCTCTTCTCTCTTATTTACGATCTCTGGGTATCGGTGAGTGTCGAACTACTCGACCCGGTTCAAAATCATTTCCTTCTGTGTTTTGCCAGAAAGAAAAAAGGGAAAGGTATAAGACTCATCTGGAATACTTTGGAAGGAGAGATAGTTGATGATGTTTTTGTACTTATTTGGATGGATAATAATTATGTTCTTCTTCTTACTACTATCCACTGTGTTAGAGATTTGAATAATTATGTATTGGCTATCAGATGAAGACTTGGGGAATCAAGTACAAATGCTAAGATTGTGAGGCCTATATTCGGAGACAAAACTACCTGTTCACTACTTATTCCTATTATTATCAATATGTACAATTTCTTTATGGGGGCGTAGATATTGCTGATCAGAGACGGAGTTACTGGCCTACCCAGTTGATTGTGTCACGCAATTGGTTAACTTTGGTTTTTTGGTGTCTCGATACAATTATTATCAACGCTTTCCTTCTGTATCGGATCACTAATGTACAAGCAGGAGAGCTCGCAAAAACCTACTAGACCATCGGCAGTTTAGGGAAACGCTTTACCAACAACTCCTCGAAGCTAGTTCTTCCCCAGCAGCGGGTTCTTCCTCAGCAGCGGGTTCTTCCTCAGCAGCGGGTGTTGCTCAAAGCCTATCCAGGCGCAAAGTCAAAGAGTTACCTAAGATCAGATTAGAACCCGGAGATCATCAAAAGATCAAGCTACCTACTGATATAGGAAAGCGAGCCTACTGTGTTTACTGTCTATGGGTTCGTCAAAAGGCAAAGGAGTCCGGGAATCTGAGAGAATTTGGTACTCCTATTAGCGGGAACAAAGGAAAGCGGGCTGCGAACGGATTTGGTAAAAGAGCAAAACAGGCCCGGACATATTGTACACTTTGTAAAACCTCTATATGCGATGCTTTCTTTGATTTGTATCATAGGGAATAGTACAGCGCATGGTCGATTACCAGTGCCATAGTCATTGACATGTCGTTGCCAAACTACCTGAGACATCCGCCGAGCCCTTCTGGGTATTTCGGTCCCCAAGGAAAATGGTCAGCCTGCCAGACGAAGGGATAAGGGTACCCCCTATAAGAATAATCGCCCTATAAGGAGTGCGGTGTAGGGGCCCATTTGTTTTGTATAGTAAATTAAGGGTAAAGCGCTGTATTCTTGCTATAAGAATACCCTTATGACTTTGAGATTGTTTTTGGTGCTGTACCCTTGTAGAGAAATGAGGGTAAGGGGTTATTTTGGTGAAAATGGTCTGCTACAGAGGGCAAAATCCAACTCCCGTACGCAAAACACTGTGTTATATCATATCCGTTAAGTTTATAGGTTACATCCTACCCAACAGGCAGACTATTTTACCCCCAGAACTCTCGAAAATCTCGAAAACCGACCTAAGCCCGAACATAAACCCTAACCCTTATAAACCTATAAGGGTACCTGTCCTATAAGGGTACCATCTTACGGTGCCATCGTACCCTTATAGGGAGATCCGACTATAATACAATTAATTCAAATCCTGCTTACACCTCTTGATAACCTCCCTCTGGGTGACCAGATATCATTCGATAGGTGTTTGGTGGATCAGCTACTGTCTTAGACCAAACTGGAACGTTTCAAGATGTCCAATACCATCGACGTCACGGTAGTAGAACATACGCATCCGAATCAGAGACATTTGGAGATCGAAGTATTGAGCTTGCTTAGATGTGAGAGCTCACTCGAGCATAGGTTCAGTTAATGTCACAGGGCCCCTAGAGTACTGAGACTTGCTTGTGGTGCTTTGGAGTTTGGAAGGTCTCCTTCTGTATAAGATGGGTTGCGAGGCATCTTAAATTAATGAGTTGTCAATAGCGGGGAGGTCTCAGAAGACGTACACTTCATAGTCCCTTCACATTCCACCTGAATATTACTGATCCCCGGGCCCAGGTCAAGCAATCCAGAGCCTATATTTTTAGTCTCCTTATCACCCTCGGGTGCGGCGTAAAAGCTTCCCACAATCTCCATCCTTTTCGAAATTGGGTAGCGGCATTTGATCAGTTTAATCCTCGTCTCATAGTCCATCAACGGCAAATGTAAAATACTGAATATCCCGGCCCCATGAAAAGCGCGTAGCTTGGACACCGTAGACAGGGTGGATTCCTTTTTTGGCTTCGATTTTGAGAACAGAGCTTCGTGGTATTAGCGCGGCGAAGAACAGAGAGGGGGATGGCGGTTCGGAAAGAGTCGTGACCGGATATGCTATCATCTGTTATCACTGGCCGTGAGAAATCTTGATGTATGAAGGATGAAGAGCATACGCTAAAGGGGAGATTTTGAACGAACTCTTCTCGCAAGTCAAGCTTTAGGTACCCCAAACAAGTGCTTTCCTTGGCCATCGTAGTATTCCACCCCGAAATAGGCTTGTTGACCCATCGACGGACGTATCGTTCTCCAAAATCTCGAATCAGATCGTTTCCAGCCTTTTCATGCCCGTACCACCGGCGATGCAGAATGATATCTCGAAATTCGGCACCACCGCAATTAGGACCCTCGATTTCAGATGAAGATCGTAGAGTGTTCCAGCGGAGCGATGATGAGCTTTCGTAGGTACCTACATACATGTAGATACCCACCTACTCTAGATACATGTACCCAATATCTACTCTATCTGAGATAACACACCCCGCCTTCCACACACACATCATGCATGCTGATCGTTTTCCTGTTTCTCGTTCTGCCTCTCTTTTACGTAACCCAGATGGACCTATATCCGCTGCGCCTGTGTATGGAGAGTTTGCGGACCACTAAATGTGCATAGCTGCACCCAAGCTCCCGGTCCGGGCAGCATCCTGTCCGGGCGGAGACCGTCCAGTTAGAGTAGAGTAGCCGCAGGGCGGGAAAAGTGACACCGTGACAAGGCGCTAAACGAGACATGTATGGCCGTCTCGATTCCCGGGCCGGGTTTAAGGTTTTTTGCTCGCTCATGTGTAAAAGCACAAATAGATACTCTACCTACATGTAGGAACCTATTGGTTATGCTCTTATTAACCTCGAGTCTCGGGGGTCGCCCCGCATGCTAGCCTATGTATCGAGAGTGGGTGGGTGAAAAGAATATTGATAGGGCGGTGATCAAGTTGGCAGCAATCGAGTGGACAGTTTGAGATCGAGATGGTTTTTGTTGTTCTACTCGTAGTGAGCTAACGTTTGTGGACGCGACTGATATTGCATGCCATACAAAAAATACGCCAAGCTCATGATTTTGGGTGTATGCAATAATGGCCCGGTTTAAAAACGTCAGCTCCCTACGAGTAGTGGGTACATATGTACCTGTACCGTACATGCTCTGGAGTATGTATTCGGGGCAGGCAATAAGAACCTGAAAATGCAAGCTGCAAGCAGGGGCTCAATTTGGTGTAGCTTTTCGCCAGCTGCGAATCAGAGGTCGTTACCATAAAAAGCCATTTTCAGGTTCTTCTTGCCTGCCCCGAGTACATCTCTTCCTTGCTGTCATGTAGGTACTCTTGACTCTTAAGAGGACACTTCGGGCTCCGTGTAATGTGCCACATCGCATACGGTCCGTGCAGGGCAGAAGGGTCCCAAGACACTTGTAACACAGCATGCATGTACTCTACCTACATGTACATACATGTACTCTAGGTACTCTACATACTCTACTCTACCCACCGGTGCACCATGATCTTGAAGAACAAGAACCCATGCATGTACAACACCAAAGAGACCGGTCGACCGGTAGTGCCGCACATCAGAATTAAGCTTCAATACCTACTAGAGGTATCTACACTTTTCTGCATACCTATGTATTCCTACGTAGGGAGAGAGCTTTTGTTCAGGTGCCATGGGGTCGGACTGTCAGACAGCAATATCACCAATCACATCCTCCACCCCAATTACTACACGAATAAACTACATGTACTGCTTTCTTTCTCTCATGACATTGTACAAATGAAATACATTCGAAAGTGTAATCTAAAGAAGGGAAAAAAAAATCTAACTATATGTGGGAAATCGGTAGAAAGACATTCCGGTCCAGCCAAATCCTTCTCTCCATCAATCATCCCTACAGCCGTGTCGTTAAGTGTAGGGCTCAAATCTACCCAGAGTGCAATAAACAAATAACCGCCCAGAAAAAAAAACAGTACCCACCCAGTTAACCATAAAATCCTATCTTTCACACCCTTAGTTTCATAATATTTACAATAATGCCTGTCATTAGGGCGTACCGTTAGCACACTCAATTCCAAAGGTTGTTGTTGAACACAGGGATGGAAAACATATAGGTTATTCCACTTACATGAAATTGCTTCATGAGTTCCCTACTTTACTAGAAGTCCTCGAGGCATCCCGCCGCAATCCCCCAGACATCGACATACTTCCCCTATGCCCTCGGCCATCATCAGGTACTGGCATCTCCGGCTTTATACCCAATGCACTCCCTGATGTCGATGCCCTCTTTTGCTGGGTCAAAGCCTCGGGCTCCCCTTGTAAATCTCCAGAAGTCCCTGACGATTTCTCTCGCTTCATTCCCATCTTCACTCTCATTCCTATCCGGTGTCTTCTGCCATCGAGGGCTCCCCCCGGCAACAATTGTCCTCTCTCAATCTGCATGGTGGGAGGATTTTCGATCTCCTCGATTCCCTCCTTCGTGGGATGTTCATCGACCGTTATAGGTATAGTATCGAGAATGGCTCCTTTCTCGATAAGCAGCTGAGCAATATCCGCGAACCCACGTTCTTTCGCGATTTGGAGAGCTGTACGACGATCACTTGTTGACGGAGTGTTGACATTTGCTCCCATATGCAGTAATATCTTGACGATACCCATATGACCTCCTTCAACACAAGCTGTCAATGCTGTCTGCCCATCATATGTTGCCGGCATGGCGTCCACATCTGCCTTATTTTCCAGTAGGAAGTTAAAAATCTCCATGTTTCCCTTCTCTGAAGCAATCTGTAAGGCTGTTCGTCCCCCCATCTCTGCTGCCGCGGCATTGATGGCAGCCCCTTTGTCTATTAGCAGTTGTATGATGCCCATGTAACCGCCTTTTACAGCGGCTTGCAAAGCTGTTAATCCACCCTTTGCTGCTGGCGCTGCATTGATATCTGCTCCCTTTTCTAGCAGCAATTGTACAATCGCAAGATGCCCTTCTATTGCACTAGCCTGCAATGCTGTGAGCCCGTATGCTGCCGGCGCGGCGTTTACATTGGCCTTCTTCTCGATCAACAATTTGACTAGTTTTTGATCTCCACATTTTGCTGCGATTTGGAGTGCGGTGAACCCTTTCTCATCTGCCGGCGCCGCGTGCACGTTTGCACCGTTACTGATCAATAGATCAACAGTCTCCCTATTCCCTCCTTCAATAGCCGCTTGTAACGCTGTACGCCCGTTGTTTGCTGAAGGTACTTCGTTAACCTCAGCACCCTCCCTAATCAAGAGCTCAACAGTTGCTTTGTATCCCCCTTCTGCGGCCGCCTGGAGCGCCGTCCGACCATTTACTATCGCCGATGCTGCGTTGACGTCTGCTCCCTCATTGATCAACTGCATCACCAGTCTTGTCTTTCCACTCCCTGCAGCAATTTGTAATGCAGTACGACCGTTTCGTGGTGCTGGTGCGGCGTTAATCTCGGCCTTCTTGCTGATCAATAGCTCGATCGTTTCAATATTTCCACCTTCCACTGCTGCCTGGAGAGCGGTCCGTCCGCCGTTGGTTGCTGGTAAGTCGTTGACAACACTGATGGTAGCTCCCTCCTTAATCAAAAACTCAATTATCTCATTGTGCCCGCCTTCCGCGGCTGCCTGGATTGCTGTGCGGCCCCCTTCTAGCGCGGCTGGTGTGTTTACCTTCGCTCCTTTTTGTATCAGTATTTGCATTGTTTCTTTCTGTGCTTTCCCGGCCGCCATTTGAAGTGCTGTACGTCCGTTTACTCCGATCTGATCTATATCGGCTTCCTGTTTTATCAAGAGGGATATAATGTCCTCCTGTTTCTTCATGGCTGCTAATAGAAGGGCGTCCGGTAGGTCGTAGGAATTTTCGTTTTTCTCCATCAGTAACTTAACAATCCCACGATGTCCTTTTTCTATGGCTGCCATAAATGCTGTATTTACTCCACCCATTGCAGTTGAAGTTGCAGTAATATCAGCCCCCTTGCTAATTAACAGCTCAACCACATGCTGATGCCCCTCATGGGCTGCGGCTTGTAAGACATTACCGCATCCCAAGTAGTTGATTGGAGCTTGGTTACTGATCAATATCTCGACGATTTCGTGGTGGCCTCCACTTGCGGCTGCTTGTAATGCTGCTGAGCCTTCCTCCTCTGTCACCTTGGCTTTATAGCTGATCAAAAGCTTAACAATCTCCTCATGTCCATTTCTTGCTGCTCCCTGTAGTGCTGTACACCCTTTTTCTTTAGATGGAGCTGCGTTAGGATCGGCCCCAGACTCGAGTAAGAGCTGTACCACATTTAAATAGCCTCCTTCAGCCGATGCTTGTAATGATGTACGACCGTCCACGGGTGCTGGCTGCTCGTTGCAATCAACCTCATGATTGAGAAGTATATTGACAATCTCCAAGTGCCCCCTTCCTGCTGCCGCCTGTAGTGCTGTGCGTCCATTCGTGTGGGCCGGGGCTGCGTTGAAGTCGGCCTCAATTCTCAACAATTGCTTGAACATTTCCAGATTTCCACCCTCGGCAGCTGCCTGAATGGCTGTACGTCCTCCATGCTTCCCAGGCGCTGCGTTTACACGAGCTCCCGAATCAACGAGTCTCCTAGCAATATCAACCCACCCATTCTCTGCTGCGGCTTGTAATGCCGTTCGTCCATTGAACTCTGCGGGAGCTATGTTGCACTCCGCCCCATTGTTAAGTAGCGTTTCAACTATCTCCAAATGTCCTCCCCCTGCTGCCCCTTGTAAAGCGGTTCGTCCACCAACCATCCCTGCTGCCGCATTTACATTGGCCCTGTACTGAATAAGTAGCACAACAACATGTATATGCCCTTTCTCTGCCGCCGCTTGTAGGGCCGTACGACCGTCATTGTTGGCTGGTGGCGCGTTGACATCTTGTTTAAGCTCGAGTAAGCGGGTAACAGTTCCTATACTACCGCTTGCTGCCGCTGCTTGCAAAGGTGTTCGTCCGCTCGTCGGTGCCGTGGTACTATCTCGGTGTTCGATGAATCGCTCTGCTCCCTCACAGTGTCCTCGTACTAATGCTCGAACTGGCATATTTGTATTTTTATTAGTACGAGCCAACAACTCCTTTATTAGATCCCCATCACCAGCGTCAATTGCCGCAATCAATTGTTCATCTCTCCCATTCGCAAATCCTTGCTCCAAGTCATACACTTTCTCTCGGACAAATAGACTTTTTCGGACGGCCTTTACAGGAGCAATCATTTTATTGACCTTTTTGCGGGTTATCAAAAGGTTGTGCCAGGTTTGGGGGTCCCGTAAGCTTTTCCAATGCTTCAAGAACGCAACTGCAATCATGATGAAGAAAAACATCGGTATCGCAATTTCTAGATAATAAAACCAGCCTGGGTTGTTTTCTAATATGTTGATGTTCATTCCGAACAAACTCTGTCAAATCGTAAGTATGTAATATTAAGAGTATATCTTCTTGTATAATAAATGAGAGCTTACCGCAACAAATAAGAGTGGTAAGAATATAAACTTGAACAGGTATTTGTTAGATCAGCCTTATTCAGATATATGGATAGCTAGGACCCACAGTTATCCAACTCAATCTTTTGACACTTTCATTCATATCTCTTGACCTGTAAGCCTCGTCGATGGATATAATATTATGTGTCTAAACATCCTACGTCAGTATTTCGAGAAAAATGGAGGATTTTATACAAATTACTCTTTCGATAAGATCCCGAGTCTCTCTGAGGAGTTGGTCTTCGATAGTCTTTCCAATCTTGTCGAACTTGAACAGAATCTTCTCCATGTCCTTGATCTGTTTGAGCTTTTTTCGTGGTTGTTGCGGATGCTGTTGCTCAGTTAATGTAGGAGGACTTAGAGAAGAGAAATCGGCTACAGTAAAATCTGTGGGTTTTCGCGATTGGTTTCCTTGTTGACTTCTGGGGGGGATAGGCTCTGTAGGAGGCCGACTGATGTCGAACCAAATTTCATTCTCTGAAAGGTTTGAAATCATATCATGCAATGCTTCCGATTGTTGTTGGTAGACGCGATGGAGCTGCTCAAAGGTTTTGGCATATTTAACCATTTTCCGAACTAGCTTTCTATCTTGAAATTTGTCATCCTCTAAGACCCCCCGATTCTTTATAAACCATTGTTAGCAACTCTTCGGTCCGGTTATTTTTAAAATAAACTTGTTGATCTCCAACTCACCAATCCTGACAAGATCCGCCTGCATTTACGGATGATCTCGTTCCAATTTGTATCTAACAACTTTACCTCCGACATCACGTAGGCCATTGGCGTTTGATGCACCTCGGGTTGTTTTGCTGGCCCAAAACGAAACGTTTCTAAGCGTCCAACCCCTTGTGAGTCTTGATAACACACCATCCGAAGATTTATCAAGGCCATTTCGAATTCCCCAGATCTTTAAAAGAGTGTTAATTGCAAACTAAATATAGAAGAACAGAGATTTCTGAGCCACTTACCCCGGAAAGTGGATTTTATCACCAGCAAATGAGAACTCTCTCTTGAGTGGTTTTATTGTTTTTGAACCCGACTCTGCGCTGGAAGTGTTCTCATCATCATAATCTAAATACCACCAACGTTAAAAATTCTCGCAATCTATCGGGGTCTTGATCAAACAAGGATCTCGTGCCTTATTCTAGTGTTGCGATTTCTGGACTTACCTGCCTTAGTGGGTTCCTGCACGAAGTAGCCCAAAGTAACGTCTAAAAGCACCCGCCCTTCACCATTGGTGTTTAGAAAATTATCCATTGAAGAATAGTAAGGAGTGACTCACCGCAAGGTGTAGGTACATCCTTGGAACATCTTAAACACTGGCAGTTATGTCTTCTGAAAACAGTCTCGTAATCGATGGTCGAACCAGATTTTAGATGATCAAAGATCTTAGGAAAATTGCCAAATCCATTAAAATCAAAACTTTTTGAAAGCACTAATTTTTGATCGTGTTCAAGGTCTGGACCGTATCTAACAGAAATTAATCAGAATGCGATATCAGCGAGTACGTGATAACATTTGGTGAAATATACGAGAACAGTCTTGAGCGAATATGTCTCTGTTCCCCAATGTTAGGAAAAAAGCTCCAAGAGATTTATGGTTAAAAACATACATCAAATGGCGGGAATCTATCAAGATGTTCCTCTAAAACATCCCTAACACCTTTGTTGTGTATCCAAGTGGTCTTCTCCTTTGCTTCAAACCCCTCGAAGCCTATCTCGACAAGAGTTCGACCCATAGTATGAGAGTCCATCCCTCATGGACTATTTAAGGGTTTGTTGAAACAGTAGGTGCAGAAGCTCTTTTCGTTGAAATTTTAAGTTTAAAATGGTACTTTGGGGGGGTGAATTCCCTTTGAAATACACCAGGACAATTACGCCTCTTTAAAAGACAGCTCGGATCTTCCCGGACATACCTAGTGGACTACTAAGGAGCTTCCATCGTCATGCGAAAGATCCAGTTATCGAACCATCCAATACTAGGGCGGTAAAGGCAACTTTGAATTCCTGCATGCGCTTCTCCCTCTTCTAACTTCATAACATGCTTTGCTCATCCAATTCTGCACATGTGTTGATACGTGATTCGGAAACAGGGACAAATAGGGATGCATGGGCCAAACGGACTGGTAGCGTGTGATAGGAGTAAAACATATTCCTACGTTAATCTTCAATACAGACAGGGATCGCCCCACTGGGATATCTTCTATGTAATATTTCGATGGCAGTGAGCGCTCGGGCATAGGGATTTTTGATGCCATATCTCCAATTAATTATCCAGATACCCGTCGAGGCACTTTGAAGCCCTGCGTCCCTTACTATTGTCAACCTTATCTCAAAATCAAGCACTGAGTGTAATCGACACGTGTGTGCGAATGTAACACGCGCAGCGTCCCCTCACGGTTTTACTTGACTAAAGCCAAGGAAATGCATCTCTATATACCATTCCTTGTTTGACTAGTTAGTCCAATACGCGATCGAACTCCCTGAATTATTATCTACATAGAGTCAGTATATTAATAGTGTTGTTTCCTGGTCATTTTGGTCAAACTCTCGCGTGACTTGCCGATTTTTCCTACTTCAATATTTTTTTCCGAGGTTTATCTAAACGTCGGGTAAGTGTAGTATTGGAAGAAGACTTACTTCGAAGTGAGACAAATCTCACACAAACCCGAAAATAAAACTCATGTATGTATGTAGGTGCTTTTCGAATAACCTGAATACTCTTGGAGTACACATGACAGCTCTTGGCCTTGTATGTACTACTGGCATCAAAAAGCATCATATATGTACTCTATTTACTTACTTGGTTTCCGCAACCTTTGGCTACATGTATCTGCGCTCAATTAACTGCCCCAATAATCTTGCAGATTTCTCTTCACTTTAGAGATCTTCCAGCTGATATGAAACAGATCTTCGATTCTAGCGAGCCCATCAAAATTAGCGATGATACAGAAAATTCGTGTGTTCGCTTTTACTCTCACGAAAAGTATGTAATGACAACAACTATCTGGCAATCCCTCCAGAAATCTCTACAGCGCCAAGATACAGGGTATCCGATATGTCTACTTTAGAGATTTTATAGGGCGGAGACAAATGTGTAACAGCCGACATAACATATTGCCAGCGGTAGGTGTCGATGTCCAAGTAGATCAATTTCCTTCTAAAGTAAACAATGCGTTTCAAGGTATTCGTTGGCCAAATATTATACGACTATGCCCGAACCGCAAGACATCATCGAAGGGGTTGGTTTTTGATGAGTTTTAAAATTTTGTGACTTGCTGCACTCTGGAGGAGGAATGATGAAGTGCGCGCGCCGAGAGTAGAGACATGTACCTACATGTAGAGTACATGTACCTACTCTACACATCCTCTAACTAGATCTGGCCTCGTTGTCCCAGACAAATGTAGCGCCACAAACCTTAACCTGATCGGCAATCACACATTCTCTTATGCCACGTTATTGAGAAAACTCACTATGTAAGGTAGCACAGAGCGTGAAACCTGGGGTTCCTTGATATCGAGTTCGGGACGGATATCGAGCCTATCCTGACGTTAGCGAGCATTGTGACTTGTAGAGACCATACCTTAGACATAGAGTACAATACTGTATGTAGAGTACATGTATAGATAGCTTACATGCTAGAGTAGAGTACCCTAGAGTACACATGATACGTGTAGGTACATCCTTCATTCATCGTTAAAGTTACATGTACGACTATCGCAAATTAAATTATGTTATTACTTTGGTTGTCTAGCAGATTGGGCTTCACCAGTACCTACATACATACATGTATGCAATCAAAAATACTGTACTGACATGGGAAGAGATGTTCTTATAGTCAGTCTAGAAGCAAACATCCTATCAAATTAGGAACGGAAAGATTCTCACGAATTAGGGTTGTAGATGTCTCAGCTTGCTCGATGAGGTGCCGCTTCGTGCATGGAAGAAAACCATATCTTGGCACTTGTCTACGTTCCCAGACTGCCACGACTTCTATCCCATGGAGCTGAAAAATCACAAGTTAAAAGAAGAGTGCAGTGCGGGGATATTACAAGGCGAAACAAGATTTAGCCTCGCTAAAACAGCCGACCCTGGCGCCCTGCTCCCCCCTCTTCAAATCCTAGTTATAGGATACTTGGTACTGATATATAGGTAGTTAAATATTTAAATCTCCAAGGACAAACGACATATATATCCTCAGGCACAGGTGAGGCTTATCTCATGTTTTAATCAGCCAAAATGCCTATTGATAGGACCCGGGTAATAGTAAGTCGAGCATATGGAGTAGGTAAGATAAAGTATATATTTGGCGGGTACTTGGTACGTAGGCCGACGCGACCTCATAAACGAGTGATAGATTGTGAGACCAATCCACCCACATAATAGAACTTAGGAAGAAAACCAATCTAGGTAGAAAAATCGGGCAGCATATCTTTCTAATGACTGGTTTATTCCCGGTTTCTGCGCAAATCCATGCAAGCGAATTAGAACCATGCAGGTACTTTTATAAGATGGGATTGAAAGTGGAGGACAACATATCAGAGGGTGTTAGATCTAGAATCTACCAGGAGAAGTCGAATATAATCAATGGACTCAAGGCAACCGATCAATAAAAACATCACACATTGTTACCGCCCGGAACCGGTCAGCGTTCAGTTTTGCTATCAAGGCCGATCAAACCCTTATAACTGGCCCGAGACGCATGTTAGAGTCTATCTGAAATTAAAGGAGGCGTATTATTTGTGCTCAATCATGATCATGAGTGACATTGTTTTCTCGGCCACCAGTCGTAAGCATCATTGCAATTAATATCTCCTATAATATAAAAGGCCATGACGGAATAATTTCGCAAATGACGGGTACTGATTGGCCAAAAACTTGCTGAAAGAAAGAATAAGTAAAGGAACTACGCCCCAGAGTTCGCTGAAGGGCAAGTTTCAATGGAGGTAGTAAATCCTCAAAAAGGAAAGTGGGAAGGCCCGAAGCTAGCACTAGCTACATGTAGTCAGCCTAGGTTGATTCAGTGTGCGTCCGGCAAAAACAAACATTACTCCCAGCATACTCTCTACTACAAATTAAATGAAGGGAAGGAACGTAAACTATATGATCTATAAATCTATAATCAAATTCTTTTCGAAATTATAAAGTTATGATCCATCATTGTTGCCAGTAACGTATTGTACTGCGTCAGACCTATGCCTAGGTAATCAAAACCAAATTAGTTCACAATTGAACCAAATTCGTTCACAGCAAAATTTTCGGCCCATTTCCCAAGCTGACACGGTACCAGGTTAAAAATGTTATATCTAGGTCGTCAATCACTCTTCGCGGTGGTAACACCGGGCCAATCCTAGTTAACTACATGTATATGCCTACGATAAACACGTGCACCAAATTACCCCACATATACTCCAGTTTCTTGATGACTGAACGCCATATTCTACTAGTCCACCAAAAACTCCGACTGACTTCAGTCTTTTTCACGTGCGTTGTACGAGACCGGACCCTTTGCGGCTCTTCGGCTCTCGGTGAACCCTTCGTGTTGCCCTGGCACGTGCAGTCAACAACAACCCAGAGTCCTGAAGTAAGAAGCACATGCAAATATTAAACCAAAGCAGCTCAGCCCTCGCAACGCACCCGTCACCTTCCCCACATTCCACAGCTTAAGTTTAGTATACGTATATATTCTCTTCACCCCCCTCCTCCCCCTCTCCCTTCATTTGTTGCTCCACAAACTCCACAAACAGGGAGAATCTCAAAATATGGTCACAGCTACTCCCACAACCTTCACCCGCGATGAGGTCGCAAGTAACAACACCGTCGACTCGCTCTTTATTATAATAGACTCGAAGGTCTACGACCTGACCTCCTTCGCGGACGCCCATCCCGGTGGTGCACATGTGCTTCTTCAAGTAGCTGGGAAAGATGCTACCGCTGAGTTCTTCCAGATGCATCGTCATGAGGTGCTCTTGAAATATGAGAAGTTATGCGTGGGTACTATTGCTGGGGAAACACCGCAGGTCTTAACCATGGGGCCGGGAGACTTGTCGCCTGTTCCTTATTCGGAACCTCAGGTATGTATTATGGTGGCCTTCCAGGGAACTTTCTTCTAGGGTTATCGCTAACTAGGACTCCAGTGGCTTGTGCCGGAATTCAGTAGTCCATACTACAAAGAGAGTCACCGCAAGCTTCGCAAAGCAGCCCGAATCTTTGTAGATGAGCATCTTCGGCCTGAAGCTCTTCGTATCGAAGAAGCCGGCGAGAGGCCCAGCAAAGAAATCATCAGATTGATGTGGTAAGGACACGCAAGATCTAGGTTCCATTCCATCAAGTCTAATAACAGTACTTAGGGAGAATGGAATGAATCCTATGCGTCTTGGGCCAGGAAAGCACCTTAAAGGCCACACTCTGATGGGCGGCATAGTCGCTCCAGAAGAGTTTGATTACTTTCACGAACTAGTCCTCACCCAGGAGCTCTCGAAAACTCATGGCCGTGCCTGTAACGACGGTTTCCTCGGCGGTATGGTTATCGGTCTTCCGCCTGTTCTTAACTTCTGTAACGACCCTGCTCTCCGCGAGAGAGTTGCTCGGGAATGTTTTTCGGGCGAGAAAGCTATTTGTTTAGCTATCTCTGAAGCTTTCGCTGGCTCGGATGTGGCTGGTATCAGAACCACGGCTGTAAAGTCGGATTGTGGAAAGTTCTATATCGTAAATGGAACCAAGAAATGGATTACGAATGGTGTTTGGGCGGATTACTTCACCACTGCTGTCAAAACCGAGAAGGGCTATAGTGTCTTACTCATCGAAAGAGGTGAGGGCGTCGAAACCGAGGTATGTTATCCATCATGACTACAAAAATTATGAAATGAAGCATTCAACTAAAATACACATCAGCAAATCAAAACATCATATTCCTCAGCCGCCGGAACTGCATTCATCACGTTTGATAATGTCCGTGTCCCGGTGAACCACCTGCTAGGGAAGGAACATCAAGGCTTCCCCGTCATAATGTCCAACTTCAACCACGAACGCTGGGTCATGTGCTGCGCCGTCATCCGCAGTTGCCGTGTTGTTGTAGAAGAATGTCTAAAATGGACAAATCAACGCACAGTTTTCAACAAACGCCTCATCGATCAGGCTGTCATCCGTAATAAGTAGGCAACGCCATCTTTCCCTCATGTTGTACTCAGCACTAACATTCCCTAGACTAGCAAAAATGATAGCTCTCGTTGAGTCCTCTCAATCATGGCTCGAGTCCCTCACTTTCCAAATGTGTAATATGAGCTACGCTCAACAATCCGTCTCCCTCGCCGGCCCCATTGCACTACTCAAAACATTTGCAACAAGAGCAGCACACGAGATTGCCGACGAGAGTGTACAAATCTTTGGAGGCAGAGGCATCACTAAAAGTGGTATGGGCAGAGTTATCGAGTCATTCAATAGAACCTACAAATTCGACGCGATATTGGGAGGGTCGGAGGAGATCTTGGGTGATCTGGCGGTCAGGCAGGCGATGAGGAAGTTTCCGAAGGCTATGCTTTGAGTTCTCAGCGGGGCTGGCTGGGTTTCGTAATTGTACTGTAGTTCTCATTTTTTTATATATATCCGGTTTGGGCTTTATTCAAATTTATACATCACACATAAGTACCTCTCCATCGTCATCATCATCATCATGATCATCATTATCCTAGTATGGTACCTAAGTTGCTTAACATCGTGGAGTAAAGACATACATGTGAATGACGTCTTCCTCTCACACCCTTCCTACAAGTCCATTCAATCCCGGAACACTCTAGCAAGGTCTCCTATGTAGTTAGTTATCCCCAATCAAGAAAAAACTTGACCAGCGACTCAAATCATTTCTTACGGTTCAACTAGTACAGTAGCACTCCATGCATGCATGGATCCAGAGCTCAAGCCCTACCAAAAAGCAAAACCGTGACCCAAGCTCCCCAATCCGGTACGTGGCAAAACCGACATATAGTGATCGACACTTGCTCTTGCTACTAGGTACAAACTAGAAGTTCCCTACTCCACACTCATACTATATGAAATCTACGCTATAAAAGAATAAGATGAGGTAGCTCGGGAAGTGGTGTAAGAACATCAAAGAGATATATAGGTAAACATATGGCAGCAATTATTTATATCCTTCGGTTCAGTGATTTTGAGATTGTGAATGAGCTTTTCTATAGGAGGAAAGATATTTTTTAAGCCAACTTTAGCCCGACAGAGCCTACCCTCAATAATTTGAAAATGGTAATGCAAAGTGATAATACATACATCATCAGTATACATGCGCTCTTTTTTCCTTACTCAAACCATCTATCTATTTCCTACTTCTCGCCGCAATTGCAAACTGTTGAATCCTCCTTATTAATATTAAGGAGTCCATCGCTTTCTGAACAGTTACATATGTATAGTTCGAAGATACATCCACCCTGAAAGTACATCTATATATCGTTCTGTGCTGCTTGCGATCCCAATATGCGTTTCTGCATGCCCGAGTGATATATTATGATCTTTGCCGTTCTCTCGGGGGTACATGTCATTATAGAAACTTCTGTCAATGAAAAAAAAAAAAAAAAAAAAAAAAAATATTATACGCCTCTGTTACTAGGGAAAATTATATAATCAATCTTATCTCACGTTTCTACTACTTTTGAACCCTTAGAACTCATCAGGCCGGGGACGAGAGCAGCTAGCAGCAGTCTAATAAAATGTCTGATCAACTAATCATATTGATGTAAGCACACTACACCACTTGCCAACCCAACAATCATTCAGAAAGCTGATCATGACCCTATAATAAAGGTTTTCAAGTAAAAGGAAGATTTTAAACAACCACAACTCGTTAATTAAAAGCTCTGTGTGTTGAAAATAAATAGTAGTGAAGAATAAATAATAATAAATGCGGAAGACTGTGACTTTCTTATTGACTTGCTTAACTATAATACAGGGGGCATTTCAAGCCTATATTTATACAACAATATTGTGCCTAGAACAGTCCATATATGACTTCATATTGACATATATACTAATACTCATATGAGTATTAGGACTTTGCTCCTGGGCTCGGAACACAATTCCAACACTGTGTGAAAGATTAGACCGAGTGATATGTTATGATCGTCTGTACTCAACCCGCGACAAATGTATATCGCTTTCTCAAAAGGCACAATCTGAGAGTAACGCGTACTGGATGGCTTAACTAAAAAATATTTCACTGTATATTATTCAGGAACATTTCCCCCTGTTATTAAAAGAGAAAATGAGGTATTGAGGACACGATCAGTGAAGGGACAAAAGAAATTCGTCGCGGGGGTCATGGTCCAATCCGATCATGATCATACAAATCTGCAGATTCACCACCTCTAGACAGCCTCATTGTATATATATATACACACTATCGGTCTAGATCTAGATCTATAGACCTTACTTGATCACTTCTAGAATTCCAATAAGTCTGACATAGATTAGACATAACAAGCTCCTCTAGCTATAGACACAACCACCTACCACATCACCTAAGCACTACTGCGCAACCCCAATGTCTTCTCCACGAACCTTGCGTCTCATCTCCTCAA
This sequence comes from Morchella sextelata, assembly GCF_020137385.1. Taxonomy (NCBI): domain Eukaryota; kingdom Fungi; phylum Ascomycota; class Pezizomycetes; order Pezizales; family Morchellaceae; genus Morchella; species Morchella sextelata. Next base: position 148,252 of record NW_025408623.1, read on the forward strand.
CTCTAGACCAAGCCGCCAAAGTCCCATCGTCGACTAGTATTCAGACAGCCCGCCCCAAATATCTCCAAGTTTGCCACAAAAGCCGTGCTCCATCCGGTGGCAAACCGCATTTACACTGCGGCCTCACCATGCCCGTGCCCTCAACTATAAATTCTGTGCATAGCCTTGAAGAAGGTGCAACGGTGGGCCACCAAGACACGGGTCGGGAAGATCAAAACACGTCCCCAAGTTAAAGCATGGACCTCATACGGGGAGATATCGGGGAGGCCGGGTACGGGTGCTGATGGCCCAAGATCTCCTTAACGGTAGAGGCTTTTGACTATCCGGGTACATGACATATCAAGACATCGATCATGTTTTAGAGGCTATAGTGGCGGGTATCGCGGTTATGGGTAGATATGGGTTTCAGAAGTGGTGAATAGGGGGAATGCTCTGATCGACTTGACCCTGAGTGGCAGCCGGAGGACCCGGGTTCCGAAGTTGCGTGATATTGAGATTTGTTGGAGTGATTAAAGCGCTATATACATCACATTACGCGCGTATGTTGGCTATTGTTGAACGGAATTTTTTTACGGACGTAGACTATAACTCTGGAACTGTGCGTTATAAGTAATTGCTGCAGACATGGAAAAAACGATTTTACGAGTGATAAATTATGATTTTAATAGAGCCACTCGACAATCGACTACCTATTGATCACTCACTTTGCGAAACGGTTTCCTAGCCCGTGGATAATTCAAATAATTGGTATTGCTTCCCCACTTCCACTTACATCGCCCCCAGGCCATGGGAATCGGATATCAAACTAGGAATTCAATATCCTAGTTAACTAACAAGAGCAAAAAAGAAAAAAACCAAACCCAAACCAGATACCCACCTTTCAAACCAGACCAGGTGATAATATAAATATAGAACTCCTTCCAGATTCCCAATCCCTAGTTGAGTGTGCCAGAAACAAAAGTAAATGATAGCAAAGTAGAGGTCAAGAAAGATAATGAAATTGAATGAAGGTGTATGAATCAAGTCCATGATAACAGTACGTAAAGAAAAGAGAGAAAATAGATAGCGCCTGACCCAACCAAACCCAGCCAAAACCAAAAAACCAGTGACAAAAGAAAAGAGCCGAAAGCAGTGACACCAAACCGTAAGTAACTGTAATTATATACCAGTGAATGTAAATAAGGATTGAAAAATATTGAGAGAATAAACGAATCAGAAAGAGAGATATTCTCTACTCCAATCCAAGCCACTTCAACGCCTTACTTCCGTTCTTCACCCTCTTTCGGAAGTTAGCCCTCTTCCCGTCATAGTTCTCCTCTTCATCTGTCTCTTCCTCAAGATAATAGCTAGTATCCTGCCTGCTGAGTTGTTGCGAGTCCGGCGACGGAGTCTTGATCCTAGTGAGGCCGGGCGTAGGGGGAGTATCTGCGTCTTGATTCCTTCCATGGCACCCAGTCATCTTCTCCCTGGCCTTTAGCGCAGTGTGAATTGCCTCAACAACATCAATAAACACAGCACTAGAAGTGGTCGTAAAAGGTGGGATGAGCATATCTGCGCCTGAGATAAGACTTTGCTTCGGTATATGAGGGCGCTTTCCCGTTGGCGTTGGCTTCCTCGGGACTTTGAGCGAACCATTGGGTGTGGTTGGGGTTCCCGGGCCGAGAGAGTAAGAAATTGTGGTAGCGTTTACCGAAGTCCTGATTCTGATACCGACTTTCGGGGATTTGGAGGATTTCATAGGTTTAGACGAGATCTGGGTGACTCCGTCGGCGACACATGCGACTTTGAGGAGATTTATTTCAGGTCCAAGAACACGCTTAAGTTCTAGAATAGCAGGGGAGCCGGTGTAGAAGTCGAATTCGATAACAAGGATTCGAATTTGGGGGTTGTGTGAAATGTAGTGTTCCAACTCCGGCAGCAAAAATTTACCCTTCACAACAAGGCTGTCCTTTGTGGACTTATGCTGGGCTCGTACCTTTGTGAGTGACGATGAGAGAAGGTATTTCAATCCAATCTTATTCCCGTAGTTCCACGAGGATCCCTTCTTACGTGTAATTTCTTCAATCTGCTCCACAAAACGTTTTCGAAGCTCAATCCCCTTCTTAGACTCTGTAAGATCACCGTCTTCTTCAACCCCGACGGCAACGATAAGATCAAGGCCAGAATAAGCAGACTCGTTATCCCGGGAACTCAGAACTGGACGCCAAATCTGCTCAATCTCTTCATCACCAGTGAGCCAACGTAGGTCCTCTTCATCCTCCTCATCCTCGTCCTCGGAGGTTGAAAGCTTGTCCTTATTGCTCACCGAAGGGGAAGGAGGTGGTGGGAAGTGATGCCTCATTATAGCACGCAGTTCATTTTGGATTTCCACTGGTGATTTCTCGGCGCTTGAAATGACAGTTGGGAGACTTGCTAGCGGAGGGTCCTGGTGTCCGTTTGCAAGCAATGACGAGCGCACCGAATATGGAGTCGTGTTTGTAGCGGTCGAACCACCTGACATTGAGGATTGGAATGATTCCCTTCCACGGGCATTTCCCAATTGACCGGATAATGCTGTCATGGGCGAGAGATAACGCTTCTGGGTCTCATTGTTGCGCTTAATCAAGAGCATCTGCGGGTTTGCTCGAAAAACCCCAGGGGTTTGGGGCGTGAAGGAGACGGCGAAGTCTCCAAGAACCTTTTCAAGGAACTGATCGCCATTCTCTTTTTTACCCTCCGGCGAGGGAAAATAGATTACTAGGTTTTCGTTGATAGGTGGGAACAGCGGGTCTACAGGATCTCTAGAAAGCTCTGGAAGCACATCGAAGCCACCGCTGAGGTATCTTGGTGAGGGGAGGATTGTAGCACCGCTGATATCAGCTGTTGAGCTGGGTGTGGGAGAAGAAGGACGTGCTGAATCACGGGACCCCGGTCTCTTCAAGTCTGGGGGTGATTGAAAGTCATCATCCGAGAACGCTGGGAATTGAGATACTTTAGGATTTGATGCGAGGGCCTTTGCGCTTGAAGGAGGGGTTGGAATCTCCATAGAGTACATGGACTCAATCGGTGGAAGGGTATAGTTCTCATCCCTATCCTTTCTCCTTGATCCCTTTGCCCTTAAGGATTCGGTCAGGGACTCGGATCGCTTCCTGATCGATTCGCTGTTTGCAAAGTTGCCCAAATGAAATTCTGCCCTAACAGTTGGCGGTGAAGGCGGCGGTGAGAGACCAGATGCATGAGTGGCAGCAGTATTACTCCTGCTCCGTACACGGACTGCCACTGAAGCCTTGCAAATCTCAATCCCGGCCTCTATTTCCTCAGGCGTCGGACTCCTCGGACCGGAACTAACAACCCTCGGCCTCGACATCTCGCGTGATCTTCCCATTTTTGAATTTTTGGGAGTAGCAACGGTTTCTAGTTGTTGGGGATACAATTCCCTTTCGAAATTATCCCGTTGTGCTGGTTTGACATGTTGCTCTTCAGGATCCCCATTAGAATATCCCTGCTGGTGCTCGAGCTCCTGTTCCTGCAGGCCCTGCACACCACCCTGCATGATGTCTTCAAACACCCACTCAGCCTCTCTGCTAGCATTTTCGATGTTTCCGTTTTCCTCCGACATGAGCGCGTCGCGCAGGGTCTTCAAGCACGCTGCCTGAGCGCCCGCAAACCCACCATTGAGAAAGACCATCCTGTCCCCACCATTACTGCTTTCCGCCAAGAAGGACCTTGCCTTCTCTAACCTCTCAATATGTGCATGGTGGAGTGAAAGGATATATGATCGTACGGCTGGATCTAACGGCGGTAGCCGCTCTTCCGGGTCATTTTTTTCCCGAATGGGCGGCGCTGGGGGAAGTGTAATTGGAGGCAGACATAGGATATTTGATGAGAATGGAAGCAATCGTAGCTGTTCTGAGATTGTGGGTTGGTGGCCTTCGAGGGTGACGATGAATCCCTCCTCATGATCTTGTTGTGAATCGTATTGCATTTTGTAATTTGTCGTAGATAATATTAAGGTTGTGAGACTAGTATTGCTGTAGTATGTAACACTTGCAGCTGTAAGATACAAGTCAGCTCAGTAACAATGCACAGCATGCGAGTATAGCAACAACAGAACGTACCATGAACTAGTAGTTATAGTTGAGTGGGGAAATTATAAAAAGTTGTTATAAGGCTGAGAATTACTGATGAAGATGAAACCAGCTGCGCAGGTAAGGAAAATCTTCCAGTACGGCGTAGTAATTAAGGGCAGGAAGATGAGCGTCTATTAGTAGTAGTAGCTGTGTGTGCGTATGTGGGGGCGGTTGTTCTATTATTGTAATAATGCAGCGGTGATATGGAACAGCAAAAGAAAAACGAATGTGGTGGTTTTAACAACGTGAGTCGGATTTGAGAGAGAGATCTGAGAGGTGGGCAGGAGGAGAGGATGGTTTGTTTATGAGTAGTAGAATAATCGGGGTCAGATCGTCATGACTTGGGTCTTAGTTTCTAATGATGGATGGGGATTGAGAGAACAGAGAACAAGGAAGTTTTGAATACAAGGTGAGGGAGGCATGAGGTGGTGCAGGTGCAGGTACCACCGATGCCTTCTGATAGGCATCATGCTACACACAACGGGCAGCGGCAGCTACTCGAGTTACAGGGCAGGGTACGAGGGGGTGGTAGAGTAACTACATGTAGACCAAACCAAATTCCCGACCGTCCCTCTTCAGCTTCATCCTTTCTCTAGCTCTGCCCCCTTCCATGTTTAGGGTTTTCTTGCTGGCGTCTATTCGCAATTAACATGTACACGGCACACACCTATAAGTGGTACCTCCAGGTTACTCTCCACTATTAACTACATGTAAATCTACATGTAGTTAAGTCCTCTAACTCGAAAGCAAAATAAATTATAAATAGAGCGTATTTGCCAACCGTCAATTTCAAGAATTTACAAATTGTGGGGCTCCGAAATGGCAACCGGGGCTGTTAATTTTGAATTTCGGTGGGGCGGCGTGCTGTGAGATATACCAGGAGGATCACAAGTACCCAGTTTTGTTACTACCGAAGCTAGTATCATGGGTATGAATTTTCAGTTCCAACAGCGTACTTCACAGGTAGCGTGATGGGTTGTCTGGTTTTCGTGGTTTATTCTGTCATACCGTTAACCAGATCGATTTTGGCCACTGCGGGGAACTGTCAATTTTGCCTCCCGAAACTGTCAAGTTTGAAGTGTCAATAGTTGAAATTGACGGTTGGCAAATACGCTCTAATACAACGCGATTTAAGATGATATAATTGCCGTAATCAGAATCACCTGTCGCTTCTCTAGCTAGTCTCTCACTGGAGAATGGTGTTTCAAAGGGCACTAAATCAAAGGCAAAGTTGACTCGGATGGGAATAGGAATGTTAATACGGGCGCTTGTGTATCTACTCTACTCTAGAGTACATACATGTAATTATAATACATGTATCTACTTTGCAGGATGCTACATACATGTAGGTTACACAGTGCACCTACTCTACATGTCCCTAGACCGACAGAGTAGACTCCATCGGAGGAAAGCCGATTGCCGATCTCTAGTATACCTTGATCAACTTCCTCCACCTCCACCTCCTCCACCACTACATACTATCACTACGTACAGATCCATGGAATAAGGTCCGAACTTCACAGGGCCCTCTTCTTAGCGTTGAGCTACTTCTCCTTCGGAGGTCTCAAATACTTTACTCCTAGAGGCTTATCCTCTACTGTTTAGAGGACCGTGAGTGTCAAGAAATCGGCCAAAAGGTTTGAACCGCTCTGACATTTTGATATCTCCTCTCCCCCCTCACTCTTGAAGGCGAAGACCAGTCGAGCCAGCTGTCCAGCCAACCAGGCACTTGGACCGAACAAATATTTGAGGTCTGAGCAGAGGAAAGGAAGAAAATAAGCGAGGACGACTGCAGAAAGATGTGTGCATCATTCCCCTGCACTCCCATCTAGCAGCAGACTTTCTTGATGGATCAACCTCAGCCTCAACCTCGAGTATGTACTCTGCATAGGCACTGCTCCCTCCTCACCTCTCTCACCCCACCTTCCCGAAACATCAGTGAAACTTCACATATCAACTCTGAGTTGATCAAGAACACGAATTGTGTGTTCAATAATGTAGGTAAGCATACCCGAGCTAGCCAAAACACTAATCATCATCATTCAACCAACAAACGCCAGTGTTGGGTGTAACCCAGTCGTACTTCCTCGCACCCTCCTAGTACTACAAGGTCTGGGGTATCTATGAGGGCATAGATGGCATCGCAAGCCATCTATACTTAGCTAATCTCTATCGTGATCCCTGCAAGATACTCCCAATATCATACGCCATAGAAGAGAGTTCACGATGCGTGATGGCAGCTAGTTGGATCGTACTCACCCAGAGAAGTCCTCTAAACAACGCCTATTCAAGCCCATTCCGCCCCCTGTGAAGGCTTAGCCTGGAATTTATCCTCAGATAGACAACGAGTACAAACAAAATGCACCAACCAGCCAGCCAAGCAAAGTCCAGCATCGGAGATACGTGTTCGTACTAGTCCTCCCCTTCCAGGATTCTCCTACCAAGCAATTACTCGAAAAATGAACCTGGGCCACTGGCATCCTACTAATAAACTCTCCATACTCGGTTTGTTTCTAGGGCAGCTAGGAACATACCGTTATCGTGTGCGTATCTAGGTAGCCCTACCCATCTTCATCGCTCCCGTCCACAACCCCAGAAACATAAAACGCCACTTCGCGTGGCAATTAAAGGGCACCCATCCTCAACCAATAATATGTAGAGCCGTACGCAGCCAACCGAAAAAACAAAACAAAATGTCGCCATGGCTATGGCCGCCTCCACAAAACGCTGTCATCTGAAACAAAACTAGACCAAATTTCCGTCTGAGACCGTGTCTTTCATTTATTCGGTTCTAATATGTACTCTTTCGTTTTCTCCAAATTCGTCATCGGCTGAGTCTCCCGAATCCTTGCAAGAAATTTCACCCCCGAAGTGGCTCCATTCCGAGCCGATCACGAGTACTATTGCGCTCTCTGTCGCTTTCCACTTCTTAAGGACCCCAGGATACACAAGAGGGGAACGGCGGTGTTCTGCTCCACATGGGGATACACAACCCGCAACCTCTCGGCTGATCCTCGCCGAATGCCATCTGTAAATCGAGAACCAGAACCAATAAGCACGTGTTCTGGAAACTTTCCATCAAAGAAACATAAAAATTTGTCAAAAGGAAAAATGGTTTAGGAATACGGTGTTACTATCGTACGTTTTGTTAATCGCTCATGTCTCCTATCTACAAGTACCCCTCAATTTATGCCTTGGCATCATTTACACAGGTAACTACATGTACTAAACGATCTATGCGACGTGCTACAGAGCAGATATATTACTCCGTACCAGTTTACGGCCTCTATATCAGGATCGCTGTAAGGATCCCGTATGAGTGCATCGCATTTAGTTTCAAGTTTTTCCGACGTGGTTGCTAAAATAGGTACATACACCAGTTCCTGGTTTAAGGGGTCGCTGCTGAGCGGGTAATATTTTTAGCCGAGACGTTTGCGAGCGTATGGCACTACCCCTCTATGCCTCGGATTGTCTTCAAAAAACGATTAATTCAGTATTTTGCAACACGGTTAATAGAGGTGGAGGGTGGAGTTTAAGGTTGCGGACCGAGTGATGGCTTATGAAATGGCTTTCTGGCTGACCGATCCCCCTCCGCATCTGTATCAACCACCGGCTCGACGGCCGGCGCTCCAATAGGAGAGCCTCCAGATTTCATCATTTACTATCGCTTCCTAATTAGAGGGAATTATGGCCCTAGGCATGGGACTATTTGGTGTGAAGGGCCTAGTCCACGTGCCGTTACCACAGTAAACGAGCCTTTGCTTAAACTAATAATGGGATTTACAAATAAGCAAATAAGCACGTAACTATGGGCAGATGGCAATACATACATACATACATGTATGGAGATGAGGAAAGATCTGGTTAACTAAACTAACCAACCAACGGGAGTGGCTCGCTAGGTAAGTAGCTGGCTAGGTTATTTCCATCTACTCAATCCGTTAGGGAACCCTTAGTACTCCACTCCACTCACTCTTCTCTGCTCTGCTCTACACCCCTCGACCTACCCTTCCTTATGGTAGACCTACCCTATAATATACTTATCTTATATCCAGGCCGGGCCGCATCGCACATGATATATCGGATAACCCATATAATATCATAACACAAAACTCCCAAGAATCTAGATGCACACTGCTTATACATATACATATGATAATCTAATCATAACTACATCACCTGCCGCACGTACTCTATTGTACATTTTGAGTAATCAAGTAGATCTCAAAGGTACCCACATAGGTCCAGGAGGCAGGGCCCTGACGCTGCTTCTAGAAAGCAAAAAGAAGAAAAAACGTGGTCGTGGCAAGAACAAGCTCCCGAAAAACACCAACACATCTTGGTGGGAGTGAGGGAGCGGGCAATGCTGATGATGTCGTCCAAAGGAATCAGACCCGGGTCCGGATAAGCGCAAATAATAATAATCAACCCGTGTGTCTGGAGCCAATACCTGAAGGTCAAGATTGGCGAAACAAAGGCTGGGACTGGCTGAGACCCTTGTGTCGGATTGTGTAAGGCCTTAGTCGTCCAGGTCCAGAGCATATGCCCATGCGGATGTAACTATAGTACGCAACTGGAGTACATACATGTACCTACATACTGCATATGCATGTGGACTAGGTACAATGTTCATACGCTATGGTTGCGCTTGGGCTTGGGCATGCACCGGAGATCAGGGTTGGCCGGCGTACAGCATTTATACGTACTTCCAATTATCATACCAACCGGTCAAGAACCTCTCTGGATGTCTCATTTCTAGAGAAATAACAAATATTTTCCAAAAAGTCAAATGGGTGGTAAATAAGATCATCTTGGCAGTGCTATCATAGCATTACATATGGATGCTCAAATACGGGTTTCAAGCCGTATTTGGAGGAGGAGGAAATCCGAATTCTAACGCGTGCTGCAATCTAAGGGATGCGGCGGGTAAACACCGCTTTCTTTTCTTCACTCCATTTACTTGTACGCAGCTGGAAAAAGCATGGTGCTCCATCTAACCAGTCAAAACTATGAAATCTGGTACGATACGATCGATCGAGCAAGTTGTTCTGGCATTTCCCAGAGACAGCCTGAAGAATGGTTCTTCTTCCTTTTTCCCCCTTCGAGTCAACATCATAAACTACGAGACGGTCAGACCAAATTGTATAGGTACTCTACGTATGTGTGCAAAGGTCGAGGTGTGGTTCGTTTCCGGCGACCTGGCTTTGGTTGCTCTGGAGGTTTAGTTTGTTGCTCCATGAATCGAATATTTCTGTCCCTGTCTCTGTTTCTTTTTTTATGTGGAGACTCTGGGGTGCCGTTTTCTTGTTCGGTTTTCCTTTTTCCTCTTTTTTTTTTTTTTTTTTTAATTTTTTTAGCCTTGCCTTGCCTTGCCTTGCGTTACGTTGCCTTGTTTTGTTTCTGCTTATGTGAGGCGTGTGTCGCAGTGAGCGAGTTTTCATCCTGACCTCAAGACATCTTTGCATCGCAGCAGTGCAGTGCAATGCAGTACAATTAATGATCTACTCTACGTACTCGTTTAGCATCAAAAAGAACCAAAAAATGTAGTTGCTCAAGGATACTTTGTATGGAATGTCGGTAATCTCTCATAGGTATGTCCGGATCATCCCTGTCTCCATCACTTGCGTTTTCTGGTTCGTGGTAAACGAGTATAAACTAACTACATGTACCTACATGTACTTTGTAACCATGTCCCTTAGAGTAGTATGTACTCGCGGCAGACAAGAAGAACCTGAACATCGTTTTTCTGGTAGCAACCACTTTGACCCCTGCTAGCGCGTTTTTATGTTCAGGTTCTTGTTATCTGTCGCGAGTAGCTCCCCCCGTCCCCCTTCTTCTCCTTCTCGGCCGCAACAACCACAACACCAGAGTAGTACGTACCAAGGACTTCCACTGCCCAAATCTCGGAATCTGTCGCCATCGATCCCACGTCCCAGCCCCATCGACCCATCCATGGCAAGCTCCGGCGATCTGCAGAGAGCGGTGTGTGTCTGTGCACGGAGAAAACGTTGGCGGCACATCCCGAAGCAGGCAGCGCAGGGGAAGGGAGAGGGGTCGGAGGGGGAGCTGGACTGGGGAAAACGGAACGAGCGTAGGTACTCTAAATGTAGTCTATCTACAAGTTGTTCAAGTCTGCTAGACTCCTCGGCGACCACACCTCCCTCCCTCCCTACCTCCATCCCTCCTGGGGCCGCTATCAATCCCATCAGACCGGTCATGGTCAAGAGTAGGTAATTTCAGCTACTCTAGCTGTCGTATGTACCTGCATATATTCCGTCCCAGCACCACGGGTAATGCTTGGCGCTGGGTGGGTGGGGGTACGGAGATGGTGATGGTGATGGTGATGCATTGAGTATTCGGTACTTACATAGGTACCAAGTACTCTAGATGGTGGATGGTATTCATATTAGACCTTTGAATCCACCCTTTGCACATCCCACCCCCACGTTTCGCAAGATGTACGTTCGGCGACTTGGGAGGGGACCTTTGTTAGTTTGGTACTTGACATGGAGTCAGGGACGACCCCGGGGCCAAGAGTACTTATATACTTAAAGTAGCGGGCCGCGGTGAGCAGAGGACATCACGCGCATGGCATGGGGGAAGCAAAGGATTCGATTGGCTACAAGACATATACAGATGACAGATGGAATACCTAGGGTTGGGTCTTGGTAGTCCGTCAACTACATGGAACTCTACATATGTAGCTATACTGCATGAGACGTGGTTTTGGCATTCTGGGCTGCGGTGAGGCCCGGATGGCAACATGACATGAAGGATGAGAGGCTGCTCCCGGAGACTAGACTGGAGGGCTAGGGGGAGACCCGGTTGTCGGCATGCATTGAGGACTTAATTCTTTGTATGGAGAATACCACGTACCACTCTCGGATCCGGCCATGGTCCACCGGCTACGCACCCGTCCACCCGCCCAGCCGGCTGCCTATCTGTCTGTCTGGTGATGCGGTACTATACAGCATTGTGGATAGATGAAGAATCCTGGATAGAGTAAATTCTTGCTTACAAGCGCCTCCTATATACGATACGGCTGCAGCCAGATCCAGCGCAGCGCTGTTTATGGATATACAAAATTGCCCCATCAAACCCAGATGGGTATATGGCAACTACCGGCGCGGCGCGGGTATGTACAGGCTGCACAGCTCCCTGAAGCGGGTGTGGGCTGGTGCTGGTTCTCGTAGACGGGTTCTAGAGGGTGGTCATGGGGTGTCACTCGGTTTTGGTCTGGGTGGGATTGCATGATGCGGAACATGGCTGGATCTTGTCATACAGATTTCTGAAAGGACCTTTTTAGGCTCTGTGGATTAAAAGTACGTGGAGATCGTACCGATATACGTGCATATTCATGTGAGGTTTTGATAATCGACGATGGCGTCCCGGTCCCAGCGACGGATGAGAAATGTGATTCCTTGTATATACTCTGCTCTATATACTTACATACATAGTAAGTCAGAGTTCCGGTGGCTCGTATCTTGAAACCGCCGGCTGAGTATCTTTCACGCATACCCCACATACATTCACGGTTCCAGGCCAAGGGATTCTCCCCCGTTCTTTGTATCACTGAGAGACCTACCGTTTGTAGTGTCGATTAGATCTGCGGCTTTATGTAGGTCTCATACATCCCACCGTAGCCGGGGTTTGTGTCGCAGTTGGCGTCGGGACCGGCACCGGGTAGGTTGCGGTACGGGTAGGTTGGTCACAACCCATCACTCGCACGTACCGGTAATCTACGAGGCTCGGCCGAGATCTGCGGCAGAGATCTGTGGTGCCGGTGCCGGTGCCGCAGATCTAGATATCACTTCTCCCGCTGGAATTGACTACGTACTTTAATTCATTATACGCACACTATGTTCCAGCACCACTAAAATATGCCAACTCGATTCCTCTGGCCGTTCACATCATATATATGAGCAGTCCCGGCCCCAGAGACCTCGCGATCACCTACGGGGGGCTGGCACTCTCGTAACAGCGGTTTTGGCGCTGGGTCACCCGCTATGTGTATAGTACGGTAATCGTACACACTCATGAGCGTAGCCGGGTACCTACTGTTAGTTATCTTAACGGCGAGAGCTTCGGTCGAGACAAGCCGCGGGGTCATCAGTCTGGTAGCTCGACTACCGCCGTCGCCGATACTGTGGATGAGAGGTGTCTATGCAGCTTGGTCCTTGGGTGAAGATCTAGAGTCCATGTTTGCGGACAATGCCTTATGCTTAAAAGAGGAATGGGGGTGTTCCTAGCTATGTTTTGTTCAAGCTACTGCCCGGGTTGTACTCCGCTTCGATACGCATATAGGGAGTCAGTGAGTGGAGCCGTCGAAATCCCTGGCTCGCTATGTCTTTGTTCTGCTGGTCGACATGGTTGAAGGTGCTGTTTGAATCTGGCTATGTGGTATACCTATATACAGGCTAAAACAATACTTCGCCACTCCAAGACTAGCATTCGAAAAGGAGCAGAACCAACTTAAAAGAGCAAAATCATCATTACGGAAGCCACAGCTCCCTCCACCCCGATATCAGTGGTGGATATGGTTCTCAATCCCTGCCTTTTATACGGATTTCCTACAGGGGATAGAAATGATACCGTCCGCCGAGCGAGTAGAGGTTTCATCTATACTGCCGGGGTACGTACGTGCATCTGCATGGTTGATTGATATTGTGTTTCTCGTGTTGGAGTAATATGTTAATAGTATCATTGACTGCTAGAATATACAGAGTCACATCACGATACAGAGATGAAGAATGGGCGATTGATGTATGGGTGTCTGTGCTAAACAAAACTATAGTTCAGGGCGTTTACACACTCAAACCTGCAAAGAGACCATATTCAGGGATATTGTGAGTAGTAGAAAGCTGAACCCCGTAATATCCGGTACGTACACAGTACTGCCTAGCTATGATATGTCCCCAAATCTGCTAACCGCAATGCTCCCGATATATACCTGAACGCTGAGTGCAAAAAGCTGAAGGGTTGCATAATTTTAGAGTGTGAGTTATATGACAGTAATTATAACCTGAGTGGAACACTAGCTAGCAATTCACCTGGCATTCGACATTCGATTCACTCTCTCGATCTCATCTATGCTAAGCCTATCGCAACTTGGCAATTTGTTAACTATATCTGCCATTTTCCCTTACTGCAACAGCGGCCAATTTTACCCTGGGCATGGTCTTCCTCCCACTATAAATCCAGCTCAAACTCCACCTCTCTCTTCTTCTTTTACAAATTACGCTTGCATGCTTTCGTGTCTTGCTCTGGCAAGGAGGAGAAGCTTTCTTAGTTGTCCTGTTTTCTAGTGTAAAAACAGCTGTAAGTTTAGCTGTGTGGCCCTCTGTTCACGAACACGGCTTTATTCTCCGTTTCCCCCCTTTTAAATCTTTGAAACGGGAACCGCGAAGCTACGGTTTCTGTAATCTTTGGTGGGTTAGGGTTTCTTTTAGATCCGTAGTTTTTTTTCTATATACTTGTAGCTACTTATAGCTTTTCTTTCCTTTGTATATAGTTTTATTCGTTTATTCTTTTGTATTTAGTTCATTTGTTTTTCTATATAATTGATTTCCCTTTTGCCAATGAACTACATGTATTTTCTTTCATGTGAATATCCCACTTGCCAGCTCTCTACTACCGGGGTATTGTCATAACCTCCGGGTTGCATACAATTAAATCAATCAATCAATCAATCTACTACCGGGGTAAATGCATCAATTGACACATTACCCACACAAACGAATGAAGTAAATTCATCAATTAATTCATTTACGGTCGAGACCTTTTGTAAATGAATCAATTGATGCATTTAATGCATTTACTCCTGTAGGTTTTTTGGAACACATTTCCAGATGCCTTTGACTGATACCTTTCCTGGCACGTTTCATATCACCTTTTCTTGACACCTTCCCTGACACCTTTCCTGATGTCTTTACTGATGCTTCCCCTTCATAGATGATATGTATATAGGATTAATAAGGTTTAAAACTGTACAAATACATGTATGATATGGTCAATGTGGTGGGATGTCAAACAGCTAACAAGAGACCATAGGTTCGATTCCTTTTGTAGCCACAGACTATAAAATTAAATATATGTACTTATATTTTATGCCACTTGTCCCCCTTTTATCTATTTACTGATTCCCTTCACGGTTCGTTTACTGGTTCGTTTGTTTGTTCATTTACCGATTCGTTTACTCGTTCGTTTCAAGGTTCATTAACCGATGTATTGTTGATGCATTTATTAATGCATTCACTATTACACTGGCAGCACTGATTCGTTTCTATAGGCTACATGTAGTAGAGGCTGCAGGGCATGTTGGGCGCCAAGACATGTAGTAAAGAACCCCGGGGAGGGGTGGTGACAGGCCCTTTTTTTTGGCACCCTCATCATATAACGAATTAGCACATTTGAGTTAAAATTGGTCCTCTCGTGGCCCAGCTATCGCCGAATATGAATCATTTCCTAATTCTACCATGTAAATGTAATATTCGTTGGCCTCGATCAAGTGTAAGCCGCCTCATAAACTACACTGCTACTGCTGTTGGAGAGAAATCAGTCAGGTATGTAGTTCTAGGCGTGTCAAAAGTTTGAGGCGTTGCCATTAAAGTCCAAATTAACAACGACGACGAAAACCTAAATTAAAACAGCCAAGTGTTTCCATTATAACAGCGTTATCGACCCTCAAGCTGCGCTCTTGCGACTATGAATATTTTCTCTATCATATCTATGTCGAACTATCTGTTAACAAGCATACCCGAACGCACTTGGCAAAGGGGACTTAAATAGGTTCATAGATTATCACTCGGGTTTGGATTACAGCGTCCCGAAGACGCCCTCATCCGCCAAGCTAGTGCCATCATGATAAAAGCCCGAACACAAATTCCACACAACTTACTGTACCTACATCTACCAATCTCTACCTTTAGCTTCGAGTCATGCGGCCCGCCATGACAGCGGCGCGAGTGATACTCTATGACAAAAAGCCAGGCCGCGCGCGGCTCTCGGTTATGCCGCCCTGGCAGTGCGTTGCCTCGGGTGCTCTACGTGGGGTGCGGAACCTCAAACACTGGTTGACTCAATTGATCAACCTCCCATGCCCGCAAGCCTCGGTCTTTCCAGCACCCAGCACTCAGCGCCATTCCCACCCAGCCTGCCCACACTATGGGCCCAGAGCGGACCAAAGTGAAAAAAAAAAAAGCGGCGAATACCGCATCTTAAGACACAAAGGCTGGTGATCGAGTCCCACAGAACCAATCCCCCCAACAGCGAGTTTCCTGTTATGTGATCTGTCGCCCACCAACTGCCGGCCGGCTGGTTGGCTGACATGATCCACGCGTTACAGATTTATGACGTCCGCACACATTCGGGCCCACAGCTAGCTAGCTGCTACTCTAGTCATGCTCTATATAATACCTACGTATGCCCTATCTGGGCCCGGTCCCAGCCTCGCCTCACTATATTGCAAACAATCGGTGAGGGGAGGGGAATGGCTCCCGACCTACCTCGAGTGTTCACTGCCCGCAGACACATGCACATACGGGAATGGGTGGCCGATGGAGGGAGGGAGGTTCTTTATAATATCGCGCACGCAGAAAGTCACGATACCGATCCCGGAGAATTAGCCGCATTCGCCATGCTCTAATCTCGGTGTACGTCTGGCTGGTCCCGATTAGGCCGGCCGCGGCCCCCACGGCATGTCAGACGGACAGCCTCGATGCGGAGTTGGGAGGGTAATAACTAATTGATATGATTGTAGATCAGGGCTTGATGGAAAGTGGGGGGGTTTCTGGACAGGGGTTCAACGACATTGGGCGGGTTGTGTCATTGGATATCACTCGGATGCAGGACCGTTGAGGTGCAGTTGCTGTTGAGCTCGGTGCTAAGCGCCGGAAATTACGAATTACGCAGCAAGAATGGCGGAGGTATTATGCCTAAAGTATGTTATCAGAGGATCTTTTTAATATCAGATGGCTCTTATGACGACTCCACGAGGTGTTGAGTATTTGCTAATTGGTCTAGGCATACCGGCGTTTCCATCTCACGTTCGGACAGCTAACGTAGAAAGGTAATCTACGCTACAAGAGGTTTTCTCATCATTTTTTCGCCAAAAAAATACATTTCCAAGTTAGGGAACCGTCCGAGTGAGAAACGGGAATGGCTGGTTCCGTTCTAGTTCTAGTCGAGCTTTCAAGAGTAACATCCAACAATAAGCTGCAATGTTGCTATGTGGTCTGGTTTTCTACTTAACTCTACAGAACTTGGTCATGTGATCCGCGAGGCTACTGGAGGGGAGCAAAGTTGGATTCCTTTAGAAGAAAAATAGGCACTAATTATAGTCCTATATTGAATTATCATGTAAGCTCCCCAGTTTCTGTGGCAATTTTTACGGGGTCAATTTTTCAGCTTCCTTCCTATTGTATACTGATATCCTAGCGCCAATAACAGTATTTTCGGAGTTGTTGAGGTTTGGTTGTCTTCTATAATAGGGAGCTCCGAAAACTACCTAGACACGGCTGTACCTACATTCACTTAGGCGTAAACACCTAAAGACTGTACCCGTCCTTTAAAGCGCCACAAGTTTGACATTTCTTGTAGGGGAAAAGAAGCCAAAAATATGCCTGATACTAACCAATTATTGACCGTTATCTGATCTAAATCAATCTCCTAATCGCCAACCTAGGCTTGACCGATTAGTTTATTATGGGAAAATGCCAACATTTAATAGACTGTTTAGGAATAGAGCTAGAAGAACGGGATACTAATACTGACGGACATCGATCCATTCTCCTTGCGGTGAACGCAGGTACGTGTTTTGTGACATCTGTTAGGTCGGTCTAGGATACTGGAATGTATGATCACATTCGACCAGTTATTATATTATGCTTACGTAAACCCGAGACAAGCTAGGAGACCCCCGTGAGCTTGATCAAGCATGCCCGTCCTATAGACACTACCTGGTTTACACACTCTCAAACAAAAACCTCTTGCACAATGCGCACTACTTAGGGAGGGAGTCCCGAGGATGACCGTGTACCGAGGAACACCCGAATTCCCGGATGTTAGAGCTCGAAACCTGGATGTAGGTATTCTGGTACATACCCGATGATATGATACTGGTGTGTAGTTACATGTAGTAAGCCTGTGTGTCTCTAGCTCTTCGTATAAATTGAAATCTCAGCTAGCTGCCTGCATGTTCCCTGAAGCCGACCTCGACAGGTATCAAAGGTTTCTTAAAAAGATCTAAGGTAAGAATAGCCTCGAGAAGAAAGGTCTAACTCCCCAGAAGGAAAAGCGGGCATGCATATATCTAATCCTGGAACCCAGGTCGGATATATACGTGAAATCAAGTTAGTTCGTTGAGAATAGTCTAAAGGGGCTTTCGTCGTTCTCTAAACTACGCGGTAATTATGAAACAATGCTATTGTGGTGGAATAATTGCCTAAATAATGTTAGGTATGGATCATGGATTCTGACTCGCATCCGGTGCCTACGTAATATTCCATTGTATTATAAATGAGCGTAATTGAGCTAACAATGAGAAAATAGATAAAAACTTTCAGAATCATTCTGTCAAGATTCTCTCTCTGGCACAATCTGTGAGGACTGTGAGGACTGCGTATTTGGTCAATGGGTTCAGTGCGCATGCCAATCGCAATCTGATCACTAACCCTTCGAGTCAATCATTTTTTATTTAAGGGTTTAATTTGCTATCCATTGAATATATTCTCTGGGAGAAAAGCCCCGTCCAACATTTCTATATTCTGACGTGTTTTGATAGGAAAAAGGAAGAAGAGTCGTCGACAGCATGTGCAGCATAGCATGGGTGCACAAAATCCATAAATATCATTAGCAGGAACCCACAACTGCCAAGCGAAGTCAGCAGACAACTACCGGAAACTTAACCCCGCTATTCTAAAGGCATTGCTTCCCGAGCCCGCTACATTGGGTGGTACTCTAATCAGACGGGGGACGGTGTTAAAACCAAGTTTCGCATTTTGGACTTGGAATGGTTTGAAGCCTGAAACCAGATATTTATCAAAGCGTATGACCTGATGACGGACAGACCGTCTGGTAATGTGTTTTACGCAGATCTCCGAATGAAAAGGATCGCCGTCTAGTGCATAAGGACTGACAACATGCATATCATGCTCATAATAGTTCCATCTATACCACATCAATATATAGACATGACTTGATAATCAGCTGTTCAACTGGGGCGAGCAACCTTGATATTATATGGTAATCCTCTCATCCCCCACTGACCATATCAACCCCCACTGACGAGCGCAAGGTAAACTCGAGCTTAGAGGGCTACTGTCAAATCGCACACGGATCCGCTGCCGGTAGACATAACTGGTTTAACCGGCCATACGTCCAGAAGTTCGGATCGTATCGTACACGTCAATTTGCAGCTGCATCTGGGTAGCGTAGCCGCTCAGTATGCGATCTCATTTTCGCTTTCTTTATATTCGATCTTCGGGAGGAAATTTCTTTTCTGAAATTTTCTTTTTACAACGACATATATGCCAAAGATGACAGGTCCAGCCGATTGAGGATCAATAACTACATGAAGGGTACATATAGTTGGTGCCAACATATGGAGATAATGAAACCTCTCCTCCCCCACTGTTTATAAACAGAGCTATTTCCATTATATATTGGAAATTTTATGATTGGCATTGTTTTAGGTTAGCTCGTTTGTTGGTTACTACTTGGCTAGCTTGATATCAAATCAAGCTTTCCATTGTTCGCCCGACGGGCCGGCAGGCAAGCATCAATTCGCAATTTGTGCACTTCGGTTGGTTGATAAAATATACCATGTCGTATTGGACTAGGCTCCAAGTCACGAGCTAGTTCATGCCTAGATTGGGCATAATTATATAACCCAATAATCCTATTACGGTCCTTTCTTTTGTGTTATTACGCACTCCGTCGGGGAGGTGCTGGTCCCACCTCATATCAATTCGCGATAGATTAGAACCCTACGATACAGTAAGATGGAGATGTTACTCGATGGCGGGGAAGAAATTTGGGGAATTCGGGAGGCAGCAGCTAGTAAGAAGGCGGGAACCCATGCGCGTATGACGCCTAAAGCAAGTTGATTGAGAGTCTATTTATCTTCTCCAACATTCCATATGACTAGCTGCGGCAATTCTAGTGAGCTCTTGTTCGTTGCGCCGGCGAAATGTGTGGTGCCATTGACGCTTGGTAAACTGTGCTGGTACGACTAGAACCATGACAAAGAACCAAGGTGGACAGTGATGGTTTCTCGTTTCTTGGTCTGAAGTGGTAATTTGCTACGATACGATGCCGGCGACTTTGATGTTTGGATAATAAATGGTTGTATCTCATGAGGATAGTTATAGTTATGGAAGGTAGTGGACTCATGAACGTCATTGTACATAGATATCTTCCACAATACCTTCCTTTCTGCGGAGACTCGTCCGCAATCTATGCCTGGCCCACGTTTTTCCATTTCCGACATACGAGTACTCTTTTCAGCTCCCCAGGTAATGGAATAATGGGGGTGTGTCGATCATGATGAGAAACTCTGGAATAACACTGTCGTATCATATCAGACTATGACTGCAGAAGCAGTATTGGGAACATGAATGCAAGGTCTCGACATGTCCAGAGAAAAACTGCTTCCCAGCGGCACTGTTATCTCTAATCCCTTTCGGTAATAACTTTAACCTCAACCCACCGCAAAAACCTGCGCCCTGTAAGCCCTTTTAACATGGTCTCACTTTCCCGATATCGTTATGGATTTCGGGAAACCTAAGAAATCTTCTACCAAAATTCGGGAGTTGATCCAAAGGGTAAGGTTGGGAGAATCCTCCAGACCAGTGTGTATTTTGAGGTATTTCCTGGTCCATTCACCGATGGCCGTGCATCTGGTACACTTGAGCAATACCTTGCAGACAGCGCGTTTAAGATCCATTCATACATGGTTATCCAGGAACATCGCCTGTCAAAAACATCCTGACTTAGCCTGCTGCCGATAAATCCCTAGTGTTAATACCCCAATAAAATATCCCTTGTAAATGGCCTTGACCGAGGCAGATTCCGAATATCCTTTCGTGTAGATATGTACGTATTGGGGAGGAGTGGGAGCAGGGATGATAGCTCAAACCGCGCGGGGCAAAAAAAAATCAGACCACAAATTTCAATAAACTGCACAAATCCAGAGCACCGGGCAAAAGAAATTTGGCTAAGGGGGGGTAAGAACGGAAAAAAGTCACGCCATAATCAGGTGGCCCTTTTTTTCTCTCTTTCCCTCAGATATGAAGGCTGGTACATATTAGATTCCATCCGGGGCACAGTGCACCTATACCAGATGCAGGGTCAGACCATAGCAATATCTTGATTTCTAAGATCTTCATTGGTGTTCTCTCGCGCCGGCACTCTGGATCCATAAAGACGACGGTGACAAAGGATGGTTCTGGTAGGGCTGCTGCGGGACGCTATGCGTCTACTCTATCTCGGTGTTCAAGTTTGCCGTACACAAGGGACGGATGAGATGTCAGTTAGAGTAGATGTGGATTAAACTGTAGTCATCCGTGGTTGTCACAACTGGGAAGTTATGTGTGGAACTTCTAGAGCCCGTTCCTTGAGGTTGGAAATATTGCTGGACGTGCTCTAGTGGGTCGTTTTTTGAGGGGACTTTGTTGCCTCGACGCCATACATTCACAGCTGAGGTTGTGTTTCTGCTTGTACAGCTGTCAAAAATCATCCGTTCGAATCCGGCTTCATTCAGCCTTCCCACCCCTCTGGTTTACTTTGCTTGTTCGTTTCCCGAGAACTCGTATCATAAACTCCTAATTCTGGTATTACGCATCGGCCGAGATTTTCCCCAGTCCATTACAAAGAATCAGTGTGTCTCTGAATGCGCGCTCGGGATCACGTCGCAAGCCTCTTTGAGAACGCCACCTGAGATCGATAAGCGTAAACGCAGTAGCGGTCAATGGAGGCGTTTGATTGTGGGAGAGATTTGTTAGATCAGTATCCAAAAACGCATGCAGAGTTTCTCACATCTCACGAGCCTCTGAGTGCTCCATGCATCAGGATCCTTCGGCATCAAAAGAGTTTGCAGCTAACCCCTTTCCTCTTGCAGGTGGATTTCGTGGCTGCTTGTCTGGCTGCCATTGAGTGAGTCGCACCATTTACCTCCGAGCCTCGAGACAAACATGAAGAAAGATAAAAGAAAGGAATAGCGAAAGAGAACGGGATTGGGATAGGAAAAGGCAAGGAAAAAAGGAAAGGAAAAAAAGAAAGGAAAAAAAAAAAAAAACTAAATAAAAAAAAACTCTCCCAGCTTCCGGGAAAACGGGCTTCCATTCCATCTCCGGGTTTCGCAATCTACCGAATCTCATAGATTTTCTTCCTTATTATTCTCCTCCTTCCACATCATCATACTTTTCATTTTTACCCACCCATCCCACTTTTTGCGGCAATCCTAAAAAATAAAAAATATATAAGAAGTTAGTGCGACAACCTGTACTCTACAAAAGTAGGTCAGGCAACTTGAGCCCATCAGCTCATTGCGCCTGTTGTAGAGCTAGAGGCCAAAAATTCAGGGTAATCAGGCGGCGCTAGCAGGAAAGCGGTGTGATCGGGTAACGTACATTGGGTGATTTCCCTCTCTAGTTTCCATATATACTACTTCAACTGCGTCCTTCCCACCCACCCCGCATATCATTGTGCACGCGGAGACCCGGTTACAATCTCCATTACAGACAGCTCTACCTATCCAAAGTTGTTATCGTTCTCAGCAGTTATCTATACAAACGGTTTCTAGCAGCTACGAACATCGCAAAACAGCACGGAAAATGACTGTCATGGAGGGTACCGACCGTCAGGAGATCGTCATAATAGGTGAGAAAAATTTCCTCTTAATTTCCCAATGTTGCTAAATTCTGGTTACATAGGCGGTGGCATTATTGGTTGTACGACAGCATATTACCTGACAAGACATCCTGCCTACGATCCATCAAAGCATTCAATCACGGTAATCGAGGCTACAAGAATAGCTGGTGGAGCATCTGGAAAGGCTGGAGGTCTTCTTGCAGTATGGGCATATCCAAACAATATTGTTCCCCTGAGCTTTAAGCTACATCAAGATTTGGCACAGGAACATGGTGGTGAAGAGAATTGGGGTTACAGAAAAGTGTCGTGCGGAAATCTGGAAGCAACGGGCCGAGGGAGGACTGAGTTGGAACGATTAGGTGGACAAACTGGAATGTCGTTGGGAAAGAGGAGCGGGGAGAAGGGGAGGAAGGTCACCAATGGAGGAAGGAGTGCGCTTCCCAAAGACCTAGACTGGATACTACCAGATCTTATTAAGGGATATGAAAAGATGGGAGGAAGTAAGGAAACAGCACAAGTGCACCCTTATCAGTTCACGATGGCTATGATTCATCTTGCGGAAGAACGAGGCGTCAAGGTCATAATCGGATCTGTTAAAGACATTAACTATGCTGAAGCCAGTCCATCGCCCACCCCAATTACTCCTCCATCAGAAGCCAATAGTTATTTATCGTGTCCACCATCCCCAGCGCTCTCGTCGGTATCTTTGGGTTCTTTTTCGTCAGGCCGTAGTACTCGTCGAAAGGTAAAATCAGTGACATATGAGGATCGTGAGACGAAAGAAATACATACAATTCCGTCTACAACAACCATTCTTGCAGCAGGACCATGGACTTCAAAACTTTATCCTTCTGCGCCGATATCTGGGTTACGAGCGCACAGTGTTACCATTACCCCGGCCTCACCTGTTTCGGCTTATGCTTTGTTCACCGAGATAACTATTCCTCCTACGCCACCATCTCCATCATACCGGTATCATTCATCACGGAATATACAGGCGGCACCGGTATCTCCAGAGATATATTCACGCCCAAATAATGAAATTTATGTTTGTGGCGAAGGGGATATGGAAGTGGAGGTTCCCGAGACGACCGCAGACGTGGAAGTTGATGAGGATCGATGTGATGACCTGATAGCTCAGGTCAGCTCTATATCGGACCATATTCGACTTGGACGGGTAACGAGAAAACAAGCTTGCTACCTACCAATTCTAAGTGTGGGTGGCCATGGAGGACCTTTGATCGGCGAAACGGGAACTGAAGGCCTCATGATGGCTACGGGCCATAGTTGCTGGGGTATTAACAATGCACCGGCCACTGGGAAGTTGATAAGTGAAATGGTTTTCGACGGAAAGGCCATTAGCGCAGATATCGGCCAACTGGATCCACGAAGGATACTGTGAGTTCGGTAAAAGAGAAAGAAGGGGTGTGCAAACCAATCGACACCCCACTCCACTCCGCTGTGCGCAAACATTATTTCAGTTTCTCTTATTACTTGTCTTCTTGGATTGTCGTAATTGAGCAAACCGACAACCAAACATGGAAGTTTCACTCGTGGATTTTTTCGGTAAGCAATCAGACGCGGAAGAGAGGCGTTCCCGGCTTCTGCATCTATACCATCTGAAAAAGCCGCGGCTCAAACGTCTCTCTGTCTACATCAAGGTGCTTAGTTTTTTTATTTAATTTCTCATACTACCCTGAACAAAAATTTCCTTTGTCGATGGAGTGGTGTGTATTGGGGATAGCATTATTAGCTAGGGTTCTCTATGCGTTTTCCCCACCTTTTTTTTATTTTAGCGATTTTCTTTTTCATTTAGTACACTGCTTTCCATCTGATTCTCGTTACGCGCATGGTTTACGGAGCAGGCTGGGTTATCTTTTTATTTTTCCTTATTTCGCTTACTACTTACTATCTTACCTCTATAACATTGACACGATTCACATCACTTCCATCTGTTAAATTTTTCATCAGGCCACTCCACCTTGGCTGGCCAGGAATGGTTTCTTCTTCTAGCTTGATATCTAGTTCTGCTTTTTTCTTGTTTCGTTTTCTGGGATAGGGAACGGACGGTGGTGCCTTTTCTGGGTTTTATGGCTATTGGTATTGGTTGGTACACTGTCAACAATTACATATGTAACTGTTTGCGGGCGCGAAATGACACGATGAATGGAACTATTCATGTAAATTATATAACCAATCACGTGCCGAGAAGTTTACAAACAGGGAAGTCCTAGTGATTTGGAAGTTGTGAATTGCGATCTCTCCGAACTGTGAAAACAAAAAGGGGTATTGAGCTTTGGCTCTTGAAATATTTGTTGGGGTCTCGTTGCAACGCAACATGATTGGTATCCAAGTCAGGATTGTGATTGATCATACACATCCGTTGATAAATGATCCAAGGCGGACCCAAATTTAAATGTAGCCTAATATCTACATTACTACACTTTGAATTCAGTTAAACCCTTACAATATATTCTTGGACCATAGACGTGTCTCTGTAGTTAATAATTAGTTGATGGTATATCAACATTGCTAATTCACCACTCCAAGGTGCATACCTTGCTGACATTCCACATCCCACAGGCCTAACCTTCTATCACCAGTGTATACCAATTACCTTTATTCAAAAGAAGCATCAAATATAGAGAATTGACGTATTCAGTAACATTAAGAACGTAAAAAGTATTGTAATGCCATAAATCCAGCGCTAAATCATTGTCTGGTCAGAATAAGGAGATTGGTTGTTAAAGTAGGTGCTGGACGATTATCAATTGATTGTCTTGGCGTTGTTTGGGTCGAGTGATAAGATGTGATTGAAGTGGGTGTCCAACCCTGGACTGTGCTGGGTGGACTAGTTGTAAGTTCCTTGGGATTGTAAATCGCACAAGTCCTATCAAAGATGCTGTATCAGTAACAGCTTATGTACTTGTAGGCTTATTTAATAGGCCACGCGAATCACATGTAATACAAGGGTTGTAGGGCTTTTATATAAATACTCAGCCAGAACATCCACATCATGCCGTTGCTGTTCCGAACTCATGCATGGTCTAATAGAGAGATGTCTTGAAATGAGCACTAGTCGAAGATATAGGGGCATATAGAGGTGTGGTAGACACTGACAGCTGAGTTTGACACCTAACCCTGGTGCCAAGCCGGCTCTTACTGAATTGTCTTGGAACAACTCACCATGTACTGTGCTGTAGTATTCGGAAAATATGTGATTTGGAAATATATAAAGAGTAATGTACACGAAGAAACAACCCCAAGTCCGCAAGCACTACTCGTCATGAACGTATTGCAAAGAATTAAGAGAATATACTTTCCTTAAAAACACCCAAACGAACCCAATCAACTCTAAACCATGACGAACCCACCCAAACCGTCCAATCCCCCCCTTATCCCTCCAACCTCTACAATCCCCTCTTCCCGCCCAAGCTCGTAACTGTTTATACTTCCGTCAACATAAACCATCATCAACCTCCATCTTTTTCTTCCCCATACACCCAGACCTCCACCTCTTCCCCTTCGTCTCTCTTGTACGGGGCTCACTGCAACTCCCAGTAACGCTACTGGTGGGCGTCTTTCGCTTCCGCGTTCATTCACTTCATCTTCACGGGGAAGAATAGTATCTAGACGCATACCGAATACGTCCCCGACACGGGTTAGTCGGAAGATTGCAGCACGTCCTTTCTGGGAGGCAGCGATGACAAGGGAAAGGTCAGGAATGCAATGAACCATATTGAGGCGATCGATTATATCACCAAGATATTGTACAGCCGGGAGTTGGTTTTGCTGATGAAGCGGAAAAAAGCAGACTACATTTGGTGTGAGGTATGGGGTAAGTGTAAGGAGTTGGCAATTCCGTTCTGTTGTTGAGAAGATGAAAGAGACCGGAGGCTAGGTTGGTTATTAGATTGCATGTTCCGTATTAGAATAAAAAAAGGTTCAGCACAAACCTGCGCAGGCTTCTCCTCCCCTTCGTCCTCATCTGCGTCATCATACTCATCATCTCTATCTCCATCGTGTGCTTTTCGTCTTTTTCCATTATCATGAGCTCTGCCAGTCTCACACGATTTGTCGCCTTCTCCTTCACTATCCTGGACAAACTCAACAACGCGCACAGGCCCAATTGTATCTAGAATATTATCGCGCTGTTCGCCATCGCCTTCAAGACCGGACCCAACATCTGTAGTGCCAACGACGGAAGCAGGAACAGAATGGTAAGTCGCTGCGGTTTCCTCCTGAGAGTCAGTTGCGGACGTAGATGCACTAGTATCGGTCTCGCTCCCTTCCTCAGTTAAAAGTTCAACCTGTCCTCCTCCAGGAACTATGAAAACCTGAACTTCATGGCTGTCTACATCCTCGCTACTTTGGTGTGACCCTTCATCCTCCTCCTCCTCCAAATAGTCATCATCATCATCAGAGCGTTCATCGGGCATAAGCATGCGAGAAGTGCTCTGATGGGCGGTGTGTGGTGATATGTCCCATGCACGAGCTTCATGGAAGCGTGGGTTCGTCGGCGGATCATAATAGTCTGTTGGGAGTGTCTGGATACCATGGATAGTATTCTTCTGGGGTTCTCGACCAACCTGCGAGGGAACAGATTTTCCAAGGGCTTCGTAGATGTTTGAGACTGGTTTAAAGGTTTGAGGCTTTAGGAACAGCACGGACCAGCCCATACTAGGAGAAAAAAAGGCAGTTTAGTGCGTGTACCTCGTAAACGAAGGAGCAAAGGGTATGATATATTGGCAAGCAGGTGTCCTTCAAGAGTATGGAATCTTACGAATGAAACCCCATTTGACACTTCTCTACAGCCCGCTCCGTGGTCACATCCCACAATATAACAGTCCCATCGATAGACGTCCCCACTAACCAACGCCCGCTTGGGTCGCCCAAGAATGAGATGTTTGGAATGTTATGACCGTGACCAATGAGTGTCTTAACAGTTCTATCCTTCAATGGGGACCTTTTCCTACGCCTGCGTTTACAGCATGCACATATAGAATCATCCTCCGATACATCACTATCATCCGGGGATCGAGACTCTACTCGTCTCCTCCGGCGACGTTTCCGATCTCCATTGTGCGACCTTCCGCAGTCTTCATCCCCGAGTACTGATTCCTCTTCTCCTTCCATATATTCGTCCTCATCGTCCCTTTCTCCTTCCTCGAGATTCCGGCCAATTGCCAATTCAAATACTGAGATTTGATGTGTGTTCGCGCTCACTGCTAAGAGTCGCCTCTCCTTGTGCAACGCAACGCCCCATGCACTCTGGCCGACACTCAACCGGAACGCGATCCTTCGTAGGTCGCGAGTATACCACGCACAGACATCTCCATCGTCATGAGCACTGACTAGAACCTCTTCAAAACCGAGCTCGCCAACGGTGAGAGAGTTGATGGCGTGTGGGTCTTGGGGGTCGATGAACCCCGCGGCAGTCGGCGAGGCCGCGGAGGTGAGGGTTGTGTAGGGTGTTGTCGTCGGAATGGTCTGATATGGATATTTTGGTGCATAAACACGGATTGTGGAACGCACTGCTATGAAAAGATAGTTATGGCGTTTGGATGCTGCAACCTAAATATGGGCGGGAAAATATTTCTTAGTTATAAAATTTGGTGAAGTTTGGGAGGGGAGGGAATTTACCACATTGTTGCGCCAGTAAGAAACGTCATCGAGCTCACTTTTTGTGGCGCCATGGTCAGTTTATCACACAATTGCTTATGTATGGGCGAGATTGGAATGCTTACATCTATGGAACGGATACATCATGTTAGTACCTGTGCTTTCTCTTGCAGAAATCTGGGAATTCGTGAATACAAAGTGGAAAGAGAGAGGCAGAAATACCTTCTGTTCCCCAAGAAACGAAACGTCGACCGGCTTGTATGGTTGTAAATTCTTATTTGCCATGATTTATTTGCTCCGCGGCCGGCAGAATCGCATAACAGATAACAGAATGTACCTTCTCTGGGGGAACCGGTTTATCCAGGAGCGAGTAGAGAAAGCTCCGAGACAAGCAAGACACACAGGGACAGAGTAGATAAAGATGCAGGTGCGATTATAATATAAGTACAAAGCGATCCTCCCGGATGGTTATGGGGTTAGCAGGAGTGGAGAAGACTAGGCGGATAGATATTTGGGTAGAGGGAAAGAGGAGTGAGCACAGGCAGACAGAGAGGTAGGGCCAAGCAGGGAGATAGGCTTCACAATGAGAAACCCTGTAAAAAAAAGTGAGGACCAACAGCTTTCTAGATCGAGATACAGGGAAGGTGAGGGGAGCTAGTGAGGTAGAGTAATGCTGGTTGATGATGGTGGGGGAATAACACATCAAATGCGTTCAAGTGGTTATAGCATTAATAAGGTTTAGGGTTCAATTTAGCCTCACAAGAGAACGGCGATAATTGCGAGAACGGAAAGTGATATCAATTGGCGATTGGGGAGAAGAGGTGGTCAGGTGCCCTTTCCGCATCAGACAATGTCCAATACGGCAGAACGGGTAACTAGGGGTGAAATCTGAGCTCGCAACGGCTCCCGTTTGTAGCTACTGATCTATGATGGTATGTGCATAATGTCCTAAGTTGTAGGTAGAAAATATATGCGGTTGTCCGTCTGTGTAATTCAATAAAGTGGAGACGTTGCTCAGAGTTAGAATTAGGTTGCTACATGGCATACATGCCCATGTACTTGTATCTAACTACTTATTCTGCTGTTTCATGTGCCTCTTGTATCAGTTCAGTGGCGCCCACCAGTTGCTATCTTCGCCATTTATGTAATAGATTAATGCTAGGGTACATATACATGCGTGCGTGGAAGATTCACTCATAAAAACAGACTCGCGGTAATCCGATTTGCTGCGTCTACATATATCGTTACGGTCTTCGATTCACGAACCAAGATCGAAGTCAATGAAGTCGGTACATGTAGTTTCGAGCCAAGTTTTTACATCGCCACATGCACATATGTACCTACATGATTTCGATATTACATGTAGTATTTACATACTGCAAAAGTACCTATGGTAGTTCCACTTCCACGGCGGCCGGGTTCCGCTGGAGATAACTACTGCAGTACGTCGTCTAGGTACGAAATTTAGAGGGTTTCTCTCCTCCGAACGTTGGAAGCTTTGTAAGGATGGAATTTTGCTAGGGTGGGATTATGACTCTGTATGTACTAAGGCGTTAATTCAGTAAAAGGTCGTGGGGGCAGGCATTGCAACGGGGCGATTTTTCACGACCTTTTACTGAACGCCTAAGAACATGTACCTACATATATTGGCCAGTCTCGATGCCACACACGGCTACATACAGAAGCTGGTTACCCGGAGGGTTTCTCAACGACTGACGTCGCCCTGCATATGGCATTGCAATTGAGTGCTAACACACTTTAGAGCTAATTAGCCGCTCTCAGCGCAACACTAGTACTCCAGGCAAACTTCGACATCCGCACGTAATATGTTGAAGCAGGTATCTAAACGTATATTCGTATGGCTATTCAGATAGTAACCATCACATGGGTCGGTTTTGTTAATAGGCCCTTATGGCTAATTAATCATACGTAGCTAGGTCTAGCTAGTAGTTTCGATATAATCACGCATCATGCAATTGCGTAAGGCGCCAGTGCGCCTCCGTCATGAGAATTGACAACCGTGGATAATTAATTCCAATCGGATCATGAGTTATTCCTGATTACAGACCTGACGGTATGACATTCAACCAAGAGTATGCCAGTTAGACTGCGTGTTGCTACCTAGCTAGATACAGTATCTGTCGCATCTCTCTTCTAATTTTTGGTTATTTGATTATTTAGTCTTTGTATCCCGATCCCGGTACAGTACCTTCATCTTAGTTCAGCTTTCACAGCTGATATAAAATTCGTCTTCAGCTACATCGCGCCCTGTATGGAGAACGGCTGGTAATTAAGATTTCCGTAGGTTTGCATGTAGAGTACATATGTATATGTGCGCATGAAGAGCCGGTGTCCTGCAGCACATGTAGAGTAGTCTACTGTAGGCATGCAGAGTACCTATGTAACTAGTACCTACGTACACTAGAGTGCGTCCTCTCCACGTTTTCTAGCAGGTAAGCACTGGATTAGAAGTCATGGCCGCATATACTTAATTGTAATCGATTATTAATCTAGGCAGCATGCACCCTGCAGAATTTTATGGATAAGCATGTAGAGTACCTATCAAATCTTTCATTTTGTCATGCAGCAGCTATACATAAATCCCGACCCAAGCATTTTGGGTCACAGAATTTCTGAAACCAAACGCTCCTAAGGGGAACCAAGCGATTAATATTGAACCCCGGAAACGTGGACTGGAAGAACATTTGGTCCTGATTGGAGTTCTCGATAGTCAGCCACGAATTGAGAACAATGAATGTTGAGGCTGATTTATGCACTTCTCTCTCGCTGTGCAAAAAACAAACCTTATCACATGCTTCCTGCTAGTATGTACCACACTCTTCAATAATCAAAAAGGTCTTCTTTTGTAAGTGTCAAATCTTCTTTCAGACTCGCTAATATAATCCCAACACTTTAGCCATTCATCCATACCATCCTCTATATGCCCTTCCAATCCCAGAACATCTCAACGCACAAAGCACTAATGCCACCGCCATATTTGACCCCGTGAAAATACAGACACACTCATATCTGCAGATCGGACCAATCTATTAGTATCGTGATCGGCTGTCGTTTGGTCGGAAGGATGGATTAATGTTATCGGCGCGGTAAACGACATACTGGAGTATCATTGCGATAGTAGCTAGTAGTATATTAAAATCAAAGTTTCATCCGTGAACTGTGATATGGTGGGTATATGTATCAGCACAAAGTTGATAGCTGGACAACATCAATGGCTTGAAAGGAATGTGAATGGAATTTGTTACCGGGTCCTAAATGTTTGCAGGTATGCTTAATTTCCCTTACATGAGGCATCATTCGATTTGTTCCGCGGGAGTAAAAGCGTCATTGTACTAGGAAATTATTTGGAAAGAAACCGAGAGGGAATTGTGGATCGATGATCGAAACTTGCAGTCTATAAAAGTTAGTACCCCGCGAACTGCGGATAACGTTCCAATTAGTGGGGGGTTCAAGATCCAGGGGCGAAAGCTCAGTTACCGATATCAATTTCATGAACTAGCCCCCAATGACTTATAGACACCCAAATATGTTCTCGATCGATCGACCCAGTGTCATCGTATTAATTGAATTCCTCTATTTTCATTACGGTCTGCATCCGCAATTCTTGCCACAAAATCTCGGCCCGTGAAATTCTTCAGTTTCATCGTGGGCCTAAAAAGCTATATACTGGCGAGGGTACACATTTTTTCAGCTGGAAGATGGATATATGCTTCAGTTGGTAGGTAGGAGAGAAACCTTCGGAGGGCTAGCTAGGTTCAAGTCTAAAAACAGCACGAATATATCTTCGTTTGCATACATGCACGTATACCATGCATAATATCGTTTTATAATTTGTTCTGTGTATGTACTTATCATCAAAAAGAATCACTCGACTAGTTGATCCAATTTACATTTAGGTGCCTCTTAATTGACCCCGTCTAAACTTGACGGAATTGGGTTGTGGATCTGAATTGTGACAATTGTAGGATAGACTTTACATGGCCGGAGTCCATGCATGAATATTATGTATTATCTAGCTAAGCTACAAGATTGAAAGGTTGTTCAGTAGGTTAGTACTGAGTACATTGTCGTATATATAGGCAGGCTAGGCCAGGCCACTTATATAGTATTCTCTAATCTACAATCTCCAGACGGGGATTCTATCTTGTTATGTAGCTGTACTTACTCCATTTGTGAAGGCATCCGTTTAGAGTATGGTACCTACATGTAGGTGATATGCACGCCAAGACAGCCCAGAAAAGCATTAAAACCACAAGCTTTTGGTAGCCCCACACGTGTGGTCTTTCAATGCTTCAATGACGGACCAGCTTCAGCAACCACAGCAGCCTGACGCAAGGCCGGAAACTCGCGTCTGGCTCATCAGCTCTGCGTTTGGCTCCCTTGGCTATGCGGTTGCCCAGGAGGCACTGAAACTAGGCGACTACGTTGTTGCTGGGTGTAAGCGTGAGGAGATTGAACTCGAGCGACGCACCAGTACAGCTCAAAACGACGGGTCCAGGGAAGATTCTGAGGATGAAAGTCGCAGTATACAGTATTTGAAGAGGATTGGGGGCGACTCGTGCATTATTGTGGAATTGGATACCCGGTACTTCCAAGTTATCCGCCTTTAGACTGACCTTCCTCGTTTCTTATCATCGGGACCTTAGGAACATATCATTATGCCAATCTGCCCTTGCTGAAGCGATCAATGTATGGGGTCGCATCGATGTGATCCTCAACTGCGACTCTAAAAGTGACGGCCCTCTATGATACCGCATACCATAGAGGTGCTAGCTAACATAATGATATCCGGATTTTCTACGCAGCTTACGCAGGCACTCTAGAAGAGCTTAACCCTACGCACATCCTCGACCAGTTTGAGTCCAACTTTTTCGGCCCGATTAATATGATGAAATCGGCATTGCCATTCCTGAGGAAACAACGTGGCGGACACATCGTGAATGTTACCGGATTGACTGGTCACATGGGGACTCCTGGATTGTCGGCTAGATGTGCCAGTGATCATGCATTAGAGGGGTTTACTGATGTCAGCTGTGCACCTTTTTTCTCACCCTTAGTATTTATCGGCTCTAATAAGTTGGTAATAGGCGTTGGCGTATGAGATTGCGCCCTTCAACATCAAAGTCAGCATAGTGCAACCGCCATTAGAAGTGAAGTAAGTACTCTTCCAGAGTGTTTAATACTCCTGCACGCCTCAATTAACCTCAATATTAGTGTTCTTCTATCACCTCTCCACCTACAACCTTCATCACAGCAAGCATACAATGACCCAACACACCCCTTCAGGAATATGGCCAATATTCTCTCCTTACCCCCACCCCCAGAACATATAATGTCGGAAACAGTATCGATAATTTTGCATATTGCGGCGCTGGAGAACCCACCGGGTAGGATTGTGGTTGGGAATGAGGGTATAGAACAGGTAAAGGACAGAGTAAAGACAGTATCGGAAGAACTAGAAGAATTTTTAGAGGCGAGTTTGGGGGCGGATATACCTAAGGAGTGATATACCATCGGATTAGAGCGGTAGACACTTATGAATATTATCGCGTTTGAATTACGGGGTCATTTGGGGAGGAAGTCTGGAGCTATGAAGGTGGTTCTTATTATATATCTTTGATGCTGCATAGCCTCAACTCAACCTCGAGGTTGCGGAGGTGCCAGGGTACGCAACTGGAATACTTTCAGCTGCAGAGTAGAAAATTAGCGGAGACTATGTACATGTATTTGCACTTCTAGTGTAGCTGCTAGCTGGCCTATCGCTGATGGGAAGTCGGATTTCAAATTCTTATCTCAATCTGAATTCTTTTTTTCCGTACACAGTTTCTTTGTAAATAGTACTAAGTTCAAGACGCGATATCAGTACTTGTACGTCCTTGTACTTGTGTATGTATGTTGCCGTTATTCAAATCCTTGCGTCAGCAGATTATGCATCAATCTGCACCAAACGGGCCGCTGCCGTTCTATTTTGGCGAATTGTCACCGTATCTGAGCACGGACCACGCCGCTTTGAAGCGGAGATTTATCCTTCTGGAATCCGAGCACTCGTGACCTTGAAAGTGGCTTCGCCTGCGCCTAATTGCACCAAAAGGATCACCAGCTAGACTCTTTTTATCCCCGGAACTGGGCTAAATGATCACGAGTGATGTTTCATGTCAAGAGCCACCAAGCTGGCTGCCAAGACCACCTGTATCAGAGACATTCTATTGGACCAAGAGCTACCACGAGGTACAAGTTCTGGTTCTTTGGAGTTGTCCTTTTCTTATCACGATACGTAATTGCTCGGGTCCGGAGTCGAAGTTGGCCTTTGTACCTCGCTCTTATATTACGCCAGTCTTGCTTTTTTGAACAGTGTATTTACTCCGACCTCAATCGGCCCCCTTTCTAACCCACAAACAACCCCTTTCTTGTCTAAGGATACAAGTCTCTTTAATTAAAAAATGCCGTCGATGACTGTGAGTACCGGGGAACCGGAATTGATTTCGGGTCAACAAACGTCAATGGGTTGTGTAGTTCACAGGTTTGATAGCATGTGTATCGGGAGGTTCGGTGCAGGGATTGTGGAGGACATCATCAAGTTCGTTATCCCCCAGATCAATAGTCGTACATCTTCCAGTAAGCTTACCAATTGGAATAGACCAGGAGTAATAGACAATCGACAGGTTGTTGTGTGTTCTGCGATGAAGATTGGGGGTGGCGCGGACAGAAACATGACTCGCCAGTACGGATACACTGAATCTATGTAGTCTATGACCAGGAGCTAACCATACACTGATCCAGGTTAAAATCCGCGGTCGAAGCTTCGTTAACTCACCAGTCCGAAGAGTACTTAGCACTATTTGAGACTATCGAAGAAGACCATATCCGGATGGCCAGCGAATTGATAAACTCGGTGGAGAGGTTAGAACATCTCAAGGAAGAGATCATAGACGAATGTAACCTGGTTACAAGATTGATAGGGGCTTCGCAGGTTGGGGACCAGGATCTTAGCTCTCTGAAAGTCTAATTGACGCCTATTATTACTGCAGATACTTGGCCAGATGAATCCTAGGGCAAAGGATATGATCCTTGGCGTCAGGGACCGATTAAGCTGCATATTGATGACCTCGATTCTGCAAGACCGAGTTAGTAGAGCCGTACAGGGTTTCGTGGAAACCTAGGCTGATTCAAGTGATATAGGGCATTTACTGCGAGTACATCAACCCGGAGGGGATTGTCAACAGTTCATACCCCGGGAAAAACGTACTAGATCAGAAGCTTTGTGATTTTGTTAGCGAGGAATTAACAAAGCAAGTACAAGAATGCGAGCATAAAACCATTGTGGTTACTGGTCAGTTTTCTCAAGATTTACACGCATGGGAATGAATAGTTGTCTGATGAAACCAGGGTACTTTGGTAATATACAAGGCGTATCCGCTGGAAGGGACTATGGCGACCTTGCTGCAGCAATGTTGGCAGTTGGATTAGGGGCAAATGAATTGAAAATATGGAAAGAGGTGGACGGGATTTTCACAGCCGATCCAAAAATATGCTCGACTGCTCAATTGATACCTGTCGTAACGTCAGACGAAGCCGCAGAGATGTTGCAGTATGGGATACAGGTTGACCACTTTCCTTGTGAATTAATCAAGTCCCAAGTATAGGAAAACTAAAAAAGAGGCAATGCTAGATGATACACCCATTTGCGATGGAATTGGTTGCTAAGGCCAGCATTCCAATCAACTTCAGGAATATTCACAACCTAAAGGGCAATGGAACTGTCGTTTCCGACGATGTCGCTGCCAGTTTTGGGAATCAGCTTCAAAAAGGTTTCCCAAAAGCACCGACAGCTATCACCATCAAGACCGGCATTGCTGTACTTAGCATCAACTCAAAGAAAAGGCACATATCATGTGGATTTTTCGCCGCTGTGTTCTCAACTTTGAACAAACACGGCCTCATGGTAGACCTTATTTCCACCTCAGAAACACATGTCTCGGTGGCTCTGGGTCCAAAGTTTACCGAAGACCGTTTGAGGGAGGCAATCAAAGAGCTCAAGCAACACGGTAGTGTCGAATTAACCAGGCACCTTGCGATTGTCTCCTTAATTGGCAGACAGATGAAGCGTCTCGTTGGCGTTGCTAGTTGCATGTTTTCCACGTTGGCAAAGGAGGGTGTGAATGTTGAGATGATTTCACAGGGTAAGTGAAATGATTGATTTGCTTTTTCCAATGATCTGAAAAAAAAGATTAACGTGTTCCCTCGTAATAGGAGCAAGCGAAATCAATATTTCCTGCGTGATCAAGTTGGAAGACGCTGTTCGTGCGATGAGCGTCTTACATACTAAGTTATTCTTGCATAAGATGGATTTCGGGCCAAGTGCAAGTCAGAAAAGCGCTATCAACTACGATTCTTAGTCATTTGTGATTGGCAATTGGTTTGGGTGTTTTATTGGGTAGTTTTTAATCGTGGCTATATCTTGCCTTTAACTAAGTAGTTGTTTAGTAATTGC
Source organism: Morchella sextelata (assembly GCF_020137385.1). Lineage (NCBI taxonomy): Eukaryota > Fungi > Ascomycota > Pezizomycetes > Pezizales > Morchellaceae > Morchella > Morchella sextelata. Next base: position 184,363 of record NW_025408623.1, read on the forward strand.
CTCTGTTTTGTAACAGCTAGCTGTCATTTAGAGTAGTTCGGCGTACATAATTATATTAAACTATACATGCGCCTGATGCGAGGATGGCCGGTTGAGGGATGGTAATGATTTATTTACCAACTTTAGATAAGAAGCACAATACTACATGTACATGTATTAGTAGCTTAGGCTCTGTTCGGACGGACGTCAATACCATGGTATCCCCGAATAGGAAGGTGTGTAAGTCAGTGTAGTATTTGAGTGTTCGGATAGCCCAAATTATTGGTTTTGATACCATGGTTTTAACAAATACCTCTGGAGGTATTTATTTCCCGTTGTCTCGTATCGTCATGCCTCTACTCTACCCAACACTTTTGTCTTTGGTTTTATCCCAGAGAATGATACCAGGCAACCGAATTTACCACAGTATTGAATACCACGTCCGCAGTACTCGGGCGTTCATTAAATGGTCGGATATCGTTGCAACCAAATCCCTACCCATTTGATGAACGCATGAGTAGAAATATTGAAGTCGACTCTAGATTTTACTCTAATTTCGCAATATATAGGCGGATATTTCTACCATGTCTCTGTATGTATATGATGGGACAATACAAATACAAGATATGGGCTGGTTAGCATGATCGAGAAGCGTAACATGAGGGGATTATCCAATCATTAAAAACCACTCTACAGCTTAAACACCTCCACATTACCGCCCTTCCTCCTCAGAACCGACCCAACCATACCGCCCACGGGGCCCTGCTCCTCCCTCCCGTCCCTAAAACCCTTCGGCCCCGCAATCCAGCCAATAAACCCCTCAGGCCCGGACACAAACACCCTCGCCCCACCCCCTACCGCCGCCTCCACATCCCTTACCCCAATCCCCCCCTCCCCATCCACAAACACCCTCACCACCAGCCGCCCCACCCCCTCCGGATCCACCCGCCCCGCCAGCCGCGCAACCTCATCCGCCATCGCCCCACCCGTCTCCTCACGCCGCCGCACAGCCCACAGTATCTCCGCCCTCCCTTTGCCCTTCCCGCCCTCACCACCAAGCAGACTCGACGCAACCTGCAGCGCAGGCGCAATCCCGGTGCCCCCAGCAAAGAAAACGATCTTCCGCTCGCCGCTCAGGTCGCTGGGCGTGTAGACATAGTCCACCTGCGGCCCGCGCAGCTCGACCGCGGCGCCCTCGGGGAGGCTGTACAGGTAGCGCGACATCTCGCCGCCGGGCTCCCGCTTGATGAGGAGTCTGATGGTGCCGTCGTCCTTCTCGGGTGGTGGTGGCAGCGGGGTGTAGGGGCGCGCGATTTGCAGCTGGGGCTGCTTTATCTGCAGGGAGAGGATTCCGGTTGTGAATGGGAGCGGTGGGGACGGGGAGGTGGGCGTGAGGGTGAAGATGCTGGTGGGGGTGGGGCCGGCGGAGATGGGGGTCTTGGTGGTGAGGGTGTAGGGGGTGAAGGTGTGGGGGTTGAGCGTGGAGGTGGGGGTGCGGGTGGTGGTGTAGGTGTAGGTGCCGGCGGCGAGGGTGGTGAGGGTTGCGGCGGCGGCAGCGAGGGCGAGGTTTTTGCTGCGGCGGGGCGGCGGTGGTGGTGTGGTGCTGTAGGGGGATGCTTGGAGTGGGCGGAGGCGCAGAGGGCGGGTGTGGCGGAGGGTGTGGCGGAGGGTGCGTGGGAGGAGAAGGGACATTGCGTAGGTTCGAAACGCTGGAATGACAGGAGGGGTTGAGCGGATCTAGATGGCTGTTTTGTGGATTTTCGTCAGATATCGACCAGGCATGGGAATTAAATTAAAGCATTGAGGCTCAACACTTCTGGCCGGGATCTCGCGCTTGGCGACGCTGTGTAACCATGGGGGTTAGCTCTGTCTTGAGCCTCAACGCTCAAGTGCAAAGTGCAAGCTTGGTGCCAATATACTGCTATTACGTGGATTATCTCTACACCCGCACCTAAATACAGCCTACTACCAACTGATATAATACTCAAACACAATGCGCTTCAAAACAGACATCTCGAACATCACGACCTTCACAAGTCAGTCAAATACTCCAATCAATATATATGCTTGCTTAGCTACCGACTTGGCTAGCTCTAGATCTCTACTGACACTCAATTCCAGAGCTCGTATCATGCCTGAACTCGACATCCAAAGTCGCATGGCTCAAGCTTGACGAAGAGCAGGTCCACTTCACGCTGATGGAAGAAGCCACAGTCAAAGTCTTTGCGTACGCCCCTCCACCCCCCCCCCCCCCCCAACCTCCAAAATTAAAAGCCATCCGCTAACTACCCCCCCCCCCCCCCCCGCAGAACAATCTCCAAAGTATCTCTCCCCCTCCCCCCATTCCTCCTTCCCCAATAACCACAAACCACTAACCCCAGCAGGAAACCCTCTTCAGCACCTACCGCATCGCCTCCGCCTCCTCCAACACCATCAACCTCGAAGTGCCCCTCCCCATCCTCCTGCGCGCCCTCCGCTCCTGCGCCTCCTCCCCCGCCGCCACCCTGCGCCTGACCAAGCGCGCCGCCGACAACGTGCCCATCCTCTGCATCACCGTCAGCACCTCGTCGTCGTCGTCCACGCTCGTCACGCAGGAGATCCCCGTGCGCGTGCTGGCGCCGGCGGCCGTCGCGGGGCTGGGCGAGCCGGAGGTGCCGCCGCCGCAGGTGAGCGTTGTGCTGCCGGGGCTGGCGGCGGTGCGCGGCGTGGTGGAGAGGATGAATAGGTTGGATGTGAGGAGGGTGCGGTTGGAGGCGAGGCGGGTGGGCGCGGAGAGGGAGTTCCGGATGGGCGTGGAGGGGGAGGAGGTGAAGGTGGAGAGTGTGTGGAGGGGGCTGGGGACGGGGTTGGGGGTGGAGGAGGAGGAGGAGGAGGAGATGGAGGAGGGGGAGGGGTGGGCGGGGGTCACGGTGAATGGGAGGGAGTGGGCGAAGGTGTTGAAGTGTGTGGGGTTGGCGAAGAGTGTGGTTGCTTGTGAGTCTCTTTCGTTTTTTTTTTGAGTGTTTTTTTTTTTTTTGAGTTTGTTGCTGGTGGGATGTGGGCTGATGGTGAAAGTCTTTGTGAATGACTTTGCACTCGTCGTGTATGTCTACCTCACCGAGAACGAGAGCGACGCCGTGATCACGGTACGTACCCCCCCATTCGTGATCCCCAACTCCTACTTCTGCCATGACAGCACTGATAGGCCGCGGCAGTACTACATGAGCTCCCTCAGCGACTAAGCATTTTCATGTAGCATTATCACCAGTAGTAGTAGTAGTAGTAGTAGTAGTAGTAGTAGTAGTAGTAGTAGTAGTAGTAGTAGTAGTAGTAGTAATAACCAACCCAAAAGGAATAGTCTGGAACCCGTGACAGTAATGGTAATAACTAACTTGACCAGCAATATATACAGCAGCAATTAAAAAACAGTAACAACCCCAAAACGGCAGCGCAGCAGGACCCACTCATCCCACCGCGGCCAATGATAGACGTGGCACGTAGAGGTAAATAAAGCAGGTGAGACATTAATTATTGTCGTGGGCTATCAGTTACGTACGCCTGCCTAATTAAGGATACTACGAAGCATCTGGGTTGTTGGCCAGGCTAGCGTATGCAATAGTACATGTACTCTAGTACATGTAGTGTAGTCTTGGGTGTACTCTAGTCGGCTGGTTCACATGTGCAGATGTCTCACCCTCGGCTGGGAAACGGCGCTAGTATTGTAAATACTCATATTCTGGGTGTGGTTGTGGGTGGGGGTTCATAGAGTGTCACTCGGTTGGTATTGGTTTTGTGCGTGGTATATATGGCAGGATGGGAGAGGGAGGGGGAGGGGGAGGGGAAGGGGGGGGGTGTGTAGGGTGGGTGTTGGTATGGAATTTTTGTATGGATTTTTTTGATATTGGTATGGATACTTATATGGATATATTTATCTATTTACAGCCTCCACGCACCGTCCCCACCGGACCACCACACCACCATAAAAACAGAAAAGAAAAAAAAAAAAGAAAAGGCCCAACAACTACTCTATAACCACCAGCCCAATCCCAAGCCCAACTAAGCCCACCCCTCCTCCTCCTCCTCCCACTCCCCCACCCCCACCTCCCTCCCAAAAAAGTCCCTCTCCCCCCACCCCCCACCCACCTCCCCGCCCCCCGCGCCAGCCCCAACCCCCATCTCCCTCGGATACCGCCTCACGCAATAAAACCTCGCCAGCGCGCGCACCGCCATCTCCACCGGCATACTCTCCTCGACCTCGCCATCCACATCCCCGCCCGCCAGCCAGTCATCCCGCAGCTCCGGCCGGCAGTGCAAATAGATGTTGGTGATGACGCGCATATTGCTCTGCCGCCACTTGCGCCCGCAGTAGGGCACCTGGCCCTTGAACAGCTTGAGCGTGTACAGGCGCAGCAGCGGATGCGCGCACTTGAGCGGCTTGCGCAGGATGGCGGAGGACTTGTACTGCACGAGGGAGAGGTTGCGGTGCGACTTGTGCTTGACGGTTTTCTGCAGCGTGCGCAGGAGCGTGATGGAGGTGAAGAAGGGCCGCCAGGCGAAGAGGTTCGTGGGGTCGGGCGCGGTGGTGGGCGGCGGGGGCAGCGGCGAGTGCGGGAATTTGGGGATGGGTGGGGGGCAGGCGGAGTCCGGGGAGGAGTCGGGGGTGCGCAGGGTGGGTGGGTGGGTGGCGGGCGGGGGCGTGGGGGAGGTGGAGTGCAGGTTGCAGAGCGTCCAGTAGGACTTTTCGGGGCGGTCGGTGCGTGTGGTGACCATGACGACGGTGTCGTGCTGGTTGAAGAGCTTGAGCACGAGGGGGAGGTAGTTGGAGTCCAGCAGCAGCTGCGTTAGGTACTCGAACTTCAGCACATCTGTTGTCACCGTCAGTCTCCGTATTGCTTCATGGGTGCTCACTCGGCTCGTTTCTTGTACTTACGGGAGACTCGAAACCATTTCAGCAGCCCCAGCAGGATGGCACTAACAGCCTTGCTCGTGATCTCGCGCATGCGCTGCGCGTCGCGCCGCTTCTCCTCGGCCTCCTTCTCCTCCTCCCACAGCTTGTGGTTGGCGTTGAGGTCTGGCTGGCCGTCCTCGCCGGCGGGTTTGGCGTTGGGGTTGGTGCTCGAGAACTTGTTTTGCTCCTGCGTGTTGCGGCCAAAGATGTTCCAGGAGCCCTTGATGCTGGCGCCAAAGTCCATTTTTTCATCTGGCGGGTATTGTCAGCGCTGGTGGATAACGGGGAGAATTAAAACGAAATGGAACAAACCTCTTCCGTTCTCCTGGTCCGCGAACGATATCTGTTGGCCCTGAGGCGGCAGCGACGGAGGCGGAGCCTGAAGTGGCGGGGCGGTGACGGAGGCCAATATGACTTTCAGCATCACAATCACTAGTGACTGCAGCTGCGGCAATGCTACTTTCTGTGCCTCCAGTTAGTCCTCAACACACAGAAACCGGACAAAAAAAAAGGAAAAAATCCCACTTACAAACAGCTCCTCCACCGCATCCAACCTCTTCTCCTCCCACCTCTTCTCCCTCCCTCCCTCCTCCTCATCCACCTTCACCCCCTTCTTCTCATCCAGATCCACATCCCAGCCCCTCTCATACCGCTCATACGCCTCCTTCTCATTCCACAGCTGCCGCATTGCCAGCGTGCTCCTCACGCGGCCCGCAAACAGCTCCCCGGCCTCCTTGATACTCGCCGGCACGCCCAGCTCGCACTCCTCCTTCCACCAGCAGCCGCCCGTGCCCCCGTCGCCATCGCCCGCAGGGTACAGGAACGGGAAATTATTGTTCGTCTGGTAGTTCTGCTTCTTCCCGCCCTTTCCGCCTCCCGGGGACGGCGGCGGCGACGGCGCAGGCGTCGCAATGTGCACCGCCTTCTCCAGGATCGAACCTGCGGTGGCCAGCGCATCCACACCCGTCGGCTCGGAGCGCGGCGGCGTGGCGGCGACAGTAGGCAGGAATGACGCGGAGCTCGATGACAGGTCGAAGGGGAATGCGCAGCGCGGGGGGTCGTAGACGGGGTATTTTGCGATGATGTCGTTGCGGAAGCTCTGGTAGTCGAGCGGGGAAGCGGTGATCTCCTTCTTGTCGATTTCGGGGGAGAGGCCTGCGGCGACGCGGGCGAAGCGCTTGACGGCCGGGAGGTGGTGCTCGGACGAGCCGAAGGTGAGGAGGAGGGTCTTCCAGGTGAGGCTGAGCAGCGCGTGCAGCGGGAAGGTGGTGGTGTCGTCGTCGGTCCAGCGGAGGCGGGAGAGCGTCACTGCGAGGAAGCCGAGGAGGCTCCCGGGGACGGGCAGGTCGGTGCATTCGCTGCGGAGACTCTCCTGCTCGGCGTCTTCGCCGGGATGCACGCCCGGCGCCGTGTCACGCCGCCTTGTAACCTCTATGAGGAAGTACAGCACGCTCAGGGCCACCCTGAGCTCCTTCCCGGCCTGCTCCCTCGCCGCCAGCTCCGCCTCGTCGAGCTTCCCCGTCGCAACAACCTTCTCCACAAACCCCCACTCCCGGCCGACACTCCCGCGGACGCAATTAAACACCCTCTCGACGACGCCCGCCGCCCTCACGAGCGTTACATTCTTCTTGATCCGCCACAGCTGCTCCTCTTCCCCGCCACGGATCTCTCCGAAGCAGCCCTGGACCACATAGAACAGCCCCTCCAGTCCCACGAGCCGCTGCTCCGCGTCCGCGCTCTCCAGCAGGTCTGCACACCGCGCAATGAACCGCCGGCGCTTGACGTCCTTGCTGGTGTTCCATTTCGGCGGCGTCTTGGGGGGGGCGCTCTGGTGCGGCGGCTGCGAGAGCGTGGCGTACGTGCGCTCGAAGGTGTCGCGCGAGGAGAGGACCAGCGCGGTCGTGTCGGCGCTGTACGAGAACCACTCGGAGAGCTCGGCGGGCAGGCTGTCGGACGTGTCGTAGACGAAGGTGTAGTCGGGCTGCTTGAACTTGCCGGCGTCGACGACGACGCGGCGGAGCTGCTGGAGGCTGAGGGAGTCGGTGGGGTCTGGCTGTTGTTGTTGCTGCTGCTGCTGCTGTTGGGATGGCTGCGGGGGGGTGTCGCGCAGTTTGCTGGTGTCGAGGGAGAGGCGGGAGGTGAGGTCGGAGCTGCCGGGGTTGGGGGGGAGGGAGTTCATGGCGTAGGGTGGTGGGGGTTGTTGGGAGGTTGTGGCCACGGGTTTCATGGGGGGGGGGGGGGGGAGTGTAGGTGTAGCTGCAGATATGTAGATGGTCTGTCTGTGTCCGTGACTATCTCGAGTCCAGATGCAGAGCCGTTACTCCGTTATCAGGCAGGTATTGCAGATAGATGTCTGAGTGTTGACAGCTCTATAGATGGAGCAGAGAGGACGGACTCGGGCCAGAGCTAGCTCCAGATGACATGCGTGTGTGTGGGGTGAAGAAGACAGATTGAGAGCGAGTGAGTGGGTGAGACAGATTACGAGAGCACGGATAAGGGATACATGTAGTCATGAAGGGTTATCATCAGCACTGTATCCATAGCTGAAGAGAATAGCGATGTCAGACCAGCTGGTTATATATCGTCATGATCACGGCGAGAGAACTCTTCCTCGATCATCAGTAATTCAGTCATCTACATACATATTTTCCCCTTCGCCGCGCCTGTTACCCTCACGGACACCCTACCCTGGCTGGCTGCTGGCACTAGTTACAGGCTACTCTACAGGGCTCAACGGTTATCTCAATCAATCAACCAATCAATCAATCAATCAACCAACCAGTCCTCGATCACGGCCGGGTGCTCATTCTCGAACAAGCCCGCACACGCAACGCAACATGTCTTGCTGAGAGAAAAGTTGCGAGCCCCGTTACCCTCCCTGCTCGGGGTGGGGGTATATGGTAGCACAGACCATGCATCAGCCCTGCTGCCCGATGGTGACACAGGCACTGGCTATCACGGAAGTTAAGAGAGCGGATACTTTACTCTGGCTGCGACTCTACTTACATGTAAGTACTCGACATGTTACCCTACACACCTCGCTACAAGACTCGCTCGACCGCACAAGGCTCGGCGTCTGGGTTTTTTTCCACTTCCCGCCACACCGACCACTCACCACAATCACGATCATCTGATAAGCACCTCACCATGCACCGCCTCCGCCCCTTCGCCCGCCCCTTCGCCCGCCCCTTTGCCCGCCCCTTCGCCCGCCCCCTCCACACCACCCCACACCCCGCTGCCGCCCGCATATCCATCCCCACCACCACCACCACCACCACAGCCCCCACACCCACCCTCCAACAAAAGCTCCACTCCCCCCTCCCCATCACGCCCACCTGCCCACCCCCCACCTGCCCCTGCACCCCCACCCCCGACCTCCCCCCCGACCTCCCCATCGACACCGCCACCCCCCTCGCCGGCGCCCTCCCCCGCTACCACCGCCACCTCCTCATCTCCACCGCCCGCGCCCACTGGGCCCCCAAGATCGAACACGACCCCGCCCCCAACCTCGCCGCCGACCTCAAATCCGTCGCCGCAGCCCACAGCCTCCGCGACCCCTTCGCGCCAACACTCGTCACAAACTCGTCCTTCGCGAAAGACCCGACCGCCGGCGACGACGCAGACTCGGCATGGGTGCTGCCGGGGAACATCTACATCCCGCGCATCCCGCGCACCACGGACGCCGTCAAGGCGCTGCTGAAACAGTATCTGCTCCCTGGCGGCGATCCCGCTGCTGCTGCTGCGGCGGTGGCGGCGGCGGCGGCGTTCGAGGGCGCGCGGGTGGTGGATGAAGTGCTCGTGCTGATCTGCTCGCACATGTCGCGGGACGCGCGGTGCGGGATCCTTGCGCCGGCGCTGATGGCGCAGTTCCTTTCGGTGCTCCAGGCGCGAGGGCTGGCGGGGCGGGTGAGGGTGGGGTATACGAGCCATTTGAGCGGGCACAAGTGGGCGGGGAACGTTGTTGTTTACCTTCCGCCCGGGGAGGTGGCGGGGAGGGGGGGCCTGGGGGTGTGGTACGGGAGGGTGGGGACGGGGGAGGTGGAGGGGATTGTGGATGAGACGGTGGTGGGGGGGCGGGTGGTGGGGGAGTTGTGCAGAGGGGTTGTGGGCGGGGAGGTGGAGGGGGAGCGGGTTTGATGGGATAGAGGGCTTGAGGGGGAGTATAGATATTCCGTGAGGGTGTAGATGTTAGACGTCCATAGAAACTGGTGCAATGCCGTAGACTGTAGATTGCAGTTGAGGCTTTATAGAATCCATACCACTGAAGCCCAAGTATATTATGTAGAAAACTACCCCATTGATCATTGATCATTAACCCAAGATCAACTATAATACCCCCACACTCTCGCACCCACACACAAACATCACAGTCCATCACTCGCCCATCCACAGCTTCTGAGCCCCACCCCAATTAACACCGAGTAGAATATACGACCTCTACGCAGAACTAGCAAGCAAAACTCTACATGATAGTTGGACGAAGCTAACACTTTATGGTAACGAATGTCTCTAAGCATCTCTATGAGCTTTATGGTTGGAGTGATTACAGGACCGACATCACCAACTCAAGCTCCGCCCATAACAGGCAGGAACGATCTTTTCACAGCGAAAGGCGGGGATCAAAACATCAAACTAAGCACACGTACTCCAGTACCAAAGGCCACGCATTCATTGTCGCGCAACCTACAACTAACTACAGGTACACAAACACTCCCCAATCATAAGACTCATGGCCCATAAAACTCCGGATATAACCCCTCCTCCGCCCCCTCCCCCCACCTTCTATTAACCAAAAAATACGCTACACTACTTCCGCTTCTTCCCGCCCTTCGCCTTCTCGGCCCCTGTTGCGCCCCCCGAGCTAGAGGCCACAGCAACAGGCTCGGTCTCAGCCTTCAGGATCTCCTCGTCGAGCTTCTCCTTCGTCTTGTCGTCCACCTCGACGATCTCGTCGCCGCCCTGGCCAAACTCGTTGACGCGGCGGTAGTCGACGCGGTAGATCCAGGCCTGGTAGAGCGCGATGAAGTAGATGACGTCGTCGCGGAGGGTGGCGAGGCGGTGCAGTGTCGGCATTTTGATGGTGAAGGCGAAGAGGTCGTCGATGAACCTGTTTGGGGTGGTTAGCTTTTTCTTTTTTTTTTGGTTTAGAGTAGGGGACGAACGTGTTGAGGAGCTTGTAGACCATGGTCTTGCGCGGCATGTGTGCGACGCTCTTGAGGCGGTAGTTGATGTACAAGCTAGGCACCATCATGAGGAAGCCGTATGCGTAGACACTGCCCACGAGCGTCGTGATGATGAAGCTGTACCAGCTCTTGTGCGTATCGTACATAAGCGAGTACGCCGCATAAGCGGCCAGAAGCGGTACAGCGACCCAGTAGAGGTACTTGAACGCCTCCTCGTCGTACTCCTTCGTCTCCTTCTCGAGCGACGACAGTTTGTGCTTGTCCTCGAAGCGGATGCGGTATGGTATGATGGAGTCGACGGCCTGGATCTTGACGTCGACCATGCGCGTAATCTTCCACGCCTCGAGCACGATGCCCATGCCTTGGCCGAAGAGGATCATCCAGGAGGTGCCCTCGGAGTTGTCGAGCAGGTAGAGGAAGATGACGATCTGCATAAACACGTTGGCGAGGATTGTGCGCACGCTGATGCCGACGTTGTCTTTTTTGTTGCGCCAGTGGGAGATGTCGCTCTTGAAGGCGAGCATCTCGAAGACGGTGTGGAGGAGGGAAACGATGGCGGTGGTGCCGAGAAGGTAGATGTTGGTCTCGATGAGCACTCGCTTGAATTCCTCAAGCTCGGCACCAGTGTTGGCGCCGCCACCAAGGCCTGGCTGTGAAGCTTGTTGCTTGAAAGAGGCATCGAGGGAGGAGTAAATCTGGAATTTCCAGAAGGGTGTGGGGGCCAAGTTGATGTGCATTGGGAGAGATCTGAAAAATCATAATTAGTAAATAAGAAACAGCAAGATGCAAAACAAGGTACCTACTTGACGGTGCTGTTGATCTCAACCATGTGTTCTTTCAACAACCAAAAGTCGTTGATGTAGAAGATCGGATAATACCATCCATTTCTCCCAGTTTCGTCCCTGGCGCCAGTCGCTTCAAGAACCACATGCTGTCTCAATGGTGGCGGAAGCGTGTTATAACTCAAAACACCACCGTTGCTCACAACATCCAGTGTCAAGTTGGAGTGCCAGTAACTAGCAATGCTAGGACCAGCCTCGGGGACGGGAGGAAGCTCTTCGTCGGCTTCCTCCTCGTCATCGCCACGACCAATCAATTTCTTCGTCTTGACCACCTTCTTTTTCGGCGCATATCTAGTCAACAATTTAACAATTCGGAATGCCTTTGACGGGTCATATGCGGCATCGTAAGGGTCTGCGGCTGCGCCGGAACGAGAGACAAAGATATGCGCGAATAGCGAGCCATTGTTTTGGACCTGCTCGGAGAATGGGACATCGACGGTGACGCTTCGGGTATCTTGCGGATCATTGAGATGCCATTGCTTTTCGTTAAAAACGAGGGAGTTTTCCATTATGGGATCGGTGAAGGGTGGCAATGCGAGATGTTCATTGACGTAGATAGATACATCCATCGGCGCATCCGTTGGCCAAAGCGAGAAAGCTTTCTCGGGGACGTAGAGGTAGCTTGGATCATTCCGACCGACCGTATTCGCACCACCTTGATCGAACGTAGACGGAGGCGCGGTATTGACCTTTGCAGTTTGCTGGGGGGCGAAGTACTCTAATCACATTAGATACCAGTTATTAATGTAGAGATGGTGGAACCTACTGAACGCGCTCTGGACAGCTACAAATATGAGAATACCGTTGAGGGCAGATTTGAGTGTAGACTAGTAGGAGGCGCAAGTTAGAGTTGAAGCTCGTAATTTTGAGGGGAATGGGGATACTGACTTGAAAGCCGCCTTCTGCCTGGTCGCCAGCAGCTGCTGCTGCTTGTGGGGGAGCCATGTTTCCGATTAAAGTGATTGAGGTTTGGTGAAGACTTTTGCTTCTCGGGTCGGGACTCCGAGCATTAAGAGCTGGTTGCGGCTCTTTTTCATTGAGACGACGTCGCCGGATGGCAAATCTTGGCTTGGCTGATCCCAGATGTACGCAGAAATGATACATAATACACGCAGAAATGTTATCATTAGATTAGAAATAAATTAATTATAAATCTAACACTTCAGCTTCGAATCGATTATAGAATCTCCTAGATACTTCTATCCTTGGGGGTATTTAAATGCCAAGAATACTACCAAACTCTGAGCTATGCTTGGAGTGCGACGAGTGATCGTCTATGACTAAAATTAAAATTATTCGATCTCTAGCTAGCTTATATATATCATAGATATACTACACTAATGGCCGTAACTAGCTACATTTCACTTACAATATAGTTATACTCATTATGCAGAAGCCCTTCAAGTTTGAACATAATTCCAGTCCCTCATTGGGATCCAGCACACGGTTATAGGCCTCTTTCAACGCACCCCCAAAGAACCCGCCACTAGATGTACACAGGGCCTAGGGATAGTACTCGGACTTTATGGCCAATTATATAATTACCAAATCTTTGTACCTCAAGTGAATACACACAAGAAATCAACACCATAGACTAGCGGTTCTAACCTTGACGTTTGTCTGGCTTATCCAAATAGCGGCCAAAATTACACTCGACTAGCTTGGTAGATTCTGTTTGCCACAGATTTACAGTTTTTCCCGACCTGGTTTCCAGCAGGGGCGCCTCAGCAGCACACTCTTTCTAGTACCCTAGTTCTCGAGCCCATTTTTTTGAGCTGGTAATACGGCTCGTTCACCGCGGCTTTCCCCTTCTACTTTTTTAGGGACGGAGCCGGCCGGTGAAGCTACGGTTGGAGTTATGTATGGTGGGTTAGGGTTTATTCTTTTTGCAGGTAGTCTTTTTTCTTTATTTTTTGTATAGAGATGTAAATAGTTTCTTGTTCGATTTTATATATAGACAATAAATATTTTAGTCAAACTAACAAATACTAGTCTGAGCGCTGACTTAAAACTATCTCCAAAGATTGAAAATCAACATTTAGAACGGAGGCCGCGGGGGAACGACTCCCAACCCGGCCGACCATATCTTTGAAATAGAACATTACATACTCGATATATATGTCATTGTAGGATTTGTTCTATCGTCTGTAGTGGCTTATCAGTTTTGGTACGGGAGAGACAAGGATATAAAAAGGAACTTCTGTTGACTGCTTGACACAAACCGAGTGATAACTCATGACGTTAATTCATGACAACATGATATGGAACAGGAATGTCGTGATCAGCTTTGACCCTTCTTTCTTCTTTAAGAAACGCCTAAAGTTATGGTAGGTAGAGTAATAATTGCAACTTGAGGAGCGCTCTCGGATATTGTTGCTTAAGTAGCCACGATTCTGCCCACACATGCATATGAACCAGTTGGATAATCATATTGAGCAGGCTCATTATTATCTCAGGACCGGAACTCACAAGCAAATATTGGCTTCTATATCTATATTACACACATTGCACTTTATTTGCCTACACAGAATTTCTCAAACACAACACCCAGCACCTCTTCTACATCACCAGCGCCCTCGCCCCTCCCCGTAATTTTTGCCAGTGCCTCTGCAGCCATCCTCAATTCCTCTGCCGCAACAACCACATCCGTCTCTTCCTCAAGCTCCGCACTTGTATGAGCCAGGAATGAATCTAAAGACTCAATACACTCTTCCACCAGCAGACGCTGGCGCTCTGTTGCACCTATCGACTCATGCCAGTCATCTGACGAGGCCAAAGATGACGAGATTGGAGAAGTCATTTCCTTAAAGATGGCAATAAGGCCATTTAGGAATTCCTGGATCCCAGCTCCTGCTTCAGCGGTGCAGGAGATACCGAATACCCTACCGGGCGGTAAGCCAGGTATGGAAGTTGCAATTTTATCAAGGGCTTCATGGGGTAATGTGGCCCCGGGGAGGAGATCCATCTTATTGACGACGACAATGATCTCCTTGCCCGCTGCCTCGCGGACCACATCGCACACCTCCGGAGATATCTTGATCTGCGGGCCATCAGCGGTCTCTTCAACTGAGAGGACTACCACTACTAGGTCGCCCTCCATGACACGTTTCTTGGCTCTCTTAATGCCCTCCTTCTCGATCTCACCTACGCCCTCCGCCACATCGCCCACCCGTAGGCCCGCCGTGTCGCCCAGCACGACCATGAACCCGCCCAGGTCTACAGACAGGTCGACCACGTCCCTGGTGGTGCCCGCCTCTCCAGAGACAATGACCGCCTCCCTCCCCACAACCCGATTTAATAAGGAGCTCTTGCCCGCATTCGGCGCACCCACGAGCGCCAGACTGATGCCACTCCTGAGCATCTCTCCCTTCATCGCGTTGGCTACATGCCCCTTCAGCACACTCCGCAACCTCTCAACCGCCACAACGACATTCCTCAACAGCTCACTGGAGCTGGTCTCGAACTGCTGATCCTCCGAGAAGTCAATCAGCGCCTCCAACTCGCCCCTCGCAGCAATCAACGCAGCCCGCCATCCTTCATACCGCTGCGATAGCGCCGACGTTGAAGACCTCACAGACTGGATGCGCTGCTGCTCCGTCGCAGCAGAGAGTATGTCCCCCAGCGCCTCAATCTGCGGAAGCGTCAACCTCTCGTTCGCGAACGCCCTCCTCGTAAATTCGCCCGGCTCTGCATACACAATCCTATGTCTCGAGCGCGCCTGAGGAATTGCACCGAGAACAGCGCGGACGATCGCCGGCCCGCCGTGGAGGTGCAGCTCGAGTGTGTCTTCGCCCGTGACGGAGCGAGGGCCGGGGAAGTAGAGGACAATGCTCCCAGGGTCGAGGATCTCATTTGTATGGGGTTTGTAGAGGGTGCGCAGGGTTGCGCGGCGGGGTTTGGGGGGCAATGTGGAGGGGCAGAGCGAGGCGAAGATCTGCGGTCTCAGCGTCGTAATCGTGCGAGGTCGCAGGGTGGGAGGGGACGTACATCCATGCAGGCGGGCCCGGAAATCCGAACTACCGCGATTGCAGACTTTCCGGCCGCCGTGGAGAGCGCGAAGATGGTGCTGGGCGAGTCGTGGTGAGGGGCTGCTTCGTGAAGCGGTTTGGAGGGCCGCAAGGAGCTGGATGATCGTGTGCTTCTTCTGGAGGGTGCCAGAGGCCGTTGGGGGAGAAATCGCAGGGTGCCATGCCCGGTGGAACGCCTGCAGGCTGTCGCGCGCAGGGCATAAAGGGCTGGGCGCATACTCACGGACGATGATCCAGCTCGAGAGTATTGGGCGCCTTTGTTGAATAATCTTCAGTCGGGGGAGAGAGCTGTGGAATGGTTGAATTTTGGTGATCCGAGCTCGAGTAGGAAGGTTTGGTATTGGCCAAGACTTCTGGACTTGTGTTTTAGGGCCGAGTTCACGGTCCCAACTATTTGGAAATCCGCCAGGTGAAGGTGATGACTGATCATGCTTAAACCTTTTTACTGATATCCGCCCGCTTCATCTCATCTCATCTCATTTCCCGAGATCTGCATACCGCAAATCTTGGTCAATTGGGGCATATGATTGACCAGATCTTTCCATTGATAAAACTTGCTGTTACAAGCAGATGTGTCCATGATCCAATAATTATAAGACGGCAGTCGGGCCTGTCTAAATATGCGTTATACCTTGCTTGATACAGAGCTGGCCTTTGATAAACATGATACGTCGAATAGGTAGCAAGCAATCTTCCGAGAAAGCTAAATAAGTATCCAACCTGTAGGAACACTATATATATTATAGGTTACGATATAGGTAAAATTGGTGTAGAAAAGAGGGAACAATCTAGAAGTACCTAAACCTCTAGCTTTCTCAATCATACTCATTCAGTAGTCAGGCTCATTATTTACCAAAATGAGTACTAACGGTGGTGTATTGATTTGCCCGCTGCGAGTAAAACTGGACATGGGCATACATTAAAAAGTACATTATTACCAATTGTTTAGTCAAAGGTCGATATATCTGCCTACATACTTTTCACGGGCATCAAGAAGACCACAAGCGCGGTAAGCCTCAATCAAATAAACCTTCGAGCCCAGCGCGGCCGGAATACATACCTAGGTCCAGATGACATCAGACCACACAAACTATCTTCCTTCTTCTTCTTGACCTTTTGATTTTTTGATTTTTTCAGGTTTTAGAAATATTCTTTACCAAATGACGAAATACTTACACCACCGATCTTATTCTGAAACCTACGGTCCAGTACACTCCCACCCAGTACCCAGCCCCAAGGCATATCTGTTAATACGCATGCACGTACAGCCAATGGTTCCGAGTCTATCCACGCGAGCTACGATTAACCTGTTTATCTAAGGATCTATAGCTAGGAACAGCCTTGGAGAATGCATCACAGCCTACGTGCAAGGGATCCAAAAACGGCGTGCCATCAGGTGGAGAAACAAAAACCAACTACATACTTGTGCTTCGAAGTACTCTATTTCACACTACCGTTGGCATGACTAGTCTAGAGCATATGTAGTGTAAGTACCTACATACTGTAGGCAATTGCTTGTTTCTTTTGTTTTTTCACCATGTCCCGCATACGTCTAGAGACGAACAACGGAGCGAGTGACACAGAGAAACTGCGTGTGGAAAAATCTTCCGAGGATAGTTAGAAGAGGTGATTTTTTAGCGTAGTGGGCTGGTTTGAACTTTCTGCTGCACAAATGGCTACTTATCTGCAGCTGTTGTCACAGTTGCTGTGGCTCATGATCACGAGTGAGTTATCATGATGACCGTTGACGCTACCGCCATTTTGGCTGTCAATTGGCAGACCTGCTTTCATTTAGCTTGGCTATTTATTTTGATAATGCGTGAACATATTCTTTCACGGGAATCAACTTCTTATCCACCAGCTTATGTCTTAGAAGGACTTCAACAACGCGCGTGCATCACAAGCGAACCCGGCTCCGGCAAAACGCCCACAACCTGACTCAAGATGTGCACCCGCTACATAGGTAGTGCTTCAATGTGACGAGACCCGTTCCTGCATCTTGTTAAACGTCGAACGTTTCAAGAACCCCTAAGACACGTGGTGCAGGGATGGTTTTCGCGGGATTTAGGCTCTTTCTATGATGGGTGGGCGATCTGAGAGCTTGCGTTTTGGATAACTACATGTAATCAAGCGGAGCGGCTCGCTTGGTAGCTAGGGGGATACGACTGTAGGATGAACGAGCGGGTGAGCACATATGACTGAACATGTTGCCTGGATTGCTTGTTTCGCAGGTTTTTTCTTTGGCTTTTGTTTACTGCCACAATTTCAGAAACTAGGATGGGATTCAGACACCATAGGGACCTGTCCCAACAACCTGAACGGGCGTTGTGAATTCTTGGTTCTTGGATCCAGCGTGTTTGAGATGGATTTCCCTCTATATGTGTACTAGCCAGTATTTCTTTGACCGGAGCAACACAAGGTACTTTCGCGCGGCCTTCTTCTTTAGAGATTCGGGAATCGCGCTACATACCTTTCTTAATTAGCGGGCTATCATCCCCAGAGTTATCTGGATTGTATAAATATCTCTTGCTAATTAACACTAGATTCTCGTATCGTTCGAAAATATCCACGATCTTAGTGCTTAAGCTTATGTGCATGCAATCACAATATAGAGTGGAGTATATATCGCGAACTCGACTTACGGCACCGGGCGGATTATGGATGTATATTGCAGATTCCCTGTTCCTTGGCCGCGGAAGACTGGAATACACAAACTTCTTCTGGTGCCTCGTGGTAAGTCATGGTACCTTCCATAATTCTCCCTTAATATGCATATGCTACACTAGTGACGCCAATCTTGTCGTATTCTAGTTCTTATTCTGTCTCTGACTTTGGGGTCTTAGGGTAGTTACATGTTATCAGGCTGTTTAGTCGAACCAGAAGACGGGTCTCCCTTAATAAGTGTAGAGAGGTATGTAGTTGTGGAAGAGAAACCGACTAACGCAAGATTTTACATAACGATAGAAATATGGTGCCCCCAGTCTTAAAGGTAACATGATGAAGAAGAGTTTGTCTTTCCATATTTTTAATATCAATCGTGGTTGAAAAGTTATTCGAGACTTGGCGTTTTTCTCATGTTACCTTTAAGACTGGGGGAACCATACTGTAACCAGTTTTTCAGGTGCCCGAGGTGCCCGGTTTTGTTTTTCTCGTTATTATCGTTGCTTCTTCGGGTTGGGGGTGAAAACTGCTGTCTCCTTTACTTACTTAGTGCTAGGAGTTTATTTCCTCGCTTCCGCCGACCCGCCCTTCATGCGGACCCTTCCCGCGAAACCTAATCTCCAAGTGGAAACCGCGTTGAATCTTTATTTGGGCTCGGGAAAAAGCTGCACCGATGGTCCATCATCACATGTGCTAGATCCTGATACTCCACTAAGACTTCATGTGCGTAAGTGTGCTTGGACGTTAGTTCGGCGATCGTAAGGTTAGCCTGGAAGATAGCATACGAAGACTTTATACTCGCAGCAGGTAAAAAGTACCCGAAAATGCACGTCCTAATCTGCAATTTCCATTGGAGTAGAAGTCAAAAATACACCAAAAACTTGCAGCTGCATATTCGGGTACTTCATGCTTGTCGCGAGTACATATATATATATATAGGAATATTCTTATCCATACGGGGATAATGGCTTGATATATCGTTAATTGGCGTTGGAGTTAAATATTGGTTATTGTGGTATGGACTTGATAACCCTTCAACACCATTAATTCCTGTTACTTTGAATCTTTTATAAGTTCTACTCTAGCTAGGATTCCCAGTTTCTAGATGGGTTTTGTCGTCATTTATTGTTGCCAGGAGTCCGACCGAAGGGATGGGGTTACATAGCTGACACGCCTTGGCAGGGCAATATCGGACCCCTTTCGCCAAGAGAATAGCAACGGTTAAACTTTCAACTCATCCTCCTCTTCTTTTTTCTGATAATCCACCGGCCTCCTCATGGATTTTTGTTTCGCCGTAGATGCGCCACTGTACTTACTTACGTACTGGTCGTAGGAATGTAAGTGGGGTTGCAGAATGTAGTCATCGAAATGGCTGGATGGCTGGTATGCTGCCGGTACTCTACATGTACCCAAAGTACAGTTACGTGCATACTGCAAAGACAACCCAGGCTTTATTATAACACCATAAACAATTGTCGTTTATTAGTTTACTATATCCATCTGCTTACATGTATTTTCTGATCCTATCTACTCTAGCACTTGCATGCACATAGCCCTCTGCCCGCAGAGAGAGCCCCTGCTCCTAATAAACAGTAGTCAATCTACACACCAGCTCCTTAATATAAGGCTCATATAGGTCGATAGTACCGCCACCAACCTCCCCCTGGCCTCGCCTGGGACCCAAGTGATGCCTTTGCAGTTTTGGTCGAGGTTCCCGCTTGTCAGTGCGACAATAACGCATGCAAGGTGTATGCAGTCCTGTTTCCGGCTGGCGGTCATCCAAAATCTTGGAGGCGACACTTGCTAGTAAAACCTAGTGCGTTCCCGCCGCAACTTACTCTACTTGTATATACCAACCTTTCTTCTTGACTTTTTTGTTTTGCAATTTTTTCGTTGCGTTCCTTCGTCAGTTTTGGGGTGCTTTTTCCGGCTCTTCAGCTGCTGTTGGTTGGTTAGGCCGCTGTGCGGTGGTTGGGAATTGATAGCAACAAATACAGTTCCTCTCCTTTGCTATTAGTACTCTATTCTTTCTATTGCCTGTCTTTTTTGTTTCCTGCTAGGGCAAAAAACGAAACTCAGTTGGACCACAATAACACGCCAAAAAAGCGACCACGGACCATCAGCAATATATCAACCTAGCGGGAGAGAAAAAAAGATTGCGTTCATGTTCTCGTCTGCTCAGGACCCCTAAAGACAGAGTCTTTACCCTTTTATTCTTACAAAATTCCTTTATATTTCACATCTTCCTTATTGTTATTTTTATTTTGGTCAAAATGGATTCAAGAGCCGACAAAGGACCTCCACCGGATGGCCCGATGCCGGGCGGCCCAAATATTGCCAGCTTGCAGGTGCGGATTATAATATTGGTGTTGACGGGGATCAACATTGTTTCTGCGGCCGCGATGGCGATGAGGATATTATTGGACGCCAGGAATGCATGCAGCCGGAGAAGGATGAGGTGCAGCGGTGATTCAGCAGAGATGGGGCGGATAAGGGTGCACAGGTCGAATACGATAGACCAAAGGGCTAGTGGGAATCGGAGTGAGTCATCGAAGACAAAGCTCGTGGGAGGAGGACAGGATGGGAGTTCGGAGGCATGGTGGAAAATGATTCCGGCATTCGATGTGTTCCCGCTGGTGCTGGCAACGACAATAGTTATCCAGGGAACCATGTTTGCGGTGGTAGAGGGGGAAGGGTTGAAGATGAGTCCGTTTCAAGGGAACTGCAGGTATCTTTCGGAGGTTGCTTGGGTTGGTGAGTTGCTTTCTTTCTCTTGATTAATTGGGATCAATTTTATGGTATTTTGATCATTGGCTGATGCGATTGAAGCCCTATGGATAACGCCTTACATCATCTTATCGTTTACCATTGAAACCGCTATCCGTGCTCTCTCCCAGCCCCGCTTCCAGCCTCGCTCGGGGAAATCTATCATATACTGCGTTTTATCTGCGCTCCTTCTCACGATACTGACATGGATACCTTCCCGGGTGATGCCTGAGGATTCTGCTCAAGACTTCTGCGATGGAGAACTGATGGCATTCGTTGACCAGTTTTCTGCAGGCGGGTTGGGTATCATGGTTGCGCTTTTGCCCATTGCAGTGTTTATGGGCGGGGTGGTGCTCATGCACTTGAGCAAAGATATTGCAATTGATAGAGAAGAGAAGATGGCTTCCAGCAGAACGGTTTATTTTATGCTGATCAACGTTTTGCAATGGGTATGATATGACAATTGTTAGGTGGAAATGAGATATTTGGGCTAATGATAGATAAACCAGATTATGATGGTACCAAACTATGTTTTGACTGCTCAGGACAGCCCCGAGTATTCCACATCTGCACTAGCAACCGTTATAGCCAATATTGGAGGAATAATCTCCTGCGGTCTTTACATCTATTTAAGGACCAGAAACATGCCCGCTGAGCTCGACGACGAACCAACACCGACAATAAGGCCACTAGAGAGGGCCCCTAGTCGACACCCAACAGCTTTAGAAAAAGAGTTGAGTATTGTAGTCAGCGAGCCCCACGACAACCGCGATGACCGCTCCATGAGTAGCCGCCCCGCACTTGCCTCGATCATCAGCGAATACTACGACATGCATACCATCTCTGAGATCCCACGTAGCCCCACCATAAGTACGCACTCAGAGCGGGAAACAACATCCATACTCCGGATGCCACCCAGCCCCACTAGCCAGTACTCCAAGGACCGCCGCTCCTCCCGCGCACCCTCTATATTCTCCCAGTACACCACGCACAGCTTTCGACGGCTCGGAGATGAAATCAACCACATGATAGCCGGGCTCCGAAACCAAACCACCCCATCCGCCGAGAACACCTCAGTGACACCTCCTCCACCAGCAAGCACCAGAAAACAGTCAACAACCTACACCATCTTCCCGCCCAACCCCGACCGCCCACCCACCGCCGCGTCTAGCACCGCATCGGTATCAAAGCTGCCAGTACCACGTACGCTGCTGCGGGCACCAACTAGACCCTCGCGAGCAGCGGTCCCGACGATAAATCTCGACCGGCGGCAGTCGAACTTCAAGCAAGAGCGGGCGCAGTCGTCGCAGTCGTCGTCGCATTCGGGGTCACTAAGGATACCCCCAAAAGCGAGAGTGGGGGCGCCGTTCGAGGTGGCGATACCACCGAGACCTGATAATGGCGATGCGGAGTCGTTTATGGAAATCTTGATATGGAAGAAGGAGACTGGCGCGGATCCGGACAATCGTGTGTAAAACTGGTTTAGACTTGGAATATATATTAATTCTTTTTCTTCCTCTTCTTTTTTTCTTCTTTTTTATTCTTTTTTTTCTTTCTGGGTTGTGGGCTGGGTGGTTTGTTATTATTAATTCTTTTCTTCTCTCTCTCTCTCTCTCTCTCTCTGTTATTGTCGGTCGAGGTGGCCTGGCCGCGCCTGCGGCTTTATCGGGATCGTCGGATTCTTCCCTGTCTGGAGATGTTGACGGACATCGATATATCGCTCTCTTTACTCCACCATACCGTGCACCGGCTCCTTCATATTTCCGCACCCCGCTCTCCGATTCGCTTCATACCTGTATCTATTATCCAAAGCCACCGGCAACCACTTTTTTCTTTCATTTCACTTTACATAGGGTTTTCTTCTTTCCCCGCCTCGCACTGGTGTTTCTCTCCAAGAACCTCAGGGCTAGATTTTTGCGTTACTGTATATAGTCATATTTATAGAATTCCTGCCATTTCGGGATTGGGCCCTGCTTGTTGAAATTGTTACTGCGCGTCATGCATTGGTGGCATTGTGGGTCCGAGTATATTCCGAACGCCCGAGCAGAGTACAGAGGGTGTCTATACGACGGGTATTGGCGCATATATATATATTTTTGGCGCTACTATTAAGGTACCCCCCAGCAAAGCATCTAAAGGTATGTGGTGTTGGATCATAGAAGATCACTCGGACGAGGAGTCTTCATGTGTGGGCCGTACGTACGTTCTCAGTTTTTGAGAGTATATATGGGATTCTTGTTAGATTAAAAGGAAAGATCGAGTTATAGGTATCTCTGTTCATGGAATGTGTTGAAAATTTGGTCAGCAGGGAAATGACCGAGTGATAGCGTGTGACGCGTGCGGGATGAAACTTTCGCCAGCGATTGATGAATGTGCAGATGCTGGTGGTACTTGTAGTCAAAGAGGGTAGATTGAGACGTTTTGATTTGCGTATATCAATATTGCCTAAAATAGATTGTAACAATGTACAAAAGAAAAGATATTTATTGAAAAGAAATTCCTCCATGGATCTAGGCTCTATATATACTTGCACCCTTACACTCTTAGTACCAATTCAACCAACTAAATAAACTGTTGGTATCTCCAAGATATAACTATCTTTATTTGTTTTTCCAACGCCTTGCACGGTTCACTATTCCCATCGTTCTCCAGATTCTTTCTCTATCCGCTCTGAGAGGAGCTTTGCAACATTCCAATGACTACCATCATTTGCACGTCTTAGGGCTATCAAGGCCTCCCCCGCACCGGCGCCGCTATCCAACAAGAGCTTTACCATGTCCAAATAGCCTGCAGTAGATGCGTATGCCAGGGCTGTGTAGCCCCGATACATCCCATTCACATTGGTACCGTTGTCCAGCAAGAGCTTTAACATATCCAAATGCCCGCTGGCAGCCGCCAAACCCAGAGCTGTGGAGCCCCCAAGACGATTAAATCACTTCGACGTATCTGCGCCATTGTCCGACAATAGCTTTATAATGTCTAGATGACCGCCTTCAGCTGCGTAGGTTAGGCTTCCCCGACCGGCTAGAGAAATTGCGTTCACGTCAGCACCGCTGGCCAAAAATAGCTTTACAACGTCCACGTGACCGCCTTTAGCTGCGTAGCTCAGGCTTCCCCGATCGTAGTAATCACTTGCGTTTACACGAGCACCGCGGGCCAACAGTGCCTGTACAACGTCCAGATGGCCGCCTTCAGCTGCGTAGCTCAGGCTTCCCCGACCGTACAGATCACTTGCGTCCACAAAAGCACCGCGGTCCAACGATAGCTTCACAATCTCCACATGCCCGCCTTTAGCTGCGTAGCTCAGGCTTCTCCGGCGGTGTTGATCCCTTGCGTTCACATCAGCACCGCGGTCCAACAGGAGTTGTGCCACATCGAAGTCGCCGTTCTCAGCTGCCAGTTGCAAAGGCGTTCTACCACGATCATCCACTTGCTGATTGATGTCTGTTCTTCTTATAACTATTTCCAAAATATCAAGGTGTCTTGACCTGATAACACCAGGATATAGTTTCGCCCACGGAAAGGTAGTCTTATAGGGTATATCATGCAGCAGAAGCGTGTCGACCACCTCTACGCACCTGGCCTCGAAGGTTAAATAAAGAACTTCTTCCTCGTCTAGACCCTCTATAATACGGCCATTTCGTAACAATACACCGGCCGCTTCGAATTGTTTATTTTCCATCGCTAGTCGTAATGATTCTCTGATCTCAGAATCACTTATCGGCCCAGAATCCAGGAGCCTTTTAATGGCAAGACAATAACCATTTACTGCAGCTTGTGTGAGCAGAGAAGAGACTGATTTCTCCGCCGAATCCGAGAAAAATTGGCCGACGCATTTTTTCTGCGGTTCTTTCCCACCACTTAGATCTAAATCCACTCCAAGTAGCCGAAATTCCTTTTTCAAATTATCAACCTGGCAGTTGTACCCATCCAACCATGGTGTTTTTAAAGCGCAAGCCGCGGTCAATCGATCCTTTGGGGCCGCAACGAGGAGGGCTTTTAAAAAAGATATCCCTTCTTTATCTTTACACATGTTTGATGCTTCCAGGAGATCTACTGGAAACTCTGCATGGCCGGAGCAATATTTCCTCAGGAGTTCGTCGTCAAGTAATCTTATTACCGGGACCCATGTTGAAGAGGTAACGTAGCCAGCGCTCAACTCAGAGTCAGAGTAGGGATCGAGGTCAGATTCTGGTTCTGTATCGGTCGCGCGGCGGCAAAACGGCGCCTTACAAGTCGCGATCTCATGCAATAAAATTCCCAGCGACCACATATCCAAAGCATAAGCCAGATATCGAGCCTTTCCCTTGGAAAAATATCCTAGTAATTCAGGGGCCATATATCCATATGTTCCAACTTGAGATCGTATAGAGGAAGAGTTCTTTTCTCGTTTTGAAACCCCAAAATCAGAAATTTTGACCCAAATAGGGTCAAGACAAACCACAAGGATGTTCTAAAAGAGTGATAGATTTGTTATTCAGGGCGCTTAACGATATATAGTCGTAATCAATGCGAAAAGGTACAGGAGCTTTTACCTGTGGCTTTAAGTCGCGATGATAGATCTTTAGAGAGTGGAGAATTGCAAGCCCCTCTAGGATTTGTTTGGCAATATCTTTCACCTCTAATAAGGGTTTGGGGCCGCCTTCGGCAATATATTTGCTCAAGTCTCCCCCCTCGACATATTCCATCGAGAGAAATATATGTTCGTGGTTTTCATACCAGCCTATAAATGCCACAAAAAGGTGCGGATACTTTTTCTGTTAGTTTTATATCATATATTGGAGGATTGAAGGATTGAAGCTCGAATACTCACTGCTTCTAGTTTGACTAAAGCTAGAATCTCCTGTGAGTGGCATGGATCTATCAGTGGGTTTCGAGCTAGGATTTTAACAGCTCTCAGCTCTCCTGCCCCTTCTTTTTCTTGGAGCCAGACAGATCCACTAGCCCCTACACCGATCCTTTGCTTCTTTTTCCACACCCATTCCGAACTCCCTATTTTGTGTACCACCTTACGGTCATCTTGATGCGTAGTTTCCAACTTGTGTTCTTCGAAAGCCTTGATCAACTCTTCCGGGATTTTTCGGACTAACCGCGCAGGAGAGGCCATACTGTATATACAGCGAGCGGCACACTGCACAGGTGAATGTTTAACGCGGTGTCGCGGGTATCCGTTTGGTCTCACGATTAAGGTTGTGAACGGATACTTGCTGTGGAAATCACGATGAGGTATAAGTGGAGCAGAGCCTTGCTTTCCCCGCCTTTCGAGTATACATAGTAGAGTCAAGTGCATGTGCACGTACTCTACTCTAGGCAGAGTGTTCTACCTACGCACATGTATACACACCTACGCACATGTATACACGTGGTGAAACGGTCTGATTGGGCATGAATGGTGATTGGCCAGCCATGACTGAAGCCAATGAATGAACCTAGCTCCTCTCACTTAAGTATCAAGGTTCGCAATTTTTAGCATTGTATGGGTCTTGGTAGCTGGTTTATGTTTGCATGGACATTGCCGTATACCGATTTGTAACACCGGGGGATGCAGTGCCTCATCTCGGACCGAGTAATTGTTGGTGGTCATAGTATATAGTACTTGTCTCAATCCATGGCTGCTGCTCTGGATATTCATGTCTCGATCCTTCTCGATGAGCTGATGAGGTCGGGGTTAACCGTGAATATACCACTGCATGCCCTGAAGCGCCCTGAAGCTTACTTCAGGGTTAAGCGGGCACAAGACTCCAGGCATTGCTTAGTACATAACTACTTTAGTCATCATCGTGCTCGCTCATTCAAGGGTAGCTGCGTCTAAGCCAAAGGTGGGTTCGCGATTGGGTTTGGCATCTTACCCGTAGAGATCTTCCACCCTCCGTCCTATCAGTCATTGACCTTAATTTAGCTCCTATCCATGAGTTTTGTCAAGATGTGATTGTATAATATCGACTCTGTACTAGTTCATGGTAGAATTTACGAATTTACACACCAAATTGAGTATTGCAAAATTGATAAATTAGAACCGCGGAGCTAGCCGCAAAGCTGCAAGGCGAGAAAGGAGGGTTTGACAGCCGCGTAGCGGCTTGAGAGCCCGACTTCGAGCACTTGCAGAGTAAGCATTATTTTACTACATACATGTAGAGTCGACTGTATGCTTCAGGGCATTGCTTTATATAAGCGTAGCGCAGCTCCAGTATGGTACTGTGTTTCTGCGACCTATCCCGCGGCCGGTTGTCCCAATGAGTCATAGCCGCAACATGCTTCGAGTGATATTCCATGAATGTTTCCACATTCAAAACGGCACTAGCCCGAATCGAACGCACCGACCTCGACAATGAATGTCATACCCACCAAACCCGCACACCAAACCCACCAAACCAAAAAAAATTATTCAGAGCCAATAAACGAAGTCGGCCTTTGCTCCGATCCGTATATGCATACGCCCACCACAGCTTCGCACCCGCTATATATGCACCAGGCTCTCGACTATTCTCCGCTCTACTGTAGAGGAATCCAGTAGTCTGCGGCGAGAATATATACTCACATGCCTGACGGTACAAACCGCAGCTAGTGTTGGACACGAGCCGGATCAAGACGAACCTGGCCTGGAGCTCGATCGAGCTGGCTTGGATTGTGAGAATAAAGGCCCCCTGCAGGCGTTCGAACCCAGGTAGTTTAAGTAGGCTAGCTCGGGCTTGCATTATCATAGTTCAAAAATAGTCATCTCGATTGAGTTCTCATTCCTAAGGGCCCATTCTACATAGGGGTCTATCTTGATCGTATATCTCATTTGCCATTATGGTCTTGATATCAGCGCGGTCCAGAATCGGGCTTTTCCAATCGTGGGTCGAGCGCGTAGTAGGGGCGAGTGGGCGAGTTAAGAATATTCAACTGCCGTGGCCATATATGCCCGGATATAGTTGCAAGATAGCGGAATAAATAGCCAGTGGGACCTTCTAGTCACCCTGGAGGTTGGGGTAGTTTTTTGGATTACCGGGATGAATGGGATGGGGTAGTTCTTTTCATATCACTACAATCATGTCTATATCTACACCTCTATCTACACCCCCCCCCATCTCTACCCCCTACTTCCCCACCACAAAATTCACCACCCTCCCCCCTCCCGCCACCACACTCTTCACCACCCTCTTCCCCGCAACCCACCGTCCCCCCTCCCTAGTCTCCAAAAACCTCTCCAAAACATACTCCGCCGCCCCCTCCCCCGCCATCCTCGCCGCCTCCACCTCCATCACAAGCCTCACCTTCCCATCCACCTGCACCGCACACCTCACCCTCTCCTCCAGCACCCCATCCAACGCCGCAGCATCAACGACCGGCCACCCCCGCCGCAACACCGGCGCCGCCCCCGGCCGCAGCACCGCCCAGCACTCGCTCGCAAACGCCGGCGTGACGGGCGCCATCATGTGCAGCAGCACTTCGAGCGCCTTATACCGCACGCCCACACCAACCTCCCCGCCGGGCTTCAGCGCGTGTAGGGTATTCGTCAGCTTCGTCAGCGTACTGATGACCGTATTCAGCGCATACGTCTCTGCGAACGACGCCGTCACCTCCCGCAGCGCGCTCTGCACCTCCCTCCACAGCCGCTTCTCCGCCGCCATCTCTGCCACCACCGCCGCATCCGGATCACCCGGCACCCCGTCAGTAGCAGTAGCGCAGACGAGCCCCCACACGCGCCCAAACCACCGCTGGATGCCCACAATCCTGTGCTCGTCCCACTCCAGCACGTCCTCGACGGCCGCCTGGAAGAGCACATGCGCCCTCGTTGCGTCCGCGCCGTACCGCGCGATGGTGGCGGCGGGGTCGACGCCGTTGTGCTTGCTCTTCGACATCTTCTCGTAGGTTACGAGGGGCGACAGGTTGTCAGTGCCGGCGATGGTGCCGTCGGCGGCCAGGTCTGACGGCGTGAGGAATTTGCCCGTGGACGGGTGCGTGTAGGTGCGGCCGTGGACCATGCCCTGCGT
This sequence comes from Morchella sextelata, assembly GCF_020137385.1. NCBI lineage: Eukaryota > Fungi > Ascomycota > Pezizomycetes > Pezizales > Morchellaceae > Morchella > Morchella sextelata. The sequence continues at coordinate 212,725 of NW_025408623.1, forward strand.
GATGAGCTTGCGGAAGGGTTCGGCGGCGTTGGCGGCGCCGCCGCCGGTGGGCCAGTGGCCGGAGGCGTGCAGGAACTTGGCGATGAAGCGGGAGTAGAGGAGGTGCAGGATTGCGTGTTCGACGCCGCCGATGTAGAGGTCGACGGGGAGGAGGGAGGTGGATTCCTTAGAGAACAGTCTGCGGCGGGGGGGTTAGTAGGTGGGGTATGGGTGAGAGGGGGTGAGGGGGGGGTACTCTTTCTCGTTATGCGGGTCCACAAAGCGCATGTAATACCAGCTACTATCCACAAACGTATCCATCGTATCCGTATCCCTCTTCGCCTCCCCGCCACAGCTGGGACAACTAGTATTCACCCACTCCTCCACCGCCGCCAACGGACTCCCGCCCCTCCCCTTGACATCCACGCCCTCCGGCAGCCGCACGGGTAGGTCCTCCTCCCGCACTGGCACAACCCCGCACGCACCACAATGCACCATCGGGATCGGCGTCCCCCAGTACCGCTGCCGACTCACCAGCCAATCCCTCAGCCGCCACTGCGTCTTCTCATTCGCCCACTGCTCCCCTAACTTCTCCACAATGGCCTTCTGCGCCTCGTCCGAGGCCATACCAGCAAACTCACCGCAGTCCCCCGACAGGACGCCGTGCGCCGTAAACACCACCGCAGGCGCAGCAGCGCCCGCCGGCGGGAGGATAACAGTCTTGACCCCTTCCCCTGGACAATTCTGCGCCCAGAACGCCGCATCGCGGACATCGTGGCCGGGCACACCCATGACCGCGCCCTCGCCATACCCCTCAAGGACATACTCGGCCGCAAACACTGGCAGCGGCGGCGCCTGCGGGAGGAGCGGGTTCGTTGCCGTTACGCCGGGGAGGCGGAACCCATGCTTTGCTTTCCCGTCCGGCGAGGCGGCCTTGCTCTCCTCGGCGGCCTTCACGAACTGCGCCAGCGCCGCGTTGCCCGCGGCGAGGCGCTGCACGAGCGGGTGCGAGGTGGAGAGTGCCAGGTATTGCGCGCCGTGCAGCGTGTCCGCCCTCGTGGTAAACACCTGCACCGTCTCTGTCTGCGCTGCGCCGTCGACCGTGACCGGGAAGCGGATCTCTGCGCCGCGGCTGCGGCCGATCCAATTCTTCTGCTGCGCGCGGACCCTTTCTGGCCACAGATCCTTGAGGATCTCGAGGTCGTCCAGCAGCGCGTCTTGGTAGGCGGTGATCTTGAGGAACCACTGCTTCAGCAGCTTCTGCTCGACGAGGGCGCCGGAGCGCCACGAGTGGCCGCTGGCAGAGACTTGTTCGTTGGCCAGCACGGTCTGGTCGACGGGGTCCCAGTTGACGAGCGACTCGGCGCGGTAGGCGAGGCCTGCGGCGTGCAGCTTTAGGAAGAGGCGCTGCGTGTGCGTGTAGTAGTCTGGGCTGCACGTCGTGAGTTCCTACCACAATCACCGCCGTCAGCCCACCCACTCGTGAAGGGGGAAGGGGAGAAGGGGGGGGGGGGGGGGGAAAGGTAGGCATACATACTCTCCCCCAATCAAACGCCACGCCCATGCCCTCAAACTGCGTCTTCATGGCCGCAATGTTCTGCTCCGTCCAGCGGCGGGCGTCGACGCCGCGCTCGATGGCCGCGTTCTCGGCGGGCAGGCCGAAGGCGTCCCAGCCCATGGGGTGCAGCACGTGGCGGCCGCGCATGCGGTGGAAGCGCGAGAGCGTGTCGGAGATGGTGTAGACGCGCAGGTGGCCCATGTGCAGCGTGCCCGAGGGGTATGGGAACATGGAGAGGATGTAGAAGCTTTGCTTGTCCGAGGTGGTGGGGGGAGGTGGGGGAGGGTGCTGCAGGTGGGAGCGCCATTTGGCGTCGAGGGCGGGGAAGTCGAGTTTTGGTGTGTTGGCCCGGGTGGTGTTGGGGCGGTGGAGGAGCGGGGGGAGGGCTGTAAGTGTAGGAAGGCGGGCTCGGGGGTGTTGCAGGCAGCGCAGCGCTGGGCGCGGGGCCGCGAGGAGACTGAAGGGGAGGCGGCCGCCCATCTGTACTCTTTCTCTCTCAGTCCTGTATCGCAATTGCGCACTCGACAGACGTGGGCGGGCGTATCTCCACCGTTCTTCAGTGCCGGTGGTGCAATTGCAGTTGCGGTTCAAGTGTGTCTGTCTGTCTGTCTGTCTGTGTGTCTGTCTGTCTGTCTGTGGGTTAGGTGATCCGCATGCAGCACACCCCGCTGTCTTGGCGCTGCGGCTCTGCACCGGGCGAGTGACGGTCTGTGATGCCCCAGTCTCCAGTCTTCAGTCTACAAAGCACAACGCAGATAGGGGCATATCGATCTGATTGCAGTTGGATCTCCCCCTCTCTTCTCGTCCCAACATCCCCAGCATCCCATCCCATCCTGTGCACTGGTTAGGCGCGCGGCACACATCCCATCCCACCAGCCAACCAGCCAACCAGGCAGTGACAGTGACAGTGACAGTGACAGTGACAGTGACAGCTGGGTAATTGCGCAATTCCAGACTCCCTCCCTCGATCAGCCATGACCTGGGGTGTGAGGGTGTGTGCCTGCGCCTGTGCCTGTGCCTGTGCCTGTGCCTGTGAGTGCGAGATTTGTGATGCGAGATTTGTGATGCGAGATTTGTGTGATCTGAGATAGGGCAACACGCACGGGAAATGGGAAAAACTCGCTTATCGTGGTGCGACCGACCCGACCGGTGGCCTGCCAAGGACGATCTCCCTCTCGCCTTCAGGCACCGACCGAGCGACCTCTGACAAGGCCAGGCCAGGCAAGACAAGAATAGAGCATCTACATTCCCCGGGGACCGAAGCTATATACATAGAGTCTACCTAACCCCCCCCCCCTTTCAATTCGCCATGCCGCGCCTCCCCCCCCACCTCCTCCACCGCGCCCGCGCCCACAACCCCCTCCTCCCGCTCCTCCTCCCCGAGTGCCGCGACCCCGCCTCCGCCCTCTCCGAGCTCCGCTGGCTGCGCGCCCACGCCCACGCCACCGCCCAGCCCCTGCGCCCGCTGTGCGAGCGCCGCCGCCGCGGTGAGCCCCTCCAGTACATCCTCGGCACGCAGCCGTTCGGCGCCCTCGAGATCCTGTGTCGGCGGGGGGTGCTCATCCCACGGTCTGCCTCTTCCCCCCCAATTCCCCCCCCCCCCCCTCTCACTACCTTAGGCCTCTGTTGACACAGCACATGCAGACAAGAGACAGAAGACCTGATCCACCGCCTCGCCGCCCGCCTGACCCACACCCACACCCACACCCACACCCACACCCCCCCCGCGCACCGCCCCCTCCGCATCCTCGACCTCTGCACCGGCACCGGCTGCATCCCCCTCCTCCTCCACTCCCTCCTCCCCTCCTCCTCCATCCTAGCAATCGACATCTCCCCGGTCGCCGTGGCCCTGTCCCGCCGCAACCTCGCCCACAACATCGCCCTCGGCGCGCTCCCGCCCGCCGCCGCACACAGTGTTGCGTTCCGGGTCGGCGACGTGCTGGATGTGCCGGGTCTGCTGGGGGCTGTGAGGGCGCATTTCGGCGGGGAGGAGGGGGAGGGGAGGGGGGTGGTGGACGTGGTGGTCGCTAACCCGCCGTATGTTTCGGCGCGGGGGTTCGATGTGGAGACGGCGCGGTCGGTGAGGAGGTATGAGCCGCGGCTTGCGCTGGTGCCGCGGGGTGGTGAGTGGGAGGGGGATGGGGGTGGGGATGGGTTTTATCCGGTTGTGGGGAGGGTGGCGGGGGAGTTGGGGGCGGGGGTGGTGGCGGTGGAGGTGGGGGGGTGGGCGCAGGCGGGGAGGGTGAGGGGTGTCTGGGAGGGGGAGGGGGAGGGGTGGGAGGTGGAGGTGTGGGCGGATTATGCGGAGAGGGGACGGGGCGTGGTGGCGTGGAGAGGGGAGTGGGGGGGTGGGTGGGAGGCGGAGGTGCAGAGTGGGGAGGTGGAGAGGATGAATTGAGGTTTGTTTTGTGAGTGATATATGTGATTGTGAGTGATTGAGTGAGTGAGTGACTTGTACCTACAGCTGCGGACGTGAAGTGAATTGTGCACAAAGACCTTTGAGTGACATGCCTGACTAGACTGGGATATGACCGAAGAACAAGCAAGCAGAGTAAGCTGGAAATAGAACGGAAAAAGAAAAGAAAAGAAAAAGTATCATTCCGATCCCACTACTGTACACCCATCCAAGCATAAGAACTACATGTAGCTAGCTACCCCCTCCCCCGCCCTGCCACCACCTGCATAAAAGCTTGTTACTTCCCCATAGCTCCCACAATCATTGGCCCCCCACATCCCCCCCCCCCCCAAACCACCTCCCCCATCCCAAACACCCACACTACCTCCCCACCCTCACATCCCCCTCCCCCTCCTCATCACTATCGTCCCTAAACCCCTCCTCCAGCGCGCCCGCCTCCGCGCCATCGTCCGGCAGCATCACGCGCCCGCCGCTGCGGCCCGCGAACAGCGTCTGCAGCGGGATGCTCTGCAGGATGGGCCGCAGCGCGATGCGGTACGCGATGAAGAGGATGGTCGCGCAGGTTAGTGTGAGCAGCGAGGTCTGTTTTGTGTTAGTGGGCGGACAGTGGGGAGGGGGGAGGGGAGGGGGGAGGGGAGGGGGGGGGGGGGGGGTACGGTGATGAAGTTGGCGACGGTGCCGGCCATCTTGTTTATTTAGGTGGGCTGGGCGGTGGGGGTGTGGTAATTTAAGATCACGGTGCGGTAGCCTGGGAGTGAGTGAGTGTTTGGGTCTTGGGATTGTTTGTTTGTTTGTGTTCTTCACAGAGCAGAGTAGATTAGAGCTTCGGTGAGCTCGAAACAGGTAGGTAAGTAAGGTCGTCCGGCAGGTAGAGTAGATAGAATAGCACGTAAAGTCACATCATGCACCACCCTAACCTAAACTCAAACCCACGCGTCCCCCAGCTGAAACCTGAGACATGTGGCGATACCCTTGTGACGGACGGACAAGCCTGCCTTACAAAGCATCCAAGAAGATCCATATGCTACTCTAGTCGCTAAGCGCCCTGGGCCCAGGTAGTCCACAGTAGGGAAGGTAGGTAGAGTAGGTAGAGTAAAGAAAGGCACATGGAGGTAGGTGCATACCGTTACTTCTCGAGAAATCCACTATCCCCGCTTCGTTAAATCTTAATTCCGGGCGAGGAAAAGTGTGCATCTGCACGAGTCCGCGAAGTTTGATGCTTGGTCCGGACTTGCCACATACTAAATACGGGGATAGTGGATTATTCGAGAACTAACGGTGCTCTAGAGTACGGTGGTCTGTACTCAACACTCTCTCTAAGCGAGCGAGCGCGACCTTTCAATAGCTAGCTAGCTGCTTCTGGCGCAGATTAGGGGGGGGTAGTAGGGTGCTCTGCTCTCGGATCTATCGTTGTATTTTTAGGTCATGACTTTGATGTTCTTGTGTAGGTACGTCCGCACGGAAGGGGGTGTGAAAGATTTTTTTTTTTAACACCTTCATCTTGTGCCCGTCCAATCAGGCAGGCAGGCAGGCAAGTAAGTGTAATAAGTAGGCAGTCTTTTGTTGCTCGGTGGGTTGTGGTTGTGGTGCCTGCGGCAACGGATTTGCAGTCGAGACTGAAGACTGGTAGTGGATACATCCACATGTCCACTGGCCCCCCCCCCTACAGCAGCCAGCCAGCCAGCCAGCCAGTGAGGAGATCTACCTAGCTAGAGGATATCGAGAAACTTACGCTCGCTCATCAAAACCCGTTCGAGAAACGTTAGATACCTACCAGCTTGTTTTTGTATCGCCATCCAGCTAGCCAGCCGCCTATAGCCGCGTGCACCAATCACGACCACACCGACCGCTACCACCGCCGACCGACCGCTGACCGCTAGCGACTTTCTTTAATCGGAGGGGCTGTTTTTGTGGACAAGGTGGGGAGGTCTCAGGGGAAAAGGAAAAAAAAAAAAAAAAAGAACGGAAACCGAGAAATCAAGGTCAAAAACAAAGATCACACAGAGGGACGGTTCGAAATAAAGTGCTTGCAGGAGGGGCAACAAGCTGCTGCTAGCTGCTTACTCTAGCTACTGCCAATACTGACAGACAGCCCTGAGGCTTGGAAAACCCCATTAACGAACAAGGGTCCTCAACTCAACTCGGGTCAGGGAGGGGGCTTTTTTTGATTCTATCTGGTCTTGTCACCCACACAACGTGCAACCCCCAACATCACCACCCACAACCACCTCTTTCACCTACAACAACCACAACACTCCTTCATCCCCCCCCCCCCCCCCCCCGCGCCACTTACCCATCAACACAAACCCACGCACAAAGGTAAACAAAAAAAAAAAAAAAAACTCCGCTCAGGGCGCGGATGTTAGACCACCAACGATCACCACCTCGATCCCACAGCGCGACAGCACCATCGCCATCCCCGGAGTTTTCCCAAACACCGACGCCCCCGACCCATGTCCAACAACTCCCATGCCGCTCCCCGCTCGTCGGGAGGCGGGAAGTCATCCATCTTCTCGCGGAGTAAGCTTCCAAAGGTAGCAACCTTCTCCAGCTCCTCAAAGGGCGGAGACCCATACCCCCCCATAGATCCGGACAGCTTAAAGAGCTCATCACGGGGAAGCAAGGGACCTCATCATTCGCGCCTGAGCTCAAAGGGCGACAACAACATGCGGGAGAGCCACCACTACACCGGCGAGCCGTCGCCCACGCACACGAACGGCTACTCGGCCGGCAATGTTTCCTCGATCTCGTACGATAGTGTGTCGGCGGATCTCAAAAGGCAGCCCATACCGATTGATCATAGTTTGAGGCCGGTGTCAAGGGGCGATGAACAGGTAACCCCCCATGCGCTGGGTAAGTTTGGCGATTTTCATCAGTACCCACAGGTTCACCCGTCGGTCGAACAGCAGCAGCAGCAGCAGCAGCAGCAGCAGTACTCGCATGGTTCAGGGCAGAGGCCGCAGCCATCTCATTACGAGTCATCGTCGTCCACGGCTACGCTCAACTCACAGCACCATCAACACCAGCAGGGATATGTAGCTTACAACGGCAGTTATCAGCCGCCGAGCCCTTATTCGAATTCAACGTTTTCCTCTCGCCCCCAGGATCCTCACAGTCAACACCAGCACCAGCACCAGCCGCAGCAGCAGCAGCAGCACCACCACTACCAGCAGCCGCAGCAACAGCAACAACAGTACTACGGTTCAAACGCGTCGGAATCTACGTATTCGCGCCCAGGTTCCGACCAGGCTTCAATATATTCCTCAATCTCATCGGCGACCCGGAATTCTATTGTGTCCATCGCTCCGAGCGTAGTCGACCATCTTATCCCGTCTCCGATGAACTTTAGCTCTGCGGATGGATTTGCACTGGAGCGCCCCCGAGACGATCGGGAGGTGGAGCGGATGTTTCAAGAACTGATGGAGAAGAGAGGCTTTTCAGGACTTCCGAAAGAGGCGCAACGCGGAATTATGGCTTATCCGACAAGTAAAAAGTGGATTTTGATCCACCAGGATAAACTTGCAGACTTCCAGGCGGATCAGAAGAGGAGGGCGGCGGCGCAGGCACAAGAGAGAGATCCGGACGAGGGCGGTCCGGAGTGGTATGTGAAGAAGATTCTGGACGGCACGATCAGCGCGAAGCAGCTCGGGAGTTTGAGTGTGTCTCTTCGGACACAACCTATTAGGTACGCCACCCGCCGGGATTTCGTTTTTATTTTGGTAGAGAGTGGCTAATGTTGCGGTGCTCCCAGTTGGGTCAAGAAATTCATTGAGGCCCAGGGACAGGTCGCTCTCACGACTGTTCTCCGGAGCATAAATAATCACACTGGAAAGAACGCCGCCGGATCCGATGCTATTCTCGATCGAGAATATGACATTGTGAAATGTTTAAAGGCGATTATGAACAGCATGTATGGCGCCGAGGACGCATTTAAGCACCACCACTGTGTTTCTGCGCTCACGGCGTCTCTCACCTCGCCCCGAGTGACAACCCGAAAGCTTGTCTCGGAGGTTTTAACCTTCTTGTGTCATTGGGAACGACCAATCGGTCACACCAGTGTCATTGCTGCGCTGGACCAGCTGAAAACCTACCAAGGAGAACATGGCAGGTTCGACTCCTGGCTCAGGATCGTCGAGGTTACTATCGACGGCCGAGGAAAGCTCGGGAGTCTTGTGGGTGCTAGTGAAGAGGTTCGGTCTGGAGGTATTGGAATGGAAAGTTTGCTCATGGAATATGCGCTCGCGACACTATTCTTGATCAATATCATTGCCACCGGCTGTGATGATCTCCATGCTCGTATTCACATCAGGGCACAGCTGAAGGCATGCGGGTTCCAGAGGATCTCGACAAAGATGCAAGGGTTCCAGTACGAACTCATCGACAAGCAGATCCAGAAGTACGAAGATGACGCCGCAACGGACTACGACGAGCTTATGGAAAGGGATGGAGGTAGTATGACAGATAGCATAGAGGGGGATCCAAAGGATCTCAACGACCCAGCTGCCATCGTAGATGCTATCATGACCAAGGTTCAGGGTTCTCAAGCGCAGGACTACTTTCTGTCTTCGCTGCAACATCTATTACTCATGCGGGACAACAACCATGAGGACCGACTGCGCATGTTCCAGCTTGTTGATTCTATATTAGGTTATGTCGTTATGGACCGGCGCCTGCCGGATATGGAATTGAAAGCGAGTCTGAACTTTTCGGTTCAGGCGCTTATGGACAAGCTGCATACAGATGCAGAGGCCCGCCATGCGCTAGAGCAGGCATCCGAGTATCGGCAGATTGCAGAGAACGCGATTGCCGAGCGAGATGCCATGAAGGAGCAGATTGCCATGGGCGCGGATGGACTAATTGCAAAACTACAGCAGCAGTTGGAGGAACAGACGCAGGTAATTGAGATTGGTAGACGGCAAATCATGGGGCTTACCGGAGAGCTGGAGGAGATCAAGCTCGCTCATGCTATGCAGATGCAAAAGAGTGAGCTGGAAACCAGAGAGCTGTATCTCATGCTCCGAGACTCCCAGGATGTAGCAGATGCCGCACACGCGGAGAAGGTCAAAAAGGCGAAGAAGGAAGGAAAGCCTATTCCAGAAGAGCTGAGCGTTGCCCAGATGAAGGGTATCATGGATAGGGAGAAGCTTATGATGAGGCTCGAGACGCAATTGGAGCGCAAGAAGACTGAGTTCAAGCTCGAGGGTAAGGTCTGGCAACAAGAAGTAGCGCCGAGTGATAGGTTGAGGGAGCTCCGGGAACGTATGGACGCCGTTCAACGAGAGGCCAGACAACTAGAACAGGAGCACTTTGAGGAGGCGAAAAAACAACGAATCGCCTCTGATAACTTCGGAGGTATTAATAGCGATGGCGTTTACCACACACCACTCGGGAGGAGGACTTCGTCAGCGCCTAATCTTGCCGAGAGGGAGAGAATGTTGAGAAAGGATGTTGAGCGGGAAGATGGAATTACGGAGGAGAGCGAGGGTGAGGAGAAGGAAGGAACCATTGGAGTTGCAAGAGCAGGAAGAGCAGGAATCATCACCCTTGGGAAGAGAGGAAAGAGACCTATGAGAGGAGGAAGACCTAAGATGCCGGCCGACCAGGCTACTAGATTGTTGGGCGAACTTAAGACTAGGGTTCGTAGGGATTCCGAAAGCGGTAACGACGGGGAGGGTGAATATGAAGACCCGGATGAGGATCCGGTTGCTGGAGAGGATGGGGTCTCCACCGGACGCTCGCGCTCTAGCACCGAGTCCGATTCTCCGAAGACGCCTGTGGACCTTGGCACTGCTGCAACGGGTGAGGAAGCCAAACTTGATGGACCTGCGGCGCCTGTTGTACTTATCCCAGGATTTGACACGAGGGCTCCTCCCCCGCCCCCACCGCCGCCAGGTATGCCAGGAGCCTTCCCCCTTATGGATGGGTTCAAGAACATTGCTCCTCCGCCCCCTCCGCCACCTCCGGGCATGGCTGGATTACCTGGGTTCAAGACCGACTCTCCCGCAGCACATCCGCCACCTTTTGGTATGCCAGGTTTCGGTACTAGTGCCCCACCACCCCCAGCACCTCCTATGCCAGGTTTCGGTACTAATGCTCCCCCTCCTCCGCCGCCGCCCCCGGGCACGGCTGGATTTACTAATGGTGCCCCCCCCCCTCCACCTCCTCCACTGCCAGGCTTCTCAGTTGGTGGGCCTCCACCCCCTCCACCCCCACCACCAGGTCCTGGGGGGTTCAAGATAGGAGGACCCCCACCACCACCCGGAATGCCTGGCATGCCTCCGCCGCCGCCTACGCCCATGGGTATGCTCTATGGCGGAGCAGCTGGTGCGCTGTTCACCGGTATGAGGCCGAAAAAGAAGCTGAAGCCCATGCATTGGGAGAAGCTGGATGGCGTGGAGTACACCATTTGGGCGAGCCGATTCGATAAGGACGCAATGTACGACGAGCTGAGCAAGAAGGGTATCTTGGAGGAAATGGAGCGCCTGTTTGCGTTTAAGGAGGCCAAGATATTGAAGAAATCCGCTGGTGCGGCCGAGAAGAAGAAGGAGTTCCTGGACTCGTCGATCGTCAAGGCTTTCCAGATTTCTCTGTCCAAATATGCCAATATTCCTGTTGACCAGCTTGTCAAAAAGATCCTGTCTTGCGACAAGGATATGCTTGATAACTCGGCAATCATGGACTTCTTGCTGAAGGACGAGCTTTGCATTATCTCTGATAACCTGTCGAAGAACTTGACGCCTTACAGCATCGACTGGACAGAACCAGATGCTGAGAAGCAGAAGCGAGAAGCTGATCCCAACGAGCTACGTAGAGAAGATCATATCTTCTTGGAGACGGCCTACAATTTGCACCACTACTGGAAGGGTAGGATAAGAGCCTTGGCGTTGACAAGAAGCTTGGATCCGGACTACACAGAGTTGCAAGGCAAGCTGCACCAGATCGTCAAGGTTGCAGACAAGGTCCGGGGCTCGAAGGCGTTCCACGGGGTGCTCAATGTAAGTTACTCTTTTTACTAAGTTTAAGGTTTGGCGCTAGTACTAATCCGTGTTTACTAGGTTATTTTGACGATGGGTAATTTCATGAACGATACCAATAAGCAAGCTTCTGGTTTCAAGCTTGGAACACTCTCCCGATTGGTTAATCTGAAGGATGATAAGAACCAAAGGTCTCTCATGGACTATATCGAGATGTCGATCCGTAACAAGTTCCCTGAATGGCAATCTTTCATGGATGACTTGCACGAATGTATCGCGCTAGAGAAAGGTTTGTATACAGTTGTTGAACCCCCGTATGTGCAAGTAAAAGAAGCCGTGACTGACGAAGCTGTGTAATAATAGCCGATGTGGATAACTTGATGCAGCAAGCAAAGAGGTTCATCGACAATATCCATAACATCCAGGCCTCTGTCGACGCCGGAAATCTCAGTGATCCGAAGAAATTCCATCCTCAGGATCGTGTCTTGCAGGTCGTATTACCGCTCTTGCCCGAGGCGAGAAAGAAGGCGGGATATCTTAAGGATCACTTGGATGCCATGACGAAGACGTACAATGACCTTCTTACGTATTATGGCGAGGACCCGGCGGATGAACAGTCGAGGAAGAGGTTCTTCAAAATGATTGCGGACTTCTTGAAGAATTACAGGGTAAGTTTTTGCCCTTTTCGCGGGAGATTTTGAGCGGGGTATTGATTCTGTGCTAGGCGTCAAACAACAAGAATTTGGAACTTGAGGACGATGAGAAACGACGAGAGAGGAGGATTAAAAACCAGCCCACGGTGCCGGGGGTCGGCATATGTCAACTTCCTCCCAACAAATCTGGTGCTATGGATGCGCTGCTTGAGAAGCTTAAGAAAGCCGGTCCAGCGGTTCGACAAAGACGCCGTGATCAGTACAAGGGCCGCAACGGCCGAACAGCGTCAGGTACACGAACAGTGTCTAGCCAGAGTATCCCTGGGGAACCTACATCTGGTGGAGAATCAGCATCACCTGAGATGCCCCTTACACCGATGACACTCCCAGTTATTGAGGCGACAGAGGAAGAAAACTCCTTAACATCCAGGTCGCAGGAGATATTAATGCGGTTACGTGAAGAGAACAGTGGTGATGGTGCAGCCAGTGGAACAGCTGGAAGTCTTCGTGTGCGAAGAAGAAGGGCCAGCGGAGACGATGTAAGAAGGGAGAGGAGGAGAAGACAAGGGAGCAACGTGTCGGCATCTGGCACAGATGCTGCTCTGGAGGGAGAGGATACAGAGAATCAGGATGAAATGATCGCAAAGGCGAAGTTAGCGTTGATGAACATGCGAAGAGGATCAGAGGCGGATGTAGAGGAGGATGCTGCGGCTGGAATGCCAACACCCACAACGATTGTATCGCCGCCGTCACCAAAGCTAGAAAAGGCAGAGCCAGTCGTTGCGGCACCTGAGTAGTGTACTTTTTTGGTCAAGGGTTTTGTGGTTTGGTTTTCCTTTCTGTTTCCCCCCGCTGGGGTTTATTTCTTTATCAGCCCTCGCCTCAAAGTGGGGGTAATTAATGGGTTTCTCGTTCTCTACGGGTCTGTGGTTTCTTTATGTTTTTTTTTCTGTGGGGGTTTCCTAAAGTTGTTTTTATTATCCCTATTCTTTCTGGTTCTTTGTATATGGAAATTTTTCTTTCCGTTTTGCCTGCCCGATATCTTCCTTCTTTACTGGCATGGCATAGCCTGACACCGGCCGAACATTTTACCCACTTTCCTTTGTCTAATATCTTTTTCGTACTGGACTCTCTATACTTTGTCGGAATGTTCTGGGATGGTCGGTTTAGTCTGGTCCCGGCCTATACATAGTTCTTGTGTCACTTCTGTAATGACATATTTGTTTAGTTCCCATTACGGACACAGTACATATGCGCTCCTTCACTCCCTTCCCCCCCCCCCCCCCCCAAGCTCGGGTTTTATTTTTCCTTATTGTTCAATATCCTCTTTTTAGTCTGTTAATTTCCTTACTGCCAGGTGGATGGATGGGTTGGTTGGTTGGTGGGTCGGTGGGGTGGGTGGGGTTGTTTGGTAGCTTTTCTTCTTATTTCTTACCTATTCTTCTTCTGTGGATTACGCTGTATTTTAAGGGCCTACCATAGGAGGGTGATTTTTTTCTATTCCTTATCTAAGTCTATATAATTGTTTAGTTTACTGTTAGCTGTCGATACCAAAATTGAATGCAGTATGTAAAGAGTAAGGGGGGGTGCGTAGACTTTAGTTACGTATACGTTTCGGGCAAGTAAGGAAATGGTTTCGTTGGGCGAGTGATCTGCTGTGACTCGGTGGGAAGTTAACTAATCCGTTATTGGCCATCCTTCATCAGGCGTCACTCGAACCTTTGGCGAAACGAGTGATAGCAGATGAAGGTAGTTTGGGCTAGGAGGTATCTAATACCTGCAGGTAGCCTAGAGGGCTCTAGGTTTAAATTCTATCTTTCCCTTTCTTTCTTTCTTTTAATCACGATACGTAAGTTTGCCGCCGCGAGCTCTGTGAAAAAAAAAAAAATGCCCCTGCCCAGGAGCTTGTGTCTTGGCGCTAGCCAACCCGTCAAGTATTACTTCCAGCGAGTAGAGATTGTGTGGGCGAGTTTGTCTAGGGGTAGACGGCTCGTCATGGAGGAACACTGAGTATTTGAATCCCGTGACCATTAGTAGGTCATAGGTTTAATCCTGGGGTTGATTGATTGATGGATTGATGGATTGATCGCTGTAAAAAATACTCTACAGTACTATTTGTATTTCTCATATCATACTTCATGTACTCTTCGCTTAAAGATCTGATGAACCCCTCTGTCAATACATAATACTCCATCTTAGTACTGAGAAGGGTTCCACATACTCCAAAATGAGGCCTTATTTTGCTATTCAGTTGAACAAGGTATTAGTTCAAACAAAAAGTGTGAACTGCCGACTTGAGCGGTTTCGGAGTGCTACCTTAGACCATCTTTTTTGATAAGCCAATGGAAAGTTTGAAGGTTTTTCTCCACCGGGAGAGGAGTCTTTAGATAAAAGGGAATGTTTCGTGTCCCTCAATCTTGCCCTACTAAGTAACTCCTTCGAGCCTACTCTTTGCACATATACTCACGCATTGATTAAGTCGTGAAAATCATTGGTAGCAACGATCTCACAAAGTTTCTCGGGATTTAGTTAACGCGCGAGTAGATGTCTTAATTTGAGTTCTTTCAGAATGTTTTAAAAAAAAAAGAACTGAGACTATACCATGTATGCTAAACGAAAGATTCAGTCTGATCCTAGGTTCATGACACCATATCGCCCCAGTTTCTGCATACTACGTATGCATATAATTAAGAGTCATCAAATTCGTAATATTTGAACCATTCGAACCAATTTGGAGATTAGATAATATGTGGTGATTGAATTTCATAAGACAAAATGAACTGTTTGCTTGCCCAGACCTGTAGCGGTGATAGTATCATAGCTTTGTCTGTGATAAGGTTCACTAAGCAGATATAACGTTGTTCACTCTTATAAAGTCGACGGGGGGAGATGTCTCGTGCCTCGAGGCTCCCAGCCACTCCGAAGGAACCCCATAGCCCACAAGACGTATACGCCTAGGTTCAGTATAACCTCGCCTCGAGCGGGCTGGAGGTCCTTGAAAGTAGTCAGAACACTTGAGACAAGCATAAACGCTGCCTCGAATCGGTTCCCAACTCAGGCACGGGTGATCTTGATGTATTCGTAGTGTTGTTACAAGCTGCTACCCATCTAATTGTTAGGCGACGCTTTAATAGTCATATTCAGGGTCAAAGACAGAGGGAACATCGAGAAAATTCTAGGCATATACGTGTCTAACTCGGCACAGCTCGAATAAGAGGCTAGGCCCCCATCGAAGTAGATACAACTAGACACATCCCTCCTCCTTGCCTCGTGGTGCCTCGAGTTGCCTTGTGGATCATACCGCCGATTCGCCTTCACTGTACATTAATTGATATTTCGGTAGTTAGAACTTGGAACGTATAGATGATATCGATGAGCTCAAGGCTCCCCTGTGTATTTACTACCCTTGCATTATCTCAGCAGCAATGCGTTGTTTCTGCTGCTACATACATCCAGGATGATGATCATCCCAGTAAGAGTGATCAAGGACTCCGCAATGGCTCCAATAACCAGTGGAGTTAATTGGGGTAATGAATCTCGAGCGAAATCGTAAGTCCGACAGCTTGGAATTCTGTTGGCATGTTACCTAGGAATATTGTGAAGGCTATACTCCTCAGCTCGAAACGTAGGTATGTCCCAATCACCGATGAAGGGATAGGGCCTATTATACAGCTTTAGACTACATACATCGTGATGGGATCCTGAAATGTAGATGTAGTCTGAGATGATAACGTGTTGTTTTGAGCTAAGCTTCGAAGTACGTAACTCGAGTGAGATATTATGAAGTGGCCCAAAAATAAGGCCAGGTTACTAGCTGCATATATAGCGTAGTGTCAACCTCAATGTCTCAACTTAAACGCTCTGCCCCTGGTTTACGACATAGAGTTCATGTATGCATGCCTTAGTACATACAGGTAACATGGGACTTACTCCGGAGTCGGGACGGGCAATAAAGCTGCAGGCAGGGGCTCGATTTGGTATGGCCCCCCACTACACCCAGAGGTCGCTATATTTACCATCAAAAGTTATTTTCAGGCTCTTGCCTTCTTTGAGTACATGTATGCACTTGTAACTTGTTAGACCAGTACACATTTCCTACCTGAGTGTATCCTGATAGCGCACAGAGAACAGTACTACGTTAAGTATATTTTTGCCTTGATCTTCACGAGTATTTATCTTTCTTTTATTTTATTTTCTTTAAGCAAGCGATCATCATGATCAGATATAATTCACATCCGAGTTATTCCTCAGAAATTGAGGGGTTATGATTGCTTGCAATTGTAACCTGACATTTCGGGTCGTGAAAAGGTATCTACACAGAAATTGCTCACTGGGTATAGAGATAAGTAGACTACGATATCCGTCTATCAGTGTCATCACAACTAGACGAAAGGCAATCTGACGCTTCATTGCTCGTAATGTTAACAGTCCCCTGCTTGGCAAACGGCTAGCTCCCGAAGCCGCATGGATCCTTGGCAAACATAAACTGCACAGGCACACGGAACAGTCTAGCTAAGATTGTAGCAAGGTGTATCCTGCATATCAAGATTTACAGAACTGTTGTCATCGGAGTTTGATGGTGGGGATAGGCAATTACGGAGCTTGTTGCTCTTGTTCCTACTAATCAGACTCTAGCCTTACGATTCCGAAGTCCCCGAACACGCCTCCTTCGATAATTGTTCTTCATAGAGGAAATTTATCCAAGTTAGAGCTACCAGTGTAGCTAATAATTGATTCAATTATCGCAGGATACACTTAGAGCCCGAGTGTTTTTTGATTATGGCGCATTGCACTTTACGTGTTGCATGTTCGGTAGGAACGTCAACGCCGCCGCAAACCCGAAAACCCCCTTCCAATGGTGATTCCAAAGCAACGAACAGTCAATTTCAAGTCCAATTGCTATTTATGAGTGACTTGTCATGATCCTGAGCGATTTCTCGGCATATTTCGGTATCGTTGTCGTCACTGTGGGGAAGATCCCCTGGATCCCGCGCCCACATCGGGCGTAGCTTGCCGGAACGGAACAACCACGATTGCGATACCTGATTCCGAGGCTGCCGACGAAGCTAAAACCACAACCATCGGAACAACTGAGTGAAAGGGCAACTTTCAGTGCAATTTTCTTGAGCCGCGCTACTTGCCTAACTCCCCGACAACATCGTGAGGTCGACACGCGCGCTGGTGCTAGTGAATTGAAGATAGAAGAAGTAGCTCAATATGTTAGCTAATGTTATTGTTAACGTGCGACGGAAGACTTCCCAAAACTGTGTTAATTTTGAAGATGATAGGTAACTGGTTCTTTACAAGAGTATGGCGCGAGATGCTGAGACGATTGGTGTATCCACTATGTGAGGACATTTCTTTGCTGACGCTACAAGATGTGCCACCTTTGGGCTTCTCAAAGAGAGGTTCCGGTTTGTGCGCATCAATTGGTCGGTTTTCTCAAGCTCCTCACACCATACATTCGTGTATGGTGTCACTGAATTGGAGAGGGAAAGGACAGATAGTAAATTCAAGGCAAACTCCAAAGAGGGCATCGCCTTGTAGAAGTCCCAGACATTCCTTTAGTGGGGCGAGAGAGGGGATTGCCGCCAGATGTTTGTCTCCCGACGTGTACCCGGGAGTTTGTCCATCTTGTTCCGCTGGTAAGGGTTTCGTTGCGCCATTGCTGAACGGATAGCCGGTAAGGGTGCTGCAACTACTTCCGCCAACCCGTGCCAAGGTGTCAGGGCTGATGCACCTTATCGATAAAAAATGCGGGGGAGCCAGGGTGCAGTTTCACACCAGAGAGCTCACGAGCGCTAGACCATCTTGAGCTGACCCGACGTATCCCCGAGAGATATTTGCCGTACTGGCGTAGGTGGTGGGTTACGCTAGTTGAGGGGTCTTGCTAGTGATGATGACCTTAGAATTGCTTACAGAATTATTCTTGTAAGACGG
This sequence comes from Morchella sextelata, assembly GCF_020137385.1. Taxonomy (NCBI): domain Eukaryota; kingdom Fungi; phylum Ascomycota; class Pezizomycetes; order Pezizales; family Morchellaceae; genus Morchella; species Morchella sextelata. The sequence goes on from NW_025408623.1 coordinate 230,245, forward strand.
TGTGAATAGCGGGAACGCACTTCTCCGTAGGATATAGCTGGTGTTTGTATGATATCGACAGGGTTTCTTTGGTAAAGTATTTAAAGTGCCCACAAGCCTGGATTCTTTTGAAATCACCATCAGCATCACTCATCACTTTCACACACTCATCTCATCAGCTCATCGATTCAATTTAGAATCGATCCTACTACGCATCAGATCATCCAGTCTTGAACAACCTGCCGGTCGTTCCCCGTTTCTATTACCGGTACGCATGCATTGCTTCTTCTGCCTATATTCCCATCGCTGAAAATCAGCATATAGCCGAACAGCTCCCCCGCTTCTTCATATAACTGTACTGACATTCCTCTCGCAACTCTCATAGCTACACACAGCTTCAAGTAGTCAACTACATCTAAATCTTTCAACATGGTATTTGCTGCTCCTCTACGCTCTTCATCCTCTCTTTTGAGACGACAATTCCTCCGTCCTTCAGTCCTTTCAGCGACAACCGCTAGAAAAACAGCTTTTGGAGCTATCTCTGGAGCTCGTACGCTAACAGCAACCTTCAATCCACAGGTCAAAGTTCTCGCAGTTCTCTACGACGTAAGTCATTCACCAAATTTTGTGTTCTGGTTCAGAAACTGATTGTAGCGCAGGGTGGTCAACACGCCAAGGACGTCCCTGAGCTTCTCGGAGCCAGTGAGAACGAGCTCGGTTTGAGGAAATGGCTTGAGGACCAGGGTCACACTCTCATTACCACTTCCGACAAGGAGGGTCCCAACTCTGTCTTCGAGCGTGAATTGGTCGATGCTGAGATCATCATCACAACTCCGTGAGTTTCCTTTATATGGCTAAGTTTGAGGTGAATAGGAACTGATATCTTTTGTAGTTTCCATCCTGGATACTTGACCGCCGACCGTCTTGCTAAGGCCAAGAACCTCAAGCTTGCCGTCACCGCCGGTATCGGGTCTGACCACGTCGACCTCAATGTTGCCAACAAGACCAACGGCGGTATCACCGTCGCTGAGGTTACTGGATCTAACGTTGTCTCCGTTGCTGAGCACGTTGTCATGACCATCCTCGCTCTTGTCCGCAACTTTGTTCCTGCACACGAGCAGATCCAGGCCGGTGAATGGGATGTTGCCGCTGTCGCCAAGGACGAGTATGACCTTGAGGACAAGGTTGTCGGAACTGTCGGTGTTGGCAGAATTGGAGAGCGTGTCTTGAGACGTCTTCAAGGATTTGAGTGCAAGGAGCTCTTGTACTACGATTACCAGGTTTGTATTTCTCGCTGATGTATAAAAACCTAGCTGACAATTTGGTAGCCTCTGTCTCCTGAGCTCGAGAAGGCTCTTGGTGCCCGCCGTGTAAACACCCTTGAGGAGCTCGTTGCCCAGTGCGACGTTGTCACCATCAACTGCCCTCTCCACGAGAGCACCAAGGGTCTCTTCAACAAGGAGCTCATCTCCAAGATGAAGAAGGGCTCATGGCTCGTTAACACCGCCCGTGGTGCTATCGTCGTCAAGGAGGACGTCGCTGATGCCCTCACCAGCGGACACCTCCGCGGATACGGTGGTGACGTTTGGTTCCCTCAGCCCGCCCCTAAGGACCACCCCCTGCGCTACGCCAAGAACCCCTTCGGTGGCGGAAACGCTATGGTTCCCCACATGTCTGGTACCTCCATCGATGCTCAGAAGAGATACGCTGCTGGTACCAAGGCCATCATCCAGAGCTACCTTTCTGGAAAGCACGACTACCGCCCCGAGGACTTGATCGTCTACAATGGTGACTACGCTACCAGGTCTTACGGACTGAGGGAGAAGAAATAAATCTTCGGTCTGTATCAGGGAGCATGAAATTATATCATTGATGTTTGTGTTCTGTTTCATATTGTTGATTTTTGTATGAAAGCTCAAGCCGGTGTTTTATTTTGTTTATGTTATGCTGGATTTGATGGGATTTATATGGGAAATTTTATGGATGTATATTAAGGTTGAATTGAGCTAAGCTAAAATCTGATAAAAAAATTTAACCGGGAATGAATCATAACCAATCACTCGAGTGGGCTTTGGGCCGCGAAATAAACAGTGAATAATTGGACCCATGCAAACGAACGTAATTCGGTTACAACTCACCACTTTCTAATCTGAAAGTGCAAAAAATCGCACTGAGTCAAGTTGCAGTTGCGAGTAATTAGCCGGTTCAGGTGATATAAACTTTTTGACAGACCCAGAAATCGGAGTCTTCCTTTTCATATTGGCACATACCAAGGGCAACGCTAACGAGGCTTTGGAGATTCAAGACAACGCTTTGTGAATTCATTTCTGTAAAACGGAAATCCGCATCCCCAAGTTAAGGTATCCTAGCCTTTCAATGACGAGTGATAGTATATGACGCAAACGGACGACGTAGTAACATGGCGCTAATAGTTCACGGTTAATCTTTCTGTAAGCTCGACGTGGTCATTGTAGATATAGACGTAAGTTACAGACGCGGCAGAACGTGTGGAAGTGCGGACCTCTCTGTATATGCAGTAATATATGTTTCGATTGGTAGACCGATTGATGAGATACTGTCTTGTGATAGTGGGTGGTATCGGGCCTGTCAATACCGTCGGGGAAGGTTGTATTATATAGAACTAAGAGCTCCTAATATATCTTCCCATGGTGTAACTAATTTGGCTAAATATTATTCCATTAGTAAATAGGAGCCTCCGAGACCTCCAGGAAATGAAAATACTCGCTCCATTATAAGGAAGCTAACTGAGCAACGCATTGCTAGTCATAGTAGTCCTCCGTACTATACTGGGGCAACCTTACCATGGCCAGGTTGAATTATGGGTTGCGTGGGCCTGGCTATCAAATTCTGAGTCTGGCCCATCCTGTGGAGCCAGATTCGGGCGAGGGTTGTATCCTGCCCATAAATTTAATTGAGTAAAAAGCGGACAATGCACTTGTCATTTGACATTCACCGCTCCGTCCCATCTATGCTGAGCCTATCGCAGCTTAGCAGTCTGTCTTATCTATGATAAGGCTATCGCAACTTGGCATTTATGTCTACCCTTTGCGCATACCCTAACGTACTCTAAGAGTGGCCAATTTACTCTTGGCAAAATCTTCCTCCAGCTATATATACAGCTCAAAGTTCGCCTCTTTCTCTCTCTCCTTTAGAAATTATGCTTGCATGCTTTCGTTCTTGCGCTGGCAAACGAGGGAAGTTTTCTTCTCCTCTTTTGCCGGCGTAAGAACAGCTGCAGCTTCAAACTCGTGGCCCTCTGTCCACCCAGTTCTCCTTTGAACTGGGAACATGGCCCTCTTACCGGTTTCCCCGTTTAAAACTTTTTTTAAACGGGAACCGCGAAGCTACGGTTGCAGCATTCTTTGGTGGGTTAGGGTTTCTTTTTTGTAGGTTTTTCTTTTTTTTCTTTCTTCCATTTTGTATATAGATCATTTGTTTTTCTTGTATGTAATTAATATCGTTTATATATAATTAATTCTCTTTATCTATTTATTATTTCAATCAACATGTATAATGTGCATGTTTTCTCTCGTAATATTAGGTTGTAAAAGAGTTCGTGAATCGTTGTTTGCGGAGAACGTACGGGCCCTCATCTGCATGACCTGGCGCCCTCACAATAAAATAGAGTCCAACTACATATGAATCTCTTAAGCTTGGCTCATAAATAACAAGATCGACGACTTACGCGGATTAAGTAGGCTCGGAAGTCTAATCTGAGCTAATCAGCTTGCCTTGCCTGTGCTTAGGTATAAGAGATTAACGATGGGCATTATAGGATAGAAATCAATTTCAAACCTCAGATTTCTTACATTCCAGACAGCATAGCTACACACCCTTGAGGCGGGGCAAATTAATGTCCCCGGAGGCACCCGTATTCACCCAAAATAACAAAAAAAAGCACAGTATCTCCTTGGGATCATGGGTACTTAAGGCACCTCATACCCTTCCCCATTCCCAAGAACCCCCGATAACGCCCAATATGTGTGAGCAATACGCACACCGACTGCACTGCTCTCTAACGTTAACGTCTAGCATCCTGAATTGATACTTAAGAAGACTGATGCTCGAACGCCAAGAGAACACCAACCCTAACCCTTCACATGAAAGATGAAAAGCAATCATTTCCATCACGGATTCAAATAGGACAAGTAAGTATGGTTCCCCCAGCCTTAAAGGTAACATGAGAAAAATGCCAAGTCTCTGATAACTTTTCAACCACGATTGATATTAAAAATCCGTAATGATAGAACTCTTCTTCATCACGGTATCCAGCCTTCTATCATTACGGATTTTTTAATAACAATCGTGGTTGAAAAGTTATCAGACTTGGCATTTTTCTCATGTTACCTTTAAGGCTGGGGGAACCATACATGCAGTTTGGCTCCCACTTGAAACTACGTACTTTATCTCCAACAGAGATACTTGTACCGCCATAAACCAGATCCTCGTATATAAAAAGAACACCTAACTACTGCAATAACAGCTATTCACTACCCGCGGGCCGCGGCTGCGTCTATACTAAAACACCCCAATCTCTCCTCCTCCAACTCACCTTAATAGCGGTCCGGGCCGGGTGTTTAGCCTAACATCAGCGAATCTTACTTTGCATACTATACTATCCACGGTATCCTTAATCGCAAGCAAGCACGTATTCTAAAGAGAACGGGCCATCTATAGACCTTTAGTCCTCCATCTTTTTCGATGCGGGCCATCGGTCTGCCCCCCATGATAATCCATCACCTAGCTTAATTAAGCTTAGTAGCTAATAGTAGGTACTTGCAATAGATATATAATTCATTCATTCATTCATACCAGTCGATCATATCATGCTATATAATGTACCCCAAAAGCCAATAAACAAACCACCCAGCCATTCACCCACCCCCCCCCCCCCCACCCATCCCACCGACCCCCAACGCACCCCTCCCAAAAAAAGCCACAACCAGAAAGAGAAAAAGAAGATATAAAAAAAGATAAAAGAGAAGAGAATAAAAATAAGAAACGATAAGCTACTCTACTACTAGTACTCTACTACTACTACACGCACTAATTTGCGGTTGTCGTCGGCGCCGCCTGAACATCAGGCCTAATCACCTCTCTGCTCAACAGCGCCCTCAACTCAGGACTAATGACCACTCCCGGCCCCTCATTCTTCACCTCCTTCCCCTTACCCGCCACCTGCGCCCCGCTCCCACTCCCACTGGCTCCAGCCGAACTAGACGCCCCCGCACCGCCAATCGTCCTCCTCCTCACGGCCGTCCCCGGCGCCGGCACCACCCCCGCCTTTCTATCCACGGCCTCCACCGTCCTCTGAAACCTCCTAAACAGGCTCTCCGCCCTCGCCCTCACTATATCCAACTCAATCGTGCCACTCAACTCATTCACATACTTCAGCACCTCATCAAAGTGCATCAAATGCTCCATAATCACCCCCCGATGCTTCTGCAGCACCGCCAGCGCCACAAACAGATGGAACTGGCTGCTCAGATAGCTCGTCCACAGCGTCTCCCACAGCCGCAGCACGTCGTCCCACGCAAACTCGCGCTTGTACCACACGAGCAGCATGCGGAAGAAGAAGAAGAAGTTCGTCGAGTCGGCGCTCTGCAGATGTGCGTACAGCGGCGGGTCCATGAGCTGCACGAGGTGGTCGAGGGTTACGAGCTGCGCGCGCATGCCACTTTGGTCGCGCAGGAAGTTGCGCTCCATGCGGGTCATGAAGCCGACGAAGGCCCAGAAGGCGGCGGCGTCGTCTTGTAGGACGGCGTAGATGGGCGCGAGGAGGTCCGACATGCCTTGCACGTAGCCGAGGGTGGTGTTGTACTCGTTGTAGGTGAGTAGCATGTCTTTCATCTGCTCCATGTGCACGTTTGTGCCGACCTCTGCGAAGGGCGAGTCGGGGTCTGGGTGCGGGATGTCTTCGCCGGCAAAGATGGGGGCGTTGCGGTCGGTGCGGTGAACGTCTTTTTCTACGGCTGTTGTTAGTGCCAATGATCCCGGGGACGGAAATGATAAAGGGGGAGGAAAGGGGTTACCAATACGATTCTTCTGGTCGCGCCAGTACTCGTCGCCGTTACGGCGGTCAATATCGTCCCACCACTTACCTTTGAGCCGAACGTACTCGTCGCGCTTGCTATTCATGATCGCGATCCTCTCGTCCCGCGTGCTGTCCCACGGATACACATCCAGCAGCCACAGCCAGATCTCCTTCCTGGCCGCGCCAGGCTCAATCCCGCCATGGAAGATGCGCTCCTTAACCTCCATCTCCGTGACCATGAGTCTCCCCGTGCTGTCCAGCCAGCGGTTCCACTCCTGCAGCGTGACCGGCTTCGAGTCCTGCCCCGACTCAATATCGAGGATCTCAAACTCGCCGACGGCCGAGTCCTCGAGCTCCGTGACGTCGCGGTTCGTCCACACAACCCGTCCCTGGTCGCGCTCGCTCTGCTCCGCAATGCCCATGGCCCACCTTGCGAGGTACAGCCGCGCAGAGTCAAACTCATCCTGCAGATTGACGACATCCGGGTTCTTCAGCAGCCTCTTCACCGCCGGCGGCACCGCCCCACTCTCCAGAATCTCCTCCGCCGTCCGCCGCGTGAACCTCGTTACCCTGGTAAACCTTTCCAAGAAGCTCCACCTTGCCTCCTTCCACACCTTCGTCAGCGGGTCCATCCCCGCACCGCCGCTGCTGCTGCCCCCCTCATTCGCACGATCCACCCCAATCGTGCCAATCGGCTTATGGATGAAGCTCGTCAGGTCCTCCTTACTCGGATCCACCAGATACACGCTCCTCTCCACCTCGCTGCGCTCCACCCTCACAAACCGCCTCAGCCACCGCAGCACCTCGTCGCCACCCCAGAACAGCCCGCCCTCCTCCCCAAACGGGTCAAAGTTCGCCTTTGCGCGCTTCTTGCTCTGCGCGATGGTGCTCGCACATTCACTGTCATGGAAGAACAGCGCAGGAAACGAGTCCCCGCCGCGCGTGTTCACCACCACGCTGCCCCACCACCACCCCAGGTTCGGCGGCCGGATGAGCAGGCTGTAGATCTGCGACACGGGCACGGCGAAGGCGTAGTTGGAGAGGGATGTGCCGGTGGGCGGCGGCGGGACCAGGTACGAGGTGCGCGGCGGGGACTCGTCGCCGATGAGGTCGACTTTGACGTATGTGTCGTAGGCGTCGCCGAGCGCGGACTCGGGCAGCCAGGTTAGAAGCAGGGATGAGGGGGTGGATTCGGGGCTGGTCTCGGAGTGGAGGGAGGGGGGCGGCTTTTGTTGCAGGAGGGCTATGAAGCCGGGGATGTTGTCGCGCTGGGAGGGGGTGGGGTGAACGTAGACCTGGGATGGTTAGCATAGCTCTAGCTAGATAGTAGTAGTAGTGATAGTAGATAGTGGACGAGGTGGTTATAGTGGTTGTAGATATGGCTGACTGACCTTTGACTTGCTATACAGAAGCTTCACACCCCTGCCCGAGCTCGTATGCGTGATCGTGCTATAATCCTCCTCATCATTATCGCTCAGGTCGTAGTAGCTCCCGCTGGGGCTCGCGGGCGGCGTGTATTCAGGCATCTTCTTCTTACTGGAACTCATACTGTCCTTTCCTTGTGGATATGGGGAAGGAAAGGGGGGGAGGAAGGGATGAAGTGGGTTTCGTGTTGAGTATGGAGGGGTGATGGCCGCCTTCGCTGGTGAAGGTAGTCAAGGTGGTGGTGGTGGTGGTGGTGGTGGTGGTGGTGGTGGGTGGCGGTACTTAGATCATCGGGTGTGGGATGACGACGCAGCGTGGCACGTGAACGTGGCTGGGCGGGGTGTTGAGGTGCGAGCTGCGTTGCTTGCAGGGATGCGCGTCAAGTGTGGGGATCTGGAGTCGGGGTGCAGATTTTCTATGGGGGCATCTTCACATTGACGGGTTTCATAATCGCGATACGTACTCCGCTCTGCGGAGTGGGGCGGAGGGGTAATGATAATAGATAGCTATGAGTATTATTTCGGCACTAGGACTTGCACTTGGGGGTAAGCCCGGTACTTCCTATTCCGTAAAATAATAGCCAGCCCGTAAGCTTACGGCTACTAGTATTTACTGTCACTGCTATCATTACCGCTTGATCTCGGCCGCCGATAAGACCGATAACGGGAGGTACCTGCGCCCTATATAGTCGCTCACATATATCCGGCCTTACTACTCTACTTACAGGTACATGTAGGTACCGTCCCCAACCCAGCACCTACACCCTACATCAACTAGGATCTCCCCCATCATGGGTACACCAGACAAGGCGACCCCCAGCACCACCATACCTGCCGCATCCCTCAAACGCGGGGTCCACTGCAAAACACCCCTCCAAGCACGTCCTTAATCTCATCGTCATCAATTGAGCATACACGTTCTAATGCACAGATGTTTATTCGTAAATACACCAACCAACGGCCCATTGTTATTAGAACACCGTATCGATCCCCCCCTCCCCAAAGATGAAAAGTTACAGATATGAAGGAGAATAAGAAAAAATGAAAAGAGAAAGAAGAAAAAAAAAGAACACAGCAATACAATAAGTCGCTCGAAGATGCAAACTTTTCCTCATAACCATCGTGGAGCCCTATCATGAATAGAACGCAAAAACAAACAAGAAGTAAGAAGTAACAAAGAAGAAAGAAAGTAAGAAAAGAAGAAAAGTAAAAAGAGCAAAAATTCATCAATCAATATGCATATTTAAAAGAAAAATCTATAGTAGTGGCAGTAGTAAAAGAAGTAGTAGTAATAATCGTGAACAGAAGTAAAGAAGAGAAGAGAGGTATGAGATCACGACTCAACCTAATATCCTCCGCCCCTCTGTCCCCTCAGAAACCCAGAACCACTAGGCATCCCTACCCTACCACCGCTACCTCCCTGCGGCGGCCTCCTCAAGTTGCCACCGCTCCCGCTGCTGCCACCGCCATAATACCCAGGCACCCCCGGTGCACCGTTGTACGACTCGGTGTCCTCCCATGGCATACCTCCACCCTGTCTCCTCGGTGGCGGCGCGCCCCCGCCAAACATATGCTCACCCGGCATCTGTACACTCTGTGGCGCCGGCGGCGGCGTGAACTGTCCCTGCGGCGGAGGGCTCGCCGTCCTACCACCCCACAACCTCTCCTTGATCCTCTGCTGGGCACTCGTCAACGCTTTTCCGGCCCCACCGGGTCCGTCCTGCACCGGCGTTGACGACTTCCTCTCATCGGGGAACAAACTCGGCTGCTGTGGGTGTCTCTGCGGGCCGCCGGGAGGCTGCTGCTGGAACCGTTGCGGCTGCGGGTTGTCCCAGATGTCGGAAAGGGACGCGTTGACACCCTGCCGATTGTGGCCGGGAGGCGGCATCTTGTTGGTCTGACGGAGGGATTGTGCGGGCGGGGGGCCACCGCCGAGCCAGTCGGGGATGGGCCTGTCGTTCTCCTGGTAGTAGGTGCGAAGGCAGCGGGCAAGGTGGGAATCATCCTCCGTGTCGCCGTCATCGGTGTCGCCGCGGATGGACTGGTAGCGGGACTTTGTCGCGGTGAGGATACCGGAGAAGTAATTAGCCATTGCTGTTGAAGGCCTAGCTAGGTTGTTTGTTGTTGGTGTTTATTTAGGGGGTTGTGAGGGAGGGTGGGTGGAGGTATGTATGTATGTGTACCTTCCCGTGCGTGCTGCTGTTGCTTTCTATGGGAGGCGAGGAGGGGGCACTAGCTTTGTCTCTCCTCTTCTCTTTATGTTGTCTTTTTTATTCTCGGTCCTCGCGGCTGATAAGATGTATGTATGTAGGTACAGTACGAGATCGATCTATTACGGGAGACGGGGATATTATTTTATTGCACGTCTCGCGGTACGTACTCCTGTGTAAACAGAAGCTGAGAAGAGAGAAAGCGAGCGGGAAGAGAGCTCCGATGGCTGGATGGAAGATGGATTGGATTGGATGGATGTGATGGATGGAGGGAGGGAGGGAGGGATTGAATTGGATGGGTGGATCGATGCGTGAGTTCTGGCCTTGCTTATGCTGCAGCCACGGCGTCTGTTTATTTTTGGCTAAACTTTGCGGGGTCACGTGATGCCCAGGCAAGGGCGCTGTTTATGCATAACAAAGGGAACGAAACGAGAGGATGGATGAGTAGTCGTCACGGAAAATCACTCGGCACATCACTCGGGGCGGTTTGGGATTGGGCTCTGCTGGATGGGCTAGAAACCGGGGTAGATTTGACACCCTTTGACCTGTCAAAACCGATCTTGATGAGCTCGAGGCGGGGGGTTTCTATGCTATTTCTGGTAAGTTCTGGTGGAGCCAATCATGCCATTGCGAGAGGAATAGAGTTGGGTAATATAACATGCAAATACAATATAGCTGGGTCAAATGGAAGCTTTACCCCGATATATTCTGTTAGAAAGGTATATAAATTGTACCTAGATACCAATCATTCAAAGGAGCTAGCAATATCTTTCGAGATCTTTCTGCCTTACAGAACTCTTCCGCATCGTAAGGCAAGTGCCAATTTTCCTTTCCACCTTTAGAAGCTTAGCTAAGCTGATCTTTTAGCGATTGAAACCGGCATACCCACAACGCTCAAGAACTAAAGTAAATGTAGTATTCTTACTACTCTCTAGCGCGAATACAGACATACCGGCCCCAGACGGGAATCTGACGATACTGCCGTATATACCAAACAGCTATATAGCCCACACAGAAGGTATCAATCCCCAACAACCACTGGCTATAAATATCAGATCAAAAATCTTGGCCACCACAGAAATCCCCGCTGCTATTCTCCAGACTGTCCAATCTAAGGTTGAGGCCTAGCTAGCCTAGTGAAAAATACTTGGGCTCACGCAGTACCCTAGGCAATGAGCGGAGGATACTAAGCTTTCTCGCGTTCCTGCGTAAAACGCCTCCAAGAAAATCATCAACGTCGGCTCAATTAAAACCCCGAGATCCAACTGCAGAGATAGAGCTAAATTCAGAGCACGATTAGGCTTATAGGACCCGGGCCCGAGTATTCCGCCCCCAGTGAGTCCTAGAAGTACGCACCCGGCCGCGCGGCACGGGTTGCTTCCGCCTGCAACCCAAGCCCGCGCACCGGCGGCCGGATCCGCGGACACCAGGCGACATACGCGCCTCCAAGCCGAGGAGCTAACGGGCCGAGGGAGTAGACTTACTTTAGTGCGGGGGTTGTCCGGATTATTAACGGACAATCCAGTCAGGACTAAGCTGAGAATTCCATTCACTACATGTACCTGCGGCGCGGCGCTTATAGAGCTAAGGTCTCTTGCTCAAGCTGGCCTAAAGTACGGGTAGAACCTACCTGGACGGTGAAGTTGCTAAGAGTACTGTTATCAGCTTTAAAAGGCACAGTTTTGTGGAGTCAATATATACATGTATACATTGACAGTAGAGATGATCTTCTCTCGCCACATGAAGGGATACCGCACAAGGCCGCCGGCCAGTCATCTTGGTAATGATCAATAAGGCCGTTTCTACAAAACAAAAAAAAGGGTTTCCAAACCTCCCCAGAACAAGCTTTACCGACTGGCCGACCTCGCGCGATTATACCGCTGATCTGTGGATCAGTATAAACCCCACAAATCCACACAGATAGATAACCAGGCCGGCTTCCGACATATCCAAATCACAACAACCCAACTCCTATAGAAGAGGGACGCATGCACTTCGAAGGCTAGTCTCAGACCCTCTTATAAGCCTTAACCTTAACCTGTACCACGAAATGGGCAAACCTGGGCCCAAAAAACACTTCGAACCGGCCGTTTGTGTTCCTAAAGCCAGACCTACATCCGTAAACCCAGACGAACCAGATATATATGCTAATGACGATAACTACCGTACCGCCACATGCATGGCCAATCACTCGGCCGTCGTTCATAACCCGTCACTCGCAAGCTAGGGAAAATATATCTAGAGCCCATCCATGCCGGTTTCTGTTTTATGTACATCTGGGAAGCTTCGATTGTAGAGGAGTTTAGAGGACTTGGGGGTCGGTGGGCGGAGTTGGAGGAGCCGGCCCACCAGTCTGAGGACCTGTGGTTTGGATCAGCGCCGGATCGGGCCTGTTGCAGGCTTTGGTATGGTCTATATGCGGAATCCACACTACAACGGTCGGAAACCGCGATTTAGGTGGGTCTGGGTATATTGCGATGGTGTATCGGCGATTTGAGTATAATCCGGAGTCGTTTATGGTCAGTGCTGGGGGGTTTGGTGCGTCATGGTTGGTCACTCGGCCGTGATAACTAACTATTCTACAATTAAAAGAAAGGATGGATGATGATGATTCTTTATTTAATGCTAGCTAGTTACATGCTTGCTCCTTTTCATAGATTACACCCGTTATAGACTATTAAGTTAGTCGTCGTCGTCGGGTCAGAACACGCCCTACTCCACGACCGTCCACCCCCCATACTCCACCACCTCCGGCGCCTCCTCCAAATACACCAACGCCGCCAGCCCCTTCGCCAACACCCTCCACGCCTTCCTACTTCTCCAACACATCCATGGCCCCCCCTCCACCCACGGCACAACCCTACACCTCCCCTCAGCACACCCCTGCATCCCCGCCGCCCCCCGATCCGCACTCACCGCCCCCACCACCACATCCTGCACATACTCCGCGCCCCGCGGCCTCCCCCCCGCAACCCACTCCCACTCCTTCCCCTCCACCCTCCCCACCCTCAACCCACCCTTCACCGCCGCCCCCTCCCCCTCCATAAACACCCATAGCACCCCCTGCCCTCCCCCCGCATACGCCAGCGCCAGCCCCAGATTCTCAGTCGTATACACGCCCCTCCCCAGATCCGTCGGCTCGACCGCCGCAGGCCCAAACGCCCCCACCGCTACATCCACATCTCGCCGCGTGGTGCCTCTAAACTGACAGCAATACCCGCGCAGCCCCACGCGCTCCAGGAACGCCTCGACGAGTCTTGCGGTCTCCGGGAAGTTGCGGCCGGGGGTGAGGCGCGTGGCCCAGATCTTGCGCGGCGGGAGGAGGGGGTCGGGGTGTTTGTGCGGGTAGAGCCACGGGAGGGGCATGCGGATGTCCCACGCCCGGACGCGCTCGGGCATGGGTGTTGCGGGCGTGTGCAAGCGGGTGAGGAAGGTGGGGAAGGGTAGGCCCAGGGGGATGTCCAGGCGCGGGGGGAGGGTGGAGGGGATGGGGAGGGAGAAGAGGGTTAGGAATTCGGTGATGGAGGGGCGACCGAGGAGGGTGGTTTGCAGGAAGAGGGGGCGGGCGTTGTTGAGGCCGTGGGCGGTCATGTCGGCGGGGGAGTCGGGGTCGGGGAGGGGACCCATTGTGAGAGGGTGTTTCTTTTTTGATGTAGCTAGATGTGTGCGGGTATAGTGCGGTCTATCTGGTGATAGTGGTCGATGTGGGGCGGGTGTTGTGGAGTTGAGATAGTGGGGATGGAGAGAGGTGAGTGGTCGAGTGACGTCCTGTGAATGCCGTAAACAGCAACTCGCAAAGCATAACCCTGTCGGGCTGGCAGCACGCGGGTATCATTATTACGATGTGCACCGAACGCCGTGGCTCGCTGGCGAAGTGTGTCTCAAAGAGGTTTAGTGGAGAAGACATAACTCTTAGATGTGCCTGTCATGATGAGATAAATCGACATTTAATAGTTTGGTCAAATACTGATAGAATCCTAAATCTCAACCCCGGGGTCCATTATTATCGTAAAAGCGCCAGGATCGAGTATATAATTCCCCCAAATTTCCCTGGATCACTCGATCCCGAGAGATACGATAAACATCATCCCATTCGAATCATCACAACTAAAAAAACATGACCTAACCCTGGAAACAACCCTAGCCCTGACAGCTTTGGTGCGAAATGCTGCTTCGAGGAGGAGTTAGTATTAATACCTACGAGCATTATAGTAACTCTAGCTAGACTGCAGTACTTTGCTTGATTCGTAAAAGCTACATTTAGACCAGTACTATGTATCCTGGCTCGTATCTAACTAGAAACCCTCTCGTTTTGGATGTCCTGGCTACATATTGTTCTACACGGAACTTTGGAGCCGACCTATCGAGTAAAGAGTGGTCAAAATGCGGTAGATAACGTGATATTTGGGACCTTTTTTTTAAAAGATTTTGTTCAAGTCAAGATATGGATACTAATGGCTTAAATATGTAGCCGAGTCTGCTGCTGCTGAGTATTAGACATCAAGACACGTACCGTGGGTTGTGGCCTTTTTAAAGCCCTAGAACGAATATTTCTGCCGTCTTGTGATAAATCATCCCCGAGCTAATCGTCCATTAATCTTTCAACTCCCTTATTACCGTAAGGTATCAATACTCTATGCCAGAATCATTCCAGCATTGGTCCATCATCCAAGAATATCCACGAGCTTCAATATCAATCTAGACCCCTAAAGCCACTGCTTACTGGAGTCAATATACACCCAACTCTACCCAGTTTCGTGATAACCACCATCTCCTATGGCGTTTTCCGTCTTTACCAACCGACTTTCTTCGCAAGAGATTGATCTCCGTAATTCAAGTACATATATTCCGGTGCAGATGCCAAAAGAAGGAAACGGGGTGTCTCTTTTCTCGGGGGGATTGGAAGACATACCTGTTATGGTATGACTATCATTACGTACATATATCGCCAACTGTTCCAGACCCTAGAAGATTCCGGTACAAGTTATTACAGACGTCCAGGTCTGTGACAATCGGCGTCGATCCTCCACCTACGGGATTCCTTCCCCCAAAAGAAAACGGGGTGAAATGACTACCATAGAACCACGGAATTTAGTGCAGAATACGGAATTGAACCGGTATTACGAGAAGAATACTACATCAATACTGCATTACTAGCGCGTTAACGGGAATAACGTTGTGAATCTATATTTCTCTAGCCGTTAGTCCAAGTCGAAAGTCGAAAGGTAAATATCAACATGGCAGATATGCTCTCCTGAATGCCGTAATGTTCGTTCTCGTTAAATCTGTTGATGTCTCTAGTACTGGGGCAGGCAATAAGAACCCGAAAGTTCAAGCTGCAATTATTAGGGGCTTAAATTGACCTACATGTACTAAGTATGTGTCTAGTAGCTCAATGATAGGACGGATACATGTATGTATATATGACTAGCGCTAAACTGAGCACAGCTTCCAAATGCAGTTGCATTTCGCGACGGCCTTAGCAGGGATAGGGTAATAGCGGCTCAGAGAACTGAAGTAAATCCTTCAGTTGATCCCTAGTTCCAATCTCCAAGAGAAAAAGAAATTCCTACAGCCAAGAGCCGGTCCTGAACGCATTGGGCTTCCTTGAAAAAGAAAGCATCCCACAGATGTAGACCGAGAAATACTTAAGGACTAAATCTTTAGCATCGAGTATATATCAGAAAGTGATACGTCAACTACAGCTATATAGGGGTAGAATGCATGACTTTCCCCTCCAATTTAGAAATTGGAATATGAGTCAACTGTAAGGCCTCTTGGCCCCCTGTAGTCAAGCTTTTGGGCTCCATGCTCGCCTATTTCTTCGCTCAGGACCCTGCATATACATATTGATCGAGTGACAGCCCATGAACTCGCTCGGCATACGATGCTTTCTGCCGCCAAGAAGAACCATAGGTCGGTTGAGGGGGAGAGGGAGACTGTCCGCGAGGCAGTGAAAAAGTGGCGTAACTATCGTGATATGAAGATTTCTTAGAATCGGCTCGCTGTGATCATGAGGGAAGGTGTTTGTACAGTCTTTTGAAAGTAATATGGCTTACAAGCGGGCAATTGCTAATTACCCGAGAGAGGGCGCTTTTGCCGCAATGTCCACTGCTACGTGGAGGAAACGTTTCGTGATGGTGGGGGAGGATGTTGATGAGGGGAGTGTTGGTCGATGTGTATTCAATTGATCAAGCTGGTTGATATGGTTGATCTGAGTGGATCCAGCTGCAGGAGGTTGTTCAATAGGACGTACGTTAGGAGCTTCAACCCGTTCCTAGGAGAGTTCAAGTGTTGAACCACACGTGACGTTAAAAAGGGAGCGAGCGAGTGATACGCTGTGCATGTTTCCAATCAGCCGTTCAAACCTTCATTGATGTCTTTCCCAAAAGCAAAGTTTACAATACCACTCACTTTTCTTACAATCGGTGCCCTTTGCCTACATTGTCTCCATAACACAAAGCGTTGACTCGATGCGTTTGCATACATGCATACATTTACGTAACTGCCAGAGGTAAATCAAGCTTAAAGGGCCGATTCGATATTCAGTTCTACTTTAACGCCCGAACTGGGTTTTTTTTTAAGTCTTATTTTAGGCTTAAATAAGCATGATATTTGCCTTTTTTGACGATTTTTTCTTATTTCTTTTTAAAGTCCTTATTAGACTATGGTTTCGATAATCTTAAAATAATTTAAGGCTTAACGGGCTTGATCAGTCTTATTTAAGGTATTTTTGAAAAATAAGGCTGAATAATGTTTATTCGTGAGATCAGCATGATAGCCTGATAGGTATACTTTTACACTTATTCGCCATAGTGAATTTCGGAAATGAAGTTTTTATTAATACTGAATTTAATATGTACATTGATTTAAGACAATCTATTTATCTCCCCGCCTACACCCCCTACCTGCCTACCTGCCTACCTGCCTACCTACCTATTGACCTAGTTCACTCAATTGGGTGCTCGACTAGGTGCTCGATTAGGTGTTCGATTAGGTGCTTGATTAGGTGCTCTATTTGATGCTCGATTTGCTGCTCTATTTGATGCTCTATTTAGTGCTCTATTCGGTGCTCGATTTGGTGCTTGGTTCGGCGCTGCTGCTGCTAGATTCGCTGATTAGCCTATGTTTTTGATGATTAGGAGATTGGGGGGGGGGGGGGGGGTGGTGCTAGGAGAGTAGAGGGGACGGAGGTGATAGAGAGGTAGAGGGGCCGAGGGTACGTATTAAAGAACAGATGGAAGAACACGGTTTAATATTTGCTAAGTGCCCAACCCTAACCCAGCTAAACCTGACGAATTTCCATAATGCTTATTTATTTGGTAATCATAATACTATTAAAGGTCTTAAAAGAGCCTTATTTGGTGGTAATATTAAGCAAATATCATGCTTTTACCCAAAACACGCTTATTTTTTGCTTTTTTGAGATATATGCCTTATTTAATTAAAGCTTTTCTACGTCTTAGAGCTCAAAATAAGGCTTATAAAAAAACCATATCGGGCGTTAATGTAGCTAGGCTATGCTCAAGACGTAAAAACTATAGAAAGGCACTTACAAGGCCGGTTTAGTTTATCGACAATATAGTTTCGATCGTGGTGACGAAGTGAAATACAGATATTCCCATGGTTTCCCAATGCCCATCCTCTCAACTCTCTTTTTTGAAGTTTCTCTTTCCCCCGCAAAAAAAATCAATGCTTTCATCGTCCCTTAAATGGCCCATTCAAGCGAGTTATAGTATCTATAAATAGAATAGTCAGGTATCTCTGTCATCACGAAAGTTCTATTGGCTGGTTACCTGTAGTTACCCCCCTTCTCTATAGTCCGGTGGGCTACAGCTGTCGATAGACAAGGAACTGATTCCACCAGGATCCGGGATCGAGTGTATTAAGGGAGACGACAGGCATGTTTTTCCAAATCATCAAACCACGAGTTCTGTCATGATATATAATAGCCCCTCCGACCATTAAGGTTATAAACCTTCATACTTTCCATCAATAGTTCTTCCGAAACTAACACTTCACGCGAGCAAGGAGGGGCCCAGCATGCCGCGCAGTGGCAGGCGGCCCGACTGCGTGCGAGGAATTGATATTTATTTCGAACCACTAAACAGAGCTGCGCTGTGAGTTTTCTGGATCTTTATATACTTTCCTTTATAAATTTAGATATCAGCGGTCCCTCGAACTGATGTTTAATTTTATATGCGGCCGGAGGCCGCTCCTCACTAGTATGTATATACATGTAACCTTAGGCCCAGGCTGGTCCTAGATCCTGAAAATAAGTATATATATAAAGCGGTGAAAGGTACGTACGACAATCTGCAATTTTCAAACACATGAGACTTGAGTGGTGCCGTAAAAAATTTCTTCTTTCCTAAAAATGTAACCCCTCCCTTAAACCCACTAGATGCCTTGGAAGTGTTCAAGATATTTAACTTTGGTTGGTGTTCTTCCGGGCCGAACGGCTAGCACGGCTATTCCGGGTAGGTGCAATTTTGAAGTTCCTTTCGCCCATTTGATAGGCAGTTACTGTAGGTGATTATTTTCATCTGATAAACCCTATCACTCATGATCTACCATTTAAGGTTGATTTCTAGCGAGAACGGGAACGGGAGCGGGCACGGGCACGGGAACTCGGCATGCAGCTTAGTGGCTTGGAAGGTGGTTGATGACGCGTTTCGTCTGAAAGGTATTCTTAGCCTTTACTTTTCCTCTCCTCTCTTCTCCTTATCCTTTTCATCTACTTCATCATCACCATGAATAGCCAACCTCCAGCGACCAGCATTTCAACATACCCATCAACCTCCAACGAATATTTCATCAAACCGGTGGTATCAACAGTCTTGGCTCTACAAATTCGGTGCATCGTAATCAGGAATAAAATTTCTGCTAATCCTTTATTCAGTCATCGACGTTTCAAACGACACATGTGTAGATCTTTCCGCTGCTTTTCCGCCTATTTGATACTAATATAAATTCTCCCCAAGAACTGTGTCATCGTCTTTTGTTCTGACTACTAGGGCCAAGGAACTGCAATGGGGTATCATCTCAAGGATTCCTGAATTGATTCACCGGCTGGATACTTAATTCGTTAAAACAGGTAGATGGAAAGCCTTTGAGCCCACATACCTGTTCGAGACTCGCCATCCTCCTATCAATAATTTCGAATAAACTTTGAGGAGCACAAAACAACAGTATAGTTAAGGTTTTTTTCCTGATGGCTCCCAATGGGCTTCGGTTTACTTATAATACCGGGACCCTGCATGATTCTATCGTGGGGCTCACCGATATTTGTGGGGGTGTCTCAACTCAACAAATCTGTCTTGCTTAAATTCCGTCGCAGTACAGGCTCAACGTGTTACCATGTATCGGTGAAGGTTAGATTAGTGCCAACTGCGCTACCAGGGGGTCATGACTCATGGGATAATTTCACGCCAGTGCACACTTACAAGGAAGATAGATTGTCTTGGATCCTGGACCCATGTCATGGAAGGCTTAATCCGCCATACACGGCCAAATGAGGTTCTTCATGAATGATCACTCTTCCATTCCCTGAAGTTCAACCTCGCCGAGGATTCAAGTTTTTAAGATCACTCCAACAGTTCGACATCAGATTGACAACTGTGTATGATGATCTAGGGCAATCCCCGAGTCGATACACGACTCCAAGGGAGGCGTTGCATCCCCCGGGCCCTATGAGATCATGATATCTCTTGATGAGAACTTGGCAGTAGTACATACTAGGTTTTCCTAGAACCACTACACAAATTTAAGTGCAAATGTGGCTTGAGAGGCTTTCGGGGATTGACCTTTCGGAAATTTGATATTTCAGGCCCTGCAGACTATTATTTAAGTGCCGCTCTACGTGGTTAATGTCTTAGTCACAGAAGTCAACCTCTAAGCTTGAATTCATCTTAAGCGTTGTGTATGAAACAACAGAGATAAGTCGCAGTAAGTAGAAAAAAAAAAAAGTCTATGTACTCATTATATGTAGCTTATGTTGCAAATTACAAAAGAACGAAGTTAACCATGATAGATAGGAAACAAATACTATTCGAGCCGAAACAAAAGAAACAATACAAAATAGACAAAAGATGCGTCCCCATTAAACAAGTCCCAGTCCCGAGCGCGTTAAGTTACCACTTATTTAGAAAACAACGGCGGCACCCGCTATCAAGGCCGCGGCACCGGCGCCAGCAAGATTGATCACGTTGTTGGGCGCGAAGTTTGCGGTCCCTGATGCACTTGCAGACTCAGTTGCAGTGGCTTTTGAAAAACAAATCTGTCAGTACTTATTAGATTTATTACATATCATGATAACATACCATCATCATCAGAATCTGAGCTACCACCTCTCCTGCGTGCAGGAGTAGGTGTACGGCGTTCAAGTTCACCAAACTTTTGGTCGTAGCCACGACGCTCGACGTAGTCGCCGAGGATTGGTGTCGCGAGAAGGGCGACGAGGAGGAGGAAGAAGGTAGTCATGGTGAAGGAGTGCATTTTTAGGGTTATGGGGTTATGAATCTTCGTTGACTGATTGAGAATTGGAGTGGAAGACCAAGAAATCGTATTTGGTGATGAATAGAGAAGTGTTGAAGGCTTGATGTCCAAGAATTTAACGGGCGAGGGGATCCAGTTTATATGGTGTGGTGCAACAAAATATGGCCAATAGCTGCATTCAATCGAATTAAGCCTAACGTCCGCGGAGGAGGGGAAGTACTTTGAGGCTTGGAACCCTATCATAGGGCTGCGCTCTGGACAAGGCGCATACACCATCCTAGGGGAGGTTGGTAAGGAGATATCCCTGCTCATACCGGGCTCAAGCTCCGCACTAGCCACATATTTATCCATCATACAAGGGACAATTGGCCTGCAGCTAATTTCAAGCTTATTCTGCATCATGTTTCTGAGGTCACTCTACCATCACACCATAGAGTTAGCGAGTCGCTTCAAGAAATTACTGATGCCTCAGAATACGAGTCTGGATACGAACAGGTTTTTACTTTTTCCTTGTTACTAAACTTAAGCTTAACTACATCTAGTTCGACATAGGAACATCAACACAGCCATTTCGGGGGAGCAGATCATGTTTGTAGTCTAGGTTTCTTTCTTGGGTAAGTTAATCTTCTCCATAAATCGACGGTATTATTACTGTATGCAGTTATCTCTTGGCATTTTCTCGTGTCACCAGCCTATTACAAATCGATGCCAGGGCATGTGATTCACAAGCGCTTGGGGGCCATGTTCTGTGTGGCGAAGTTGATGCTAACCTAACAGAATGTGGCTCTGCAGTGAGAATAAGCTTTCAGGAATGTATTTATACTGCAGGCCAAGTCACTACATACCAAGGAAATTACACGTTAGGGCTAGGTGTCAGTGGAGACGACCCCGGATGTGAATGCAATATTGCTTTTCAGCCGAATCACTAAATATATCATCGGCTGTACAAATACCGGATGAGTAATTGCGCAGCAATACTCGTTGGTTGGGCTTGCGCTTATTGGTAATACCTATTCGAGAATTTCGCGGCAGAACTCTCAGATCGATTTGGTAGGGCTGATCTTAGGTCTAGGCATACAGAGTTCAAGGATTGAGGCCGTTAGGTATCCTAGATCAGATATTACTCAGAATGGAATAACTCATCAAAATCGGTTTTTGATTAACTTTCGGTAAACCGCAAGACTTACATGGAAGAATACGTTGGACCTAATTGTCTTGTGGTTGGAGAATTGCTGAATTTTTATTAGCTAATATTTTCAGTCACCAGAGTGATAGTCCATGACGCGAGCGAATAGTCCCTGAGAAAATGTTGATTAGCCCGCATATCATATTAGCTTTTAGAATTCGGTTTATAGTCTCGAGAAACACATCAGATATAGAAAGATAGGTATACTTTCAGTCAACCGAATTTACATCCAACTCCGCAATATCCAATGGGTTCCGTCCTGAAGTCTTGGCTCTTACTAGTCCTTACGGTACAAAAGGATTCGCCTTGTGCGTTGTGGGAGGAGGGTTAGAGAATATTCAGTGATCACTCGAAGAAATTCAGTTGTAGGCTTTGATAATCCAGCGGTCCAATACACCTGTACACATAAGAGACATAGAGCTACCAGAAGCTAATGGACGGCCATAAACATAACAGCGAACAATTCCCAACGGCAATCGCAATCCAGATATATAGCAAATAGACAAAGACTTCAATTATTTGAAAGAAGAAGAAATAAATTTCCTAGGGATCATTGCAACGCCCAGCTGGATTTGTCTTATATTACATGCAGGGCTATAATGGGGTTTGAAACCAATACAAAGAGCTGCAAAGCGGATTCCCCCAGAGCTCCTGCGCAAGATCAATCGGATCCAGCGCCTCCTGTGGCTAAAAGATCATCGGTGAAGAAGGTTAACCGGCGATTCTATTAGAAAATGTCTCATGTTGAATGCAGACATCATGAGTTGATGAGCGTAGTCATCTTTGAAATTTAACACCTACTGCTTTTGAGTTATCTGCATCCACCCGAAACCCCACTCTAACAAGAACCTTTAAAGTGTCGTTTGGGATTTGGCGCGTTACTTTCAGGGGTGCGCAAAGGTACCTGCGTGAATTATTTATCGACTGACGCGGGCTAACCTTTCCTTCAATATCGAGCAAGTCAGGTGGAATGCTCGAATTATGTTACCGTGGCTACATATTTACATATCCTATAACATTAACGGAAATATTCGCCATCTTATAAGGCCTACTTTTTGGGTCTTTCTGGGGTAGGACATCGATGATGGTCATCTTCTATAGGTATTCATTATATGAAACTGTCACTTGATCAGCTACATGACGAGATCTCTTCAACAGCCAAGTTTTTTTTATAGATATTTGAGACCCACACGCATGCATTCCCGCCGGAGTGTGCCGAGAGCGAACCCTTGTTTTATGTTCAGTCACTTAGTATTCGGATGAACCACACTCAATATGCATCGATTTGGACCTGTGTCGTTGCTTTCGGAAATCTTGTGCATGTCATTTATGTCAGACTTGAGTACAAACATGAACCGAAGAAGTGCGATTTGAAACCAGAGTATGACGTGTTTACTGATCACGATCTCTCCACCTACTAGGCTCCGTGTGCGACTTTTCATGTCAGGGCCCACTGCTAGCATAGCTACATGTCCTGTATACATTTACCGCATACGAAGACAACGAACATCGAAAAACATAAGGCACCAATCGTCAATCCCACACCTGTCCGATCGTGTAGCTTTTACAAATCGGCTTTATCTTCTATATCACTGGTTAAGAAGTAGCCAAGACGATTACCGATAGCAAACATTATTAACTCATCTGCCCTGCATGAACGGTTTCTGACCCCTTCAATGACGAACTAGGCTATTTTCAAAGGCTTGTTGTAGATATAGTATAACCGCGAGTAATCTATCAAAACTGGACACGTTGTTAACATCCTAACACTAACTGAAACTAATATAAAAGATTCTCGCGAGTTACGAGCAACAAGGCGTGCGCAATTATGTGGTTATTTCGTTCCGTAACTTACAAAAAGGAACAAAATCAAAGCAGGCTTCCATGGCTACATGTAAGTTTAACGTATAACCTAACAAAGAATTTTGCAAGTCGTCAAATAGAAAAATTTATGCGCTACTTCCTTGGAAGTACTGACGTGTCGATCCACTATAGTTATCCGTAAAGGCCCAGTGGTATGGAAGAAAACCCAGTTTTCATCTGATGACCTCTCTTTATTCATCCAGCCATTCAGGGCATTGTCTTGGCCATGTACCCAAGATCCGGAAGAAGCATGTACCAGGTACATACTGCAGTTCAGGTAACCCTGAATATCGTTGGCCAATAGCTGAACATGGTCGATGTTCGATAATTATGTGGGGAAATGCAGCTACAATGCTTCGGATACAACGAGGCCTCGAGAGATACAATGAAATGGATGCTTACTTACGTGTCGAATCAAACTATCTCCTGGACCCGGGGAGTCAGAAAGCCACCGATGGAATATGATGAGTATCCCATTTGAAATATTCCAATAGAACAAAAGGAGAGAAAGTGTGGGTACTATTGTCTTGCACTTGGACATTTCCCATAGGTCTAATGCAGTTACTTAAACATCCTTTATTATTATTGGCGGAAAAATGTAGTGTTCCCCGAGAAAACCACTGATGACTAAATCAAATACCAGAAACATAACTTTACAAAACAAGGATACATAAGGTACATGAAATAGTACGCCTTGAAAGGCGGTTTAAGTAGAAGTTTCTGCAGTTGTTCCATACTTGCTTTACCTAACTCAGGAGGTGTTACACAACATCTCATGCCAGGGGCTACAACACACTGTGAGCCTTCAGACTCTAAACAACCGTACCACTTGGAGTTTCCTCTGCCTTTCAGTGGTGCATACATGTACTCTAGTATGGACCTAAAAAAAACTTCAAAAATCTGCGACACTTTGAGCCGCCCATATATCACGTGATACTCCACTAATCTCTACACAAATAGGTAGAACCTATTGCAACCAGGCACTGGTGATGAACCCGTGGGAAAAGGATCGAATTACAATCATGACTACTGATAAAGACTCGCTGTTATCTTATCGAATCAAGCACCAGAGAATCTCCATGTGCACATCCCGATTCAAGGCCAGCAGCAGCCTTGATGTACGCATATGTATCCATCCTTTTCAGATATTAGCATGGGCCATGTCTCTACGCACATATCCTTCCGTGTGGGTAATACGGATCGTACGATCGAAATCGTTCTGCAGAATCTCCATCCATCGACAGTCTGTCTCAATTGAAGCCGGTTCACCTTGTGTTCCCGTCCCGTTTTTTTTTCTCGGGAAAGATTTATAGAATAACTTGTCAACACTTTTCGCGATTATGCCGCACTGTGGGCTAACCAATGTGACTCTGAACATTGCAACAACTTGACTTACAAAGAGATGAGTTTGCAGCATGTGGGGAGATCCATCAACTTTGGGTATCCACAAATAATTTGCAGATTTATGTTTCATTTTTCTTGCAGGAATACAGCTCCCATGATCAAAGAGTAAAGTCATCGGCATATTATATATAACTCTTAAGTCTGGGGTTTTAGGATATGCATCATGAAACCTCACTCGATTTCATGACCGTTGTCGTTTACCCAAATTCAGCTAGCGCTTGTGTCAATTCTCACCGCACCTTGACTTGGCTTATGCTTCAGTGCTTAAAAAAACTGTTAAGTAAGTAAAGCCTAATTTATTCGCCCGATAATTAGATGGTTTCCTCGATTATCGAAGCTAACCTCTAAATTACACGTAGAATGTAGTTTCATGTACATAGATACATATGTAAGTAAGTACAATTAAGCTAGTTGGTCTCTGATATGATATAATTCACATGTGAAACTTTAGATGTACCCTTGCTAATTATTGAGGTGCAAACCAAGTAATCAGGGTTTAACAATCCTACCGGCACGGCTCCTCGGTAATCGAATCCAATAAGGAACCAACTAAATATTAGGAACCCACACGGCAACGCGGAAGATTTATCGGCGATGCTCCTATTCACAAAGGCTTCGATTCCGAGAATACAGCCTGCTAGCTCGGCACTCGGTCTGCTTTAGTATCTAGCTTCGAGGTGAGTGCGTTGAAACTAAATAACTCTATCCAATATTAAACGTCTTGAAAAACTTTAATCGATCGTGGAATCCTCGTTGCGTTAATTCGAACCGGTAGGGATATATATCCTAAGCTTGACCATCACAGTGATATACATGGATTGAACATCAAAAACTGAGTTTTAGTTCTATTTTTCACGGGGGGGGAGGATCCAGCTCCGATTAGAGAGGAGAGACACTCTGCAAATTGATTTCTTAACCTGTAACCTGCATATTGCAGTCCCACTGCATATCAACAAGCCTTCTTTTTCTTCAATTTTCCCGCAAAACTGTACCTACTTTTGGTAGAATATGGTACAAACTACGCAACTATTCTATCTCGAGCGACTCCATCACCTATTTCTCGCAAATTAAAAGCAACACCGTCTACCGTCGCCCCCTCACCATAATCATGACATCGCCATTTCGGCGATTAGCTAGAGGAGCAAGCGGCTTGCTTCTTAGGAGTCAGTTGCATATATTGGTCATTAACCTCCTACCCACATAACTTTACCTTTCTACTCTAAAATAAAATTGAAACGCACAATGCACATGCACGAGAAAGTTCCCTCCCTTGACAGGCGTTGGAAAGAAATATCCAGGTTACCGCAACCGACTTCTCCGGTACCGGATGGGTTTATCCGACAAAACAGGCAAAAAAGACGATAAACGAACAGCTTGCCTTATCGACCCCCCAATATTGTTAATATGCAAGACGGTTTCTCGCTTGGGAAGCCCACGTTACTTGTGCTGCGGGATATTATGCACGTTGAGTAGAGTAAATGATTTTCTCCACATGCACATAGAAATGATCTCCCTGCTGGCCCTGTTTCTGTTTTTTGTTCTGCGCATTGGCCACCAGATATATTTCGATCATATGTTTTCCTACTTATGTGGGCCTGATTAAGATCAACATACTCTACTCAGTCGTGATTCACATCACCGCATATAACTACTTAAACGTCTTTCTTTCTCATAAAGTATTGTATTGATGATCGTGACCGTGATCATGAAAAGCTATATATGTGGTTATCTATTGGGGGGGTAGCCTAGTATACCCTTTCTATAGTACAAGTGAAATAATTCTAAAGCCAACGAAGAAAGATCCCGCCCCGAACAAATGAAAGTATGGAAGCATACGTGTTAGTAACAAGTATCGGTCGATTAACGCCAAGCCCCTAATGCCTATACCCCCAAATCCTACCATATTCCTCTAATAATATAATTGAAAAAAGTCCCAAATAAGAAAACTAAAGAAAAACGTTTCCCAAATACATGTCTATCAAGTTCATTATCTCAAAGGATTAGCTAGCTCTTCCTTTGGTGTTGAAAGGGGTGTGGGTGGAAGTTCGATGTTATCAAACTTCTCGTCGCTTTCCCTGCCGGCCGCCAAACTCTTCCTCGGGATAACAGGACCCCCGGTCAGCTCGGCTACAACGCTGCCCCACATCCTCCTGACGAATCTCTCGCTGTCATGTTTAATCAGCCAATCCTCCCGAGGCATCCTGATGCTCTCAGGATTTAAATGGACGGTTTTGTAATCGCACTTGTGCCATTTGTCCCGGAGATCCTCGCCAGTCTTTTGTGCAGATTTCACACGCTCATATCTAAGTCGTTCATAAGCACGAAGAGCTCTGGGAATCTTCTCAGATGCGGGAATATTGGAGTCTTGATGCGATAGGGAGAGACATGTAGCAAGCACAGAGCCATCCTCGATTGCTTGAGAACAGCCCTGTACTGAGGTCGGAAGGAAAGGATGTGCTGCGTCCCCGAGGAGACAAGTATGACCAGTGGGAGAAACCCATGTTGGTAGAGGATCTCTGCACACAAGTTTCCAGTCCATACATGAAGGCGATTTTGATACCTGTAATTATGTATTAGAGAGATCCAATGATTGAAAGCTAAAGACTTAGTGGGGGTGTTATATTTACAATTGCGCGACATTTTGGGTCCCAGTCCTTTATGCGGTTGAGAACATCCTCTACTTTTCCTTTGCTTGACCAAGACTCTTCGAGATTCGAATCATCCTGTAAAATTTTGTTAGTGCTGTACTTCTCAAAAAAAATACCTGGAATACACTACTTACTTTTCTTGTGCAAACCCAGGAAATTTCCTTTCCGCCTTTGCAGCTCGCTACTAGCAAATGCATATCGTCCCCTAACCATCCGGTGTGTGTATCTCCATTCTCCACGAACTCTTTAGTCAAAGGATCTGTCGTGACACCGTTCTCCTCTGCATTGAACCAAGCTCTCCAGACAGAATATCCGCTACTCCTCGGTTTATCTTCGTATCCAAGAATCAGTTTTCTTGCCCTACTTCGAACTCCATCGGCACCAACTACAACATCGCCCTTGAAGATCTCGCCGGACTCGGTTTCAATCCAGGCTTTGCCGCTGGCTGCATCTTCTTTATATCCAGTGACTTTCTGTCCCATGTTAAACTCGACGCCGAGCGACTTGGCGTACTCGTAGAACACCTTGTGAATGTCTGCTCGATGTCCGTTGTACATCGGTCTCTCACGGTTTGGAGGCATGGCTGCCTGGAAAAATATTTGTTGGCCATCTTTGTTCTGGATCTTGAAACCGGAATGGCGCATGCATACAGGGCGCAGCTTCTCCTCTACGAGTGCTGGGTCCCATCGTGACATGATTCGGCCTGCATTTGTACCTTTAAGATAGAGAATAAGATGTTAGCATATATCTTTCTTTTGGAGGTGGTGAAAAGGTTGTTGCAAGGTTGGTGAATATATAGTAGTAACAACCAATTCCAAACTTTTTGTTTTTGTTTAATTCATTAATCGTAACAAATTCCAAACTGATAATACTCACTAATTGAAATAATATCACCCAGCTGTTCAAATGTTGGAGTTTTCTCGACTATGATAGCAGTGTGGCCTTTAAGTGTGCATTCGATTGCAGCTGTAAGACCCCCAAAGCCAGCACCGACTATGATAATTCGGATTCCAGTTTTGGGATATTGCGCTATAGGAGATGCCATTGTTTTTTGACGCTGTGAGGGTTTCTTGAAATGTGTGATATTGCTGGTTTGACAGTGCACTGGAGCTGGGATTGTTCTTATAAGAAATTTGGGAAATGGGTGGGTTGGAAAAAAAGAATTGTAGTACTAAGGACGCTCTAGCTGTCGAATAGTACGTCTGGATAATTGTTGTGTTCAAATAAGAAAAGCATCGGGGGAAGTGAAAATCTTATATACACGTTTGCTAGCCGTGTGAGGTTCAATGGGGGACATTAAAAGTAGTAATTGGTGCTGTAATGAAAGAGTATGTTAGTGGTTCTGAGAGTTTTGGGGGGGGGGGGGGGGTGGTGGGTATTCAATTCCAGTATTCTAGTTGCCACGTGAAATCAGACATAAGCCATAAGCCATAAGCCATAACCCCCCACCCTCTTCATTCTCCGCTGCTCCCTGAGTACTTTCGACAGTACTGGTTCTATTGATTAATTGATTAACTTGTTCGTTTAGGGTATGGTGGTGTAGGAATATCTATAGCGGCCATTGATTGATGATCCTTCCATACAAATGGGAAACAGCGTATACAGAATGGAACAGATATCGCTGTCAGCCCGGGGGTCGGATGGAGAGGGGAGGGGGGAGGGGGCAGGGGGGTGAAGATGGGCACGTACCATACCTACATGTATCCACCATACCCAGACAATAAAGTAGTTAGCTACTAAGCTAACCTTGCTACTCAGAGAAAAAGATATATGGGCATGCTGCACGGCGCCTTTGCCCATGCACTCAACTGACGGAACGATTTAGTTAGCCTCCCTCCT
Source organism: Morchella sextelata (assembly GCF_020137385.1). Classification (NCBI taxonomy): domain Eukaryota; kingdom Fungi; phylum Ascomycota; class Pezizomycetes; order Pezizales; family Morchellaceae; genus Morchella; species Morchella sextelata. The sequence goes on from NW_025408623.1 coordinate 259,350, forward strand.
GCATGGCACGCGAGCAGCAACAGATACCATACCCTGGTTCCGGGCCGTTTTACTCACTGATTCACATGAGGGAAGGGGGTCGACTCGGGGAATTCTTTTTTGTGGTAGGCGGTTAGTTATATCAAATGGGTTATAGCGCCCCACTGAGGAAAGTGGCATGGCAATCGTGGTTACAATACGGATGGATTGCGTGTATGTACAGTATGTACCTACGGTGCGCAGCGCGAGGCCGAGGTAGCATTTATGTAACCTGCCCTCCTGCCTTACCTGTATGCAATTGCAAGTGGAGACAGGTTATGTGTACTCTACCTCTAGAGTATGTATGTATTGCAATCCCATCGGTGCAATATAGAGTATGTATACATGTATATACAGGCTGCAGCAATGTAGCTAAGGTGCTCCAATATGGGCCATGGGGTGTTGAGCGAGAGGAGATACAAACCCGGTAAGAAAATGAGAAAGAAAAAAAAAATCCGAAAAGTCAGCACAAATCACCTACCCGGAGATTCCTCGTTCTGCAAGCACATATGTATGATGGAGATGATGTTGGCCATTGGAAGGGCACAATCGAAGCAGAGCTGCAAGCAATGCAGTGCACGTCCACACACACCTACCCACATTCGTAAGCTATATCTAACTCGCCCATAACCGTTGGATGCATGGTCTCGACCTGGCAAGTCCCAGGGCCGAAACTTCGACATTTTCGACTTGAGGAGGAGAGACCCTGTTACACTAGAATCAGATAAGTAGACATCCAGAAACCGAAACAACCAAGATAAAATTGTCGCGGGATTCCCAATACACTCTCCCCGACGCAGCCTCATGTGGTTAGCTAAAGGCTCTATTACAGCTATGATCCCTGCAATAGCAATTTCTTTAGATCCAAAAATTGATTTTTTTCCGCAGCTCCATGGCTGCCCTTCGTTCTTTCCCTCCCTCCCCGGAGCTCCCGAGTGCAGGTGGAAACTTGAATGAAGCCAACTCAAGGAACATAAAACAAAAAGAAATAGATTGTTTTGATATCTGGCCCGAGTCGAGACGTCGTCGTTCGGCCATTGTGTGGAATCAAGGCGGTGACTAGGCCAGCTACGTAGGATAACCGCGACAGTCCCTTACTATCTCGGACTATGCACAATATCTAATGGGTATCTACCTACTCCAGATTTTGTACGGTACACTACGCCTCGGGCTCGAACCGGACCTTTTTCTTTTTCTTTCTCGCTCTTCTTGAATTGAGTAACAAGCTGCTGTATTCTAGGCAATCAAACCGCAGCGCCAGTCGCTCGCTAGTTTCCGATATGTCTGGTCCTAAAGAACATTGACACGTCGTGTCGGATCAGCGAACCCACCATTCATGAGCTCGTTACCTGAAATGATTATGGAACACCGACTTCAATCATTACTACATTACTATCAGAAGAACTTTTTAGCTACCTATTACATACATGTTTCATTCTATTAAAGCATTCAAACCTCGAGAGATCACTAGTTTTTTTTTTTTTTTTTGATCAGTATTCAAGTCACGGGTCCCTTACCCCCCAACTTCCCCCCCTCTCTGCCTCCCGCGCTGTCGCTATACTGGTTGGTTTGCGAGTCGCGACAGCTCCGCGCGGGGAATCACAGAGCTTCGCTATTTAAAGTTGATGGTCAAGCCACGCACACACGTGGTCAAGTGTGAATTGCTACTCCGTTTATTACGGGATGAATGCTTTCAGAGGAGTGCAACGCTCGAGCTCCTTCGAAGTGCTCGGACTGATACGTTACTCCCTTGTGAGCATGCTCAGATGTTCCCGGCGCGATACAAGGGAACTCTAGTACACATGTGTCTACGTACTACGATGGTATATTGAGCAAAATAAAATAAAAAAACGAAAAATCGTGTTTAGGGCTCCGGCAGAGGCGCAATAAATCAATGCACTGTCTGTGTTACGTAACAAGGAACTGGGAGAAAAAAACAATTAAGATAGGCACTGGTTTGAAGACCTTCCATACAGCATCAGCCCGAGTCATAATAGAAATGACTGTTTTGAGAGTCAACCAATTGAACAGCCAGGCGATCTCGCTCTGATGGTGGGAGGGACCTGCGCTACAGCTACTACATACAATATCAGATGCCTCTCTCATCGAACCACTAACATCCCACTGGTTAATTTGATTTGAGTAGGTACTTCTTTAGCGGGCATTGAGATTCAAGCTGCGTCATAGCTCCGCTCCTAGCAAATACTCTCTACTATGCAGCTAGGTGAATTTTTCTGCTCGCTTTCTATGCGCAGTCTGGATTGAAACACTGAGCATGAGAATGGTTTGTTAAACCCTGGCTGGAAATTGCGTGTAGTGTTCGAATGTTCATTTCCATAGTGCTCTGTTTATTAAACAGTACTATACTGTGGATAACTTCCAGAATAAGTAAAGAACATGGGGTACGGGGTAGTTCGAGTATGCTTCCCTCCCCACTTCCACCCCACCCCACCACACACCACAGTCTTTTTAACCGTTGCCAAGAGGATGAGCATCCGGGGTTGATTAACGAGAGGATACAGGTGAAACTCGAGCTTGGTCAGAATCTTATAACAACGCCTACCGAGAGTATTGATATATGCAGTGTGATGCGTGAAGTAAACTCGGTATACCGGCACCTTGTGCGTACGCATTCCACCGGGTGAATAGAATGGCGTGGAGATATAGAACTCGGGTTTGATCTGGTCTGTGCGCGGCCATAAATCAGATTTTTGAGAGTTTTTTTGTAATCGCGGATTGTAAATTGCTAGTACTATGTATACTATACTTATGCAGAGAGGTGGGTTCTTTGCAATTGTTAGGTTATAAATGAGTAGACCCCTAGGAGAAGTAGCTTGCTAGGATCGGAAGCGACGATGGTCATTTTAAGGAACGTTTAAAACGGAGGGTCCCGGAAACAACCCTTTAATAGGTCCGTATCAGAAGGTTTTTTAGTTGGAGAATCTGTGACAATAATGGTCCCACACGTAGTTAGTTTGGCCGGGCCTGAGATCCAACAATTTGGCAAGGATTGGTGATTCTAAAGTACTCTCTACTATACTGTTATGAATTGTCAAGAGTGATATGTGACTGAACTGGACAGATTAGTTGCCCAGACAACCCAGACAAATTTTAAAATTTCTAGCGATGTGCACGATTCATGTCCCAATTTAAGATAACAAAAAAATTGCCCTCCAGAAAGGGCTGCATAGCGTTGCTAACTGAGCCCTTAACTCCCAGGGACGAGGAGATAGGTTTGCTTTCCGAGATAACTGCTACCAGGGGTGTTGTATGTAAGCCTTGATCTTGGTCTGATTCAACGGCGAGTCACTTAGAGCACGGTCCCGACGACAGCCTCTTTCGGATGGGATAAACCCGGATTTGTGATGCATGTGCTGTCTCGTCCTTCCTTCTAGATGGTGCCAAGATGACTTTAGTTGCGCGCACACATTCCTTCCACGATCTTGCCGATGCATGCCTAGAAAATGTATGTAGGAGCATATCAGAAACTCAACACATTCCGCCTCGGATGACCGCCGTCGCCTGGATATTTCGTATAATTAAACTTACCTGTCACATCGTATAGGTGCTCAAAATTCGATTTATCGACGTAGAGCTGCCCGAGTATCTTTTTAATTTTCCAGCACCCGGTGAGAACTCCCGATATCCCGCTAGATGTCCAGTAACGCAAGTAGATCATTATGACCACCTTTCCGGGTTTGCCCTGAAGGAATAACCGTTACCGGGTTATGCCTGACAGTGATGTTGTACATATCTGTGCCCCTTGAAACATGTAGAGTGCATCCTACAGGCAACCCTCGATTAGAAACCATTGAACGTGAGAGTGAAACATTTCTAGAAGGTTTCAAGAGTACGCATAGAATGGCATGTAAAACATAACATCACGTCCCTAACCTATGATGTAGTTAATACTATAGTTGACGGAAATTATATGATGGATATATCGGCCATAAGTGCACATCGACGATTCCAAATGCTGTGGTTGTATGATCGCTCGACAACCGGGCCATTTTGAGCTGAGGACCCTGGCTTGGCCCGTGCCCTTGCATAGTGTACCAACATTTTGTGAGGAGATGGATATCGATATCGCCCAGATTCCCTTCGCTTTTTTCTTTTTTCCCGGCCTGCCGAGGAATGGGTAGAAAGATAGGGCTTATCTGTTAGAGTAAAGTCTGACGGTCAAATGGAAACCCGGATAGGATACTCTCCCGCTGCCCTGCATTTCCAGGGGCTCGACGTCCTGTATGTAGGTACTCTCGGGGATAGAGGGTCGGTTTTAGAGCCAGTTATGTAGTTGGCGCGATTTCAAACGTCAGCCACAGTGGTACAAGTGAAAGTGGAGGTCTATGTTAGTGGCTAGGCCGCGGTATACATCATAGAGTAAGTCAGGACGGTCTCCAGTGTCTTTGGCCGTATCCCGCCCGGGTTTATCTCTCAAACCGACCCGGTCCCTTCACTCATAGCCTTCGGCGAAGGTTTCTACCGATGTAGCGAAAGGGTATATCCCTGTTTCTCAACAGCCCTGACCGAAATCATCCCTCCGGAATCTTTTCCGTACTTCGGCCAAGCCCCGGAAGCAGCTGCGGTGTTGGGCCTGCATTACGGCATTGGTGGAGAGGTAGGGAAACAGCCTGTGAACATGGCTGTATTACAGCGCTGTTGGTGGGGGACCCTGAGTTATTTTACCAGGGCGGAGGGCTGATCGGCAGCGGGACGGTACGGTTGTTGACCTTGGAATCACGCCTGATCACTCGCGCAGTGGGACATCTCCGCGCATCGCTGTTGCGATTGTCACGATTGTTGTAATAGAATGCGTCTAGATACATCTGCGCTGGCCTAGGACTTCGGTTCCTGCTAACACGTACTATTTCGGGGAGTGGAAGTAGTATCTGTTTGTAAATTGCACACAGTTCCAGTAGAATTGTACTTGCGTGTACGTAAAGTAACCCCCGAGCCTTACGAGAAAGACTTTGTGTGCGAAACCAGGCACAGAACATCATGACCACGGCCACGACGTGTTTTATTTTCTCGTACCTGAAAAGAGGGGGTCGTGACGTTATTTGTTAGCTTTACTTTTTTGTTACGTTTTTTTTTTTCTTTTCCCGGACGAAGAGATCTGGTGTAGCGTAACCTAGCAGGAGTAATCTAGCTAGGTGCTTTTTTCTTTTCTGCCCTTTTTCATTTTCTATGGTACCACAAGACCCATCTAAAAAAGCAGATGAGGAACTTCTTTATGCAACCTCGCTGACGATAATGATGATGATGATGGTGATGATGTCCTTGTTTCAACATCCGTATGTACAATGTCATCTGTGGCTTCCATAATTATTTCTTTTTCACTGAGGTTGAACCTAGCATAAATGTGGTTACGTAATCAACCATGTCACTGCCATGCCCTCATGAGATGTAGAGCACGAACACAATGGTCGATACTTTTTATAATTACTTACACATTTTTCTGGCCGTGACTACTATGAATCATTCAACGTACCTGCACGGAGAGCGGGAGAAAAATTGAATCTTCTCTCAGCCGCTACATACTCTATTCCAAACTATATCACAAAATGTGTAGAGTACCTACATGTACTTGATAGCATACATGACATGTAAAACGTCCAAGCTACGTGGAACCCAGAATTTGGGATAATCTATTTCTGCATTTTCTTTTTCCAACAACATCTCTGGGACCTTACCAGAGAAGTAGCTCCTCCCCCTAGATTCTCATTTTTTTTTCCCTGCATACAGCACTTTGAGCTGAATGGAAAAAAATAGATGGAAAAAAAAATACATAGTATAACTGAAACAGGGTGTATTCCAAATGTGGATATGAATGGGCAGAAAAGAGAGAAGGGTTGCAGCGCAGGATATCTGATGGATCTACACGGCGGCAATCTGGCAGCGTGGGCAGGCGGCCAATAAATCGTGCAGGTTTGGATTCGGGCTGGTCTGGTTGTGTTGTGAATTTGCGAGGGGGCAAGGCTATGTGGTCTGTGGAGGAGCAGGGTCAGGGCGGGAGGAGGGGGAGGGGAAGACAATGACGAGTGATGGGGTGTGATCTGGGAATAAAGGTGATTGGAGGCGCGCAGGGATGGAGATGGCTGGGATGCATGGGGATGCGATATAAATACAATTAAATGGGGCTAGAGCTGCCTATTTAGAGTGGGACTTGCACTCCCGATTCTAATGAAGACTATAGCTTGATAGTCTGTCTGGTGAGTCGATTTGTTGTTCTACATCGCCAAAGGGTGTTAGTTGGGGATAAATGTGTAGAATTGCGGGACTAGGTCATTATCGCAAGATAAACCTTCGCTAACGAACTACATGTAGTTACTCAGTCAAGGGTACCTGTATTGTGTGCTTTACTACAAGGGTTTTTTTGTTTACTCAGCGGTATGTCGAAACGATGTGTTTTCGTTCTATCGAATACAATTCGGCCAACGTATCAATGTGCAAGGGCCACCAGTCGGTTGAGGAATGTTTAAGCATCCCGTCAATGCCGTGCACACGTACGGCCAGACGGGCATATAGAATAACACTGATCTTCAACAACAAGGACAGCGTATACAAGTGTAAGTACTACATACTACAAGCATAAATTTTTTGCATGTATATACAAGCATAAATAATTATCCACTTTTTCAAGCACAAGCACATATCATACAAGGTTTCCTTGACTCTCCCAACCCATGAACGGTGAAGAAACAAACCGAGTGATCATCAATGATCGTCTCCCCCGCGCGTTGATCATGGCGGTAAATGCGCAAAACAATCAAGCAAATTAGCGACGACGTTAACATGAAACGGTCGAATCAGCGCCCCTAGTCCATTATACCTTCTCCGGTGGCGCTTGCCACCGGGGAGAGATATATAGGTCTCTCATAAGTGGTCATATGAATCCTTATCAGAGCGCTATATAGACATATGTCACTAATATTTGTACTCTATCTGGGCGCTTGGCACATGAGTGATACTATAGTGGCACACCGGCATTGGTAATGATTGGAGATGCTAGGGCGAGAATCTTATAGAAATGGGACTTATAGAGTCACTAGAACTTTGTCAGTCTCGGACGCGAATCTGGCAAAACAGAGTATAGTAGATGTAGTTCAAAGAATCATACCACAGTTGACATTCAACGTATACAGGGCTTCGATCAAATTCTAATTGCAAACCTAAAATCATATTAATCCCTAGATTTTAGCGTTAACGGAGCTAGTACCGTAGCCAGGCTGTAGATCGGAAATTTAAATGTATATTAGTGCTGTATTAGTAGGACTTTAATTACGAAACAGCACACTCTAAATAAATGTACGTGTAGCACTTTTGAGGACACCGTGGAGGGTCGCGGGCCGTCTACTACATGTATACTATTCACTCAGTGGACCGAAAGACCATCATCACGCGTTCTTAAACCTCATTCAATAAGAAGGCAAGATAGATCGCCTAGCGTGACGTTTCTCGGAAGATCAAATTTCATTAAACGACCATCTTCCTTACACTCCTTAATCTGGAGAGACCCTCGCTTGTATCACTGAGTTAAGAGGCTAGATCTTTTTCTTGGGGGGCATCATAATCATACGTGAGTTTGGCGAACCTCAATATCGAAATCCGAAATACTAATCAGACTTCATTGGCGGGCCAAAGTTCAGAGTTTCAGCCCTTAGCCACTATTTTCAAATACAGGACAACCTGCCACTCTTTATATCACTTCGGGTTGCAGCTTTCCAGAACCGCCGAGACCGACGAGATAGACCGAGGGTTAGGGTTACCGCTCGCCCTCCCTTGCTACCCAGGTACTCACGATCGAGAACTCAGGAACCAAAAGGCTTACTTTAGGGTGCCGAGACCCGCAAATATAAATGGCGCAAGCGCCATGTCTTTCATTCGGGACAATTATTCCGAATTTTCCGAAGCCTAGGGGGGGCTAGATGAGTCTGATGGGTGATACTTCATGCTCACCGATGGGAGGCAGGCTGCCTTTTTTTTTTTTTTTACCTCCCCATCTCATCGCATCGTAGCTACCCGTTGCCTAACAAACCTCTCTAGAATCGGTTGTATTGTAGGCACTGTGTGGAGAGGCCTGCGAGTAACCGAATACTTAGGCTAAAGTGTAGGGTGGTTTGCTCGCAAGCTGGTTGTTCCTGAATGCTCATTCCTCCGAAGCTCTACCGACCCGCGGGGTATGCGATGACCCCGCATTAGGCAGTGAAGCTATAAAAATACAGTCCATTTACTTGAAGTTGTCGCGATAGTCGTCAATAGCATTTCTTACAATTGAGGGTTTATATTTTATACAACAGAAGCTACAGAACCGAACATAAGTCAGACAATATGGTCAAGATTGTAGCTTTCGAATCACGGGATGTTCGGTTCCCAGTATGTTTTGCCTTCCCAACTAGGATGAGAATATGATATAAGATACTGATGAGATGGAAATAGACATCACTCGATAAAACCGGATCAGATGCCATGAACGATGCTGGAGACTACTCTGCAGCATACTGTATCCTAAAAACCGATGGTCCTTTCGAAGGCCACGGTATGGTGCGTTATTTACCCTTTAAAGCTAAAATTAGCTATATAGCTAACATTTATTGTAAAAGACCTTCACTATCGGCCGCGGAAACGACGTAGTTTGCTCTGCGATCCACCACGTCGCTCAGCGCCTCGTCGGCCACGACTTGTCGGCGCTCACTGCTAACATGGGTCGCACATGGCGTCATCTGGTTGCCGACTCGCAATTGCGATGGATTGGCCCCGAGAAGGGAGTTATCCACCTGGCTCTCGGAGCTGTGGTTAATGCGTTGTGGGATCTGTGGGCTAAGACGGAGGATAAGCCGTTGTGGAAGCTGGTGGCCGATTTCACACCCGAGGAGTTTGTGAGGTGTATTGATTTCAGATATATTACGGATGCAATCACACCGGAGGAGGCAGTGAAGATGTTGACAGAGACACTGGAAGGCAAAGATAGGAGAATTGAAGAGGCGAGTGTGGATAGAGCCGTGCCCGCCTATACTACCAGTGCTGGTAAGTGCTATTTCCGCCTTGTATGTTCCCAAGGGAGTTGAGATCTAACGATCGTGTGTGGGTGAAATATAGGCTGGCTAGGCTACGGCGAAGACAAAATGCGTAGCCTCCTTCAAGAAACTCTCGAACAGGGCTACAAGCACTTCAAGATCAAAGTTGGTGGCTCCGTCGAGGAAGATCGCCGGCGCCTCCGCATTGCCCGTGACATCATTGGCTACGACAGCGGAAACATCCTCATGGTGGATGCAAACCAGGTCTGGTCGGTGCCAGAGGCAATTGAGTACATGAAGCAGCTCGCCGAGTTTCGTCCCTGGTTCATTGAGGAGCCAACTTCACCCGATGACATTCTTGGGCACGCAGCGATCCGCAAGGCCTTGAAACCTTTGGGCGTTGGCGTTGCGACAGGAGAGATGTGCCAGAACCGGGTCATATTTAAGCAGTTGCTGCAGGCACAGGCGATCGATGTATGTCAGATTGATGCATGCAGGATGGGCGGTGTGAATGAGGTGTTGGCAGTGCTGTTGATGGCGAAGAAGTAAGCAATCTACTCCCCTTGCCTCCTTGAGATAAGAAGGGTAAACTAACATAACTGAAGGTTCGGCGTACCAATTGTACCCCACTCCGGTGGTGTCGGGTTACCAGAGTACACCCAGCATCTGTCAACGATTGACTACGTGTGCGTATCAGGCAAGCTGTCACTGCTGGAGTATGTTGACCATCTACATGAGCACTTCTTGCACCCGTCTGTCATCAAGGACGGATACTACACTACACCTAAGGACCCAGGTTATTCGGTGGAGATGAAGAAGGAAAGTATGGAGGAGTTTGGATTCCCCAACGGGACATTCTGGAAGAGTGCGCAAGCAAAGGGTATCTTGAACCATTTGGATGGCGTCAAGATCTAAATCAGAATGTTATTGTAGTTGTAGTAGGGTTAGGGTATGGGTTTTGGGCGAATAATTTCACTTGGGTTCAATGATAGTTTTGAGTTTTTTTGATACAATGTTTTTGGTTGTTAAAATGCTTATAAACACCACAACATCAGCCCATTGAGAATAAAAATATTTATATAGGATCAGTGTCAGTAGTCGCTAGCTAATCCGAATCACTGTCACTGCCGCCATCCTGATCCTTCATCTCATCTTTACCAACATCACCGCCTTCTGCAGCGGCTTTTAGTGCCAACTTCTTAATTCTTTCCCTAGCCTTTTTCTTTGCCTTCTTCTCCCTATTCTTCCTGCTCTTGTCCTCCCTCTCCAATCTCGCCCTCTCCTCGGGCGGAAATCCTGCGAACTTCTTCGTCGCATCGATCTTCCGCTGTCGCTCCTCTTCCGTAGCCTTGATCTTCTGCTGCGCCTTCCTTATCGCGATCCGCGACTTCTTACTAGGCTTCCCGTGCTTCCCATCCGCCCTCGGTTCTGGCGGCTGCGCGCGCATCGTAATAGTTATAACCTTATGCGGGACTTTACAAGCTGGCTATCATTTCCCGCTCGCGCATTAGTAGACCGCCCACAACCACCACATGTCTCAGAAACATACCCAAACAGCCTTCGCGCCGACCCGCACCTCGTCGGCCTCAACAATCATACCACCAGCCAGCAGCACTTGCCGCCGCAGCGCCATGTCGGCTTCACTGAGAACATAGTGCGCGACGGGGCGCTTCTGTGAGTGAGCGAGCGCCTCCCAGAGGTCTTCTTCGCAAGGGGGGGTGGCCTCTTTGAGGGTTACGGTCTGGCGCGGGCCTGAGAAGAGACTGAATTCGAGGTCTGCGTCGGCGGGGTCGTCGGCGGGGTTGGCGGATGGGAGGGGCGCGACGGTGACGAAGTCGAGGTCGAGGTCGAGGGTGTGCGTGTCGGAGGTGGTGGGGGAGTCGGCGGCTGGAGTGAAGTCGTCGAAGAGCTCCGCGCGGCGGACGCTGAGGCCAATTCGTTAGTAGGAGTGCGCACGGGGTGGGCGGGAGTGGGGGCGCTTGGAGAGAGGGGTGGGCAGCAGTACCGTTTAGTTTCTGGGAGGTCAAACATTGCGCGCAGTGCTGTCGATGGCTGGAAGGAGACCGGGGGTGAGGTGCAAGTGTCTTGGGTTGTCTTGGCGCATGAAGTGTCACTCGAGTTTTCGGTGGTCTGGTTGAGGTCTGGACTGTTATGTATAATAGTGAGAGTTATTACTGCAGAAGTTCCAGGGAGCTCCACGGAGGAAGAAGAAGGATGCCTTCTCCCCACCTCCTCGCTCAACCCCGGATGCCCGCAAGGGGGATCTCACCCCGCGCATACGTTACGGCTCGGGGTGGCAGATCTGGGGACAGGCTGGTCGGGCCCGGGATAGATGCGTGCATATGGTGGGAGAAAATTAAGGCTGGAGAAAAGGGGACATAAGTATATAGGTTATGCGCTCTAGTGGGGTGGTGGTGCAATTGCATATCCACCTACTCTAGTTAGTGACCGGTGTGGTAGGTAGGCACTCCTTAAGCTTATTATATTAATTACCGTATGTGCTCTACCAAAGAAACCCAATTCCGCTCCGCTGCACTGCAGCAGGGGAAATAACATGCAGAATATGTACGCTACCTTTCCATGGCTTCAAACTGTTCCAACGTTAGTACTTTTCTTAGATCGATTGCATACATACGAAACATATGCATAATTCACCCTTGCTGCATGCAGCGGATGTGTGTGTATCGAGTAGAGCGCTCTTGGTATATACAAGTATGTATTGCTGATAGCCTGGCCTACATGCGAAATGTACCTGGGGTGGCATAAATTATTCTGATGTTGGTACTGTGCCTAATGAAGTATTGTCAGTTAGTACCTACATAAGTCTCTATCACCATTTGGTACCAGTATACTACTACACCCAGCTGAACTCACCTCGTATACCCCACTGATGTACTTCAATCGCTCTAGAGCGGGCACAGTAGTATTCGGCGACCACTGCTAGAGGCTTTAGCGGAGAGAGAAAAAATGATAGATGAGATGGAGGTAGTTCGATTGGCCACGGAGCTAGATGTCTAGAGTAGGCTACATGTAGGTACACATATGTAGAGTAGAGTACATGCTTCTCTAGTCTTCTTGAATAGATTTAGCTACATAAACATGAAGTCACATCTTCCACATCTCCGGTTACTCTAGCGTCTTTCTCGGATCCAGTTATGCAGACCCCATATCAACTTATTTTGTGTCAAAAACCTGGTTTCCCCCACTCTCTAGCTCACCAATCAAACGCCGCCTCTGCCTCTTCTCGAGAACAGAATGGGTGCATAAAAGCTGTGGAGGTTATTACATGTAGTATACATGTATGTTATGCAAGCGTCTACTCTCGACCAAGAAAGCGTTGACACCGTTGAGATAAACCCGTACCTACCTATAGTGATGAATCATAGAACAAGGCAAAACCTATGCATCCATCGCATAGAAAATTATAACAGCAAGGCAGAAAAAGGCAAAGAAAGCTAAATAACTTGTGTGTGCATCTAACTATCTCCAGAGTAGATATTCCGACCTACATATACATCCGCAACCACACCCATACAGAAAGATAATTCTGCACGCGAGGCTACGTGTTGAAAGTATGTAGGTCTCAGTCTCAGTCTCGGTTTCGGTCAGGTCTCAGTCAATCTAGCACCCCACGTGTTGCGGAAAAAGCAAAGTGGGAAATCCGTCGCTCTGGATGCGGAAAGTGAGAGAAGTCAATTGATCAACAGATGTCAAGGAACCAACCCCCACACGACGGTGAGATTAGGAAATGAAATGTATATCGCCGAAGGAGTACTACATGATGTGATGTGACCCCCAAATATGTTGGATTTTTTGTGTACTTCTATGTATGCAGTTTTTCACCCATAACACAATCGCAAAGCAAGGAGAGAAATAGATATAATGCAATCAACAAAAGGAAAAAACGATAATAAAACCCGCAAGAGAAAGGAAAAAAAAAAGATCCCAAAATCGCTCAAAGGTTGCTCCTGAAACCATATGTAGATAGGAAAGAAAAACCCCAATGAATAAGAAAATAAATAAAACACCCTTAATAAACACCTCCGTATTAACTATAACCAATATGCAAAAAAAAAAAAAAAAAAAAAAAAGGTACAAGTTCAAAATTCTATATCGCCCAAATCAAGTATTCTTCGGAAAAACTCTTCTCGTTCCTCCCTGCTTCCCCAAATCTCCCATCTCCAACCTAGGGGACCCAAACTGCAGCTGCTGCACCCCCGGCTGCACCTCAACTAACTCTCCCGGAATAACAAAGGGCTCATCTCCCAGCCCCATCTCACCGCTGACGCTGCCGCCCGTCAACCTGCGTTTTCGCGCGCTCACTTTTCGGACCTCGCCGATCATCCCGTCAACCCACGCTTGGTCCTGTGGGGAAATAACAGTGTTCTTGCCCTTCGGCCCAGCCAGACCCAACGGTTTGGGTGGTGGTGCCTCCGTTGAGCTGCCAGCTTCGGACGGGTCAAACGCTGACTCGCTAAATGACAAGCGGGACGCAGATCGCCGGAGAGCGCCGTGTGAAGATCCTGGTCGACTCACTGGCGGTGGTGCGCCCTGCCGACTGGGCGGTCGGATTGCTCCTTGCCCCCTGCTTGGTGGTCGAACTGCGGATTGCCCTCTGCTGGGCGGCCGGATTCCGCTGGGCGGTGACATGCCGTTTTGGGGACTAAATGCACACTGTCTTTGGTATGCTAGGGGCTGGAATGGCGTCAAAGTTGGGCGGTCCTTGGTTCCGTCATGACCACCTCGCATGGTAGGCGGGCTATTGACAGTTGCTGGTTGGACGAGAGATGAACTTCGTTCCCGTCCTCGAACACCCAATGATGACCCTGGACGGTTGTTGCCCATTGATGAACTCGGACGATTGCCTAATGATGAACCAGGGCGATTGCCCAATGACGAGCCGGGCCTGACACCCAGTGCCGAGTTTGAGCGGGATCTAAGACCCACCGCTGAAACGGAACGGGAGCGGCCTCCTGGCGGTGAGCCCGACCTGCTTTGGCCTGGAGCGGGACTGTTGCTTCGCAGGGATGATCTGGATCTGGCTGCGTGCAGTGAGTGATGCTGTGCACCACCGCCGAGGTCTTGAATCTCAATGCCACCTCCGGAAACAGTTCGTCTCTTTGATCCGTGGTGTGCGGCGTACTCTTTGAGATACTCAGCCAGGTCGGCCCATCCGCCACCAACACGGACCATAACCCTCTCGCCTCTCTCTCCTACAAGACGAATGTAAAGCTTGATAGGTGCCTGACCGTTATCACGGTGGAGATGGTAAAGTTCGATACCAGCTGAAGCATTAGACACGTGCCTTCTACCACCACGAGGGGCAAATCCGGTAGCATCAGAGACCACGGAGCTGCCGGCGACAGATTTTGGTGCTGGTATACTAGAAGGAGGGAGCTCAAACGGCCTCAAAGGACCTGATCGTTTCGACGCCTCTGTAAGCTTCTGGAGGTTCGAAGCCGTAAGACGAATCGGGGATTTAAGTGAGGTCAAAATATCATTGACCTTATCGTCCAGACTTGGTTGTGGGAACTCCAATTTTGGGGTCATGGTAAACGACTGAGAACCATCTTCATCATCTTGCGGGTTCTTCTGGTACAATTTCCTGCTCCTTTCTGGTGTGACAGTATCAATCTTCGCTGGCCGAGGAATTTGTCTCTTCTGAACGTTTAGCCTTGGCACGCCAATATCCGTAGGAGGAGATGAGTTGCGGTCGGGGGTGAGTTCGTTTGACCGTGCCCATCGCTGCTCGCTAATGACGGATCCCTCATCGTCACTGTCAATCTCCTTGTGTGGACGACGAATGGCCTTAAGTGCAGGCCCTGTCTTTGTTGGAGTTTTTGTCGGAGACCTGGATCCCGTCCTCACTGTGGAACCCGGGGAGATGTAGTGTCCAGTCGAAGAAAGAGATCTTGGCTTTGCCATGTCAAGTGGGGCCTTTCTGATCAGCTTTTGTGATCTTTCGACCTTTATAGGAGCCTTTGGTTCGGGGGTGGTGCTCCGCTTGGCAAACTTATCTGTGTCAATATAATTCTGTAAATCAGAACTCAGGTTACATACCCTATTTTGCGTAGAAGCTTCCCGGTTTCCAAGCCCCAAATCCAAACTGATAGGCCCCACCTTGAATTTGTCGTTGAAGGAGCGTCTTCTAGCGCTTGGGCTATCTTGCACACTCAGTCCTCCTTTCAACATCAGATCGCCTGATTTCCCTGACTTCTTTGAAGGTGTACCAAATGCATGAGTGTCTGACGGAAAACTTCCATCACGGGGCGAGTAAGGCGTCTGGACTTCCGTAATACTATCCAGTCCACCTAACGTCCCTGGCCGCCTCTTGGGCTTTGGTGTAGACGTTGCAACAGGCGCCACTTCAAAATCTGAGATGTCTTCTGCATCGTCATCCTCCGTAGGATAGCCGTTCGCGTCGATTCTCAGATTGGAGGGGGAAGATCCGCCGGCGTACGAACCTGATGGGCTGTCATCTTCGAAAACGGGAGAGTTTGCTACATTATCCCATGTCCCATTGGCAGTTTTGGGTGTGCCTGTATCTTCAAAATCGGACCTATCCCCAGGTGTTGAGGGAGCTATAAGGATACAAGGCAGGCCGTCAAAAGAACTATCCGATAGTTCTTGATCGGAGCTTTGCCTAGTCTGAGGAAGTTCATATTCTCCCGAATCATCTTAGAAAAGTCAGTATACTGCCAACAAGAGGATAAAAAACACTTACCATTGCCATTGAGTGCTTTTTGTAAAGAGAGGTGAGCGGCTAGGTTCTCGACTGCTACCAGATCTTCCTCCAGATCCGAGTATGACTCAGAGATATTTCCCTGTGATTTTGACATATCCGGGGAGATTTCTGGGCTTGTTGATTCTTGTGACCATGGTGTAGGTGGGACTTCCTTATTCGTTTCGGGAGTTTTGTATTTTGTCTGGTGCAGAACAGATGATGATCGTGAAGATATAGGTGTTAAGGTTATAGATGGAGGAACAGATGGCTGGTTTTTCCGTGCTTCCGCATATGCCATATTCTCACTCCCAAGACTCCCGGAGTCCTCATCGGACTCTTTGAAAGGAAGTTTAGTGAGCGAAAGATCTTGGTAATCCTCGGTAATATCATCTCCCGAGAGGAAATCTCTCTCTGAGTTGGGATTACGGTGGTTCGAGAACTGTGCCTGCCTCTGCCTTTCTTCCTCCTCCCTCAACCGCTCCGCCTCAAGCCTATCATTTTCAATTCGCTGCTCCATTGCAAGTCTTTCTGCTTCTTGGGCCGCGAATCGCTCCTGCTCCCGCTTCACCAAAGCCAAGTCTTCTAATCTTTGCCGCTCATCTTCAGCAAGACGTCTTTGGAGATCCATCTCTTCGAAAGTGAGGCCCGATTCATTTTCGGCATGTGCAAAACGCTTCTTTTCTATTTCTTCCTCGTGGGCCCATCTCCTCTCTTGAGCGGCGATCTGCCGGTGGATCTTCTCTTCCTCTTGCGTGGCCTGCTTGTATGCTGCTTCCTCGTTAATCTCCCAACGCCGTTCTTGCTCAAGGGCTTGGAGACGCTCTCGTTCTAGTTCTGCGGCGAGCTTTTTATCCTGCATCTCCTCCTCAGCCTTGAATCTTGCTTCAAACTCGGAAATCATTTTCCTCTGTTCTTTCTCGTCAATGGCTTGTTGTCTCTGGTATTCAGCTTCTGCCTCAAGGGCTACCCGTTTGATCTTAGAAATCAGCTGAAATTGCATTTCATCATCAGAGTCCATTGAATCGTTGAAAGTAGCAAGTTGTCGACGTATATTTTCGTCTTCCTTCTCCCTCTTCCTTTCTGCTTCAGCAATGGCCTCCCGAGCTTCCATCTGTAACTGGGCGTTGAGCTGGCGTTCCGTTTCTGCTTCTGCTTCAATTATTGCCTGCTGCTCAGCCATTTGTCGTTGAATCTGTTCATTGATCCTTCGCTCCTCCTCCTCTATGCGCTCCATATCTTTCTGTTCCTGCTCTCTGACCATTCTTTGAATTTCTTCGTCGCCTATAGCACGCTGCAATTGTCTCTCGAGTTCGGCTTGGATTTCAGTCTCTACTTCAGCCTCAGCAGCCAGACGGACGTCATCTAGGTCTGCGACTCGTTTGTTCTCGGATCTCTGAGCTTCGGCGATTATCTGTGCTTCTGATTTAGCTAATTTATTCTGCTTAGTTTCGGCGGCAAGTCTTACCTGCTCTTCCTGTTGACGCTCAGCCTCCTCAGCAGCTGCGATAGCGGCAATTTGTTCAGATTCGAGCTCAAGACGGGATGCTTCCAGAGCAGCGAGACGTTGAATCTCAGCTTCCTGTTCGACCTTCAATCGATCAAGCTCCAAAGTTATGAGTCGCTCGTTCTCGGCTTCCTGTTCAATGGCCCTGAGACGGTCAACTTCAAGCTTTACCATACGTTGATGTTCTTCCTCCTCTCGCTCAGCACGTTCGGCTTCGATCTTTGCTAGTCGCTCGAGTTCAATTTTGCGCTGATGCGCAACATCTTCCTCGGCAAGTCTGACTGCATCAGCGTGAAACTCGGCGTTCCGTCGAGCTTCTTCCTCAATAGCCTTGCGACGTTCATCTTCAAGTTTGAACACGCGTTGACGTTCTTCTTCCTCCCGTGCAGCGTTTTCGGCCTCGATAACGGCAAGGAGTTCAAGTTCGGCCTGACGTTGGCGCGCAGCTTCTTCTTCGGCAAGTCTTATTGCTTCGGCTTGAAGTGCAGCGTTGATCCGAGCCTCTTCTTGTATGGCCCTCCGGCGGTCATCTTCGAGGGTACGCTCTGCTTCTTGCATCAGGGCGTGGGCAGATGCTTCCTCTGCACGTCTAGCCTCCTCTACGGCTTCAGCTTCTAGGACAGCAAGACGTTGGATCTCAGTTTGTCGCTCCTCTTCAGCAATATGTGCAGCTTCAATCTCGGTGAGGCGCTCGAGCTCTTCTTGGCGCTGTTTTTCTGCTTCCTCTTCAGCCTTGAGGCGGGCAGATTCCTCTTCAAGGACCCGTAGACGCTCAGCCTTTTCCTCAGCTTCAGCCTCTAACCTTGCAATCTCAAGGGCTGCAGCTCTTTCCTCTTCTTGACGTTGACGTTCTGCTTCCTCTTCAGCCCTGATGCGCTCGGCCTCAATCGCAGCGAGTCTCTCAACCTCTGCTTGTCTCTCTCGCTCGGCTTCCTCCTCGGCGAGTCCTGCCTCGAGCCTGGCAGCTTCTTCGGCGGCAAGTTGCTCAATCTCCGCCTGTCGTCGCTGCTCTTCTTCGGCTGCCAGACGGGCCATTGCAACGGCCGCAACTCTCTGAACTTCTATTTGACGTTTTGCCTCTAATTCCTCCTTAGCGAGTCTCAGACGCTCTGCTGCGACATCGGCCTCGGCTTGACGTTTTCGCTCCTCTTCCTCGAAGTGGAGTCTTTGGCGCTCTTCTTCGGCAGCGAATCTTTCGGCCTCTACCTGTCGTTCGCGCTCCTCCTCCTCGAAGATTAGTCGTAGGCGTTCATCTTCGGCTTCTTCCTCTCCCTTGATACGGGTAGCTTCAATGGCGGCGAGTCTTTCGTCTTCTTCTTCAATGAGTCGTAGACGTTCAGCCTCAGCTTCCTCTTCAGCTTCAAGACAAGCAGCCTCAATGGAAGCGAGTCTTTCACGTTCCTCTTCCTCTTGAATCATTTTAAAGTGTTCGGCTTCTTCCTTGGCCTCGATACGTGCCGCTTCAAGAGCAGCAAGTCTCTCAGCTTCGGCTTCCTCTTGAATCATTCTAAAGCATTCGGCTTCTTCCTCG
Organism: Morchella sextelata; assembly: GCF_020137385.1. Lineage (NCBI taxonomy): Eukaryota > Fungi > Ascomycota > Pezizomycetes > Pezizales > Morchellaceae > Morchella > Morchella sextelata. Next base: position 278,144 of record NW_025408623.1, read on the forward strand.
GCTTCGATACGTGCCGCTTCAGCAGCAGCTAGCCTCTCAGCTTCGGCTTGCTCTTCAGCTTCGACGTGAGCAGCTTCTTCAGCGGCCAGTCTGTCACGTTCTTTTTCTTCTGCAATCAATCGCAGGATCTTGGCTTCAGCGTCCTTCTCAGCCTGTAGTCGTGCAGCTTCTTCCACGGCAGCGAGTCTTTCAGACTCAGCTTGCCGTTCCAGCGCTGCCTCCTCTTCAGCGAGTCTTTGACGCTCAGCTTCGGCTTCGGCTTCAGCTGCGAGTCTATCCATCTCCGCGCGGCGTTCACGTTCTGCCTCTTCTTCGGCTTTAACTCGCATAGCTTCGGCGACAGCAAGCCTTTCAACCTCTGCTATACGTTCCTGCTCAAGTAGCGCTTGCTTTTCGGCTTCAAACAGTCTGCTTCGTTCCTCCTCTTCTTCCGCCATTTGTTGACGAGCTTGTTCTGCAATGATCGATGCCTCCTGAGCGAGGAGTCTCTGGTGCTCTGCATCGGTAGCGAGATTAACTGCCTCAAGTGCAGATACCCGTTCAATCGACGCCCGTCTTAGACGCTCTTCCTCCTCTTCCTCTTCAATCTTAAGACGGAGTTCTTCCTGTGCCAATCGCTCCTGTTCTTCTTCCCGTGCCTTCCTTTCCCGCGCTTCCTCTTCTATCATTCGCTTGCGCTCGGCTTCCGCAACCTTTTTCCTTTCCTCCACTTCTCTGGCCGCCCGCTCTACTTCTCTGAGTCGTTCTGCCTCCGCTAGCTTCATCTTGACCGCATTTATCTTCTCGGTGCGTTCCCTCTCTGCCTCTTCCAGCTTTGACAATCGTTCGGTTTCTGCGTTGACCGCCTCGATCATTTCCCGCTCTTCCTCCTCCTTCTTTCGCGCCTCCTCCTTCTTGGCCTGCTCCTCCTTCTTTGCGCGACTTTTCTTACTTTCTGCCTTTGGAGATTTGAAGAATGAGCGTGCAGCGGCAAGGATATTGACTTTGGGCTTGGGAGTGGTCTTTTTGACCTCCTTTGCCTCCTCCTGTGTATTCTCGGCTTCCGCGCGTTTTGGTGTTTCAGGAGACGGTGGTTCGCGGCGGGCAGTTGCTGCAAAAACTTGTGCTGTTGGCGGAAGTTTCGGGACCGGCATACACGGCATTGAGGGCTGTCTCCGGAGGAGTGGCGGGCCGTGTTGGAATGCGGCCATGAGAGCTGGTGTAGTCATTGGGGTATGGAAGGGAGTTGAAGATTGGCGCCGGAGTGGCGGTTGGTCTCCGAACATGAGAGATGCTGGGAACTGGATTGTAGGAGTTGCGGATCCTCGGCGCGAAGAGGAGGCCTCTGAATCCGGTTGTGGGGGGAATGGAACCCTCGGCGTCGGCATAGGTGTGTGGAATTGTGTGGGTGTTATGGAGCCATCAGAGTCTGAGGTTGTTGCCTGGTTTAGTGCGGTGATAATTCCAGGTGTGGGCATGGGAGTGTAGTAGTCTGTTGCTGTGGAGCCCTTTCGGAGCTGATCGTGATCCTGCATAATGCCCGGTGTGGGCATGGGTGTGTGGAAGGCTGTTGATGCCTCGGGTTGGGCGTTGTTTCCGAGTGATAGCTCGTGGTCTAGCGCTGGGAATGCATCGATAGAGCTACTTCCACCCCCATCTATCCGAAGGCCTCTCCTTGATCTCTCAAACACGTCGGCATGACGCACATCTTCCGCCTCACTATCAGAATTATCCCTAGAGAACAATCTATCCTTCTCTACGCCCTCGAGTCTCATTAATAACTCATCCATCTCTCTGGGCTCATAGTCGTTCTCGTCACCACTTGCGTCCTCATCGTAATTATCTCCGACAAGTTCGATATTCTCTGTGACATCCTCATTTGCCTCCATTGCTTCCCGGAGACCTCGCTCTGTCTCTTCGGCACGCTCCATGACGCTCTCTGCCACGCACTCGGCGCCCCTTGCTTCCTCCGCGTACCTCTCCTGCTCTTCAACGAGTCTATTTCTTTCCATCTCTCGTAACAGCTCTTCCCTCTTTGTTTCCCTCTGTCGCAGCTCTTCCAGCCTTAACTTCCCGGCAATGACAACCCGTTCACCGTCCATCTCCCACGCACCCACCCGTTCCTCAACGTCCTCTAACTCCGTGATCCACAGGTCCGGCAAAACGTCTTCGCGGCCCTCCAGTGCATCCAGCATAGTATCCATCAGTCTGCCGGCTGTCGCGACCTTTGCTGTAATAGTTTCCTGCATTAGTCCGAATGTCGATTCTTCCAGCCCGCGCCACTCGTCATCGGATGTGTCCTGAGAAGGCGCTATGCTAGGGTGGTTGATCGCCGCGTATCCAGCGTCGAGCGAGTCTTTTGCGATCTGGAGCCATCGCAGGAAAACAGGTACAAGTCGGAGGACCGCAAGTCGGACCGCCCAGACGGAGAGCAATTTTGTGAGGCGATGTAGAGGCGGGAGGAGTTGTAATGTTATGGCTGTGATGATGGCCGAGGAATCGGTAAGTGGGTTGGATATTCCGGTGCGATATGCTGACGCGATGGGTTAATTAATTAGATCAAGAGCGATATATGAGGGTTTACAGGGGTAATTTACCAAGGACTTTGCTCTTGAGGGCTTCAACGTCAAGCTCTTCGATCTCGGATTTGATTTGTTCAATCCTTTCGAGATACTGCTCGATCGTAGTTTTTTTCAGCGAGCCGCAGTACTCGCTCTCGTCAATTTCCTCCTCATCCTCCTCGTCCGTGGACTCTCCGTCGTACTCGTCATAAAGTGGCCTGTTACCCTTTGAGGGTGTCACAGCTGTACCCGCCCGTTGCTTCTGCAGATTCAACTGATATGGCGTGGGCGGTTTTGAGTTCCTCTTTTTTATCAACAGGTTCCTCGCTTCCTCCTCTTCCGAATCCTCGCCTTCCTCATCCTCCTCCGCAATGGATCCCATCTCGGTTCCGACACTTATTATACTGACTTTCCTTCGTTTCTTGGGCCGCGGCGGTAGATATCCATCGCCGGCGTCCCGACCCTTTGATCGTCTCCATTGCACATTCCAGCCCTCGACCTCGCGCAGCCATTCCCCGACTCTCACGATACCCTCCGCGGCGCGAATACTCCATTCTTTTTCTGCGGGTGTGAAGCCGAATTCTGGGTCATTTGAGAGCCGAGCGATCGTGGCCGGGGTTAGGCGAGATAGCAGCGGGTCGTTGGCGAGGAGGCTTTGTATCCGTGTCTGCCGGGATGTGCGGGTCGGCGATCCGGCGGGACTAGAGATGTTGCTACGGGCCGGCGATGTTAGGGTTGACCGAGGGGGGCGGTAGTAGTGGCTTTGGATAGGGAGAGTTTGAAGGATTGGGGTTTCTGGGGGCGACATAAGGGTTTGTGAAGTGAGTGGAGAGGGGTTGGAGGGGCGAAAGAGAGACGTCATTATGGAGGTAAGTGATAGTGAAACCGATAGTGATAGTGATAGGGACGAGCTGTGCACAGGTAGGGAATTGTTATCTCTCTCGGAGGTGACGGACGTTACGATGAAGACTGGTCTGGTCTGGGGGGAGAAGATTCAGATTATTGTAGAGTACACGGGCCTCTCAAGGAATGCTCAGTAGCACAATTCGTATTGTATAACTTGATTGAAAGACTGATTGGGCTGGACTGACTGACTGACTGAATGCTTGATGATGTATGTCTGTCTGTCTGCCTGTCCGCCTGCCTGTATGTATGTCCGTGATATCTGCCAGTGTATATGCAGCGGCTCGAACAAGGCAATAAAAATAAAATAAAAAACTATCGCAAATAGATAAATGAAAGAAAAAAAGACAGCCCTCCTTACTCCTGAAATAACACACGAACTTAACAAGTCAAGCAAGCAGGAAAGAAAGAAAGAAAGAGAGAGAGAAAGGAAGCCTACAACCCTCCCTCCCCCCCCACAAGCAAGCACAAGGGCAATTAGTTCGCGTGTCCGCCAGCGTGTGGGCTACCCGGTTCCCTCGATGACGACTGGCCGATCACTGGGCGAATCAGAGGAAATATGCGCGTTGTGGGTGTAGGTGTAGGGATCCTTAGTTGTGCTGATGGTTTTTGGGAAAGGACTGCATCATCATCGTACATGGCGGCTACAGCTGTGGGAGGAGGTGCGAGTTGAGATGTATATAAAGAACGAAACAGAGGCAGATGAGACGAACGAGAGACAGAGGGACACGACCGACGAGTCAAGGGAAATCGGGAGAGAATCGTTTATCCCAGCTTACCCGTCCGTATCCGGAGCGAGGCCGTGTAGATCGCTCATTTATTTCGCGCCCACAACCACCACCACCAGAAGCTCTACCTACGACTCGATCTCTCTACCAGTGCTCTGCGCCGAGAGAGAGCTAGTAGGCGCACTAGTAAGTGTAATGTAAATGTCATATCGGTATGGTGGTATGTAGGGGGAATTAAACAACCGTTTCTGCCTGTCGTGTCCCCGTATCCAATCTGCCAGCAATTGTTTCCCCCACCCTCCTCCGCCCACTTGATGAGCTGGAGCTGAGACCCCCCTCTCAGCTTCCACCATTCGTTGGCCACGGCTCACGACAGCGCGTTGTCATTGACAGGGGTTGCTTACCAGGGGTGCGGTGTGGTGTCTTGGTGGTCTTGGCCGATATGAGGTCTGGATCTAGACAAAAAAAACCCATCCCAAATTTAGGCGAACGAGAAGGTCCTCGCTAATATGGAGGTTCAGGCGATGGGGGATAAAGGTCATTTAGTTCATATGGGAACTCGGTGTACCAGGGCCGGGAGCTTCGTCTCCAAATCTCCGGCATTTGTTTGTTTTTGGGGGCGCACAGACTGATTGAATTGACTGATTGACCTGATGTGCTCGAGTTGGGGGGTTTCAGCCGAGAGCTCACGTGTGTGCGCTGGGATGCTCGAGTGAGGTTTCGTGATTGTAGTGAATGAGGCTGGGATTGTATAAATAACAAGACTGGTGGTAGAGTATCAAAAGTGTAGGCAGTATTTTTGAGATACGAGGCTGTGTGGCACGAAGGCGCAAAAATCTGGTTGAATGAGATGAGACATTTGGTCTAGCCTAGTTTTTGTATTCTAGAAGATGCCATATCGATCGTTGGCCTCATCCCGCGCTCTTAAAGCGAATGTACTCGTCATAGAGATATTCTTATGCAAGGCAACACCACAGAATTCCTTGAGCGTACATACATATCCCAAGCTAGCGGGATTCGCATAAATTCCGATAGGTTATAAATCGATAGCCGGTTTAGATCATTGCGCTGTGTGAAGATCATGGGGTGATCTGATATTTGGTAAACTTTGAAACAGTATCTTCACTAAAAACTGGTGCATCATTGTCTAGCACCGAACTTTGGTTTCATAGGTAGTAAAATCAAGATTAGAAGCCCCGGTTTGCGAGCTCTAGTCTGATTGGATTCATCCTTGATTATAAAATCTTCACAACGCCAACGTTTCTGTGCCAGTAATACGTCATCGCAATTGCGCAATGAGCATCAGAGGGCTTTCTGAGTAAGGCTGTTCGAGACTAAATCGGTCTGGCCAATAATAAACGATCAGTCCGAAAGAAAAAAAAATGGCCTATGAATTGAATTCCTTCAAGTTTCTGGATAAGGTTAGTATAGCTCTATTATCCAAACTGGTAGTTCCTGTGTGCTGAAGTAGGGTTGTCGTTCGGCGCTGTAACGCCATCTTTTATACGGTGAGTACCACGTCACTCAGTGCTAAGCCTTTGCTGAATATTGCCATGAACAGATAGTTGTCGGTCTAAATTTAAAACGGACCCGTTCAAAGCAGTGCTTAACCTCGTACGGCACACGAAAGAAATATAAAAGAGCGGCTATGGTCCACCGGCAAACATATATAAACCAGGAAGATGAACATCAAGTGCTATTGAGTTAGTTCCAGACCGTATGGGAGGATTGACACTTGAGGCATATTCCTCAACGGGCGAAACATTCCAGGAAGATCTTTCTATTGTGGATACTAAGAATTAAAGTCCTAATACCCGTCACCCAGTGTATAACCTCCGAGCTCCGATTGATCAGTCACTATCCATTTAGTATTGTTCTATTGAAATTTGAAACATAATCAGTATATTTTTGAAAGATTAGTACACTCTGTTGTGTATGTAACACTCGTCAGGGCCCAATATTATGCAAAGAGGTATAAATATACTCCCTGCCTAAAGGTATATTTCCCAATAGTGTTTTGTTTTAATTTGCTCTATTGCTTCTTTTCTTTCTTTGTTAATTCATCAGGAAGGGGAATTTCATGAGTTGATTTCCCTAAGCCATTTATAATTCTGGTGCTGGTGTCTAGTTAGTTGCGTCGAGAACGCCGAGACGATAGTCGATACTTGGTTGAGATATCCAAAGCTTCGAAGGAAGCACAGGGAGCCTGTTCCGCGAGGAATCTGATAGAATATCCAACAATCGCTACATTAATAGTGTAGGGAGTGCACTGACTACCCCATCCAGAAAGACTGCCTACGGCTGAGGCTAGACAGCAGCACTTTAGCTGAGCCTATCTATTGCCCGCACCGTAGATATATAGAGTTGTTCTCCGGTACATGGTAGCTACCCTTGAATTTTTAACGAATTGGCGAATATATCCTTATAGTTGATACTGCAACGAGAAGCCATTATCGTGCCTTTGTATTTGTTTCTACATCAGGGTAGTGCGTGCGAGTGTAGCCAGCTAGCTATCGAGAGCTCTAGACCTTTCCAACAAAGACTGCCCGGAGGGAGGGTCTCAGGAACCATATCTGAGGTCTAAATTATGAGGTGAATGGAGTATTGGAAGTCCTAAAGGTGGCCAAGTCCAGTTCACCGCCATCGACTTTGGACCGGCTTAAAAAATCATATCCTCTGGTAATATTTCGGAGAGGGAAAGTAATATACCTACCAGCAGAGAAAAGGCGCTTCCAGGAACCTTCTATATATACCTCAACTATTATAGGTACTAATTGGTAGTAAGCCTGGTCAAGTCAAACTGAACATCTGAATTAGTCCATGCGGATAGCTCGTTCATAACTTTTACCCTTGAGGACCATGGATGGACTCTTCCCTTTAAAGCTGTAATAGGTTTCATATCCGTGGTTTTAAAGACCATACAAGAAAAGTATCCTTGGCTAACTGGCTATTCTGTGTAGTTGTTATGGCCTATCCAGCAGTTTGGTTGGACGAGAAACTTCAGTTCCCCACCGCATGGAAAGTGAGCCGTCTTAGATACTCCACGGGCACAATATGAGCGGTGCGTGCCCCACCATCTCGAACGAACATATTTCACCCGGCAATGTTAGCAGAGCCAAAAGTACATGCACCCGCCCCGCTCCTTGGCGCAGTAGCGTGTGCTGCTCCGAGGCTGCATCTACCGGTTAACCGCCTAATGTCGTTCCTAAAAGGTCTCGAGAACAGGACAGTGTATGCGTTGACTTCATTTATTTGAGGCCATTGATACTGGGGATAAGAATTTTGATGATAGCGGCGGTTTTGACGGAGACGATGACTGCGCTGATGCGGACGGAGAAGAGGGCGATGAGGGGGGAAAAGATGGTGGTTGTGGTAGTGACGGTGTTGGGGGAACGGGGTGGCGGGGTAGCGGGGCAGCAGTGGTGGTGGTAGTGGTGGTGGTGGTAGTGGGAACAGGTGACGCTATAAATACCACCACAAGCTACCCAACCTTTCATCATGATGAGACAAGACAACTACACCAGGGCCAGATCTCGCCAGCCCTAAGATGTCCTGCCTAATCAGGTATTTTCTGTCTCTTACGCCCCGCCCTGTTACCCAGACGATGCAAACTTGCGCTCCGGCTGTGTTGAAGGGGGGCTCCCTTTCTATTGACTCCTACTTCACACTACCACTTGGTTTCGATATTGGAGATACCGGCGTTATGGCGTACGTTGGCACCTTCTGCCAAGTTTAACGTCTTCTTTTCAGCTCTTTATCAACACAGAATAAAGTCAAGCCCGGCATCAGCACAGACCGAGCTCATGGTACCGCGAGAGAGATGGTAGGCCCATCCTCAGCCCCCGACCCTACTCCTACTACTAGGTAGGCCTAGAAGATCGAGAGCTGGCTCTTCTGAGCCTTTCGCCATCTTGGTTACTTTTCGGCGAAACTGTCAGTGTCTTTAGGGCTCAATTATTCCGTTAACATCTGGAGGCAGTCGCTGGATTATAGTGTGTTGGTGGGATTGACGGCCTGCATGGTGACCATCTCGCCGTCTCCGGATTTTCCCCGCCCCCGTCACAATGCATTATGTTTCGCTAGACGCGCCCAAAGGTTGTATAGTCGCGAGCTCAAGCCGGCTTAACTAGCATTGAAACCATACTCGACCAGGATGCGACACTCTTTGTTTCAAAGACACCGCCTATCACTAAATAGAGCATGGCCCACAGGTTGAGCCAAGTCAATGTTTTAGCAGGCCAAACCCCCAAGTCGAGTCAATATTCGGAATGAATACTGGAGTACTGCGGAGCATGAACACCAAATAAAACTTTACTTGGATACTAACCGGGGGGATTCCAGGTCATTCGCTGATGGAGAAGCTTCAAAACTAGAAAGTTCGATGGGGCAGCTTAGTAAATATTCGATCTAGCGCAGTGCTAGAGATTGAGATGATTCGTGCTGCACCAGAATGCAAATATCAAGAGTCCAAGATTTTAGAAAAGCCTAAAGCTCTCCGAGCTGACTGGCGTCGGCATCCGGGCACAGTGAACATACTCGGGTCCTTGTTAGACAACAGGCGACCTATAAGTCAAATTTTCAGGCCGTTGATACTGTCCTGAGTAAGTTAAAAGAGAGTTATAACGGTGGTGATATATATGGGCTGAGCCGGTCTTTTTTTCCGTGGGGGCCGGAAGTGTGGATTTACTAACAACTTGACTCAAGAAATTCACCACTAACCACAGGCTTCAGTTTATTATGTCTTGTTAGCCACCACGAAAAAGGGTCGCGTCGATAGCTTAAGCCTTAAAAGATAGAGATGTCCTCTGGGACAAGACGTGCTGGGCTGAGATAGGAGTAAACATGGTTCCGTCCGGCCTAGTGTGGTACACGAGCGTTCTCAACCCTAACCAATCAACCGCTGACCATAGCCAAAAACTAAGCAACCACTCACCGTATCCCTAACCCTAACCAACCAGAGAAGAAGATTAAAAGCCTCCATTAAACGCTCGAGATTTCAAACAAAATAGTACATCTAACCATACTCTTGTTAAGAGGACAAACACCTAACATACACAGACTAGTTACGATTACCTTCGTGTATGAAGAAGTATTTACCACGATTACCTTCGTGTATGAAGAAGTATTTACCTAGAATTAGGCTCTCTCCCTCATACAACAATCACATCGGCGGAAAGCTCGAGCATGACAAGTCGAGCAAGGAAATAGGCTTTAGTAAGCCCAACTCACGATATACAAAGCTGCTCTAGGCTCAACTGGACGGAGCGGATTCGACCACATTTCGGTCAAATAATAAGCCTAAAGAGCTAAACATCGTTTTTTTTCCTTCAGGACCGAATAAGGATAGAAGGATGGGTTTTAGGCTGGACTGAGTGCACTACGGAAATTAACTCGATACGATTGACTAGACAAGAGATGTTCTAATTCACTACCAGTCTCGGGCCGCTGAGCGGAGAGTCACTGGGTAGAGGGCGTATTCTGAGCTGGTCGTCAGCGCCCTATTCGTCAGTATTGATACCTAGGACGCTAGATCTTTACACCAACGTTCATCACTGGCACGAAAAATTAGCCGCTGGGGTGGAATTCACCAGTTCCCCCAGTAGACAAAGTTAACGACAGGGACACTTTTTTAAACTAATTTGGTAAGTTAATTTATCTATCATGAGAGATGAAAAGGGCGCACACTCGGCCTTCATACAGAATTATCTCTTTCTTTTGTCGTTGCCATCATGCTTTGGCCTTTCCTTCTCTTTCCCGCGCTAGTCGTTGACACCATCCCATTGATCAATGGGTCGTCCCAGTCAAAAGCTGCGACGATTAGGGCGCATTAGAGAGTATTTACTAAGTGTCAAATTCGACAATTTACCCTTTAAAAATGACGGTTGCGGGAGGCAAAATTGACAGTTCCCCTCAGTGACCTAATTAACCACACAAGGAAGGTATGATAGGAGAAACTTTGTAGATAAATAATTCTTCACGCTTCCTGTAAAATACGCTGGCAGGATGTGAACTGCACGCACAACTACCCACGGTATAGTAAACGTCCCTAGGCGTATCCTACATCCCCACCCTAGCAAACCGGCAAGAATTAACGGTTCCGGCAACCACTTTTTAATGTGGCGAAGTGTAAATTGTTGGTTTTGACACTTGGTAAATCTCTCTATTGACCAGTAGGCTAGAACAGTGTAACCTGATGTCCGCTACTTGGCTGGAAATGATATTTATGACGCCAAGGCCAGATATGTGGAACCTAACCCTGTCGGGCGCACTCGGATTCGATCCCTCAAGCCCTCAGGCCAAATCAAAATCGGCTCTCGAATCTAAACTCGAGCGCGAGGAACAGAATCCTATCGATCACAACCTATTACGCATACTACGGACCACAACTCTCTGATTCACAATTTGAATCTAGGAGACGATTGCAATAAAGGGTTTGAGTGCTGCTAGCTACAATTCGGCATGACGGTTTAATTTTATCCCTTAGGCGGCCAGTCCGGATCGAAATCGTGACCGAACCAGATATAGTAGCTATGCTCTGCTGAGCGTAGTTTCTGTTTTTTTTTTTTCTCCGCGAGTTTCTTATCACACGCTAGAGAGCTCCGCCTGCTCCACTTGAGACAAGTAGAGAATGAACGGTAACTGCCGTTCAACTGAGCACACATTGCCATATCTGGTTCGGTCACGATTTCCATCTGGACTGACCATGACCGCCTAGGGAACAATAACTGTACTCTTGAGCACTGGAAACACTACACGCGCACTCTATCATGACGGACAAGGCGGTAGTCGAGATGGGTTTGGTGCATATGAAAGAGGACTAATCGCAAGTTGTCACAAAAATACCTGACCTGACGGTCCAGCTTGTTCAAAGCTTCAATGGGGCCTGAAGCGTCATGCTATTCATCTTAGGGAAAGCTTCCAGATAACCTGATAGCATCAATTGGTGCGCTTGAACGGGACGTATAATCCCCAAGGAAGTCTGTGGTTCAAGATATCACTTATTTTCCTTATCTGTTTCTATTCCCTTGTATTTCCACCTCTTTACTACATGTATATCGATCCTGTTGCGTGGATCGCTCGTGTCACTGAGGTTATTAATAAATCTAGTTAGAACTTACATGTAATTATACTTTAAGTTTACCTACCCACTGTCAGTTATAAAACGAAATCAACCGCTAGATGCAGCCCCCCAAGTGCGACATCTCTGCAGCTAGAAGCGGGCGTGCCCTGTTCATGGCACCCTATGTGTAGCAAGTGATGACTTTGGCAATCCCCTCAAGTCTGTGCGTGTACGTTCGTTCTCGCTTTCTACGAGCCCTGTACGGTCCTAAATGCCAGCATCCCGAGCCGGCCTAGTCCCGCTATCTTATCGCGCCTCCTTGGCCGGTACTAGCCAAGACTGCAAAATAGCAGGTTTGCACAATCATTGACACCTTGTTACGAGTTGCACAAAGCCAGGGTTAGGTGTGTCTCTAGGGTTAGGGTTACCGTCGATCAATAAATCCAAACAAGCACGATAGAATGCTAGTCTGCCTTTCTCCGGTCTGAGGCGGTCAGTATCGCAGAGATCGGGGGCCGCGGCGCCGTGTTGACTGTTCCGCTGCCACCAACTAATCATTGCCGTAGCCTCAGCTAGTAAGTACCACTTGCCAGATTGCCTGTGTTTGCATGCACGGCCAGCTGGTTGTGTGTGTAGCTGCATGTAGTATGGGGTTGTAGATGGATAGATGCCTTCCTTCCTTGCCTGGAGACACACCACACCCAGCTGCTGCTGTACTCAGTTCCTTCCCGTTGAAGGCCCGGGTTTGTCTCGTTGCACAGCGCTTGTGAACGCCCCCCCAAAGCGGCTAGGCCAGCCCCTTGCTGTTTCGCGTGCCCTTTCCCTTGAGCAGCTTTAAACTCGCCGACGTCAGTAGCGAGCGAGCGAGAGAGAGCACACAGCACACAGCACACAGTCACTCACCCCCGAATACACACCTCACATTATATAGAACACAAACACCCTCAACCCACCCCCCCCACACCCCCCCCACACCCCCCCACACACCCCCCCCCCCAATGGCGCACACCTACTCCGCAGCGCCCACCCGCGACTCCCTCGAGCTCGCCTCCCTCGCCTCCTCCTCCCCCGCCGACACCTCCCCGCGCTCCTCCACCTCCTCGCGCTCCGGCGCCGCCTCCTCCCGCCGCCTCTCAGCCTCATCCACAAACCCAAACTCCCCCACCGCCGAGCACCGCCCCCGCAACTTCCGCACGTACAGCGTCTCCTCCGCATTCGACTTCAACGCGCACCTCGTCCCCCTCACCACCTCCTCCTCCTCCGACGCCCGCGGCCTCGCCTCCACGTCCGCCGCTGCGCCGGGAACACTCGAGAAGCAGAAGACGCTGTCGTATCTGAATGGTCTATCATTGCTTATTGGCCTCCAGATCGGATCGGGCATCTTCTCGTCGCCCAGCCAGGTCAACAACCACGTACCCTCCCCAGGCGTCGCGCTCATCGTGTGGGCGGTGGCCGGCGTGCTGGCGTGGACGGGCGCCGCGAGCTATGCCGAGCTCGGCGGCGCGATCCCGCTGAACGGCGGAAGCGGGGTGTACTTGCGGCATTGCTTTGGCGAGCTGGCGGGGTTCCTGTACAGCTGGACGGCGGTGATAGTGCTCAAGCCCGGCAGCGCGGCGATCATTGCGATCATCTCGGGGGAGTATTTCAACAGTGTTGTGTTTGGACTACTGCCTGGAGGCGGGGGAGGGGAGGAGGGCGGGGAGAGGGGCCAGCCGAGTGAGGTGGCGAATAAGGTCACGGCGGGGGTGCTGCTGCTGCTGGTGACGGCGCTGAATATGTTTTCGACGCGGCTGACGACGAGGATCTCGGACTCGCTGCTGTTTCTGAAGGTGGGCAGTTTGTTGGCGATTACGGTCATTGGCATTGTGGTGGCGGCGACGGGGCTGAATGGCGATGGGAAGGGCGCGAGTCGGGAGTGGAGGGAGATGGGCTGGTTTGAGAGCCGGGAGAGCGCCGGGGGTGCGGGGGGTGCGGAGGGCGCGGGGGACACGGCGGTGGGCGGGTTGGGCGAGTATGCGATTGCGCTGTATGCCGGGCTGTGGGCGTTTGATGGCTGGGATAACGTGAGTTTTTCTTCGGGGGGGGGGGGGGGAAATGATATGAGGTGTGGTGGGGTGTTAACAGGGTGCCAATGATCACAGGTCAACTTTGTCACCGGCGAGATGAAGAACGCAAAGCGCGACCTCCCCCGCGTCATCCACAGCGCAATGCCCATCGTCATCACCTCCTACCTGCTCGCAAACGTTGCCTACTACCTCGTTCTCCCCGGCTCCACAATCAGTCAATCCAACACCATCGCCGTCGTACGTCCCCCTCCCCCTTCCCCCCTTCTTCACACCATCTAACACCGCATAGGCATTCGGCACCAAAGTCTTCGGCCCCATCGGCGGCCTCATCTTCGCCCTCGCCGTCTCCCTCTCCTGCTTCGGCGCCCTCAACGCCACCACCTTCACCTCCGGCCGCCTCGTCTACGCCGCCGGCAAAGAGGGCTACCTCCCCCCCATCTTCGGCACCCTCGGCCTCCGCCCCCCACCCACCGACATCCCGCGCCCCACACGCCTCCCCCCCTCCTCCTCCTCCACCCCGTCCCTCTGGTCACGCACGCTCTCGCGCATCCGCCCCCGCTCCAACTCCTCCGCCTCGTCGCACCCCCCGCCGTGGAGTAAAACGCCCATATACGCAATGCTGCTCAACGCCGCTATCACGGGCGTGTACATCGCTGCGGGCGAGTTCGGGACGCTGCTGACGTTTTATGGTGTCGCCGGGTACACGTTTTATTTCTTGACGGTGCTGGGGCTGGTGGTGTTGCGGGTGAAGGAGCCCGGGTTGGAGAGGAGTTATAGGACGTGGGTGAGTACGCCGATTGTGTTTTGCTGTGTTAGTTTGTTTTTGGTGAGTCGCAGTGTGTTTGGGAGGCCGCTGCAGACGCTGGTGGTGTGTGCGTTTGTGGCGGCGGGGGTGCCGGTGTATTGGTGGAGGGTGGGTGGCGGGATGGGGGCGGTGATGGGGGGGTGGTGGAAGGGACGGGGGTGGTGGGGGAGGGGACGGGGGTAGGGGTAGTGCGGTTTTATTGGGGGGCTGTTGGGATTTTTCTTTTTTTCTATTCTTTTATGGTTTTTCATATCGTTTTCCTGTGTTTATTATTTCCTTCCCCGCCCCCTACCCCCTCATCCATCATATCCACCCCGACCAGGAAACCCAACCGGCCAGGGCACCTCAACCCTTCCCTCCAACCTTCCCTTCAATTCAAAATTCAAGCTTCACGTAACACTCATGCACGAACACCGCAGAGAACCGTGGAGAAGCGTAGTAGTTAGTTAGTTAGTCCAGCCCTTCTTATCTCATCTTGTCTTTTCCGGCCTTGTCTTGTCACGTTAGAAACGCACGCAACGAAAAAAACTGTATGTTGGTGGTTTTAGTAGCAGTTAGTTAGTAGGTAGTTGGGGGGGGTGGTTGTAGAGTAGAGCTGATAATGATAGAATTGATGGCATTTTTTGTGGTTTTTGGTCTCGTGCGCCCGGGGGGGGGGGGGGGGGGTGCGTTTCCAGGCCAAAATATACATATCACCTGTTTTGGCCGGTACATACTAATAAATAACTTATCTGAGTGTGTGTGTATGTCTGGGTTGAGGTGAGTGAACCATGTTTTTAGGGTTGCTTAATTTACAGCACCTCGCCCGTTTAAAAAAATGAAGATAGAGGAGACTAGAAACTAGAGACAAAACCTAGATACTACAGCCCTTCAGAGTGCCGACACCTTGTCTTGCAGTTTCGACCTTCGTATCCTCGATGTAGAGTTTGATGGGGGCAGGTTTATGGCGCAGGTGTGGTGTCGCGTCATGGGGTATCACTCGACCATTTCCCGCGACGGTGTAAAAATTAAAAAGGTTTTTTTTTTTCTTTTGTTTGTTTAATTCATTAATCTTGAAAAAAGGTTTTTCTTGTATGTGTGCGGAAGACTTTTTGCTTGGGTTTTCTTTTCCTTTCTTTTAACTTTTGACGTGCCGTACTCTCGATCCCGTCATGCACACAGCTGTGAGCGGGAGGTTGGAGCTCTTTGGTTTTTTAAATTCTGTGCTTGCTTGTGTTTGAAAATCTGGGTGCTAAGGATTGACTGAACTGTGGGTGTGGCCTGGGCGGTTTTTTAATGGGGGTGTGTGTGTGCTGCTTAAGTGGAAGAGCTTGATGGGTGGAGGTGGCTATGGTGTAGGACTGTATCTTACCGTCTATATCAACAACCGTCGTCCATCCTTTCAACACTACATCCTTTCAACACCACATTCTTTCAACACCACAACCACAACCACAACCACAACCACAACCCTCCCCCCTCCATCTGCCGCAATACACTACACAACTACATGTATATAACAAAAGGAACGTAACCCCCCCCCCCCTCTCCCCACCTCCCCCTCCTCCTCCCCCCCCTCCCCTCCGCCCCTACAACCACAAGCACACCGTCCGCCGACCCCACGCTTGCCACCACAGCGGAACCGAACGGACGGGCCGGCTCGGCCCTCCGACCTCATCCTCGTGCACGTGGTGCCCATCTGCTCCAGCGGCCTGCTGGGTCCTCGTCTGGCTAGCAATGGGATCTGGTTTTTCCCCGCCACCCCTCGTCTGTTGGGATTGGTGTGGTGGGGGAGGTGGGAAAGGGGGGGGGGGGTGTGATGAGTGAGTGAGCGAGTGTTAATGATTTGGGGGTGGGGATAGGATCGTGGTATTGCGGTGGGCGCTGGTTTGGGCGTGGGTGTGGAGGCGGTGGAGGGTCGGGGGTGGTAGATGGCGATACTGCTGGCCGGCTGGATGGGTTGGATGGGTGGTGGGTTTTCTTTCATGGGTGTGAATGGTGGGTTGGTGGGTGGAGGCCTATAAATTCTTTCCTGCTCCCCTTCTCTCCCCGCTCCGCAACAATATCTAAGCTAAGGAAGGCGGCCTAGAGACTTCGCACGAAAGCCCAAGGGTGCAGCCACACCCACGAGGAACACCGAAGTTCTGTCTAGCTATGTAGCTTGGTGGCCGCATACTACTTGCAGTCAACAGCTATGGTAGATGGGTGTACCTACCTTCCTGCAGGTGTGCTTGAACTGCTAGATACTGCTAGTTGGGAGCTTCTCTGGGTTCTTTCCGTACCTACAAAATCACCTTGATACCTGCTGGGAGCTGCATGGGTTGTTGCTTAGAGCTGTCTTGTTTCTGTGTATAACATGGACATGGGAATGATCGGAGCACATCTGTGTAGCTACGTTACTGAGGGGGTGCATGCAGCTGCTGGTTAACCACCTATTTTGCTCTTTCGTGGGGTTTGCTGCGCTGGTGGGCGAGGCTTGCTTGGGGGAGAGATGGCAAGCTGGGTAGGCCGGAAAGTGGGTGGAATGCTGTGCGGTTAGGGATGGGTTCTCGTTGTTACTTAACTGGCTAGGCTGGGGCAAGGAATCGCTGGGGCGTGGTGATTTTGCCGTAACCGCTCCAATTACGGCGTTGTGGTATGTACGTCTGGGTGTGTGCCTTTGCTTACGAGGAAGATTCTACAGATAAAGGTCGAGATTGCAATGTCTGGCCCCTCCAACGTACTACATACACGCAGTTCTCTCCCACCGGCCGCAACAAACCATGCATGACGTCTTGAAATATAGAAATAACCCTTCACAACAAACTCATCCACCACAGAAATAAAATCATGTCCAAAGAAATCTTTCCAAACAGAGCCAACTCCACAGAAATACAAGCCGATCCTCTACCCCTCGAGTGAGTCATGAACCATCACTCGCCCCGCCGAAGTCCGAAGTCCCAATCCCGCCGCCCCGAATATATCCATGTCGAACGAGTGAGTTGTAGGTGGTCTCGTCTGCTTGGAGAATACCTTTTTAATGCAATTAGTGACAGATCTACGTGATATTTCTCGGAGCGAGTGTAATGTGCAGAGGGCCATCCATCTTCGTGTACTCACGTTATTTTTGCTCCTCGGGCTTCTCCAAGGCACCATTCTCTAAAAGGAGTTTTACGATGCCGTGATCTTCCTCACTCTTGGCTGCCTGCAAAGCGTTTCCGTAGTACCCTCCCTGGGCGTTGACGTCGGCACCATGCTCAATAAGAAGCTGCACATTCTTTTCGTTACCCCTATAAGCTGCTGCCTGCAAAGCGTTTCCGTACTTCCCTCCCTGGGCGTTGACATTGGCACCAAGTTTAATAAGAAGCTGCACGTTCTTTTCGTTACCCCTATAAGCTGCTGCCTGCAAAGCGTTTCCGTACTCCCCTCCCTGGGCGTTGACATCGGCACCACGTTCAATAAGAAGCTGCACGGTCTTTTCGTTACCCCTATGAGCTGCTGCCTGCAAAGCGTTTCCGTAGTGCCCTCCCTGGGCGTTGACATCGGCACCACGTTCAATAAGAAGCTGCACGGTCTTTTCGTTACCCCTATGAGCTGCTGCCTGCAAAGCGTTTCCGTAGTGCCCTCCCTGGGCGTTGACATCGGCACCACGTTCAATAAGAAGCTGCACGGTCTTTTCGTTGCCATGATAAGCTGCTGCCTGCAAAGCGTTTCCGTAGTGCCCTCCCTGGGCGTTGACATCGGCACCACGTTCAATAAGAAGCTGCACGTTCTTTTCGTTGCCATGATAAGCTGCTGCCTGCAAAGCGTTTCCGTAGGGCCCTCCCTGGGCGTTGACATCGGCACCACGTTCAATAAGAAGCTGCACGTTCTTTTCGTTGCCATGATAAGCTGCTACCTGCAAAGCGTTTCCGTAGTGCCCTCCCTGGGCGTTGACATTGGCACCATGTTCAATAAGAAGCTGCACGTTCTTTTTGTTACCCCTATAAGCTGCTGCCTGCAAAGCGTTTCCGTAGAGTCCTCCCTGGGCGTTGACGTCGGCACCTATCTCAATGAGCATCTTCACCAGTCCCTCGTGTTCCTTTCCCGCTGCTGATATCAACGCCTTATCGTAATCATTTGATACTGTCAAGCTCGAGTATAAATCAAGCCTTCTCATCTCTCGCATTATCTCCACCTTAAGCTTATCCGCCCTACTTGAAGTCTCGAGGTATAGCGGCTTCGTACTATCAGTAGAGTCTTTGACTCGCTCTGGTGGCGATTTTGCGGGGTCAGATTCCCCTATCTCAGCTGCAGCTATTTCTTCCTCTTCTTCTGAAATCTCGTTCTCGGCATCAAGGATATTGTCCGCACTTCCCTGAGATGGATCCGAGTCGAATTCTAGTTCGACCTCGTTCAAATCATCCTCCATTTCCTCTTCATCTGACCTTGAGGCTTGAGCTCCTAAAGATTCTCCATGGTCATCTGTTTCATCGAGCCTTTTTGGGAGCGTAAATAATGCCAATTGCTGCATATGACGTGCTAGGTGGCTCTTCAAACGTTTAGAATTATACTTCTCCCCGCACAACGGGCAAATTTGTTCCTGATCTATAGCTCTTTCGCATCTCTCAGCCATGGTAGGTATTTGTTCCTCAGTAAACAATGTGTGATGGCTCTGTCTAAGGTGGTCTTCGAAGAGTGTTTTATTGGTCAAAGCTTTGCGGCAGGTGTTGCAGAACCATTCTCTTCTATGTACTTCAACTTCATGGTTGTACCAATCGTGTCGAGTATCAAATATTTGATCGGGTTTAATGCAATTTTCGAATGTACAAACATAAGGTCGAAGATCCCGATATACATGTTTTCTCAATTTCGAATCTTAGCATGAGGCACAACGTGCACGTTGAAGGTTTTATGATCTTACATCCAAGGAATCTCACTGCTCACACTGATTATGGAGCAACAATATGGACATTCGAAAGGTTTGCCGTCAAGAGTTTCTGCGGCATCGGGAGGAAGAGGTACATGGATGGTACTCCCTGTCGCTGCTATGGATGGTGCATATGAGGTCTGCGATAGGCTATCATCGAGGTCGATTACTTCGATCTTCTGATTTGATGGGCTCTGGACATATGTTGAAATAGTTGTCAGTGTGTTTACTGTTTTGGCAATGGTACTGGGGCCTTTCTCAATCTGAGAATGACCTTCCAATAAGTTTTCATGGTCATTTTTTGTCATTTTCAATTCTTCCCCTCCGGCACTAGCCTCATTATTCTGGCCGTGTTGAATGACTGGAAAATTCACTGGCCGTGGAACGTTGATATTCTGAGATAATTTATCATGATGCTCTTTATGGTACCTAAAGAGTTGTCGACGCTTAGTATTCGCTTTTCCAAGGCGATCTCGCAGAAAATCCCGCACTCTGGGATATTTTTCACCAGCGTGTCGGATATCGAAAAACTCAAAATGTGAGATTTTGATAGATTCACACTTCTTAAGTCTGTCGCGCGGGGCTGGATTGCGTATGGTTATAGATAACTTGTACAAACAAGTGATAACGTGACAGATTTGGCCGAACTGTTCTTGGAGTTCGGTAAGTTCGATGGTCGGATTCGGTTGCTCTTCGGGATCCCCTGTGGGGTCATCCTGGAGTGAATATAAAGAAGAGCCTGGAGAAAGCGATTGATCGTCGAAGGGTTTTCTCTCATAAGAAACAATTGAGATGACTAAATGTTTGTTAGTATAATTTATCATAAATATAAGATCTCGTCGAAATGTAGGATCTGGAATCATACCCTCATTCAAAGCGTCGTCAAGGTCTCCCAGCAGGTCTCTTACCATTTTATGAACACGAGACGCTTCTCTTAGTTTATGGTCAAGGGAGACCCTTCCTTTCTGATGTGCTCCAGAATTTCCAGCCCAAACCCTAAAGCGCCCAAGTTCTTCTTCAAGGGCTGTTGCAGATAGCTGACTCAAAAAGTCGCAGTCGGGCTCCTGCAAGAGATCAAAGAGCTGGTTGAATGAGTTTACGCACACATCATATAAGGAAGCAATAAACGGAGGGCCAGTGTTGGATGTCATATTGAAGCGCTCTGTTTTATTGCGGTAGAGGTTTGGGAAACCCAAAATATGTAATTTTCTGTTCTAGGTCAATGCGCGCATCCCGAAATAATAACTATTGGTACAGGTTTAGGGTTTCGAAGCTGTCTGACTACCCCGCTTCGGAATGACCCGGACAACAAGCGTTATCCAAAAATCTATACAGAAGTTACGTCTTCAACCATGGTTACAGGAATTGAGGTTACGGGCATTGCGCTAGCAATATTCCCGCTCGTCATTGAAGGTCTCAAATCTTATTCCAATGGCGCCAGAACGATCAAGGATGTGTTGCGCCCTCAAATGGCCCTGAAGTCTCTGATAAGAGAGCTCGGAATGGAGCAATGCAAATTTGAGAACACTCTCACATCTCTTCTCGAAGGCATCGTCTCAGAGTCAGACCAGCTGTCTTTAATGAATGATCCGGGGGGTGAGCTCTGGTACACGGAAGACTTGCAAAACACGCTGGAGTCTAGACTTCGTACGACTAAGGCGGTACAAGTCTATGTAGACTCCATGAATGATCTTCTTTTTGTACTTAAAACCTTGGAGGATAAGTTTGTGCTTGGAAGTGAAGTATGTCCTTTACACTGCATTACAATTTCATTTATCTTGTTCATAAATTGTTTGTATGCTGATATCAAGTGTGATAGTGTGAATCCGATGCCAAAAGGGCTCTAAAAAGAAAGTGGAAGAATATTCGACTTGTTCTTTCGAAAGAAGAGTACAAAGAACAATTGAATCAAATTTCCAAAATTAACTCCGACCTTCAGACCCTTACTGGACAAACCAACTCTACCAACACTGCCATTGTCCAAACGACTGCATCTTTAAAGAACTACAAGCGTATACGTAATTATGCGATGAGCCTTGACAAGGTCCTCAAAGAAAAGCTCCAGCCTTTAAAACCGTTTTGTCAATGCTCAACCCCTCACAATGCGAGCCTGCAATTGGAAATGAGAAACGCGACATTTCGACAGAAGGGATTTGGAAAAAACATATCCATACGATTCCACGTCGTGATATCTTTTGAAAGAGCGGTCGGTGCAGGAATACCTCCGCTTAGTTCCTGGCGGGATATAGGGCTCGAACCTGTAGATACTAGAGAGGAGGGAAAATCCTTGGAGGACGAACAGACAGGAAATACTGATAGCTTTAGGTTTGGTGGGGCTGGAGATGTGGATTTGCACTCACATTTGATGCCCTCTCCTCCAGAGGTGGTTGTAAAGGAGAATACGAGACGTAAAATATCCTCCTTTATATCGAATATAGCTAAGAGCGGAGTAACCGGTTTTCTCCGAGAGGACAATACGTTGAGCAAAATATCCAGGTGAGATGAACCCAAAGTCTGGTCAAGATATATTTGCTAAAATATCTCAGCCTTGCTGAACCACACAACCACAACCCTATGCAACGCACCTCTGTAGAAGATCCATGGCCACTCAGGCCATCTTCGCAGGTACCAAGGCGTGAGAGCAGGCCCACCACGCCCAAAAATGTTTCCTTCACTGAGTCATCGACTCCTCAAGTACCTGTGGCGTCCGGAAAACCTACCAACCGAATTGAACATATGTGCTTGATCATGCAGCAAGAAGAAAGTGGCCAGTCTTGTCTTGGCGTCCTTGCCGACAAGAGCAGACAGTATCTTGTCTGGCCGCTTATACCATCTTCGTCACCTGAATCGACGGAGTTCAAATCTCTTGGTAGCCTTCTCGCTCAACGCCAAATGCCGAGAGTGAGAGATAGGTTAATCCTGGGAGTACAACTTGCTTCAACTGTTTTGCAATTGCACAAAACCGGATGGTTGAGCGAGAACTGGAATAACGAGGACATATACTTTCACGGGAGTACCTCTGAAGGGCAAGTACCAGATTTTAAAAGGCCTTTTGTTCGGCAATCGCCCGGCTTGAGTTTACCGGAAACACAAGAGACTAAAAGGTCTACCCTTATACCGCACGACCAGAGCCTCTTTTCCTTGGGCATTATTCTCGTGGAACTTTGGTACGCTCGTCCTTTAGAGGAGCTTCGAAAGGAGGAGGATGAGTCGGAGTCCAGAGACGATACAAATTTCAAGACTGCAAAGCGATTAGCTAGCCAAATATCGTCGGATGCTGATGCAAAATATGGTGATGCCGTCAGACGGTGTATTAAAGGCCTGGATCACAGGTCTGAAAGCTTGGACGTGGATGATTTCAAAAGCGAAGTGCACATGAAAGTGGTCGCCCCATTGGTAGAGAGTTTGGAGTATTTTTGCGACAAGGATATAAGTCAAATATTTCCAGAAAGGAGGAAGTTTTCGGTATCAAGATCTGCCTAGCTATGTAGCGGTTAGTTGGGTCTCCATTCACAGATAGTTATGATCTGGATAAAATAATCTGACTGGTACAGGAATCTATAGAATTTATTTAAGTTCAATTTCTTTAGCTGGAGTTCCAGTTTGCAAACCTTCGGGTATTTTCTTGTTGGGATTGTCGGTTTCATGACTGAATCTATTGCAGTGCTCTATTTGTCTGAAGATACTATATGAGGAATGATACAATAACACCAATAAATTGGTGAGAATGTTCGATTCATATCTTTATCTCCGAGCCTCCGCATATACTTTGAAAGTACTACGCGTATACGTCTCTGATAGCGAAGTCGGTCTCTCGCATCATGTACTATTAGATGAGTTGGCGGTAGGAATTTCTTTCTATGGAATCCTTGAATTCCTCGCACCACTTTATGATTTACGGGTACATTTATACCATTTATCTCATTACAAAGTATGCACACAATCAACACATTCATAGACTACTTGTAGGGCATGAAGTCTTTTGTATGTAATACAGTAACATGCAGCTTCGGGGTTATGAACGCTATCGCCAATTCAATTCTTGCGACATATTATAAGACGGCTCTAGCTCTGTAAATACATGTATATTATGTCCTCTACTACACTTGATATACTCCCCCGCCCAACCGCCCACAGACACATACACACATACACATACCGAGCTCTTATTCCCTATACGATTCGCCATGAAATACTTCCTTGCCACATCCATCCTCTCTTTCTGCATATTCCCCCACCTCACCACCGCCGTTAAACCTACACTCTGTGGAGGCATTGAATATGACACAACAAAAGTACGTCTCCAAGCTACCATATATACTTATAGTTCTCCACACCTACCTTCCTCATCTATACCTACCAAGTAACTAACCAAGGAACTTCCCTTCCTCCGCCAGTACGTCTGCATCAACGACCGGAAGCTATGCCCCACGGATGCTCCTGACCCCTGCGGACATGCATGTTTCAACGTCATGGGAGGGAAAGGACGCTACTTCTGCGATCCCCAGGGCTCAATTCTACGGGAGATGATAGCCGTACCCATATCCACATCAACTGTAACCAGCGAAACACCCCCGGTTACTGTCACTGTTACCATCTCTGTTAATAGGCGTGCCTCTACAACACCCAACCCTGAGGCAGCGCACGTGGGGGTTTAATTGTCCTGGAAAGGAGAGGGGTTACTTATAATTATGCGTGTCGCTGGGTAGATCTGCACGATATTTCTCATATTGGAGTGTACGTGGTCGTGGGTTCGGTCTGTATGTAGGCAAGCTTGTTTTTGTCTTTGGGTTTAGTGCATTCATGTAATTATGATCTTAATAATCGAGATTGGATATTGATCTTGAGATTGGATATCAAGTTTAAATGAAAACCCGATAAATTAGCCTGTAGGTTATAGCTAGCAATAGTATATGTCTAGTTGGGGCTTTTATAAACCCAGATATCTCGCGCTCCAAATTCTATCTAACCGCGGTCCTTCATGCCTTATCCATTGTAATCATTGCCATCTATAGCTCTCTAACTAGTCTGTCAATATATTCAAAGTATGTGGATGTACTTAGCGTAACCATTCAATAGTTCATGGTATTTGGATATGCAATTAATGAATTAAACAAAAAAAAAAAATGGTATTTGGATCACCACCCATCACTCGGTCGATACCTCCGCCCATGAACTTGACACGTACGCAGCTGGTCGGTGGAAATGTACATCTATTAACACAGTCCCACAAGAATCATCTCCTCTCTATCACCCTATAGATCCATTCTCCGCACTGAAACGAAGGCCTAGCACTTTGCTAGCTAGCCAGACCACATGTGCCAGTTACAGGCTCCCTAAACCGATCCGTACCTTCAAAAAAACACATATACTACTCCCCGTAGAACAACAACCCGCGAGCACGTGGAATTCAATCCTCCCACTATTTCCACAGACAGAAAATGCACCGTTTAGTTCTTAAGGCCGCATATAAATAAGTCTTGATACACCCACAGTCTTCCAGGACCATCTCTACAATCCCCCATGCAAGACGTATATATAGTTACCGCCCCAAATCAAGCACACCACAACGTCCATCGCCCTCTTCAGAAAACGCACCCCGCCGCGGCCGCCGCGGCCGCCGCCGCCGTCTTATCACGGGCAAATATAGGAAGCCGGCAACCGACAACCACAAACCCCGGGCGGTGCGGGACTCTGTTTATGGTGTGTGTATGTTTGTTAATGCTGGAAGGCCTACGTGGAGAGTGGGCTTATATATATCCTCAGTAACTATATTACGGTTCTACGTTTTGAGTACATGGGGCATACGTGAGGTGTTCGTTGTGGATGTATATATACATAGGTACTATATATTGCTATAGGTGCTACTTCCTTAGTTACGGAAAGAATTTGCGTTTAAGCATGGCCGGGTTGAGGATTAATTGGTGTAGTCCATATTTTGAACTACTCATAATGAATGTATATGGACTAGCCAGCCTGAAGTTCGAATGGAAGTTATCAAGAACACAACACGGTTTGACGGCCAGACGTCCAATGCATATGAGGAGCCTGTCTGATGAAGATACAACCCTGGATTGGGCCTCGGGGCTAGGCCCTAGATTCTCTTTTACTGCATGAGTATCCGGTCAACTAGTTGGCCCGCTACTGCAATACGGGGATGTACCAGCGAACCGCAGTGTCTCCCACTCAGGCTCAAGCAATTATAGACCGCACCTATATCTTCATGGCTTGTATACTAATTGAGCTCTTTCCCCTTCCAGCCTATATATAAACACCCGAACCGCTCTATTTACATGTACCCACATGATATAATATCTCCATGACTTCCGGGCGGCTTTTGCGGTCAAGTCAAACCGGAACTTGCGCATCAGCGTAGACCAAGGCAGGTTTTCTAGGCCTGTTATTCAGTGCCGTTGTTGTAGCAGGCCTTTTTCGGGATGGACTAATATCATGGCGGACATGCATAGTATTATATTAGCACTACAAGACCGAAGCGGGCCGTCATTTCGGTATTTGAGCTCGAGACTACATGTAGCCACCGGTACGCGAGTAGGTCGGGGCCGCTTAGGCCTAGCTAACTAGCTACATGTACTTATATACCGCGCGATGCTCCTCCGCCGGGCTCGCACCCCGGCTTTATAAACACAGTACCGGTGATCTCTACCGCACCGCACCCATCTTCCCCGCATCTCTATGCAACATATAATCGCATGCGATTCTCCGGCCGGACGAGCGCATCATTCCCCAACGTACGTACCAGTACGTAAAAGGTTTTATTTTACTTCGGACGCCTTCGAATCCCTTCCCGGAGCCCGGCGCAACCGTCCGGGAGCTCCATGGTGGTCCTATGTGGCGAAAGTGGGGTGTGTCCCAGCTGTGCGGTGTGCTGCATAAGCGTTTTAGCACCCGCTTCCACAAGCCACGCCACGCATCTTTGCACCAGAGAGATCGTGTTTCTCGATCCACAAGGTGCGCCCGACGAGTGATGCGCCGTGACTGCGGGTCGGTTTCAGGTGACTAATCCGAATCGCGAGCTCGGGCCACACTCAGGCCACTGCTCGTGGTATGTAAGGTACACATTTTATGTAATGTACAACTCCAGTCCCAGTAAATAGTAATTTCTACGCAGGCAGGCTCGCCTTCGAGCTCAGTGAAACAGCTGATCCGGGAGCCAAGAGATAGCTGACATCGTGAGTGGAGATTCAAGACATAGACAAGTGCCGTGTTCTAGCTACGCACAAGTCTAGCTCGCTACTCTACCCCCGCCTCTTGGCTAGCTGGCCCATACTGCGCCCCATAACAGCCCAGTTCTAGCTAATATCAGTGCATTTGCTTTTCCCGCCGTCGTTCGAATCACACGATGTCACTCGAACCTCGGTATCCATTAACCCGACACTACTAACAGTACTGGGTTACAGAAATATCAATCTCACGGGGCGCACAATCAAGCAAGCGCCCGTTTTATTTCCATGTCTATACCCTATTCTCGAAACCGTTCCAGTTGTTGGGGGGATGGGGGGGTTGCATTGCGTTGCGTACATGTACATGTAGTTACTTCTTTATATGCACGGAACGTCCCGACGTACTCGCGGCTGAAAGAACAAGAATAAAGGACGAACGTGATTGAGCATAGTAAGCTACTGGTGCGGAATAACTCCTCCTCGAACGCACGCGCCATGCTCGAGCCCAACATACATACACCCTACAAACGCACAGCCACGCAGCCCAATTCCAAAACAACCAAACAACCCCCTCGAGTGACAAGCCATGACGAATCCGCATTATCCGCCACCCTCCCCCCCAGGTCTAGAGTCCAGATGGACCCTTCCGCTGATTCAGGTATTATTGCCGCACACCTCGCCTCTCTCCTACCCTCCCTTCTCTCTTGTGTAACCCTAACCCTATCCATAAGTAGAGTAAAGGTAACAACTAGCCTGGCGGAAAAGATATATTCCGCGCCAGTATCACCAACTGGGTACTCCATGGCCTGCAGCAGCAGCAGTCGCTAATATTCCTCAAACGGGGTTTTTTCTCTCTCTTGCTTTCTCGGTTGACTTAAAATTAGGGTGGGGGATCCTCCCTCCAGCCCCGCCACCGCAGGTCAAAAAAAAAAAAGGGATCCCCAGTATGTAGCTAAGCACTGAATTGAGGATGGATGGATGGATGGATGGATGGATGGATGGATGCCCATGGGGCGAGGGGGAGATGACAAGAAGACCAAGCATTCCAATCCATCCGTCAGGTAGTCCGATCAGTTCAAGCGGAAAAGTAAGTGGCTACCTACATCCTAAGCGGGTACCCCTCATTTTCCTTATTCCTGACAGCCTCTAGAGTAGATACAGTACGGTACTCTAAAGTTAGTTTTCTTTTTCCTGTTTCCTGTTTTCCGGGAATGCCCTTTTTTCTCTTTTCTTTTTTTTGCAGTCTCAACGGCTTACATCCAGAGATGTAGCCGACGAGCCATATTTTTTTCGTCCTTTGCTATAGGGGCCTGGGGGGTTTATTCCTACTTGTTCCGATACTCCCCTATACGAATGTGCAAAAGAAGGCGAAGACGAGAGAAAAAAAAAGGACACCCTGGTGCAATATTTGTGTCTGTAAGTTATGTACTCCCCCAGGCACCCAGACAGACAGATAGACAGATAGATAGACAAGACTGAGAGACAGAGACAGGCACACGACACATTATTGATGCACAGGCCCTTTAGCGGGCCCCAACTTTGATCCCAGTAAGTGCTCACCGCATAGGTACGGCGTGGTGGTCCGCAGAGAGTATGTAGAGTATCTAGAGTAGGTAGCCCAAACAAACCCGGCGAAGAAAATTAATGGGGAACGTTTGGCTCGTCCACCACCCCCCCAAGCCCCCAAGGTATGGAGGTATGGATGTAGTTGATATGCGGAGTGTGGAGTAAACTAGGGACTCCGCTAGTATCTGGCGAAATACGAACGCGTATATACGGGGTGCATAAGAAAAAGGCTAGGTCACCGTCGTATGCAGCAAACTCAAACGGAACGTCCTGTTAGCACCCCCACCACCACTACCACCGCTGGGCCCCCCTACGTCGTCTTGGGGGAAATAAATCACGCATTTTTTTGAAACAAAAAGATCAAGACGAGAAAAAGAAGGGAGTGCAGTGTGGGATCAACCGGTATGGGGGGTGTTCGTGTATGTAGAGAGAAAGCTCGGGGACATACCGTCGATAAGAGTTGTTTTTTGTTTAATTTCAAAAAGTTCATTTCCACGATCGCAAGGTTCACGATAACGATTCAGTACATATAGAGAGAGATATGGGCGAGCAGACCCCCCTCCCCCCTCCATCGGTATTCGGTGCCTTATATAAACAATCTGGTGGGCCGGTATCTAAAGCTTAGGTATGTAGCTACGTATGTACCGCAGTCCTCTAGGTAAAGTAGAGGCTGTATGTCGACGAGAAGAGGGAGTGATGTTCATACTCCTGTAACTGTCACTTACTCGAAACAACTGATCCATGGCGGAAGAAATCGGACGTAACTGGTTTAATCCCTGGTGCGTGCAGCGAAAAATCACCTCGATGATATACCTCAAGGGTTCAACCAGTCCGAGTAAATATGCTGGCCCTACATACACGCACGCGGCTAGAGTTGAGTGTGCCCGTTGATGTATGTGCAGTGTTCCGCAAAAAGTGTTCTTCTTGGCCGATCAAGCGAGATACCTGAAACCTGGTTTACAATCGTGGTGCAAAGTAAATTTTGGGATAGAAGAGCTGCACAAGGAAAGATAGTCGCACCGGGCCCTCGTGTTATTTGCTACCGAGTGGTTAAAGAGATTTACGCCTCGCCATCTCTTCCTCTTCCAGGCGCCGCTTCGGAAGTCTTTTTGTTTTTTTCCCCTTTTTTCCGTGTTCTTTATTTCGTCTGCTTCACGATGAAGCTCAAAGATTTTTTCTTACTTGGGGCTCGCGTTCCAACAGCTTGTTGGTGTAACAGGTAAGCTAGCAAGGTGGTTGCCAAGAATGTGTTAGTTTCCCCTCATAAGGAAGGTTTCATAATTTGCAGCCCAGTGATGATCCCGGGAGAGTCTTTAAGCGGGTCAGTGAAGCGGATTAGGATTCGGATTATTCATGGCCAGCCCCCGGCCCCTCGCAGGTGGTGGGTGAGCAATAGGTGGTACCTTATTGGGGCGTTCGCACGATCGGAGAAACCGGGCGTTGATGGTGGGGAGTGCCGAAGTTTAGCAGACATCCGGCCTTTTGTCCGTTCGACCGTAGCCGGACAAACGGCGGGTGCCATTTAATGCTGCTGTGCGACTCGTGAGACTTGAAATGAACTGTTTTGATGGAGTAGAGAATGGAAGACTGAAGGACGAAAGGCAGTTGCGCAGAGTAGGTACAGATACCTATGAATACCTATCGGTATAGTTATACCTTTTGTTTGTCTGTTGTCGGGTGTTTGAATTCTATCTCTGAGCAGCGTTACCAACCAGGTCCCTGTTTATATCATGCCGGTCACTAATATTATGATGGTGATGCTGTGTTGTTGCTGCTGCTACTGCCTGTTGAGGCTGATGGGTAGTGCCGGATCAATCGGTGCACTGGTAAAGTAGGTACATGGTTGTTAACTAGGTTCTCAATTCAACCCCGAGATCTTTGGTCACGAGAGAGAAAGAAAAGAGCCTTTTTATTTCCGCCGTTGAGACCTACCAAACGCACCACCACGTACCCACGTCCAGGCCTCGCCGGCCTCCCAACATTCTTTCCAAGACCTCACGATGATTGGGAATCTGTGCTAATTACCACTCTCCCCCAGTCATTTATCCATTTCCATTTCCCTTTTTTTTTATTTTTTTTTTCCCTTGCTCACGAGCATTTTGATTTGTGGGGGCTTGCAGTTTGCCAACTTGGCGTTCTCGGTAAAGCAAGTCGTTAAAAGTCATTAGAAGCGATTTAAGTTGCCCCTTTGAAGTTTTGCGGGGCGGAAACGCAGGCCAAGGAAGGAGAGAGGAGGGCACGCGATCTGTCCTGCCATGTCTCTTTTTTCCTTTCCTTTCTTCCTTGCTATCTAAATTCGATGATGATGGATGAGATAAAAGAGAGGTTTTCTGCCAATCACATGCATGCGCCTAAGACTGGAACCTCTCTGCCCCAAATAAATCAACCTACTTCATTATTACCCTCATCCGTCCCATCCACATCGATTTCCCTTAAAACAGAACCCTTGCTTTCACATACCTGCCCTGTCTACCTCAGAGCTATGTATATGTGAAGTACTCGGGGCAGGCAATAAGAACCTGAAAATGCAAGCTGCAAGCCGCAAATCAGAGGTCGTTACCATAAAAAGTCATTTTCAGGTTCTTCTTGCCTGCCCCGAGTATCTACATGTACGCACCGTTCAGTAAGCTGAATTCGAGGTTGGGATTGTCATGGTGGGATAACCTGTTGTGGATACCTACCTACCTGGTGTAAGTAGGTGGAGACGTCGCAGAGCTCTCCGCCGAGAACTTTGATCGGCGGTGTAGCTGATTAATCCGGTGTCCTTTGCATCCCCCTCCTGTTCCTCCTCCTGTCTTTTGCCCCACAAAAGCCGTTTTGTGTGTGCCGTTTCTGGGGAATCCTGCTAGGCAATGGTGGTGAAACAAAGCATGAAGCTAGGTAGAATATATATGCCAGTGGCAGTAGTGGATTAATTGGGCGAAAGAAAAGTAATGGGCTTTAAAATCTATGCGAATTCTAAAGTAGTTCGAGGTTTAAGGGGACAGTCTCCAGGGCTCACGATGGAAGTTTTCCCTTAACGGTGGTTGGGCGGAAATGGAGGAGCTCATGTGGACTGGGCTGGCTGTCGAAGACGGAGCTAGGTTGATGGTGGTGGTGGATGGGAAATGCCTCGTGTAGTTTAGTTAGTCCTCTTTGGTGCGTACATCACGGATACGTAAGAGTGCTAGTTTTACCATTTATGTGCATGAAAATGTGCCATGAACCACCACCATGGCCACCACCACTACCAGAAGTCTTAGTATTTAGTTGCCTATAATTGTTCCGCTCGGCCGTCCCCCGTCGTCTGATGTATACATACCCGCCCTTCCCCAGATTTCCCTTTCGCCCCACCTGCCTGCTCATTCATGTTCTTTGTTCTTGTCTCTGCTTTTGGTTGTTGAGAACTTATTGAGAGTGGTAATTGATTAATTGATTGATTGATTGATTGCTTGGAAGGAGTTCTTCTATCGCCGCTGCTATTGCTACCTACTACTATCGCTACTGCTGCTTCTGTACTACTATACTACTACATCGTTATCTCGCCGTTCATAAAAGTCTTCAGCCATGGCTGTCACTGAATCCGCAACAACGACTACTGCAACGGAGGACTCATCAGCGGTCCCTGACTCTATCACATCTTCCAACCCCACAACTGGTCAAAAGAGATCTTCAACGGCTGCCGGAAACTCCTCAGGTACAAATTTTCGTCCCGTAAAACGAAGAGCATCGAAAGCCTGCCAATGCTGCCGGGCACGCAAAGTTAGATGCAATGTCGTGGAGCATGGAGCTCCCTGCACTAACTGTAGGCTGGACGAGGTCGAGTGTATCATTACTGAAAGCAAACGGAGAAAGTGAGTCACATTTACATTCATTCGACCCATTGTGTAGTACTGATGAATGATTGTTGCTGTAGGAAGTTATGGGGGACAAAGGTCGATTCTGTAGGGTCCGCATCAGATACCGCCTCTGCTCCCAAAACCGCACCGGCTGTCGCCACTGCTGCTCTTAGATCACCAAGCATCTCACATCACCCTGAACAACCGCATCACCACCATTCACCTTCAGCCATGTCTGTGGATGGTGGTTCAGATAGAGAAGGACATGTTCCTCATATGATTTGTATGCCCAAACTCCTCTACCATTGCCTATCAATAATGTAGTCACATTACAACATCATTCTTACAAGTCTATAAAGATCAAGCTCAGAGTATGCGAATGAGTATCACTGGCCAGGAACGTGAGCGCCGGGCGTCATATGCATCCTCTCACGGCTCTGTGCCATCGCTCACAAATTCCCTCTCTACACAAACCTCCATGACCTCAACCGGACCACACCGCGTCTTGCGTCCTCCCGGGGCCGTACCGCCATTCATAAAGCCCACCCCAACGAGAATACCCCCAGAGGACTTGGAGTACCTGACGAAGAAGGGGGCTCTGACATTGCCGGCGGAGCCGTTGAGGAGTGAGTTGTTGAAGAGCCATTTCGACTTTGTGCATCCGTACATGCCATTGTTGAATCGGAGGGAGTTTTTAGATATTGTAACTTCAGAAGATGGGAGTAAGGGGAAGGTCAGCTTGTTACTTTTTCAGGCAGTAATGTTTACTGGTAGTGCAGTATGTTCCTCCCAACCACTCCTCATCCCGATTAGTAGAGTTGAATTAGCAAGCTAAGTATGAGTCATAAAGTTCGTGGATATGGACAGTCTCAGAGTTGCCGGATTTACTACCCGAAAAGCTGCCCGTAAGGCTTTCTTCACAAAAGTCAGGGTACGTCAAAAATATAAAGCCAAAAAAGAAATTTCCCTCTCCTAACCGAGTAACTAACTCACAACTGAAACAGGCACTATATGATTTTGATCACGAGCAAGATCGCATGTCCCTTGTGCAAACTCTCCTTCTTATGACCTATTGGTACGAAACCCCAGACGACCAAAAAGACACTTGGCATTGGATGGGTGTCGCCATCTCGCTCTGTCACACCATTGGCCTCCACCGAAACCCCGAAAATTCGAATATGGACCCGAAGCGTAAGAAGCTATGGAAGCGGATTTGGTGGAGCTGTTTCATGCGGGACCGCTTGGTTGCGTTAGGGATGAGGAGGCCTACTCGGATAAAGTGCGAGGACTGTGATGTACCAATGCTCACACTTGATGATTTCTCGATCGACATGGCATTAGAGGGGGAGGAAGGTGAGGACTCAGTATTTTGGAGTTATGAGCAGAGGGAACAGAGGGAGAAGGAGGCGAGAAGGCAGAGAGAGTTGGCGATTATGTGCATTGAGAAAGCAAAGCTCTGTGTATGCATCAGTCAGGTCTTGTCGGCACAATATTCGGTGCTCAACACCAACCAAGGCAGCCTTGCAGCAGACGGAAGCACACGAACAACCATGATGTTGCTACCTAAAAAGCTAGATCCGGAATGCTGTCAAGTTGCTCGATGCGATAGCGAGTTGGCAAAGTGGATTCGGGAGCTACCGGAGGAGGCACGTTACTCACCAAATAGGGCCAACGACAACATGGATGACGTCCTCACCCTACATAGAAATTTGTTGCATATGGTGTACTGGTATGTTTTCTTCTTTCTTGATATTAATGATGTAGATCGCGGGGGAATATCGGCTGACATTGATCGTGTAGCACAACTGTAAGCGCTTTGCATCGGCCTCAGGTGCTCCCGTCTGCGCCCGCTCCCTGGCCGGCAAAGAACAATGCCGCCGAGTTACAAGAAGTTTCACGAAGGAAGGTGAGGCAAGCAGCATCAGAGATCACTCGTATGGCTGAGGAATTGATTGAGCTTGATCTTGTTAAATACTTGCCGACTACTGGGTATGTCCTACTTAAAGTGAATTATGATTTTAATTGTCGCTAATAAATAACAGAGTCACGGTCATGCTTCCTGCCGTGATTATTCACCTGCTAGATATCAAATCCTCGAATGCTCTCACCCGCGAACTTTCTCTCGAGGGCTTTGGACTCTGCATGCAAGTGATGCAAGGTCTCCGCCAATCTTACTCGGCTGCCGATTACGCTACTCACTTCCTCGAAGCCGCCATTAAGAAAGCCGATATTCAAGTTCACGGTCACCGCAAATTCGGTCACCGCAGACGCGCCCGCCATAGGAATGTTACACAACTTGGAACATCACCGGGAATATCTGGTGCGGCGGCCATCTCAATTCCCGCGTCTGCACCGCCAAGTAATGCAGCATTGACACCTCCACCAGACTTAGAAAGCCTGACGGCGATGGATATGGGTAAGGGGCTGGACGAGAATGAATTGCAGTTCAAGTTAGAGAGTTTTTTGCAGGCCCCCCCTTCGCCTTCACATGATGCTCCACTGCCCAGCGCTTTCAATGTTGGATCGAATGGGAACAGCACTCTCCAGGCACCTGTACCTGCTGGGGCAGAAGACCTCTTGTTCTCAGATTCGACGCCGCACCTGTCTATGCCTGCCGATGGCGGGGAGGGAACTAATGATTTGGATGCGCTCTTGAACATGAGAGAACAGGGTGATCCGTTCTTGGGGCACTACGATGATGCGGGGCTGTCGGGAATGAGCAGTAAGAATGCAACTGGTGGAAGAGCATTTGATTTGATGGGAGAGTCAAGTAGTTGGCTAGAGGAGGACATGTCAAAATTGCTAGATGGGGTCGATTTCGATATCGACGATGTTATTCAGGTGTTGGAAACGGAAATTAATTAAAGTTCTGGGACAAAAAGGGGGATTTCTTATTTCTTCTTGGGAGCTATTAATGCGGGAATAATATAATGGTTTTCATTCTGGGTCTTTTTGGAAAGGAGTTGTGGTGTTTTCTTCTTCCCTTTGTCTTTTGTGGACCTTTGGAGCTTTCTGGCTGGAATGACAGTTTTTTCTTTTTTCTTTATTCTTCTTTACTTTCAAAGTTACTTACTCTTCTGCGTGGGAGGATCAAATTGTTTTTTTTGTACGATATCAAACATGACGATGTAGATGCATATAATAGAAATGACTAAAAAGTTTAATTTTTCAGAGACTTCTGCTTTTCGAAGAATTTTTGCGCTGGCCTTTGCTGAAAAGCTAACCAAACCTGGCCGGGTTAGTGATCAAACCCGATAAATCACGTCGGCGACAACGCTCAGTCCGTCGTAACCCCTTAACTATGGTCTCGTTCCGTCAACCTACGGAAGCTTTCCCCCGTATAATTATCGTTCCAAAAACTCGAGGTTTTGGAGTTGTACAGCCAAGATACCGAGGCTGTTGCTGGGGGAGGCAGAGCGTCAATTTAGGTTTCAAAAAGACTGTACCATGGGTATATAAAAACTGAGTGCGATTATACCGGGAGACTCCCCGGAATGTAAAGAGGTATATGTATTTCCTACAAACGTACATGTAGGCACCAATTGTTACACAAATAGATATAGATATATACCTTTCGCCCAGCAGTTTGTTCCGGTGCAATAGGTATTGATGTCCAGGACATGAGATTAATTTCATTTCAGATTGGTGATTCCAATACACATCAGTGGGTTCCGTTTTGTTTCTACAATGAGGAATTATCCGTAGGTATGTACAATATATATGCACAACGGGGATTAATTTCGTGTGCATAACATTTATGTGACCGTTTTTTTTCTTCAAGTTGAGGCTTTTTTTTGCGTGCAGTTGCAATGAAAACGGAACTTGTCATGTGTCATGTACCAAAAAGATGGCCATTAGATCTACATGAGCTCTGCTAGGAGTTTGGCACCTACAACCCACCCTATTCAGTTAGGTACTGCAGGTAAAGATAGTTTGATGATGAAATCCCTGTGATTTCTGCTATGTGCTTCATTCTCGGTATGTGGGGCAGCCAAGAAAGTGAGAAAAATGTGGCGATTGGTAAAGTGCTGGCGCATGGCGGACTGCAGCTGTCTTCATCGATATCTAGCTATGTAGGTACTTGTGCCCACCTATCTGTGAAGGTAGGTCTGTAGAGTATCAATGATAAGGAGATCTCTATTGGTCGAGTTGCATACACTACGATCCAGTGCCAAGCTAGGATCATTGGCTCAGTTGTGCGCGATCGTGAGTGGTCTGTGCTCAGAGCGGAGTCGTAATTCCATATGGTCCTTTCATAAGAAACTAACTTAATTAAGTTCTTGATGGGCGCCGTGCCAGGTTGTGGGGATGCAGCCGGGAGGTTCAGGTTTTTCACATGCCCTGCTAATAGCGGCACATCCCGTGCCGCGGGGAACCCTTGATTTGTACTCTACTCCAGAGTCTGGAGTTGAGCTTAGCGTTTCGGATTTCATCCGTTCTATCAAAGCTGGTACTGGATGTTCAAATTTAGGTAGTTTTCTGTTAAACCAGAGAGCAATAGGAAACCTATCCGGGGCTCATACTGAGTGAGGCTGGGGATTTTGCGGGGAAGAGACACTTCTAACGTAGTTAAGTTAGCTAAGCAGTCTCGATAGATACATGTAGGTTTATGTTATGGCGCTATATACTCAACGTTATAAGCTTAACAGAAGCTGTAACTTACTCTACAATTGATAGTAGCCTGTTTATGGAGGTTTGTTCATTCGCCAGGCCATCCTTCGCCCGGGGTACTGGGAAGAATGGCCATGTGTAACACTGTTAACTTCCACGTGTATCAGCGGCCGCCGGAAAAACTAGCCCTTCAAATGAAAAGGATTTTGGTTATTTGCAATCTGCAACAACAGATTAGGAAGTGAGCTGATGACTACATGTAGCAAGATACTAGGGTAGATCTATCCCCATCCGCGGTTCGCATGTGCGATGGGATAGCAGGTGTCTGTAAAGACCTTGCCGTTTGATAAACGGCATTTTGATAATCACCTGCTGCCTGGTCCTGGCCCCGGTCCAGTAAGGTACGGGCCTCGACTATCGATATATCATCAACTCCAGGAAGTCGTGCACCACCATCTCCTATCGTTGATGTCAGTGGATGTAATAAACATTGTACAAATTGCTTTAGGCACATACATATGCTTGGTATGTGATCGGTATCCTCGTTTGTATGCTGTAGCCAACTGTAGATTTTGACCCATGTCTGATATTGTCGTTAGAGTATGATAGTCGCATGCATGAACCGAGGTTAGGGTTAGGGTTTTTTTTTACATGAGTGCAAATATTTGAAGTGCCTGTACAGCTGTGGAAAGATGCTCTCCTTATTCAGTAATCCCACAAACCATCCCGAGGCTTGATTTATATGTAACCGGTTGGTCGTAAGCCATTGATACGATGATGACAGGGTGCCCTATATATAGCTATGCACCTACACCTGGAGGAGAGTTATGGTTTCACGAGATCGGACCTGCAGCTTCGTCGATACCTGTCAAATCTCCCATCGGCTGAGCCAGCCATAACTAGATCACAAACATGTGCTTGAGGGTGGAAAGTCCAGTTTTGAGATCCCATGTGATAAAAAATATCAAGCTTTAGCTTTGCACGTGCCAGAACCCAGATCATAGTCAGATGAATCTGTGCTATCCGGGTATCATATCTGATGAGCATGAAAAGCTCCCTTTCAGTCCCAGAGTCTGTAGACGTGTCGTATATCTGGTGGTAGAGCTAGAGTAGATGCCATGTTACGTACGTAGGCTAAAGCATGCAAAGTTTTCAAGAGAAGGCTCTGAACGAAGGCGCAGTAACCGCGGGTTCATTAGCATTGCATCGTCATCTGCAGATTTACCCTCATTCCGAGACACAACATATGTAAAAAGCTGCTCGTTATAAATACGGTTCTGGATTGCTAGCTACAAGGGCCAGAATTTAGGTTGATCCTGTAGAGTACGTGCGGTGCGGTGTTATGTGATTTCAGTGCACAGGTACGTCGGGAGTTGAAGGCCATGTGGCATGGCTACCCACATTAACTGGTCCAGGCTACATGTAGTTAATGTCTAACCGCTGAATCAGACTACGTGGGTTGTGGATTAAGTACGTAAATACCTCCTAGTGACAGCCATCTGGTCACGCGCCATTCCTCTGCAATGCGTAAAAGCCCATTTGCATTCAAAACAAGCTAGTCAAATGAATTCTCAGATGCCTTTATATATGTGATCGATTTGGCACGGCACAGCCTACCACGAAATATATGTTATTATGTCTTCACTAGATATCACTCGCAGTCTCGCGCGCCAGAAGACCATCCCAGAATAAATCGAAGTTGATAAGCTTTCTTACTACAATTGATTGAATATAAAGAATTTAAACTTATATATCCAAGAATTAATAAATTACGAGGATGTCATACCTGTACTAATACATACATCGAAGACCAGAAGCCCCCAGACATGACCATGGCTTAGCCTGGCATATCTGTCATACAAGTTCTAGCTAAAGTCGTCTTCATATTCTCAAAAACCATACAATCAACACTCATCTACATATTCACAACCGATTTTGATCAAAATAGGACATTCATTAGTATGTAACTGGGAGATCACAGGTAATTTTAGAATAAGTCATTCTCACTTAAGCTAAACAGTGCCAATAGCACTCCCTGTTATATATTTCTAAACTAAGAGATAAATTATTACCAATATTAATAGAATAACTTATAGTACTCGCCACTTGATTGATAATCACCATCTACATTCCCAGGCTGTACTATCTATCTAGCCTGAAGCACTCTCCCGCAAACTTACATCTGCTCAAACGTCACCTTCCAGCATCACCTTAATCCCCATCATCTCCGGCACTATCAACAAGTGATTATCGGCCCTATAGCTTTTTGGCCAATATTAACTCCCGGACCCCTTGTACAGGATATCTGTTTAATTCTAATACTCCCCTTGTATTAGCTTCAATTGAGGTCTGCACTTATATTGATTTAGTTGACATAAAGACGAGTTTACTCATGATCTTTGGTACTAGATCACTTTGTATATCTTTACAGAATCTTCAGCGATTAAGTTGGTGAAGGTGCGGCAAATCATACTAGGGTAGGATAACCATAGAGGCGGTTTTAGTTAGATATTTAGCTTTAGTATGAATGGAAAGACAGAATTGATTGAATGTTCAATTAAGAATTAATCATGTCTTTTTATCCAAGTTTAAGGTACTAGTATACTACTTAACAGTATTTTGCGAAGTTTATCGCGAATGAGGTATTATTGCCTCTAGATCAGCTTAGCTGATCAACATGATGCTTTATAATTATGAATATCAACATATCAACACCACAAATTGGATACGTACACGTGTATACCTCATTCAATGCCTGGTTTTGGAGAACAAAATTTGAGAGAGGATGTCTCGGGCTTCAGTTACTTATCATGGCCTTACCAAGAACAATTGATATATTTGTCCATACATACTTACATGTAGTAACAACGTCAGGTCGTGGTCAGTGACATTAACATTTGGTTTATGCACCAATTTTACGCCCGGCTTCCCGAGCTTCCTCTATATAGTCTTTATTGTTGTTATAATGTCGAATATCCTGATCATGACAAAATCTATCAGATGATATTTCCCTGCACTTCACTCCAACTGAAAGCCACATGAAAATAACAAATGTAGTGGCGTAACGTAGAACAACTGCAGATCTGTACCGGATCTCTGGCGCCAATAATACACTGGGCCTCAGCAAATGAAAAAGATTGGATACATGTATGCAAGAATGATGCATGAGTGCGAAAATTGATCAGCGCGAAAAGCGAGTGCGAATGGCGAGCGCGAAAAATGTTTGTATTAGTCTGATGCCGAACTCCTTGCTACATGCGTCTGATCTAAGTGTAACAGAACTCTAAACCTCTATAGAATTTCCGTCCTCTCGGTACCTCTGTTGACCTTGTGCTCTGCATATCGGCAGGTCACACAGAATACGAGTAGTTGAAATACACATATGAATCACCAACTATCACTCGACGTACCACTTTATCCATGTAACATTTTGATTGAATTTTTTTTTTTTTTTTGTTTAATTCATACATTTTGATTGATTGATTGATCACATCTTCATTACATGTAATTTTATGCAATCCGGAGGTTATGACAATATCTGACAAATCCAAAAAACACAGAACAAAAAACAAAACAAGACAAAGTAAAGAAATAACCGAAACTGAGATGCGTAGCAAACTATTCCTTTCTTTTAACCCATTCTTTCCTTCTCCTTATGCAATTTGTCCTCTATTCTTCCCTTAAGTTGCCCCACCCCATTTCCAATTCCCTTGGTTCGCTTTGTATGTCGCTGTTCCCCCTCTCCAACCGGTGTTTTATCCATGTAACACATGTAAAATGAATATCGGGATCGAAAATCTAATCATCAAGATTCATTTATTCCATCCCTATATCTACTAAAAAGAAATACAAAACCCCAATTACTCCCTCATAAGCCCACATCACATCCATATCATCCATCCCATCCGTCCTATCCATAACCCAACTCACTCCACCATAATGCCTATTTACAACGCATCAAACCTCAACAACGTTCTTGTGAAACTATTCTCATTTCCGCTGGCGGGAACCACTGCTCCACCATTAACGTTCACCATACTGACCGCTGCGACTGTGTTAAGGTTGAGTAAACTGAACTTGCTGCTTGACTCGATATTGACAATGGCCGCCTGGCAAGTTTGTGGGGTTATACACTCCTGTGCATAGTTCTCGAAGAAGGAATATAGTCCAGCACCATAGACGACAATATCAGACGATGAGACAACACGCAGAGCCCAGGACTTGCGGCAGGAGGCTGTGGTGCATGAGGCGTATGTGGGGTCGTTCCATGCGCTATTGATGGGGAAAGGGACGGTAGCGTCAGGGTTGGATTGAAAGTATGGGGTTTCGGTCTGAATCATGGCCATGAACACGTTTTTTGTATTCTGGAGTTGATACTGGTAAAGAACATTGTGTTCGGCGGCAGTTCCGTACCTGTTCATGATATCAGTATATATTCACTACTAGTGCTCGCTATCCGCAGGGTGGAAGGGTAGATGAACTTACATCCACACCGGGCCATTAGTACTCTCGCTCAAGATACCTCTCCCGTTATAGATCGTAATTTGTCCAAAGTCGGGCCCGTCCAAAGCATGGTCGCTTGTCCATGCCCACACATTCTCGGCATATAAACTCGCAGTCTTGCCAATATGCAACAGCATGAATGCGCCAAAGCACGCAGAGTTTGGTGTACTGATA
This sequence comes from Morchella sextelata, assembly GCF_020137385.1. Classification (NCBI taxonomy): domain Eukaryota; kingdom Fungi; phylum Ascomycota; class Pezizomycetes; order Pezizales; family Morchellaceae; genus Morchella; species Morchella sextelata. Next base: position 318,966 of record NW_025408623.1, read on the forward strand.
GTCGTGCTCGGATTCTTCGCGCACTGTGCTGCCTCCAGCTGTGTTCCTGCAGATCCACCAACACGGAAATGCACATCCCAGATACCATTGACACCCTGTTGGCCAGATGGATCTCTCGAGTTCCACTCCATAAGTACGGCCCCTGGCTGTGCACCTCGGGTCTCAAACAGCAATTCTGAAATCTCAACGTACCCACTATCACCAGCATTACCGACTTTGAAGACTGGCGTGGGATTTCCAACTTGCTTGAACGCGCTGCCGTCTGCCATAATGACACTCCATGCCTCGCCGACGATTTTTGTGTTTACGGGAACGGTGACGGTGTTAGAGACACGGTATACGCCATGCGGGAAAAATATGATTTTTCCAGTGCCGGCATAGGTGTTGAGAACTGTCTGGATTGCTGTTGTGTCGTCGGTGGTACCATCTCCTTTTGCGCCGTTGGATTTGACAGAGATAAAGTTTGATACGGCTTGGTCCTGGTACTGGGGACGAGAACGCTCGAAGATACTGCTGGCACCTGATGTAAGAATGGAAGAAGGTTTAGAGAAGCCACGTGTGAGAGTGCCTTGTACAAAAGAGCCCCCGGTGTTGGTGGTGCTATAGTCCTTCCCTTGACCCCAGAAGTCAATGGTCATTGTTCCACCAGTAAGGATCGTGGCCCCGGTGGTAGGGTTTGCAACCGCTTTGGGGACATTGACGAGCTGAACGTTATCGAGGAGGACTGTTGCACCTGTAGCAGGTGATGAAGAGGAGGACTTTACAGTGTACACGCCCACTGGAGTATCCGAAATCTTCGAATCCAAAAGAATGACCGAGCCCACGCCTTGCGCCGAAGCGCCTCCTGCACTGACGTCGATTCCGACACCACAGTTTGCAATTGTGACACTCTTGAAAGTCCAGGCCCAGTTCCAGTTCATATAGATCGCCGTCTGGCAATTGTTGAATTTGAGATTCCTGGTCATAAACTGCTGGTTCCCAAAAAATGCTCCATATCGTCCTCCGTTGAAAGTCAAATCACTCATAAATCCACCACTGCCGTTATCCATAAAAATACCTTGATGTAAGTTTCCGGCAGCCGTACTCATCTCAAAGGTCAAATTGATCAGTGATGTCGCCTGCGCAACCTGCCAATGCATCCCGGTTCCTGCACTCGCTGGCATCGCACGAGTGTCAATGATGAAGTTACGTACGGAGCGGAAGAAGTTGTTTTGATTGGTGTACCAGTTGGATCCGTCACTCTCATAGGGATCAGAGTCAATCAGACCCATTCCAGAGAAGCTGGCAGCACCCTTGATAGTGGGAATATTGTTGGGGTCACCAACGAGCTGCGAATAGTACATGGCGACGATAGGCTTGGTGATGAGATAGGTTCCGGCGGGGAAGTACACAACTGCTGGTGTAACTGTAGATGAATCGCAACCACGGCCGCAGCGGCCGCCGTCTTGGATGGCGGCGTTGATCGCCGTAGTATCATCAGTGACTCCGTCGCCTTTACAGATGTGTCAGTAAGATATAGGATGGGAAAAAGGTGGCGACACTGACCAACTGCGCCATAGTCTTTGACGTTACGGTAAAGCTTATAAGCAGAAGGGTTGGTGTTGAAGGCTGCTGTGCCTTGTTTGGTGATTGCCTCGTACCAGAACTGGGTTGCGCGTGGTTTGATACTGGGCTCTTCATGGCGGGGGGGAAGGACTGCTCCTGAGAGGACGAGTGACACGATGCATGAGAGGGTAAGAATGATTGCCCGCTAGAAAGACAATTATTGATTAGTATATGATGATAGATCAGTAAACAGTACTGGCTTATACTTACAATTGAGCCTATGCCGGAAGAGGCCACCATTGTCGATCGATCGAGGGAGTACTATATCCCAAATACTTGTACAAGTACTATCTGAATCCAATAATAGTAATAGTAGGGAGAAATAAAGAATTACTCTTATTCTGCGCACAACAACAAATGATAAAGGAAAGTATAGAGAGTGAGTATGTTTGTTGCTATGATCAAGCAGGAATGTAGATGAAGAATCCGAGAGGTTGGTGGGAGAAACTGGTGGAGCTATATAGTACTGCACTGGAATGACAGAGATGATTTAAGGACCCTGATCAAAGAGGTGGTGGGTGTGGTATACAGCAATCATTTGTTTGACCATGGTCATGAAGAAAAAATACCAAGCCCCTGCATAGAATAACTTTGTGGCTTAAACTAATAGCAGCCTGCCAGCCTGCGCGGACAACATTCACTAGTATCACCTAGGATCAGGGCTTTGGGTGTAACAAAGAAATTCAGCAGGACCTCTCCCCTTTCGTTGTGCTAGCCAGGGGACCAGGATTGTTGACATTTCTGTTGACAGCCAGGCCAGTCAGTCGGTCGTCTTCATTTCATGTTCAGGTTCCTGGCCCATGCAGGGGATCCCGGAATGCATAGCACCTACCAGCGATCAGTGAAACCTCCTTCTTCTTTCTTCTGCAGCTCCCCCAGTAATGTAGTACTACTCACTCGCTTCGTTCTCCCGTGAAAGCCGTTGACATCGATCGCCAGTCAGAAGAGAAGATAATCCCCGCATAGTAGATGGACGGTACTTGAGTGGTACTGTGTGATCATGGGTAAGAGGGAAGTCATCAACTGCCTGATCATGAAAAGTTCTAGTCGACATTTTTGTGCCTCTAGCTGGGTATTTACAAACAGTACATACATGTGGTTAGGAACATCCGTATCTAGTAACACTTCCTACTAGGATTCGATACAAGGCCAACTCCCCTAACCCCCTCCACTAAGGTCCTTCAACATCGCTTATTAATCACTACCACCCTTAATAACAACACCACACACAATCACTCGTTTCACCTAATCTGTGACTCGGCCCATGGAAATCACCGGTCCTGATTTTTGCGCCGGATCCTTCGGGCGGTTATACCCCCCTTTATCTCCCCATAATGCCCTAAAGAAGAGAAAAAGGTTCCAAAACACTGGTTATGGCAAGACCATAGTGCATTATTTCTTTAGGGTTATGTCAGAATCACGAGCGCGAACTTACCACAAGAACAACCCTCCAAACTCTTATGAGAGAACCCTGTCTAAGTAAGTGGTGATGGTGGTGCGGAGTTTGGGACAAATGTAGGGTTTTTCCCCGCACGCCGATCCTTTCCGTTACTTTATGCACACCCCGCAGCTGGATAGTAGTTCACAACCACCACCGCTCTATATTATAAAGGTACTCATAATTGATAATAGTGATATAATATAATAAAGCTTTGTGAGCATGTGTCCACTGGACCATAGCCTGACCAGTGAATCTTGAAGCTCTGTATCCTACGGTCCGGGTCTCATCTCATCTCATGATGACTTTCTGCACTTGCTCGGAGAAAACCTTGTATCGGTTGAGTTTATACCCCCTCTACCGAACGCCAAGAAATATTTAGTCAATATCATACTTGTTTTCAGGTGGTTAGCGTTTCGGTTTCAATCCTTGTGATTATTTACAGTTGGCTCTAGATCTTGTCTGCTTTGGAGGCGAGAGTGAATGACCATCAATGTGATGTTTGATAGGTTCGTAATGATATTTGTTTATTACGACCCGAGTGGTAAGCTCTGATGCCACGACACAGTGAAGCTTAAAGGAAACATATCGCATAGATACTTATATGGTAAATTATAAACCTTAGCCTAAGGCCAGATATTTGTGGGCAACCGATGACACACCTCCTGAGCGTATCATTCGCGACTCAGTGCATGATTTCACCAGGAAATTCGCTAGATCCTCACATAATCTTCCAGGCTTCATCAGATCAAACAAAGACTCAACATCCGATGTTAGTGGTCGGTCGTTGCTACCTACCGCGCCAAGCCAAGCCACTAAAGTTGGTACCAAAAAGCAAGTACATACATCAATACCAAGGTTGTACTACATCCATTCCGAACAACAGCTTACAATTTACAACTACATGCATATAGTAAACAAGTCAATTCCACAGATGGCGAAAAGCCCCTTGGTGTCTCGTGGCCGTGATGTAATTGAACCTAGCTATTTCGGGGCAATCATAAGACGGCTTATTGTAAACCATGACATGCCTGCCCAAAGTCACGTTTGACGAAACACTGCAGAGCTCCAATACCTACCTAAACTACATGTAAATATTACGCAAACCTAGACCTAAATGTAACTGTACACCTTGTACCTATTAAATGCCTCTCATATATTACCCCCTCTTTTCTCTCAACGTCCCTCCTCTGTGTGACGTTACAATGAACCCCCCCAACTCCCCTGTCAAATTGTGAATCGGTCAGGCTACCCGTAAAGTTTATCTCCATCTACTTCATGTGTATCTGCATGTATCTACCCCTGCAGCAGGCTTATCGGTGTATTCTCGGGTTAACCTTTATACTACTTTTGTTTCATCGTACAAGCAATGGTGTACTGCATTTAAGATCACAAATTTCACATGCCACAAATTTTATTGTTCCCAGGGAAAATCCCTCGTCCCTGAAGATATTACCCCACCAGTTCAACCAGCAGCACAGGGTCACGGCCCGTAGCGATCATGATCATCATCATGATCATCTTCTACTCCGGCTCAGTATCATGACTGTTCTTTCTTCGTGGAAGTGCAAAATTGCAGAACTATACTGGAGACTTTTCATACTGGCCTAGATCACGTTGGCTCAAAGATCTAGACGCAGGATCGATTATTACATGTACTAGTCACAACGCTGTCCTCGGTGATTTATGAGAATCAGGACTAGTTTGACCATGGAGGTTATAAGGTATATCGAGCGGGGTAAGGTGGGCCATGGGGCGAGAATAATAAGATCGGCTTTATTCATATAGAAGGCTTAGATATTCGCTTGTAGGACCCCGTGCCAGGTGATGTACATATATGTTGGTGTTTACTTTTCCGGGAAACTGTAATGTTGTCCCGCTACTCTATGCAGGGTAGGTGAGGGAAGACAGGGTAGGAAATCATGGCCATACGGTACGTACAGGTACGTAGGACAGGACATAGATGGAATAAAAAGTCTTGTTTCGTTGGAAATGATCGCTGTACTGAATTGTGCTTCCGAACAATCCGCCCTATCTGTGCGTGCCATACCTAGTACCTGCCCTATTCGTTCCGATGGTTATATCCCATGGGCCCACGCGTAGGTCTCGTACCATACAGGCCTTGTAATGTACTTCCCAATATTAGCACGCCACTATACTATTTCATAGAGCTGCAGTTGAATAACAAGGTACTGAGTTACCTAGCTATAGAGCTACAAGAATATACCCCCGAATTAACCCCGATATTGATCTGTGGTACCTACATGTACCTACCCTACCTGCTGTAATATATACACAAGCTGCTTATACAAGCTGCTTATACAGGATACAATTTTCGTACCCAATATATACCTTATCTTTAAATCCCTCTAGCTCTTCAAACCTCCTTCCATCTGAACTCCGGAGTCCGGCATCAATTCAAGACCTACTTCTAAGTACCTCAATCTCGGCCGAAAAATTTCTCTACCAAAAGATTCTTCCCTTCCTTCCTCCTTCCTTTCTTTCGTTCGTTCTGCAACGGAGCAGAGCCCGTCAATTCCAACCCGTGTGAAAATACATGTGCAAATCAGCTTCAAGAGCCAGTAAGCATAAGTTCCGGACGACATATTGATATATATATCGCTATTTAGGTAGGTAGAAATATTCACTCAAAAAAGGGGTTATCGTGTTAACTCCCAACCCCACGCGCATAGGATGAATTTAATTCGATGAAGCTACATATTCAAGTGGCGCCAGTTAGCTATAGTCGCAGAAAATCATAAATCTCAAAATCCCTAGATTGAGCTCTAGCTGGCGCCCGCTGACTTTTTAATGTCCTCCCATATATCCACTACCCAATCCCTAACCTTTCTCTGCAACATAATTATAATTATAAAGCGAGCGCATGAGTATACATAAGGTAATATATTGCCACATGCACCCACCGAGTGTCATCACGTTGATAGGTAGATGTTGTCAATTAACTCCCACTTTCATGGAGCTACCATCTAACCGCCTCCAAAGTGGCGGAATACCCCCAAACTATAACGTTAATTTAAGGACTCTCCCGACCCACCAGTCGTTTCGTTTCCAGCCCTACCCTGCAGGTACCCAACCCTGTTGACCCCTACCGAAATAATGACCGCAAGCGCTTTGACAGTACCCGCAAAACAAAGATACGCCACCTCAACTCGCGGACCAAGGATCTCCCCTCCATCCAGATATTCTCTTTGTACTCTAGCTTTGACAACAAGGACACATCTCCACCATAACCTCGACACCTACATGTAGACATTGTTCTTTGGACCTAGAACCCAATAGGTTGGATTAGGTTTTAGTTTGTAGTTTCAACACTACATGTAGTCAGCTATATACAGGGTACACTTGCTGAAAGAGAGTTAAATTATAAATCTGCCGATAGTAGCGCAATAACTTCCAAGTATATAGACAATGTCAAAACTCGTAAAATCTTTATCTTCAGGATTAATTACGTTTGGTGTGATTGGGGTTAGGGTTGATAGAATAAAACTTGAATACTTCCATGAATATGCGAGGAATATAGATCTATCTTATGAGTAGGGTATTTAAGTTTAGAAGTATCCAAAAGACAGTTTCATAAGTCCACCATCACTCGTGCCCATTATCATCCGCATATATAAACACCGTCACCTAAAACAACAACAAAGACAGGGCCAGGTAAAATAGCACCGTTTGCGAATGGAAATATAAAACAAAAATACAAAAGCGAACGAAAATAGGAAAGCCAGCCGTGGCACCCAGCTAGGGCGAGCACAAAAAGAAACAAAATACCAACCCAGTCACCGCAGTATAGCCACGAATTACCCTTTTTTACAAACCACCAAACCACAATCCCCGGCCCCAAATTACTGCTGTCCTGGAATAACTTCAACATACCGGTTTTTGCCTCTGGCCTTCCTACCCACTCCCGGTGTACTCTTTCTACTAACATTTGCTCCTGGTGGTCCTAATAAATCATCCATTGCATCTCCGCCTCTTACACTCATTGATGTCGCCGGCCTACTAGGCGGCCCCGCACCAGGTGGCTTCCCACCGGGCGGCCCGCCTGGTGGCCCTCCCGTTAATGCTCCCCTTGGCGATCCCCCCATTGGCGATCCCCCCATTGGCGGTCCTCCAATTGGTGGTCCTCCTGTTAATGGGGGCGATGAAAGAGATGGCGATGCTTGCCCAGCACTCATCGCAGGACTTTGGGTTCTTCCAAATGGAGCTGGCGGTGCAGACAAGGTGGTGGGCGTAGTTGGTGCAGTAGTAGGAGTAGGTGAAATTGGCGTCATCGCTGGAGTTGGTACTTGTGGAGACAAAGGTGGTGCAGCGGAGCCAGGCCTAGATGGCATACCAGTGCTACCTGGCGTTGATGTTCTTTTTGGAGGTGGTGCGGGTTTCGCAGCAGTAGGGGTCTGCTCCCCAGCCTTTTTGTTGACCCAGCGTTTCAAGTCTGGATCATAGACGAAGGAAGACTCGTCGCCAAGCTTAGCTTTAATTGGGCCCTGCGTATTCTGTTCCTTTTTACCACCAAACCAGCCAGTGAGCCAACCTTTCTTTGCGCTAGAGTCTAGAAACGGGGTCAGTGTCTGAGTCTCTGGTCTTTAATGCGAGCAATTGACTTACCAGCAGCCTGTTTCTTCTCCTCCTCGGCCTTTTTCTTCGCTTCCTCTTGCTTCATCTTCTCTGCTTGTTTCAACAGCTCGTCGTCATCGTCATCATCCATAAAACTTTTCTTCTTTGGCTTCGGTTTATCATGACTCTCATCGTCGTCAGTCTTTACAGGTTCAAATGGAACAAAACCGTCACTCGGAGGCTCGTAACCGCCGCTAGATAAAGGTTCATATCCTCCACCAGATGGCGGATTATATCCGCCACTCGACGGCGGCTCATAACCTCCATAGGAAGGCGTTTCTGGTGCGGCAGGTGAATCATAGCTCGCTGTGGGGGCTGTGGGGGTTTGTCCATCGAACGAGCTCGTGCGGTTATAAGTACTAGAGTTCCCGTAATCAGTTGTTGAATGGGAGGTTTCTTGTGGACTATCGTAGGGATTATTCTGTTGTAGGTTCGGCTGCGAGTATCCGCCCGATCCGTAGGGATTTCCACTAGGCACACTTGGTTCATAAGCCCCGCCATATCCCTCCCCATAACCCCCATACCCGCCTGAATTTCCATTCGACGAGCTAGGCCCATATCCAGTGCCAGGCGAGTCAGTCGACGATTTATACTGATGATTGGACATCGGAGTATAAGAATTGCTTGGGTTATCAAAGGAACCCCTAGATTGGGGAGCATATTTACTTCCGGCGCCACTTGTAGGCGCAGTGGGCTGGTACGGTTGCTGCTGCTGGAATCCATTTGTGGGAGCTGGTGGGCTCGCGCCGTAGTTTGGTGTGGGGTTGTACCCTCCATAAAGATCTGCACTAGATTGAACCCTACTAATTACTGGACTCTCACTTGAGATCCTCCCAAAGGGACCTGCAGTAGGATCAGTCCCGGATGGTTCCGCCCCATTACCATCTCCATCCTTCTCGCCGTTGACAAACGTGTGGAAGTGTTCCCATATAGATGTGGCGACAACCTCAGAGTTCAGCTTCGGAAGCCATTTTCCAGCGCCAGTTGTAGTACTCCCAGGTGTATTATCCTTAGGTGCAATTGATAATCTTGTTTTCATGTCTTCAAACCTGGCTATAAAACCTGCGTTAAAATATGGAGATGGCTTGCCCCAGCCTCTCATGGCAGCCTCGATGGCGTCAACGTATTTCTGCGCCTCGCTCTTGTTCCCATTTTCAGCACGGACCATAGCTCGTTGAAGTTTATATGGTAGTAGGTGGGGGAATGCAGGGTGCGGTGTAGCCGTAAGTGCCAGGGCTAGCTCGTAAACTTCGCTGAGCATAACAGCATCAACATCATTCGGTGTAAAATTTGCCGGATCAACACCTAATAATGAAAAATGAGATACTGGATCGTCATGTCCTCCAAAAATCGCCCCAACGCCTCCCATAGCTCCTTGGCGAGCAAATATGTAGCTATTACCACGAGATTAGTAATAGTTAAAGTAATCCAAATCAAGATGGAACGTTACCAAATATGACCAGCTTCAATTCTACCATAGGAAACGAGTAATCTCCCAAGTGCCAATATCGCCTCTGAATCTCCGGGGCTCCGGTTGTTCAATACCAACCCCAGAGTCTCCCTCCATCGGTCCAACTTATCCTCAACATCATCCGCTCCATTGGGCACACCGCCATACATAGGTACACCTATTCTAGTGCTAGCACTGACAAGTTCATCTACGCTCTCAGCCCAATTTCCAGCAAAAATCTCATATAGCACCGCTAAACTCTCCACCCCTTCGCCGAGAGTCTTGACCTCATGCTTAACAAATTCCTGTACCACTTGTTTCCATAGATCTTTTCCAACTGTACCGGCGATCAGAAGAGCATGTGACCAAAGCCGCTTATCTGCTGCGTGCCAGACAGCGGCTGTTCGATCGCCTTTGAGAAGATTGGTTTTAATACTCCGGACTGCCTCAGGATCGACTCGATCTGCACTTGGACCTTGCGTATTTGCTGAAATATCACCGACCATTGTAAAAGATCCGTATCCAACGTTGGCATCGCTTTCTCCCTCGGCGAGGACTTCGGGCGTGAGAACTACTCTGACAGCTTTCTCTACCTCGGAATTCCCTTCCAGGACACCGTCATACTCGAGTAGCAATCTTACAACTTTCCACAACAAGATTTTTTCTTCCGCGCGTTTCCCTTGCCCCCCCAATTCCGATTCCAAGGCTTCGATTTTACTTGTCATCCATGGCAGCATTTCCTTTTTCTTTCCTTTATTTTTGCTTCCACTCCAGGCAGGCCCCGGAAATTTGCCTTCTATTTCTTTGAGTGGAAGAATATCCTTGATATTTTTGACTTTGACTTCTCCAGGTGAACACTTAATCATCGGTTGCAGTCCATCAGATGAGTATCGTTGGGCACGTCGAGGAAACATCACGGCTACATTTCCGCCGAATCCCCAGCAAAATAACGGAGCACCTTGCCATCGCTTTAGCATGTCGCGTCCAGTCTCATCTGTTGGAGCCATGAAGTTGACTTCCAAGGATTGCGCTCGCTGGTGCAAATTAAGTGAAGAGTGAGAGTGTGTACTGGTGTGTGCGAACGCTGAGCTTGGTCGTTCATATGGCTCTCTGGATCGTTGTGCAGTTTTATGACTCCTCCCAAAAGCCATTCCTGGGGATTGTGTTTGAGCTCTTGGTGGAGGAGAAAATGCATCTACGGGAGAGCCGGCGATATATCTTGGCGATCCCGATGGAGGCGAGAAAGTACTTGAGCGCGAAGCCTGCCCGGGAGTAGGCGTCCCAGGGCCCCTCGGTGGGGCATAACGACTGTTAGGTGCCGTGGGCACAGAGACAGGACCTGTACTATTTTCCGCAGCGTTTGGCGCGTCTTCTACTATTTCCTCTTCTTCTCGTGGTATATCCATTGTAGTCGATAACGAGATAGACCTTGCTGTCCCTGGTCTTGATGAATGCATCACGTGATGGTCGCTCGGGAAGCGTCGTAGCGCGGGGAGTTGCGCATCATCGTGTCCAGGCGGTTGAGGGATGGAGGTCTGTAGAGGAACTGTAACCTGCTGACGAACTGAGGGCTGAAGAGAATGTGCGGCGGATGTGGCCTGTGGAGGTCCTGCAGGTCTGGGGGGGTATTTGGAAAGGGCAGCTGGCGGCGCACTCGGGGAAGCATATGGAACATTCGCACTCGGGCCAGCAACTGGCACTGGTGGAGGTTGATATCCTTGTGCTGCGGGGGCAGATGCTGGAGGTGCAACATACCCACCTGCCGCCCTTGGGGCAGGGGAGTACCTGCTGTTGACAGCATTGGCCGGTTGTGCTTGTACTTGTTGTGGTGATGGCATAGCTGGATGTGCAAATTGCTTTTGAGGACTCTGAGAATAAAAGCCCTGTGTACTACCTGACCTCTGGGGTCCAGTGAGTGGTACAAATCCCTCCGCACTCCTCGGCAGCATCTGAGTTGAAGAATATCCCATTGCTGATGTCGCTCTAGACTTTGGAGGTAGAGGAAGTTCTTCAAAGAATTGTTGCGGTTGAGGCTTTGGCTTCGGTGGTCCGGCAGCAGTGGCCGGGGAGAATGCACTTCCCATGCTAGTACTTCTTGAGGGCGGTGGAAACCCCTCAGGGCCTGAAGCAGCTTGTCCAAAATTAGATCTTTTCCTGATAACCTGGGGGATTACATCCATGGGGAGATCATAAGGGCTTTGATATCCCTCCTTCTTATTAACGAAACTTTGCGCTTTTGGAGGTTCGGGCACTTTTGGAGGCTGTCCAAAAGAGTTATACGGGCTAGAAGCCGAATATCCTTGCGTAGTAGAGGTGGGTACTGGCGGATGTGGTGAGTACGGATTTGGAAGGGCCTGCTGAGATTGCGGCACCTGTGGTTGCCATCCCGCCATTCCATAGACCTTTTGAGCGGGTGGTTGAGGTATCTGGGGAGCATATCTTCCAGCCGTAGTTGAAGGTACAGGACTTGGGGTTTGCGCCAATGCAGGATTTCCTGTTGATAAACTGGAGAAGCCTTGTAGTGACCCATCTGCATGGTGCACTGACGCCATTTCCTTTTCATCATCAGAATCGGGGAGGAAGCCCTCGTCGTCACTGGGCAGGAATCCTTCTTCGTCATCTAAGACATCCCCCGCCAATGCTGCTTTCCACCTAGCTACAAGGTCATCATCCTCATCCTCATCTTGCCCAGCTGGTGGCGGTTGGGAAGTAACTGGTTGAGGGTTTTGCCCAATTTTGCCAAAGAAATCATCTTCGAATTCTTCTGCAGTTGTGGCAAGAGTACTGAATAGCGAATCATTCTTAGGTTCCATATCATCGGCGCTCAGAACTTCACTGTTGACTGTAGCCATGCTTGCTGCTATGCCCGTCGCAGAGTGATAGGGGTGAGTAACGGCACCCACAACCTGTTCAGTTGATTTCCTCTGCAATCCCAGAGCAGGATCTTGTTCGACATCGCTATCTTCTTTAGTCACCTCGAAAATCTCATCCACTTTGACTTCTTCATCAAAAAACTGGGTTCCCCCTGTTTCCTTTCCGAATCATGATCAATCAACGGCATTCCCTCCTCAAAACGAGCTTCTTCATTCTGCACATTTTCAGTGGCCTCTAGAGCGGGGCCGCCAATTCCAGCAGCATCCAGCACTTGTCCCATCATTGCCGCAACGTTATCATTATCATCCATCATTTCACCCCGAGAAATATTATTAAAAAAACCGTCTTCTGCTGATTCCTCGGGCGCACCAAAAAACCCGCCGTGTTCAGCACTAGGTGAATCAAACATACCCCTATCCCCATCACCGGTGGCTACTTCAGAAGCCATCATATTGAATAGTGCCTTCTCGTTTTCATAGTGCGCCGTCGTTGAATTCTCGTCGTGTGGAGGTACCGGTGGAAAAGTAGATGATCTAGATGGCGCCTCCGCTACCAGTTGTTCGAAGGGATCGGGGCCAGTTATATGTGCCTGTAGCTCCGACATGTTGTCAAACTCCCAGTTTATATTCGTTGTGTCATCCGGACCTCCGGGGATTAGCGAAAGTGGTGTCGAATCGGTTTCCATAGCCTTTCCCTCTTCTATAGTGCTCGTTAGTGCCGGGGGATTAGATACTGTCAAAGCTCCCTCAGGCGTTATGGCTGCCGAAGGAGAGGAGCTGTGTTCTGACATCTCTGTCATTGAAAATCCTGCTACCTGAGCTGGGGATTCCAATTGAGGCGAAGATGGAGGATTATTCGCCTGCTTCTGAGTGGCTGTATCTATTTGAGTGGCGGCGACTATAGATGGGTCCAATTGGGCATTTTCTATGAGTGCCGAGTGAAGTAAGTCACGTGCACTTTCAAACAAGAAATTATGGAATTGTTTCAGATGGCGTACCCAGGCGGCCACGGCTATTGGGTAATTTCATCTCTAGCATACCATCGTCCTCATCTCCTTCTCCGACATTGTCGCCTTCATCCTCATCTCCCTCCGGCAAGCTGTTGCTATCATACAATTTTCCGCCCAGTCCAGAGCCATGGGTAACATCTACCTTTGATGCATTCCGAGAAATATTAGGGGTATGATTTGCGGAATGTAATATACTATGTTTCTGGTGTTCATGGCCACAACCAGAGTCAATATCCTCAATGTGACAAGCTTCTGGGGCAAACGAAGCCGTAGAAGAGATTCTCGGTAGCGCCGCAATGTTTCCCTCTTCTACTACTGACCCGGAAACCAGCGAATCCCCCAGAGACGGCGGAGGAAGCAAGCTAGCGGATACAGTAGTATCAGCAGAGACAAGTTGTGATTGAGGTGGTGATTCCGGTGAGTCGGCCATTATGAAATCACCGTCTTTAATATCAAGCCGGGGCCTGATTTGCAGGTGCGGGGAGAAAAGGCCTGCGTGGTTCAGTCAAGGGTTACTGGGGAAGATAATTTAGGGTGCTGGAAGCTGTAGATTGAGAGCACAGATAGAGAGAAGAGGCCAGATCAACGAAAAATTATTTGGCAGAGGAAGTGTGAGACGGGAAAAGAGGGGAATTCACTTCAGACAACAAAGGCTAAGAGATCTAGAGGGGTCCCTTTCTTCCTTGATAACATGAAATGATGTCGTCCAAGTTGGTGAACGAGGTGTTGGTTGGAAGCCGGAAGGTCCAGCAAGCGACTAACACTAAGGCCACGGAGGCGAAGGGGGCTTGTACCGGGTGCATACATGTACTTACCTGTGAGTGGTGGCTGGTGATGATGATGCTGTGGCTTTTCTGTGCCTCGGGTTAGGGTTGTTGTTACACCCGAATCTCACCACATCATCCTTATTGGGAATTCCATTAAATTAACGGCCAGGTAAGCCCTTTCATGCGGTCGCAAGTAATTTGCGCTGAACGCTACGTGACACCTGAGCAGATTATCATCGATCATAGCACATCACTCGACATTTTGTTTCCTATGTAGAATCTGATCGCGTCGACCAAAGCAACGCCATCTTTGAGCTATCCCTAGGTCTTTTTTTGTTTTTGTTTTTGTTTAATTAGCTATCCCTAGGTCCAAAACTACGAAATATGGAATTTATTTCACTAAGTCACAAATGAAGGGCATAATTTTATGCTTAAAAAAAATAGAGAAAAAAAGGAGAAGATTTGAATCACACTGCCCTAAGTCCGCTCTGATCATTTCTGTAGGGTTGGTTCGAGCTAGACCTTGATATCTTAGATAGGTACAAGTCAGCTTCTACCTAGAGAATTTTAAAGCTTGGTTAGGTGCAAACCTTGTCAAAATAAACCCTCCATACGTTTCTCCCACTCTAACAGCAATTTAACAATTCCATTTCGGTTAATCGTCATATTGGTTGCAATTGTTAATGAATATGATTCATTTGTTCTGGCCTGATCGAGTGGTGTTCTACCTCTCGAATCCTTAGAATCAGGGTCGGCTCCGTGTTCAAGGAGATAGGTAACAATAGATTCGTCATACAAGATGTTGCATCCTTCCATTGTTTCTGAGCCATAACGCTCTACGCCGTAGTGAAGAGGTGTTAGGCCATTGTAATTACAAGTCAAGATGTTGGCGCCATGATCCAGAAGAAGCGTAATTGTTGATAGATTCTTCACTCTAGATCTCACAGCACGGATGAGCGGTGTATCGCCAGTATCTGTCTGACTATTGACGTCGACGTCTGCTCCATTTGCTAACAGAATACTGACAGCCTCTGTGCAAGCGGTTGCCGCTGCATAATGGAGGGCTGTCGCCCCTTCACTATCAACTGCTGCGACATCGGCACCGTTCTGCAGAAGAATTTCCAAAAGGCTAGTGCTTCCATCCATGCCTGATGAGATAGCAGCGATGTGTAATGCAGTTTTATCATCACGAGCGCGAGCATTTATATTGGCACCATGGTCCAAGAATTGCCGCACTATTGACTCGCCTCGTTCTGGATATACCGCCTCCAATTCCCCCCACTTAGCAGGCTCCACATGAAACCATGCTCTCTGATCAAAACGATCTAAATACCGACGCTCGAATCGGTCGTATAAATAACTTCGGCGCCCATCATAATAATGCATCACAGCTGAATGAAGTGGTGTGTGCCCCAAAAAATCTACAGTGTTAACATCGGCGCCATGATCGAGAAGCATTGTGACTATTTTATCTCTTCTGCGATACGCTGTATAGTTAAGTGGGGTGTCCTCGTCCTCGTATTGTTTCTGCTCGATATCGGCACCCTTCTCGAGATAGATGCTGTAAAAATTCACCATATTCAATAAACTCCCGAAAAGCAAGGCACAAGATTCAAAAAGTTTATGTGAATTACGTAAAAATCCAATCACGAGAACACTCCGGGTACTGCTTGTCATATGGACCAATATCCCAATGGATAGTAGAATGAAGCGCATTTTCAGGCATTGGGAATCCATTGTCCAGTAAATACCCGAGAAGTTGCTCGTCACGGGTTTCAATCATTCCTGCCTATTTGAGCTCCTCCTGGGTCGGTATGCGCGCACCTTTCTCGACCAAAGTCTTGATAATTCCAAAATGGTGGTACCTCACAGCATAGCAAAGAAGAGATGTCGTGCAGTCGGCGATAGAGTCGAGCCATCTGGGTCGGGCTACTGGAAGATTTATGGGTAAGCCTTCCATATTAATATCGGCGTCAATTTGGTTCTTTAATATGTATTCGACCAATTTGTATTTACTCTGCATTGCTGCTTCAAAGAGCACCGAGTGCCCATTCTTTGGGGATAGGGCAATCTTATGTAGACATGGCCCTAGGAGAAGTGCTAAATGTCGATTGCACCGGAGGAATGAATTAAGACCCGCTGGGTCAAGATATCCTGCAATCTCATAAAGAACCTCGTTGGGGACATCGAGCAGTTCTGTCAGTGGCATTTTTGATCGTGCGTACGTGTGCGTGCGTGCGTGAGCGTTTTTGTCTTATTTTCTAGTAGAGGTTGGAGACTTGAAGGTGAAGTTATACGTTAAGAGCTTCTTTGGGAAGACGTAACAGATCGAAGATATGGGTAGAACATAGGATAAAGTAAATCCCTCTTTCTGGAGGTGCGAATCCCTATTTAAATGGATTTCCAGCCATGCCATCTATGCATGTCGAGTCGTGACGTTAGTGAGTCAGAAATGCTGGGGTACATGCACATGTAATTAAGACTATTCGGGAAATGGAATGTACCTACATGCTAAGCCCTAGGCCTTGTTAATGCCAACTTAGATATAAGTATACCGCCCATATATTAGTCTATGGTTCAATATTGAGATCCCAAATGGGAAATGTTATAGGATCTGTCCTTAAGATACACGTATTTACTTCCATGCATCATGTACGAGCGACTTAAATCACCGGTATTCATTATTTCCTTCAAATCTCGTGAATATATATAATATATACGTATAGATCTAAATCTCTTCAAATGTCGAGAGCATCCACTCCATGAACCCAGTACAACGGCCGGATGATCGGTCTCCTTCGGTGCATATAGTTGTAAAACTGGAGTCGGTACATGTACATATCTCAACTATTTTTAGAATTATGGCTGATCAGAGCTGATTAGTGCAATATATTATCCCTGTATTCTGGCACATACATGTAGTCTCGTGCGGGATTACTGCTATTCTACATGTCTAGGAGTACATGGATCTTGGAGGCTGGGATTTGGTTTTAGGGCTAGAAGTTTTGAGTTCTCCTAATTGGGTAATTGATCAACTCGAGAACCCATAAACTACATGTACTACGTGTACATGATGTAGCTACTCTATGTTGTAGGAACATGTAATTAAGCTACATGTAAGTATAAGTCAGTGTACTTCGAGAGGTAGAATTACATATTGTAGAAACCAGGGTGTAAAAACAGGGTTTAAGTGGCTGACTCGGCCAATAGGACTCTTCCCATACTTCTACAATAATTTTACCACACCCTTTGTAGGCCGTACGATACATACATGTTTGTAAATTTACTGCCAAGATCTATATCGTACCTACATAATATTATATTAGGCAGTTCGATAAAAAGGAGTTAGAACCCCCCCCCCCCCCCCAAACATCCCGATCTAAATCTGGTGCGATGCTCATTGCGCATCAATCCCGGGTTCTATCATCCTGGGAATGTGGGGTTTTTCCTGCCGGGGTACGTAGTGTGTACTTTAAATCTATTGAATAAAAGACCATTAGGCTCTATATGTAGGTACATGTATCTAGCTATATACATACATGTAGCTAACCATCCCATCATGCATTTCAGGCTACAAGTATATAACCCAGTTTCAGGCTGAAGAATTGGTATGTAACTGTTAGGTGTACATATTTCATACCGGCGGAAGGTGGTTAAAGTGGATATCTTTAATCAGATTTACAGCACGCAATTTCCCCGCAATTTTGACATGGAAATCCGTCTATATATGAAGCCTATTTCATCCGCCGCCTCGTCGCGACATGTTCGGTGTAGTACTTAGGCATCATCTTTCTGCGTATATATACGCGCGTTCGAAGTACTGATGCGGACGTTTATCAGGAACAGAGGGTTTTTAATTACTCTTACCACAATTATACTACGTATGTTACAATCTGTCACTCTTACATCTAGACTTGTTTTCTATAGGTGCACGTGCCTGCATACATGTGCTAATACATGGAGAATTACCTACAGGTATCTCACACGCCTTCCGGAACCCTATCATCCCCGGTTTTAATCCAGATCCTACAATCCAGAGAGTCGGAAAAGACTACTTCCTCGCAATTTCAACTTTTGAGTTCTTCCCGGGAGTTCCCATATACCATTCCATTGATTTGTGAAATATCCCCACCCGACAGCTAATTACTCCACCGGAGCAGTAGCTGACTATATATTCCGCGTGTAGAGTCAATTGGAAAATCATTGGTCATGCGTTGAACCGGCCTTCGCAATTGAATCTAAGAGGTACTGCCCCTAGTGGTGGTATCTTCGCACCCACTTTGAGGTATCACGAGCAGACAAGAACGTATTATATGATCACGACACTGTTTGATATTATCAGTCCACCAGATGTACGTTATCGAGGGTTCGCTTTTTTATTTCCCTACTCTCTCGATATCTTGCATTAAGGCCGAGCTTAATATGACTATGCGTGAAGAATGTAACACATACCCCTCGAAGTTTCTACGTCACGACTAAAAACATTTGGGATGAAACATCCTGGAGCGATCCAACTTATGTCGACCAGTAAGCATTTCTTACCCGCGCGCCCTGACCATAATGTATTTCCTAAACACCCAGCACCAACTAACAAACGTCTCAGATGGGGATTTGACCCTGACCTCTTCTTCGATACTGACGGCCGCACCTATCTCACCACTACCCTAGGTTCCCAATTCGCCGACCCCGACTCCGGTTACTTCGCAATCTGGATCTCTGAGATTGATATTAAAACCGGCAACGCGCTTAGCGAAGCCAGGCTCTTCCATGTCAGTGACTTGCCGCTGAATACGCCGAGGCTTGCGGAGGGGAGCCATTTGTTCAAGCAAGAAGGCTGGTATTATTTGCTAACAGCGGAGGCGGGTACCGAGGCGGGTCATAGGGCTATGATTTCCCGCGCAAGAAGCCTGAACGGGCCTTGGGAGGCAAATCCGCAGAATCCAATATTGTACAATGGTATGTGGTCCTTAATCATATTTATAATTCACTGTAAGTTAAACAGGCGTCCTCAGGGCACAATATGTCAAATCCGATTCTAGCCACTGGCCATGCCGATTTCGTTAGCACCCCCACCGGCGATTGGTACGCTGTCTTCCTAGGAACTCGTCCCCAAAATCCTGCCAACAGCACTGGCAAGAATCAGCTAGGCCGGGAGACGTTTATGGCCTCTATGAAGTGGGTAGATGGGTGGCCGGTGATTAATAATGGAAAAGATATCACGTTTGAGATGCCAGGATTGTACGATCTTGAGAGACCGAAGAAGTGGAGAGATGATTTCGGTGGAAAGTTGGGAGATAAGGGTTATTACACTCCGAGAACACCCTATAAAAAGTTTTATAGCCTGGATGAGAGACCGGGATGGCTTAGAATCAAAGGTGAGAAAAGAAAAGTATACAAAAGCGCTTTTAATTGTCAGAGATTGATTTGGTAACTTTAGGGAATCCATATACGCTGAGTGATAGGGAGACTCCGGCTACTCTGATGCGAAAACAGGTAGACTTGGGAACCGTTTGGAGTACTGAGGTACGTTACGAAAAACCTTCACCTACGATGCCAGTATTAATATATATATATACATGTTTATGTGTATGGGCGCAACTTATTAACGAACCTCCAGCTTGACTTTAAGCCTACCAATCCCCGCCATGAGGCAGGCGTCACAATATTTCTTTCTATTCATTACCACAATGAGATAGCCATCACACTCCACCCCGAGACTAAAAAGCGAGTTATTGCAGCAAAGACCCGCACGGGGGTAGATGCATCACTAAATACAACGTACGCAGAGATCCCAGAAACTGGGACAGTGAAGCTATATATCAAGGCAGAACCGTCCAAATACTCACTTGGATATGCCACGGGTAATGGACAGCCAACATATATCGCAGAAGTAGAAAACCAATGGTTACAGGCGTATTTGCCGGGGTGGCAGGTATTCACAGGGTCATTTTTCGGCGTGTATTCGACAGCTGGGTTAGGGTTGCCGATGCTTGTGCCTGCGGTATGATTTTTCCCCTTTAATTGCATAATTAAGTTAGCTAAGCTTAGAGGCATTGTCTTAGGACTTTAATTATGTCGAGACAGAATTGCTCTGAGGATCAGGACTTCGAAAATATAGTTACACCATACTTTTGTGGATGAATCTTAATGGGCTGAAAATCCCTTGCGTGCGTTGATTAATATTAGAACAAAAATTGATTACTAAACCCTCTGAAACCAAATGGGCAAATACACATAAAACCGAGTACCACTCGATCCAAGTGGAGTGATAGTACGTGATGCCGCGAGACATCTGCATGAAACAAGTAGATAAACCGTTTAAGCGCTAAGCGCAAGGATGGCTCTTTTCTTCGGCTCCTCGCAAAAGAGACTTTGATTGGCTAGGAGAAGTGCCGCGTATAACAAGGTGCTGTTTGCTGTTCAAATATAGTGCATACTGCACCAGAGCACGTACCAATCAATGCAATCGACCACCCCTAGCTAGTCTCCTGTAGAAATACACCACTGCTTCTGCTGTCTTGTTTGTTGTCGGTAACCAGCATGCAGCAAGCATCTCGCGTACCTTTCTTTTCTTTTTATCGTCTTCCTCTTGTTCTTCTGCTTTCTTTCCTGAAAAATCTGGACTCCAGTCTTTATGGTGCATGCAGAGACCCGGGAAATAGGCGGGAAAAGAAGGGTGCTCTACCTACGGTACGGGGAGCCGTCTGTATCTGGTATCACCACATCTTTGCATCTCAGCGCCAGGTTTCAAAATTAATCCCCCCCACCCATTCACAATATCATGGTATGTACCGTAGAGTACATGTATGTGCATGTACCCAATGTCCGCTACTCTACTCGTACTCTAGAGTACTCACCTACATATTGTGATATGTGCTCAATCATGCCTAGGTACATCTCTACTTCACTCTACCTAATCATCAACTGGATCCAACCCCGAATGTAGCCAGCACCAGTACCCCGAAGAATTTTCTAGTTCGATCTCATAATGGTTCCGACAGACAGAGAGACAGCAGATAGATTAGCTAGGCCCGTACCGTTCCCTTGAAATGTACCATGGGACAACCAAGGAGCCTACCACGCTGACTGCACCATGCATCTCGGGGCGTTGTTACTCGCAAAAGAACCATGGCACGGAAGCCTAGATTAAGCTACGGTTGATTTTACCGGGTTTACCCAAAACAACCTTACCTTCTTCCCTCCTCGGGAGATAAATCGTACGGGGCCGGGGCCGGGGGCCGATCGTTTACTTCTATCTACCGTTGCGGAGGGAGTGTGTGGTAGAGAGATCTCTAGCCAGTAGGATGCGGAGATGGATGTACCGCTCTATTGACGTTTAGTGGGGAAACGGGTAGATACTGTGCTCAACATAGGTGGGTTAGAATAGACGTGGCCGGTTGACTTGACCGCTGGAACTTACGCTGTTATCGTCTCGACTTCGATCTTGATAACCAGGAAGGAACCATTAGTCCTGCAATCCTAACATTCACGCAATTTCAGTCGAGAAACAAGGCTTTCGGTAAGTTTCAACGGCACTCCACCAGTGGTCTTACCTCACTCACCGACACCACCAATGTAACGTACCTACGGTAAATACACCTTTACGATTACTTGCAGTCTGAATGCGATGCAGGCGCACGGGCCAAAGAGTTATGATCATGAAAAGTCTCTGGTTATCTGAATAAAGATCTAAAAACAAAAGCCCGATGATTCCGTTAATCAAAAGTTAGTTTCGCAGTCGGCCATTTAGTTGATTAATAGTACGAATCCGACGCGATATAAACAATTTTAGCAAGTCCATTAATCAAGGCATTTAAGATAGCATTCTTATTAAGATACGTACGTTTACACATATTTGACCCATGCCTTTAATTACTATTAGGGAATACATGTACGTACAGCTACACCTCGCTATAAGAAACGCCAAGGTGCAGCCAATTTCGTTTCTTATAGCAAAAATACCCCTAATATTTCTTATAGCAAGTAAGATTTTGGTGTAGAGTCGTTAGCGTGTACCCTATGCGCTGTTTTTTACAGCAAGGTCTTTCTTATAGTAAGGTTTCTTATAGCAAGGTATAGCTGTACATATGTACATACATATGCCCTCTTATCCTGTGATGGTAACCGTACGTGTCTTGAAGACCATTTTGTTTGTGGGTTCACATTTGTTTCCAATTTAAACATGTATTTCCAGCAGAGGATGATGATCTAGACGCCTTCACGAGAGTAT
The DNA here is from genome assembly GCF_020137385.1 of Morchella sextelata. Classification (NCBI taxonomy): domain Eukaryota; kingdom Fungi; phylum Ascomycota; class Pezizomycetes; order Pezizales; family Morchellaceae; genus Morchella; species Morchella sextelata. The sequence goes on from NW_025408623.1 coordinate 340,974, forward strand.
GGTGCTTTCCTTGATCGCGAGAAGCAGTCGACGAAATCAAGAAACTCAAGACAGCAGAAGCTTTTATTTGATACAGAGAATTACATCTATCCCTTGGACGGATGAAAGTGGTCAAATTCGCGACCTGGACCGTGCACCATTTAGTAAGGGAATTGCCTTGCTTTTTACGGTTTATAACAACAGAGCCAATCAAGAATGAGCAACATTTACCACAGAAAGCTAGTGATAGCTGAAAGAGGTAGGTCGCGAATTTGACCACTTTCATCCGTCCAAGGGATATGCTTTGTTTGGTGATATCCTTCATATATTCTGTCCTCATTTTTGACGTTATCAGTTGTTGCACCATACCCCCGTGAGCACCATACCCCAGTGAAGACGTCTAACCGGTTAAACGAATGGTTGTATTTCCATTATCTAAAATGATTTATAGAAATGGTTCACTGCATTAGTCTTTGGGGGCCGCATTATGGAAAAAGTGAAAGAAAAATTGTTTGGGGGCCGGGTCGATTACGGTGAAGCCAATCAACCAAGGTGCCAAGTACATGATAGTATTGCAATAGGTACTCACCTAAAGTTCTCATAGTGTTGTACATACTGTGAGCGACCGGTAGGACACATATCGGAGCGAGGATCTTCGGTGTGGATTCGACTTGGAGTGGTTGCGAAATCCTTGTCGTGTTACAAAGCTTTGGGTCGAGCTTAAGGCGGACTACGACTGATTGCATGAGCAGAGTAAAGGCGAACCACCTTCAATTGGCCAAATCGGGTACATAACACTAGCAGTTGGCCACCTCGCCAGGGCGAAGTGTGAGCTTGAATGTGATCAAATTTTGGGAAGGGCGGTTGGATGTGGTGAGTCCGGTTTTTACAGTACCGATGCCAGTGCCAGTGAGCTGAAAGTATGTGTAATTTAATGGAGTTTGCTTTCATATAAACTTCCAGAATTATATTGCATAGCTATTGCTACCTAGTGTAGTGGTTTAAATGTCTTACATATGTCGAAGTGCTTGATCTGGACGATCGACAGCTGTTTGACCTGGAAGTAACTCTGCAACGATTTCCGACCATTTAGGATTCGCTGTAAATGTGATGAAAAGTGAAGGTCTTCCGAAGTGTCTTACGATAGCCATTGAATCCTGGTATAATTATTGCATATAACGATCACCACCGCTATAGCTGCTAGGAAGTATTATTCTCCGTCCGGTTTGTTCTGGATTGAAGTCTTCTTGAAGCATAGCATCGGCCAGGCCATTATACAAATCGGATCGTAGTCTTGATTGATTCAAACGTATCCAATTTAGTTTGTTCTGATCACATACAGCCCATGCGTCAACCAAATATTGCTGAAAAAGGTTTTGAGATTGAAATAGTGTTAAAGGCTCGGTTGAATGTGAATGAATATGATAGCTTTGTAATAAGTTAGTAATGATTTCTATGATAATATATTAAACATACCGATAAAATTCACGTTGACCTAAACGCAATACTTTCCGATTATTCAATCGATCTCGAAGTTGTAAACTCCAATGCCAACCGGTATCCCCATTTGGAAAAAGCAATACGTAATGCAATGGCATATACGCAGCATGGTTAGGATTGATGATACTGAACATTTGATTTGGCAATGGATTTCTATGTGCCAATACGATATCACGGAATCCAGCTTCTTCATATTCATCAAAAATTATTACCGCCACCTCGTTACTTGTAGGAAAGTTGTTTCGTCGTTTGTCTGCTCCTGTTTCAACTATCAATTGAAGACGTGGATTAAGTATAATGCGTGCATTCCCATCTTGTGTTGAAGCATTATCCAATCTTTCTTTTGCTGTTTTATAAAATTCAATAAACGGATTTATTGAATTTAACTCCATGGTGAGACGTTGAAGTACCATAATATCTAAAGTTGGATGTGTTGCATGTTGTACTTGTGCTGAATATTCTGGATCGTAGAAATATAGTTGGGCGAAGGAAGGAGTTGCTCCGATTGTCTAACGGGGACTATGGGCGTAGGGACTATGAAGCCAAGGAATACAACCGAGGCGAAGACGTGGACGTAGGAAGTTCGTGGACTATGGACTATGGGGCCGAAGGGTACACCTAAGGCAAGAACGGAGACTGTGGACTATGGACTATGGATGGTTGTACCTGGTCTAGTATACCGGGTAAACCCTATGACGTAGCGCGAACCAAATAGTATTCGTGACTGTAAAGTACAGAGGTTGCATAAAGAGAAAAGAGAAAGAAAGAGAAACAAGAAATCACGAGACAACGCCCCCCTTATATATCCATACCCTATCCCAATGCTGACTCATACCCTCGCGTAACAGAAACAAATAGAACATAATAGAAACCCACTTCACTAAACCCAACCACACTGCATAATCCTTCTCCCTTGTACCCAGACAACTCACATAGCCAATCCGTCTAGCTGCCGTTACAGACCACTCCCCCCTCTACGGCCTACCTCCTGGTAGGCTTAGGCTTCCGTGGATATCGTTCGTGAAATCGTTTGACAATATCAGGCGAGTGTTCGACATCCGACAATGGCTGCCACGAAGCTTCGTCATAACCGGCATACTTAACCAAGTATTCAAATCTTCCTCGACGATCCCTGGAATCCAAAATATTCTCGACTTCCCACTCCTCCTGTCCTTCAACTTCGACCGGTGGTGGTGGTAACTGTTGTTGTCCTGGTAGGGGATCAATGGCTTCCGGCGACAGTAACGAAACATGAAATACAGGGTGGACCTTCATAGAACGAGGAAGTTCTAATTCATAGGCATAGGGATTGACAATTCGTTTAATAACATATGGCCCAATACGCTTCCAATCGAGTTTCTTCGAGGGTCGTTTGGTAAGGACATGGCGGGTGGATAGGAAAACCTTATCTCCCACACGATAGTGAGGAGCGGGAGCCCGACTGGTATTGGCCGACTCTTCTTGAATCCTTTGCGCTCGGAACAACTCATCTCGTAGAAAATCTAATACCTCCTTCATCTCCCGTGCGATACCATTAGCCTGATCCTCTGCTGTCGTCCTACCATGTTCCAAAGGACCGAACGTCATTCTTGGATTTCGTCCTGAATTGGCAAAGAAAGGAGATATCTTTGTTGTTTCTGAAGTGTGATTGTTGGTCGCAAATTCAGCCATTGGTAACCATCGAGTCCAGTCATCTTGTTGATAGGAAACATAACTCCGAAGGTACTGTTCCATCACGGCATTAATCCTTTCCGTCTGCCCATCCGTCTGAGGGTGGAACGCAGTAGAAAACTTTGGTGATATTTCCAGACGGTCGCAAAGAGACCTCCAGAATTCCGCAACGAATTGTGTCCCTCGATCGGATACCATAGTGTCGGGTAACCCATGTAATTTCCAAACATTGTCAATATACAGTCTCGCTACTTCCCTTGAATCCGCCTCCTTTGTTGTTGGTATTAGGTGTCGCATCTTAGTTAACCTATCCACCACGACCAAGATTGCATTGTATCCATCGCTCTCTGGGAGGTCGGTAACAAAATCCATTGACACATCTGTCCATGGTCCATCGGGTATTGGCATAGGTCGAAGTACCCCATAAGGTGCATTGCGTGGTGCCTTGCTCCGGGCACACACACTGCAATTCCTAACGTACTGGTCGACATATTTTCGCATCTGTGGCCAGTAGTACTCTCGATTCAGGAGTTCCAAAGTCTTCGCTCTACCTGGATGGCCTGCCGATGGTTTGTCATGATGTTCCTTTAGGAGTCTTAGCCGAAGGTCGTCGACATCCGGTACATAGAGTGCGCCACGGTAAAGTAGCCGACCGTTATTATCTTCCGTACATTCGGCAAGCGAGATCTTATTCGAGTGACGGACGCCGTTCCGAAGCATCGCGAGTACTTTGTTCGGGAAACTGTCAACTTGGTAAGCATTTAAAAACAACTCTTCTACAGTGGACATTCCTTCAGCGGATTCATTTGAAAAAGAACCCGCGAACAAACTTAGCTTTGCATCTAAATTTTTTCGCTTCAACACCACTTGACTCTGATGGGTCAACCGCTCATCCCCTTCTTTAGGCAGGTCACGCGACCTCCTAGTCAATGCATCTGGTTTCGCCCCTTGTTTTCCTGGTCTAAATTGAATGACGAAATCGAAACGTGAAAGAAATTCCGACCAACGGGCTTGTCGACGGTTTAATAACTTTGTTGACATGAAATATTCAAGGTTCCGATGGTCGCTCAGAACTTCAATTGGGAATTGTGCCCCCTCTAAATGATGTCGCCATTCCTCAAAACATCGTACGATCGCCAGGAGTTCTTTGTCATAGATCTCATAGTTACATTCCGCAGGGGAATGTTTCTTAGAGAAGAAAGCGACTGGATGTAGAATTCCTTCGTTGTCACGTTGGGACAGGATTCCAGCAGAAACATAGTCGGATGCATCGGTTTCTACCACGATTTTCCGATCCGGATCAAAATGCATTAGTATGGGTGCCGTTATGAACATCTTCTTCAATATCTGGAATGCCTCCTCCCTCTCATCCGTCCATTCAAATTTAATATTTTTCTTGGTCAAAGCCGTAAGCGGAGCAACAATCCTTGAATATCCTAAAATAAACCGTCGATAGAAATTCGCAAATCCCAAAAATACTTGAACATCATGAAGGTTCCTTGGTGTAGACCACTCCAAAACATCGACAACTTTCTTCGGATCCATTCGATTCCCATCCGGGGTGAGAATCAAACCAAGATACTTTGTTTCTTGAACCATAAACTCACACTTCTCAGGTTTAAGATGGACATGATTCTCATCAAGTACCTTCAAAACCTTTTGAATGTGTTCCTTGTGTTCCGGTAGAGTTTCGGAATAAATCAGGATATCGTCCAAATACGCCGTTACAAATTGGTCGAGGTAGGGGCGTAGAATATCATTAATCCAATGTTGAAAGGTGGCGGGGGCGTTGGCTAATCCAAACGGCATTACTGTATACTCGAAATGTCCATATCGAGTTCTAAATGCCGTTTTCCATTCGTCTCCCTCCGCTACCCTGATCTGATTGTATCCCCAACGTAGATCCAACTTGGTATAGTACTGTGCCTTCGAAAGTTTAGCCAAAGTTTCCTTTAACAGTGGTAACGGGTACCGATTTTTGACTGTGATCGCATTGAGACCTCGGTAATCCACACATAGCCGGAGAGTCCCATCACTTTTCTTTACGAATAGTATAGGTGCTCCTGCCGGTGATTCACTAGCTCTGATAAATCCCTTTGGTAGATTTTCATCGAGGTATTCCCGTAGCGCTTTTAATTCAATCTGGGACAGGCCGTATATTGGTCCATATGGAGGTCGTTTACCTTCCTCCAATACGATCTCAATATCATGGGACTGTCGATGTGGCGGCAGGACAGAAGCATCATATTCTTGGAACATGTGGAGACGATGGTGGAACTCCTTTGGTACTAGTTGCTTGACGTTGACGGTGGATTTCTCAACTGCTGAAACGACAATAGTATGATGTTCTGGTAGAGGGATCGATATTCCATGGACAGTGACTGCAGTTTCATTGAGTGAACAGTATTTAATACAGTCCCGAGAATCAAAAACAAGTAGATTATCCTTTGGCCGAATGGTGACATCGTGCCGTCGCATCCACGGTATTCCCATCACGATCGGATAATGTCCCAACTTTGTAACGAAACATGAAGCAATTTCTCGGTGGCCATGAATATCTAGTGAAACATCGACAATGTGGGTAATTTCTCCTGACTGGATAGGTCTTCCATCCATAACATCTACCTGGCGAGGTTTCCTAAGAGGGGTCATTGCAAGATTATTGTAACGTACGAAAGATTCATCGATAAAAGCATATCCTGATGCTCCAGTATCAATGAGAGCGTAGGTGGGAATGAAGGAGTCGGAATTCTGAGAGACCGAACAGGTAACAACAAGAGAGTCTTCGGACATCTTATCCTCAGACACAGCAGCAGCAGGGAGAACAGAAACAGATGGCGGGGCTGGCCCCTTTGGTTTGCCATTTTTTACCAAAGGGGCTGACCTTTTAGCGCCGGCTTTGGGGACACATTTTCAATTGGCCTTTCTCGCCAATTACTAATGGTACGGGGATCCTGAGAGCGAGGGGACAGATAGCGAGACTTGGAGACATGGCGAGGTTTAACTGTAGCGGCAGAGACGGAGATACGAGAACGAAGACCGGCAATAGTGGCATTGGCTTGGGCTTCCCAGGCTTTTGCAGCAGAGATGATGTGAAGAATTTCGTCTTCAGCATCGGCGAGGTTCTCGTCGGCAATGGCGAGACTTTCCTGGTGTAGGGCGAGACGATACCGAAGTTCTTCTTCTTCGGCCTTTGATTCTTCGAGCTCGCCCTTGAGAGCAACGATAACTTCATCGCGGCCCTGGATAGTCTCGGTAAAGTCTTCCTGGCATTCGGACAAGGTTTGCAATAGATCGGCAGCCTTTTCGTCAGCTGCTTCGAGTTCCTTGGTGAGATCGATAATGACCTCTTCTTGAGCCGTGTTGATAACGGGTTCGGGGATTTCGGAAGGCTTGGTGAAAGCCTCCAAACATTCAGCAATGAGATTATGGGCCTCGGTAAGTTCATCACCGAAGTCTATATCCGCTGGGAGAGGACCATATATGGTCAAAAATTCTGAAAGACGCTGCAACAACGTATCTTGAGTGATGTCGGACATGGTCGCGACCAGAGCTAAGCGAGGCGGTGTTGTATTGGTTGGCTGTAGAGGATGCAACCTAAGTCTAACGGGGACTATGGGCGTAGGGACTATGAAGCCAAGGAATACAACCGAGGCGAAGACGTGGACGTAGGAAGTTCGTGGACTATGGACTATGGGGCCGAAGGGTACACCTAAGGCAAGAACGGAGACTGTGGACTATGGACTATGGATGGTTGTACCTGGTCTAGTATACCGGGTAAACCCTATGACGTAGCGCGAACCAAATAGTATTCGTGACTGTAAAGTACAGAGGTTGCATAAAGAGAAAAGAGAAAGAAAGAGAAACAAGAAATCACGAGACAACGCCCCCCTTATATATCCATACCCTATCCCAATGCTGACTCATACCCTCGCGTAACAGAAACAAATAGAACATAATAGAAACCCACTTCACTAAACCCAACCACACTGCATAATCCTTCTCCCTTGTACCCAGACAACTCACATAGCCAATCCGTCTAGCTGCCGTTACAGATTGCTGGTATCAATGGTCCCTGAAGATGATATAATTCAACATGAATTTGGAAGCAACTTATACAACCGCCATTTGCGCCAACTCTTGTATCCGTATTGTATTTGACTGAGGTAAACGTAAGTGCTGAATTATATTCCCGTATATGTTTCCGGAAGTTTCTTGGGACAGTTTCTAAAGATTCCAACAGGTACTTCAGATAATCAGAAGGGGGTTTAAGAATTTCAAGTACAACGTCTCCCTTCTTGCAACAATTCTCAAAGATTGGTGTTTGAATTGAGCTCCCGGTGCAGCTTGAACGTTCATTTAGCCAATGCAAAGCTTTGCATGATTGGCAAACAATTGTCATACGCCCAAGTATTAATAGTGACCATTTTGTTCGGGAAGATAGAAATGCCATTGGAGAGGGGGCTACAACTGGTAAAACCAGACGGAGCTGGATTACTGTTAGAAACCATCCGAAAAAATATTCAATAACCAAAATCGTAATACCTCTATATTATTTTCTTCCTCCATTAATCTTGTAGTTCTACGTGCTGTTCTTCGTTCTCTCTCTAGTTGCTATACAATTTGTTAGAGCAAAATATAACTGTCACCCGGAAAGATTCAACACTACATACCAAACATGTACGACATGATTTACGTGGTTCTCCTTGATTATCCTGATCGTAATCTTCAAGAGGTTTCTTCCGTTTGTATTTACGGCATGTTATGGAATTCATTGTTGTTTTTTGTAACGGCAGCTATACGTTTCGGTTATGTGAAGTGTCAGAGTATGTAAAGGAAGGATTGTCCAGTGTGTGTGGGATTTGTTAAAGCGAGTTTCTATTATGTTCTTTCTGTTTCTGTTACGCGAGAAGATGAGTCATTGTGGGTTGAGGTCTGGATATATAAAGGGGTGTTGTCTCGGCTTTCTTCTGCTTTCTTTTCTTTCCTTTCCCCTTTACGCAACCTCTGTATTTATTCTACGAATACTATTCTTTGTTCGCACTACGTCATTGGGCTCCAACCGGTTTATCATACCAGGTAGAGTCACCCCATAGTCCATAGTCAAAGTATATCTTTACGTCTACGTCCACGTCTACGTCACTACCTAGGTTGTATTCCTTGGCACCACAGTCTATCGCCTACAGTCCCTGTGATATTTTTCGTTGATCAGAATTGTTTTAAAAGATGGTGGGATGGGGGGAGGTAGTACCTATTTTAATTGAATAGGCCCGGCTGTTGACTGGGTGTTGACCGGCCTGGATATTGATCCGGATGTTGACCGGCCTGGGTGGGGCGTATTGGTTGCCACACAGAGGTCAGGGTTAGGGTTATGGGCCGGCGTGTCAGCGGGGAACCGCACCAAAGATACATGTACCAAAGTACCCCTTAAAGTGTATTCCAGTAGGTACACTATAGAAGATAGTAGATAGCACATTTATTTATTAAGATATAATTTAATTATTAAGATATAATTTAATACTCCTACATTTTGTTTTGACTGGGCATTGGCCGCTGTTGGTTTTGATTGACTGGGCATTGGCCACTGTTGGTTGACCACGGGCGATTTGGTGGGGCGGATTGGTTGCCACGCAGATATCAGGGTCAGGGTTCAACCGAGCGCGAAACTGCTCTATCGTAGTACATATTAGATTGGGGTGCTTCTTTATAATCTCACGATATTGTGTGTTGTTTCGAATTCCTTATCTCGGCAAAATTAGATAGCACGTTTTATAGCGATAACATGTCAGCTCTCTAGATCTCCTTCGGGATTGATAAACAATTTCTCAACTCACGATATCGAATTTAATATGGCCATCTCTAGGATTGCTCATTTCTTAGGCTATAGGAAATGAAATATTTTTCACCTCGAAAAAATTGGATCACTGGGCAAACCAGACCGCCATGTCTGAACAAATAACTCACCTACCGGCAGCTCCGCGGCCGGTGCAAATTACTGCAGGCCTAGCTAGCTACATATACAGACACAGGTACATAGGAGCTAGAGTGCCTCTCTACTCTAGAAGAAGTTGGAACATTCTTACTTAAGATTGCTTCGTGATCATATCTTCCGGTCATTACCCCCCCAGCCCTCCTGCAGGTAAATACTCTAGACTCTAGGTTCTTACCGATGAGGGCTACAGGGTGCATCGTAGGGTACATACATACAATTATACATACAGACCGAGATGCTGAACGTGTCAAGTGCCCGGGCCAGGTACTATAGTACTCTAGAAGCTACGCGGTATATGTAACTAAAACCCAAAAACCACTACTCTGGGAGTCGTTGACAGTACGAACTAGTACAAAATAACTCCTGCCCCTGCATTAAGCGGGTAAATAGGATAAACCGGCTTTTACGCCGGTCATATCTATGTTTGATGGGAGAAAACTACATTTTGCTATCGGTCAATAATCACGATCTTCGTTAATTAAACTGTTCCAGAAAACGGAAGTTACGGCCAGCAGGGATCATATATTGAACTTGTACAGTTATTTATCTATAAGGGTTTAGGATAGACTTTTAATTCCTCAAGTATATATGTACCTATGTACATATGTGTTACATGGCCTCGGCGCTGAATAGTTCTGAAAAGGTTCGATACCGATACCCTAGTTTTCCGATAGTGTGCTGGCAACTGACGGTTATCGATCGGTCTGGTTCGCTATTAATATAATATTTCCAGAGGCGGCCAGGGGCAGGAGATCCCGAAAGTGAAAAAAACTTGGTGATCATGCAGGGTTATTCTATACACCAATAAGAAGCGGTATAGCCATAGTGAAGATCAATTAAAATATCTTGATATGTGTGCAAATATTGTGTGGAAATGTTTATTATGAACTACATGTAAGTGTACGTGATCCTGCGCATGTAGCTGGTTGCCTAGCCTTTGATTAACCTAAGGCTGGGTAACCCTATTGCGGATCTGATAAGATTAACGTATAACGTACTAACACATGTATGGCTCGAGAATCCAAGTCCCCTATTGTACCTACTAGCGATGCCGAAAATTCTATGGGTCATGTGACTCGCTCTTCTGCTTACTCCGAGAGCTTTGCACCAAATAAGAGTCACATGACCCATAGAATTGTCGGCATCGCTAGTACATACATGTACGTAAGTACAGTTTCCGGTAGAATTATTGCGAAAGTGGGTTCCCCGTGACCCGATAGTCCTATTGGCCCTTAAAAGATTTTTGCTACGAGCACAGACCAACAAAATCCACTCTTTTAGCTCTGACTTTCGCAATAATTCTACCGGAAACTGTACATACACTATAGCTATCTGTAACGGCTACATTAGTCTCGTTCCCAGACTGCTTTGTTGTCGCGCTGCGTACAGACAGCAGAATCAAAGACTACGGCTACATATACAAGTATATACGTATACAGTCGCCATACCGTACCCTCTGGCATGCTCTCTCGAGCACACCGAGGGCCGGGTAGCCATCAAACACAAAAGATCACTCGTTTGCATGCAGGGATAATGGGTTTCACAATCCCAGTTCGGCTGGCTCCTCCTGCATCGCTTGCGTGCGGATGTTTATTTATGGATATCTCACTGGGGGAAAGCACAAGCGACGATCAGGAGCATAGGCCCGGATCAGAAGATCATCTGAAGATGCGGCTTAAAAACTCTGCAGCTCATGTTTTCTGCTGATATATCAGTGGTTCGAGAGGGCTGAGACCGCGTAAAGAAACACGTCAAAAGACACCATGGTCTTGATGACATTGTGGAGATATGGGATACCACTCACTATCTGGAGGCGCCCAGCTAGCTAGTTGGGGGTCCGCTATGCCATCAAGAGAACCAGTCTCCGCCTTACTCAAGGCCCTTTCACTTTAAAGCTTTGAATTCTTGATTTTCAAACTACATATATGTATGATGAGTTCGTGTAGAGTAGATGCGTGCCCTACCACTCTAGAGGATTTGGGAACCACGAGGGTATGTACTATGCATGTCTTTCCTTCCTTCTTTCCTTCCTTCTTTCCATCACATGCAATGTTATCAAGGCATTTGTCAATGCCATCCCTAAAATTTTTTTTTTTTTGCCTTAAACATCACTCCCGAACCTGTGCTGATCCCGCCCATTATAGAGTGCATAGGCGAGTGTGCAGGCAGACTTAATTGAAAGTCGACTGACCGTCCGATTGGCCATAGGGTTAGGGTTGCCTCATTTGCGTTATTCAAGACTACATACTCTACTCGTAATTTCATAGCGTTTGTGAACATAGCTGGGTCTGCATACACCAAAATCTGGAGCCTCATGCAGGATTTTGCGGGTATGCAACCCAGTTGTGTTCACAAACGCTATGAAATTACGAGTACATATATCTAGGATCTGTGGATATCACAAGTTACGATATTGTATTTTGGAAAGTTGAGCCGCGGAGAAGTCACACGAGCCGCGATAAGCTTCAACACCCAGATGCCTGATAGACAGAATGCGCCTCGCAGTATATGCCTGCCCAGTATGGTACGTACGGTAAGGAAAGTTTAATTAATGTCCTGATCATGATCATGTCATTAATTCGACCCATGATGTCGTAAGTACTCAAATCATGGTTATCAATTATATGTATCTTAGCTAGTGCATACATGGTACGTATACTACATGTATGTATGTGGCCATCCTCTTACTCCTAACGACATACTGGGCCTGACTTCTTCTTCCTCTTCTTTAACCCATCTGCGCCCAGGCAGATAGTGTTCTTTCCGGTGATTGATATCTGTCTCATATCCTCATTACTTACTTGAGTAGTGAATTACATACAAGAGGCCACCGACGTTAACGTCAACACCAATTCTCGGGGAATCGGTAGATGTGGTATACGTATACGTAGGTTGATCAATAGCCCCACGACTGCGTGAAGGCTCTACATACTCATTTATCCCTATCGCCGATCAATCATCATCAATCAGCACATGGAATCAAAAAAACAAAAACAAAAAAACATGGCATCTAGCGAAGAAAGGAGGCACAAGAAATCTTAACGCCGAAAAAGGAGGCATAAAAGTGCGCGGAGAGAGGATCCCTGGCCATGCTGCGCGAGGTTTATTCGCCATATATGCATATCATGAGGCAGATTCCCATTCTCCCTCCACCACGGGTACGGGATTTTACTCTATCTCTTTGTACGCATGGATCACCAAACCAAAATGCACGCGTGAGATCTGTGGCTCAGGGAGGAGGAGGGTGGAGTGGGTCATGGCACATACATATGTACCCCGCAGGTGTCAGGGAGTTCCTGCTTCGGTTTCAGAGCAATGTGTCACAGCCAACGAGGGAAAGAAAGACATCAAGGTTCAGAAGAATACAAAGTTCCCAGGTAAGATTTATCAGGTGAAAGTGCACACGATTACCTTTCACCACTTGCCACATACAGGCGGCGGGGCCAATGGATATACATATGTACCTATCCCCTACTAGTCTTTGTTTTTCGTTTCTGAGCACGTATCCATTCTCCAGAATAGGTATGTTGATGGGAGGAAGTCTCTCTTGACAGGGAATAGTATTTATATCTAGCTACATGTATGTAGGCATCAGCTCTATTCTCCGCTTTCGTTTCTGATCACAAGTCCCCACATGCCATATCCCCCTACTAGTGGGGAACCTGGACAGAGAAATCATCAGTTAATTCTCGGCATACGGTTTGCAGAAACTAAAACAATGGCAGGGGCCCAAATAAAAGAAAACTCTAAAATTCTTCACGGACGGATGCAAAATATGGTTGCGTCTTTGACATACCCTGGAGATCGATATATGAGGTTGTTGTGGCTTGGTCACAATGTGGTCTGTGCGTCCTCATTCTGATAAGATGAACAAAGCAAACATATTTACTTACTTACACGCATCTCATGAAGAATTCAAGATAGCTATAATACATATATCTGTCATAGTGATGAAATAATTCCCCGCCGATCATGAGGCATGGATAGTATCATATTCTCCTTACATATCATATAGGATTACAAGCTCAAGGCATAGAAAACTGGTACTCCCTACACATACGAACCAAGATTAATTATCATCTCTTCATACTGCAGATTCCTCCTATGGTTATCCATCCAAAGTCAATAGCGGTACTCCACTTTATCTCATCACTGTCCGTCAGGAACAGGCCCCAGAGGTAGCTATTGGACCTCTACGTACGAACACCACACAGATACCTCTCTCCTCTACCGGCAGCGGGACCAGAGCCTATTTGATAACCTACCCCGAAAACGAACACCTACACTAGCTGTAAGACTCCATCCTCGAATCGCAAGGTATTCATTCGAAAGGTCCACCATCCAAAGTAGGGTTACGGCGCGGTTCCCGCGGTTAAAAAACTCCTCACGGGTATCATCCTACGCTACCACACCGTATGTATGCATATGCAAGCGCACCGGCATGGGGCATTAGACGAGTCGAATGAACTTTTGTGGAGGATGGTCAATCTCCCGGAGTATTAATCAGATACTCCTTTTTCTTTCTTTTTTGGGCCAGAAAGCGATGCATGAAAGTGGTTTCGCATATCCTCAGGTATTGTAGGAGCGTTGAGATAGATGGAATCGACAGTGCTTTTTCTCTCACGACGGCCCCATGTCCCGGCCGACAACGTCCATCTATCCTCCAAACGGAAAAAAAGTGGCAGTAAGAGAGGGAAGTATAAATAAAAATAAACAACTGAGCCGCTAAATGAAAGATGCACGTCTGTGGCCTGCCCCACTTGATTCGGGCACCCAGGCAGAGTAGTCGGTATCCCGGCGTTGCAAATGACAACCTGCCACGAAACCCGGCAGACAACTGCCTAGCTAAGGTGCAGTAATAATCCTAGGAAATTTTTTATGTTTCACTTTTGCTGGTGCCTTTTTGCCTCCAAACCCCAAGACCCCGGGTTTGGAATGCTATGTATGTATGTAGGGCATGTACCTACTCTACTCTACAGTAGGTATCTGATACTTTGCCCGGCCCTACTCACAACGACTAGGCATGTATTTTTTTTCCTGGGGAAATATCAATTCAGGTAGCCAAGACGCACCATGGAAGAGAAAAAACCGGGTTCTCTGAATCAGGTTATGCGGCATGGTGATGGGATCCCGATCACGTTATCGGAAGGGGGAGTAAACTTGCATGCATACGGGAGGGAGGGAGGGAGGGAGGGAGGGAGGAGTTGACGTTGATTGACACCGCCATTAGAGATCAGGTGTATTCTCCCTGAGCCCAGGGGATCGAGTGTGGCCTGGGGATCAACAACTCTGAACAATCTTCTGAGAAGTACAAGTAAATAGTTGCTAGATATTTAAGCACGCACATAACTATATGTACTAACTATTGCCACACACGCGCGCGAGTGCACACACACCTCTAGATGGGGAAAAAAGGGAAGAAGAAAAGAAAAAAAGAAGAAGAAGGTTGTTTCATTGAGATTCTGTTCCTTCGGATAAATTTCAGGAACTGTTGTCTGAACTGGCTGGTTCTGTAGCGGGTACATGTAAGCACGTTTTCTTGGCACGCGCTGCAGAGAAATTCGGTTAGCGTTACCTACGCTTACGGCGGCATTTTTACAAATAATTTGCATCTGTGCGACAGCGCCCCTAAATATTGGAAACTAACCTAGGTCTTCTTTCTATTCGGCGGCATGGCATGGCAGTTTGTGTGAAGATACAATTCCGGAATGGCTGGTTGGTTTTCGTCTATCCTACATTTTATCGAAGGCATCATACTTTTTTTTTTAGACCGAAAAAGCATTGAAAAAATACCAAAACCAGTCTCCTCTTCGGACCGGATCCACGGCAGAAGATATCGAAACATTCTCATTGGCCACCAACAACGACATGGCGCATCTAAATACCTTTTCAGAAAGGTATATCCAAGTGGTTTATTAGTCAAGTTAGACATTTTTCTCCATGTAGCCCGTCCAACCTCGTGATGGCTACACTGCTAAAATTTAGGGTGGTGGTGGACATGTATGAAATTCAAAATTCTGATATCCGCGCCCGGGAAAGGAAGTCTAGACCAGCAATGGTGGGGGAGGGATGAATGGGTTAGCGGCCTATCGTATCAATGATAGAATTAGGTGGTTACTCGGAGGCGGCAGGCAACAAGAGTAAATGGCTTGCAGGTTGACAGATCTTGCATCCTCGGTTTAGCGAGGGAGATTCGTTCAATTGTGCAGCTGTACAGGGAGAGAGAGCATGAACGACTGAGCCAATTCAATCGGCTTTTTTAAGTGGATATAGCCCATTGGCCATGGAACCTAGGGGATATTGGAGCTTGGCCGTGAGGTGAGGTACGCGTCCGGCCGAACAGGGAGGGAAAATACTGTGATGGGCACAATTGTTCCTGCCTATGGTTCAACATACCTGTTGGGTATGTACCGCTGCCTATGTATTCCATACATCTGAATACCCATCTACCTACATACACTGTAGAATAGTACTGATTCAGAGGAGAACAGAATGAATGCGGATGCTGCTGCCTACCTGACCCTGCGTATACTTCCTCTTTCCTCATTTAGGATATGCGTGTGCAAATGTAGGTACATACATGTATGTATGTACTCTAGAGTAGGTATGTGTGAGTACAAGTATGTCTGTATGTATGTATGTGGGTAGGTTCTCTGCTTAACTCAAGTTCTTATGTGTAGGTAGAGTACTGACACTCTAGTTACTCTAGAGTATTCTATGTACCTACATAACTACATGTACCTACTCTAGATACTCTACCAGTGTGCATCTTGTACTCTATGTCCCCATACGGTACCGTAGCTCAGCACGTACAAGGGTTCAGACCAGACATCCAATAATCACCAGCTAAGCATGAAAACGGTTCGTTACTCTACCATATTCATAACCACCCCTGCGGGCGCGTGCCTGGAGTACATACTGGGGGGTCTAATTTTTGTGGAGTCCCGGCGAATTAGTACCAGAAGAAGTTAGGTGATACAGCGGAAGTTAGATTGTAGGCAAATTCCGCCCCTGCGTGATGGGTTGCGAGCTAGAGTACTAATGGCTGATGATCACTAAAAAAAAACGATCGTCTACCCAGGGTGCACGGGCTTGTATTGTACATACGCCTTTAGACAAAATCACCAACTGACTGGCCCGCCTGCCTCGATCTTGGAACCACCGTACTTACTCTACGGTACACCATGGTAATTGAGCTATTAGCAAAAAGCGCGGTTTTTGCCGTACTGAACGATAGTCTGTTACAATTGCTTGCCTACTTAAATGGATTCCTGCTCCCTCCTCGGACGCTCCAACAAGCTCTAGATCTCCTCTGGTCTGATACCATTATCATTACTCCCCCCTCACTCGTTTTTTCAAGCTTCTACTTCTACCTGCAGCTCGTTACCTAGGATTGGAATAGAGAATTCTCCGAAAACATTGAATCAAATCACCAATATCTATCGTATCAGCCTTGACCCTTAGTTGATCTGAGCGTTTATTTTTCTTCTTTCTCAATTATATTTATTTTTATTTTTATCTTATCTGGTGGTCGGAGAGCTTTAAGGAAAGGATCTTCAATAGTCAGACCAGCTAGCTATTCATTCAACTACTCCCTGCCAATACCAATGGAGAAATCGGTTCAGCAAGACGTACCACTACCTCCTACGATACCATCTTCGGTTGTTGTAAGATCACAATCGCCGCCGGCATCGATCCATCATTCCATCGTCTCCGACTCTTCCGACTCAGATGATAGTAGATACACACTCAGTAAGGAAGAGATTGAGCGCTTGGGACGTGTTAGGCCGGAATGCTTCAAATCGGCTTGGTCAGAGATAGGATTCGTCCTATCAATCTGCATGAGCCAAATATTGACTGTAAGTTTTTCTCCCTTGTTTCTTTTCCCTATTTTTTTTTTTTTTTTTTTTTTTTACGCTGGGGCGCCAAACACATGCCATTGTAATTATGATATGTCCGGGATATATTCGTAAATACCCCATTAACCGACGGACGGAAGAGGGAGATATATCTCGCGCACAGCCCACCTATTATAATAGTAACCACCCTCAATGCGCAGGCCATCATTGGCTAACCTAGTCCCGCGCACCCATACAGGAATACTTCGTCTCTGGATTCAACCTCCTCGTGCCCTCAGTAGTGGAAGCCTTCAAAATTCCCGCAACCTCAGCAACCTGGCCGGCATCCGCCTTTTCACTAGTAATATCATGTTTCCTACTACCCTTCGGCAGGCTGTCGGATATGTACGGCGGGAAGATCATGTTTGTGCTGGGCGTGGGCTGGCTAGTTGTGTGGAGCGTAGTCGCGGGGGTGGCAAAGAATGAGTTGATGTTGGATCTGGCAAGAGCGCTGGCGGGGCTGGGGCCTGCGGCGTTTCTGCCGAGTAGCGTTATGCTGATGGGATGTGTTTATCGGCCGGGGCCTAGGAAGAATTTGGTATGTGCCTTTTCGTTTTGAGTTTTTTTGAGAGTCATGATCATTGTGCATCAGCTTGGTTGGAGTCATCCTTGAAGACGACGTGGACTCATTGGGAGAACCCAATATGTAAGACATTGTACTAATTCGAAACGCAAATATAGGTATTTTCCTTCTACGGCGCCTGCGCACCACTCGGATTCTTCTTTGGGATCTTCTTTGCCGGCATCTCTGCTCAATATTCTTTATGGCGCAGCTACTTCTTCATCGGGGCCCTATTCGCCGCAATCTCCTTTGTGCTCGCCTGGGTTTCCGTCCCCTCCGATAAGGAAGAGCGCAGCACCTTAAACATCAAGATGGACTGGCCCGGAACTATCCTCATCGTGTCGGGCCTCATCCTCGTCGTCTACGCCATCACCGACTCCTCGCGCGCTCCCCATGGTTGGAGATCACCAAACATCTGGGTCACCTTTGCAGCCGGAGTCTGCATGCTCCTCGGCGCCGTGTACGTTGAGGGTTGGGTTTCTCAACAGCCGCTCCTGCCGAGCGATATCTGGCAAGTGCCCATGTTCCCGGCCGTTGTGGCTGCAATGTTTATGCAGTATGGCGGTCTGGGAATCTTTCTCCTCTACTCCACATTCTAGTAAGCCAACTCTCCCCCGCCTCTCTTTCCACTCCCCCCCCCCCCATACTATAGCCTAGCGATGCAAAAAAAGAAAATTAAAGACTAACCACTACACCCTGCAGCGTGGACGGAGTCATGGGCGCTGGTCCCCTTCAAATCGTCGCCTGGTTCACCCCCCTCTTCGTTGGTGGCATGATCATTGCTACAGTCGGTGGCTTTGTCCTCCACATCATCTCCGGAACCATATTAATGATCACTGCCGGTGTCGCCTGGGTAATCGCGCCTCTCCTATTCGCCATTATGCCCGACGGTGCTAGCTACTGGGCTTTCGTCTTCCCCGCCATGATCATGGCGACCGTTGGTATCGATATCAGCTTCAACATCACAAACATCTTCATCACTACTGGTTTGCCGAAGCGACAGCAGGGCCTTGCTGGTGCCATGTACGTTACCACTCCCCTAACCCTATACAACCCTAACCCTGAGCGAAAAAAAATAACTAACGAGAATTGAAATATTATAGAATCAACTCGAATATGCATCTGAGTATCGCCTTTTTTCTCGGTTTTGCAGAGATCATCTCGGCGAAAACGCATCATCAGGGAATCAGAATCAGTTACAAGGCGGTGTTCTGGTTTGAGATTGCGCTGGCGCTTGTCGCGTTGATAATCATGGTGATGTGGGTTAGGGTTAGTAAGGCGAAATGTGATTTGACAGCGGATGAAAAGGAGATGGAGAGGGAGAGGAGCAGGTCGAGGGGATCTGAAAATTAGTTCTTTTTTTAATGTTAATAAGTTATGGGGACGAGTTAATGATAATGTTGTAGGCGGGAGTGGAGGAGGGGGTTAGGGTTAAAATAGGTTGGTCTTCAGAGGGTTTTATTCGGGGGGCATCGGGCTGGCGTTTATTATTGGTTGGAGTTTTTATTCGTTTTTTTTTCTTTCCTTTTCTTTGCCTTCGCTTCTCTTGTAATTAATATTTTGGGGAAAAGGTGTTGGGGAGAGAGAGAGAAACAAACAAAAAAACGTTATGGAAAAAAGAATTTAAAATCATAAATAAAGATATCGTCTCATCTCACTATCTCATCTGGACCGCATCTTGATACTAATGCAATTGGTACCAGATTAGGGAGCGGGCGTCCAAAGTGAAGGCACATGTACCTGATTGGAGTAGAGTACAACTGATCTGACCCGATGCTTTCTCTCTCTCTCTTTTTTTTCTGGCACTTTTTCTTTGTTCCTTGGCCGCGGCCGTGCAGTATGTAAGTACCCTTATCATAACGTGACAAGTGGTACAGGTAGGTATGTATAGCACCTCTGTTTTATACATACATGCCGGTACATGTCAGCTCTCAGTTCAGATGTAGGTTCCATATGTAGAGCACTGTATTAGATGTAGTCAACAGCTATACATGCCGTATCCATGGGCCAATTATACGGACACAAACTCATCAAGGCTCACCGATGAGGGCTTTGAAGACTTCGGTTTGGTTCTGAAGTATACCGATACCATGAACAACTATAATTCTGCGCGGTTCAGCAAGTAGCATTAGCCTATTATTGTCGACCGGGGCTCGAGCACGTACCATGGAAACTAAAATCAGGCATATCTAGAGTACCACTCGATGCGTCAAATATGATTACTTGGTGAGCTTACACGCAGTGATAGGTTTAAAAGACACATTGCCGCTCGAGTTCCAAACCAGCCAAACCCACCAATAACCTTCTATGTAACCATAGCGGACTCCATATGAACAGCCGACTACAACGGTGCCTCCAACCAGTAAGGAGCCAAGATACCATAATGGACTCCATATGAACAGCCGACTGCAACGGTGCCTTTAGCCAGTAAGAAGCCAAGGTTCCTCGATTTCACCTCCCGCTTCACTTGGGCGTCTATCTACCTCTGGCAGCTGGAGTAGAAGGGCAGGGGTCGAATCTTTGATCCAGGCATGTGCTGAAAAACGTAGTTTTTGTTTTTTCTCTCGCCAATTACTCGGGCCAATAAGACATTAGGGCTTGGCCTCTTGCCGTTCGAAACCATGCACCCTTCGTGCGTCTGCGTCTGGGGGGCCGTCGCACCTCGGGTCTTAAATGGGGGCCGGGGGTGTGGATGTTTAAGACACGAACAACGTTGCAACAACGCATGGCTTGTCTATCAAATTTTTTTTTTTTTTTTTTTTTTTTTTTGCCTTTTTGCCTTTTTGTACTTCAAGGGTTGGTTCTGGAATTCCAAAGTGGAGATGCGGTCTGTGCTTTTTGCCCGGATACATGGATGGATGGTGAGGAGGAATTGATGGGGGATGGGCATGGCCGGACGGATGCCTTCTTTCTTGGCATGCCGATCGATCGAGTGATGGCGGAAGATTCTGTCACATGTAGGCCAAGTGTCTCCCGGGGAGTCACTCGTAGGGATAGTATTGGCAACCCTAACCCTAGATGAGTATGAGTATGAGTATGAGTACAACGAGTCTAGAATGCCCTCCTCGTATTTTGATGGGCGTATATAACAGTTGACCTTTGAAATTGCAATCAAAGGCGTCCATATCCATATGGCCGGCCATCTCTGGAAAAGGCTTCAGAAGTTATATCCCTTCGTTCGTCAGAGCAAAAACGGAGACATATTAGGCGCACGACGGCGTGGTGATGTTCAGAAAATCTAGCTATCTACAGACTGTGGAGACACCAGAAAAAGGAAAGTATAGGAGGGGTCACAGAAGGCGACTTTACAGCAAAAGGTTCACGGAATAAGGGTTAGGTTTATTACCGAGTAAAAGTTGCCTACTAGCTCAGAGTCGTGAAAACACACGAAGGGATATATATGCTCGTCTGGGTTACTCTTTTAACCATTCCCTTTAATTTGCAGATCGGCCTCGGAAATTATATAACGGCCATACCAAATCTTTGAACTTCCTCATTTTGGCCTTTCTGTTTGGTTCCTAATCATGATCAACAAGCAATAGATATGGCATCCCCGATCTTAATTAGAGGTGTGTTGGCAATTTAAAGCCGATCGCTTATATATATAATTTTATCTCTAAAAAACACATAAAAAAAAACCAATATCAATCATGGAATGGTCGTGGAGACGTTACAAGAGATTACAATTGCAATAATATTTTATTGGCTGTTTTGTATGTGAAAGCGCGAAGGTTGAATAGTTTTGTACTTCCCATTTTTATTAATTTATTACCCATGATAGGCTTGCGGTGAAACACCGAAAAGAACTCTTTTGGCGACTTTCTTAATATTGCACTACAAGCTTCTATCCTCGGGTGAGATTTAGATAAATGAGAAATATAACACATAGCTAGATGTAAAGCTTAAGTACAGTACTGAAAAAGGGAAGTGTTATAGGTACTGTAGCAATACGGAATTGTGCAAAACTTCTGGATTGAATCGGAATCGTCACTACTATACTGTACAATATATACCGTATTATAGTGATGGGCACAAGACAAAAAGTCTCGAGCCTTTGTCCCGAGATACGAGACAAAACAAAACATAGAGAAAATGAGAGAAGGCAAAACAGGACAAAACAGAAAAAGCCTAGTCTCGAGACTTTTCGAAATATACGAGTGATTGTCTGTGACCTTAGTTTTGCTTGTTTTCCCCGCCAAAAATATCATGGTGTAAAAAAAAAATCCCATGCGGAAAAAATCCTGTTTTATAAAAAGTTCTCCGTGTGTAAGAAAACATCAACCTGATGACCTAACCCCTAACCCTAAGTCTCGAGACTTTTCACGATACATGGCCCAAGTATTGTCAATTCCGAGACCTCTCTCTGTAATCCACAAGAAAAGACGAAACATCCACAAGTATCGCCTTGTTTTGTATTGTGCCCATCACTACCGTATTAGCAATACCTCAGTTTCGTGGTATTCTGCCAGATAAGATGCTACTAGATATATATACCCTCTTTTTAGTACTGTATTACTGTAGTAGAATATACATTGTAGGAGTTTTTTGAGTGATTTTGTTTTTATATGTGTATCAATAGTCTGCGTACTGACTGGGGAAAACATATATGTTTACAATTCCGGCATTGTATTACATGTAATATAGTACTACAGTACCAAAAAAGCGGGTGGATCCAGTACCATATCTGGCAAAATACCGTAGGGTTACGGTATTGTTACGGTATTGCTACGGTATAATAGTTAGGATTCCGATTTAATTCGGAAGTTTTGCACAATTCTGTATTGGTACAGTACCTATTACAGCCTCTTTTTTCGTACTGTACTTACATGTAGTCACTTTGCGTCGTTCGTTGGTTTCACTATCGGAGAATGTAAAACACTCATATATAATCATTTCCCTTTAGCAATTCGCGCTCGTTTTGGCAGCCTTAATCCAAATAAGATCGTGATATTCTAGATAAAGGCACAAAAATATATCCGTTTCGCCGGTAAAACACCATTGTAATCTATCTTACATGTAATATGTACCTATTAGTAGCGTACTAATACCGAGCGTGCGTGACAGAGGATCTGCACTCCGGGATAGGTCTCTGGAACGCGTCGCGCGTTAAACTCCAGTTGCCAAATTTTATTTCTACCTTATCAACACGTGATTGCATTGATTGCACAATTCCGTTAAAGAAAGAGAGCCTCCAGACATTCTCATGATGCCACTGCAATTGCAACTTGAAGGAGTCGGGCCAGTCTTTGTTGGTGTGGGTTTGGGTGTGGCTGAAGCACTTCCATTTTGGGGCTAAAGTGCAAGGTTGGGACGGGAGGAGACACGCGCCAGGCCAGGGAAACAACTTCGCGTCCGGGCCAATGTCAACGATTCTATTCTGGAGGTAGCACAGACGACCAACGACCAACGACCAACGACCAACGACCAACGACCAACGACCAACGACCAACGACCAACGACCAACGACCAACGACCAACACTCAACACAGCACGACGACTTTCTCTACGTAGCTAACTCTACGACATAGATGTGCAAGCCTCATAGGTCTGCAGCGCACATCTCTACAGCACACAACTAAACCGCTACCCAGACACCCGCCCATCTCTGGCCAGTATGGATATCTGGTCTGGCTCGATCTCAGTCGAGTCCTCCTCGGCCTCAGCAAACATCGTGCCCCTTGAAGGTAGCCAATACACACAATCCAATACCCTCTAACCTACAAACACCAGATACTAACAACCCCCCAGATCTCCGCCTCTCCACGCCCTCCTCCACCACCACCCCCTCCTCCGTCCTCTCCCACCTCACCAGCAGCCTCTCCTCCGCCCGCCTCTCCGCCCTCTCCATCATCGACCCCACCCGCATCCCGCTCTACCTCGCCGCCGGCCCCTCCCTCGAGCTCACAACAACCTCCCCCGCAACCGCCTCCTACTTCCGCAAACTCTTCCTCTCCACCCTCCCCACAGACGACACCCTCCGCACCACAACCCAATCCCGCGCCGCCCTCCTCGTCCGCATTACTAACGATACCCCCGCTGCCCCGGGCTCCTGGAAACTAACAGAACTTGTAATCTACGCCGCCATCACACACCTGCCCCCCCAACAACCACTCCTAACAACCACAACAGCAGACCTAACACCCCCCAACTCCTCCCCGCCCGCCGACGCCACCGCCGCCGCACCAACAGTCCTTGTAACCGTCCACGCCCTCCCGCTCTCGTCGCACCATGCCTTCTTGATATACATGGCTGTGGTGAAGCCGCACGCCGAACCGCTCTTTATCGCCCCGAACCCGCAGGAGATACTAAACCCGTCGATCTCACAGTCCGCGAAGAAGCGCGGCGCGGCAGTGCTCGATGCCGCCGCGGACCCGCGGAAGCGCGCGAAGAGGAGTGTGCAGCCGCAGCCACCGCAGCCGCCGCCGCTGACGCTGCTGGGCGGCGCCGCGCTGAACCACCGGAAGATGAGTGTGGGTGGGGGTGCGGCGGGGGCGGGGGCGGGCGCGGGCGCGGGGGTGATGGTGAAGAGGGAGAGGACGCCGTCGCCGGCGCCGTCGCTGTCGGTGAATCGGTCGTTTGGCAGTGGTGGTGGGAGCGGGGGCGGGAGGGGGCTGAAGAGGAGTGAGTCGTCGGCGACGATGCGGTCGGCGGTGGGGGCGGTGGCGAGGAAGGAGGTGTATGGTGAGGTTGAGACGCGGAACCGTGCGGAGCTGGCGAAGGTTGTGGTGGCGGGGATGAGGGCGTGTGGGTTGAAGGACTATCGCGGTGGCAGGGGGAGGTCGATTGTGGGCGTGGAGGACGACGAGGAGGGCGAGAGGGAGAGGGAGAGGGAGAGGGAGAAGGAGGAGTATAAGCAGGTCTATTATCATACGGTCAAGGCGGCTGCGTTTGCGTTGGTAGGTTTTTTATCTTTATCCGCTGTTTTAGTTTTGTTTGGTGCGTGGGGGGCTAATTGGTCTGTGTGTGTGTAGAGGAACGTCATCGCCGCTGGCACCGTGGGCCAGGACAGGATGAGGGACGTGGTGGATAGGCTCCTGGCGGTCTTCTGTGAACCCAGGACTGGACAGCTGATGTTGGAGGCGGCGGCTGCGCAGGCGGCGGACGAGTAGCGTGCTGCGCTGCGCTGGGTTCGGTTATTTCGGTTTCTTCTTTTGTGTTTTTATAAAAATGACTTTTGGTAGTGGGCGTTTTTTCTTTTTTTCTTTTTGACGACTTCTTCTTTTTTGACTTGGCTTGATTGGATGAGGGGATGGGGGGTTAATTGGTGGCTGTAGATACATAGGATACCAGGGTGCTTTTGCGTATGTGTGCGTTGGAATAATAGCTGGCTTGCAATTGGAAAAGAGTGGAGTGAAGATAGTGGAATGGGGGTGGTTTGGTAATGTGCATGGATTATCACTCGTGTGGATGTACCATTCAGCAACTTGATAAACTTGGGGTATTACATTGCCCTTTAACTACTAGTTACTGTACTGTTGGGCGTTTTGTGTTCTTCGTCAGTGCTAGTGACGGTATGTCAGGCTTGCGTAAGATAAGAGGTGTTTACGTCGGTGATATGAGAACTACCCCAATCGGTCGTGGGATCCATATATTGGGTTAGTAGGAACATATATATAGATAGGACAGATATTTAATCGCAAAACGGCGGCCATGAGCCGGGTCTGCTATGTCGTTAGTAGCGGTGATCTAGATTTGATGTGGGGGCTTGGTCATGGGATATCACTCGGTGTTGGTACTAATGGGTAATGGCGGTTTTTTTTTTTTTTGTTTAAGTCATTAAGGGCGGTTTGGCCGGGCGCGTGTGCTGGTAGCGATGGGGCGGGGTGTGGTGAGGGCTGGTAATATTGGGTGTGATTACGTACATGCATGGGGCGGATTTGACCGATCTAGAAGGAATTTATAGCTAGGAAATGGAGGGCAGGATCAATGGGTGGTGTTGATTATGTGAATACTAGATAGTTGTGTATGGATGTGTGGATGTGTAGTGGTGTGTTAACACATGTGGAAATGGGCATTAGAGACATGCGGCAAGGTATGTAGTCTCTCTAGCTAGTAATTAGAGTACTATCTCCATGCCGCTAATGGGGCGAGAAAGACAGTGGTGGATCAAACCGCTGGGGATGTAAGGTAAGATATATGTGGGCCTGCTAGCTGGTAAATAACCCCAACTAACCCTAACTAATATTATCCCCCCAACCCCCACTCCGAAAGGTCAACTTTCTCCCGTCGATTAATTGGTTTCCTTCCTGTTTGCGCCCTTGCAGTCTTCATCCTCACAATATCCATGGCTCCGGTTGGCCTATTGTGTACCTGCGGTATATATTGCCTTAACGTTATCCCTTATACTTGGAGTTTATCAGACTCTATGGGGACTCCGCCGGGCGGTCTCGTGCCTTGAAAAGAGTATAGCAGAAAAACTGCGCGCGATCCAGCGAAGTTGGTTTCCCAAACCAGGTTCCTTTTTTGCTCTGGCTTTTGGCTGATGTGGTATAAGAGAAGGTTTCTTATTTTGGCAGCTGTACATCAAAATACTCGTACACATCCAGCCTGGTGATTGCTTGCTCTTGGTTGCGGGCATCTTGATTTTGTGGTATTGTAGACGCTCAATGTAGTCGCGCATTAAGTCCCGGACGCTAGGAACATTGATTAGGAAGCAATAGCGGCGGGGCCTCTGAACGAACTTCTAGTTGATTCTAAAGCTCTACGCCCTGTCCCTGGACAGATAGATACCGCTTGCGCTTAAATGCTGGTTATGTGGCGATCACTGTGTAAGATTTGTTCTGATACCGGATATTGCAATTACCGATCTTGGGAGGCTTCGAGGATTATTTCATGTATATAGTAATGATCAATGCTTCCCAATGACGATGGGTAAGACATATATCAGCGGGTGACACTCGAGGACCCCCGGAAAATAATAACTCCAATGAATATAAAGTACTTGGGTAGTTAATTATCTGTGTATGGCGTGCATGAACTGAAGCCTTTAACTTGATCACTTACAGGTACGTACCCTAACCTGGACCGCCCATCCGCCTTGGCCTGAAACTGAAGGCGGGCTCAATCGTGCTTCAATAGTTCTCTTGCATGTGTTCATTCTACCATGTCCAACGGCTTATGGCGCCCTAAACTAGCAGATCGGTTGAAGAAGGTACGTTTTGTGGTTTTGGGTCGTCTGCCAAGACAGTTAGCATATCTGGAATGGAGACTCTTCCTGGTGCCATCTTCCTTCGAGATAGATTTCTATACGATGATAGTAATTCGCTTTTGGATTCGGGAGAATAGCTATAGCCAGAGTATGTGTATTGGCCATGGATCTTGGTGTGGTGCGGGGGATAGAACATAGTTTGCTCATAAAAGGTTTAGACACGAGTATGTCTTGGCACTATGGCTCCGAGTGATTGGTCATGATTATAAGAAGGATGTTCACTAGAGCCACAAACCCGAGAAACGGACGGGTGGCTATCCCCACGTAGTATATATACGAGGAGTCGGGAGTGTGCGGATGACAGCGGGAGAGTTTAACTTGCTTTCGCTTGTGGGTGTGTAATGAGTACTTACTAACTGGTTCTGATACTGCGCGTGCATGCAATGTCGGACAGAGCAGTGGCGCCACGGCTGCACAGCGCTATCGATAAATCACCACGGTGCATCTGCTCATACATTCTAGCTTGGCACCGGGCGAGGCCGCGTGTTAGATACGTCGTCCGGATGGGGGTGTAAGGTTTGAGAGGTGTGTAGGTGTATCACATGGGGATCCTATGAATAATACCGCTCATCATACGCCTTGCATGCACGTGGCCTTTCGCTGTCTATCTTCACAGGTTATCACGCGGAGTATAGCATCTTACAACTCGTGTACGTAGGAGGCGAGAGTTGCGGGCCACGTCAACTATGTCGATAGCAGGTATAATCGTTATATATGAGGTGAAATCTGATTTGACAAAAGAATCTGATAACGCTCAACCCATCTATAAACCCCCCAACGACCAGTGGAGTCTGTGAGTGTAACGCGTGCTGTCGCAGTACTTGCATTGGTGATTGAATTCATGCTCATATATGTCTTCACGCAGGTTGTGCACATTGGCTATGGTGTGAAATTGCTAATTCATACTCGGCATATCTATCCGACCTTGAATGTGTAACTAGGGAATGGTAAATGATTAAGGACCGAATGTTATATAAATGAACGTAGAACATAAGATATGGAACCATGCTTTTTAAAGGATATATGTACCCCGGGATGAAGAATGAAGTAAATTAAAGGAATCTGAATATAAGAAAAGGATATGTGGATAACATAGTGAGAAACCCCATCAAACAGAAAAAGCCAGCTGGAACACAAGAAATCGGTAATACGGCAACAACAAAAATGGACTTGGGCGCTTACAGACAAACTTAACGCAACAAGGAGAGAAAATTTGCGTCTATGGCTTGCTTAAGAAGGGGGGTCACCGTATTATGGTTATTCTGTGCTGCTAAGTCTAAAGGAGTGCGGCCAGTACTTGTCTCAGCAAGTGGGTCAGCGCCCTTCTCGAGCAGCAGGCGGGCCACCGCTTCGTGACCGTTTTGTGCCGCCAAATGTAGGGGAGTCCATGATTCAACATCAAGAGCAGAGACATCCGCGCCCTTCTCGAGCAACAGGCGGGCCACCGCTTCGTGCCCATCTTGTGCCGCTATATGTAGGGGAGACCATGAGTACCCTTTCGTAAGAGCAGAGACATCCGCGCCCTTCTCGAGCAACAGGCGGGCCACCGCTTCGTGACCGTTTTGTGCCGCCAAATGTAGGGGAGTCCATGATTCAACAACAAGAGCAGAGACACCCGCGCCCTTCTCGAGCAGCAGGCGGGCCACCGCTTCGTGACCGTTTTGTGCCGCCAAATGTAGGGGAGTCCATGATTCAACATCAAGAGCAGAGACATCCGCGCCCTTCTCGAGCAACAGGCGGGCCACCGCTTCGTGCCCATCTTGTGCCGCTATATGTAGGGGAGTCCATGAGTACCCTTTCGTAAGAGCAGAGACATCCGCGCCCTTCTCGAGCAGCAGGCGGGCCACCGCTTCGTGACCGCTTTGCGCCGCCAGATGTAGGGGAGTCCATGATTTAACATTAAGAGCAGAGACATCCGCGCCCTTCTCGAGCAGCAGGCGGGCCACCGCTTCGTGACCGTTGTATGCCGCTACATGTAGGGGAGTCCATGATTCAACATCAAGAGCAGAGACACCCGCGCCCTTCTCGAGCAGCAGGCGGGCCACCGCTTCGTGCCCATTTTGTGCCGCTACATGTAGGGGAGTCCATGAGTCTTCTTTCCCAAGAGCAGAGACATCCGCACCCTCCTCCAGCAGCAGGCGGGCCACCGCTTCGTGCCCATTTTGTGCCGCTATATGTAGAGGGGTGTCTGAGCAACAACTACACTGAATACATAAGTCTACACCATTCCCAATCAGAGGAAGGATCTCTAGCTCTGAGAAATATTTGCGGTGCAGCAGCTGGCATAACCTTTGTATATTGTCTTCCCCCGCGCTGTTATGAGTGTTTCCAGGGGATCGCTCTGTACCTTTTTCCTCCAGGTCCTGGGAAATGTTCAAATAGCGACGAGACTCCGACGATCTATCTAAAATACCTAGATATTTCTCCGCTCCCATGGTAATAGTAGATATCATGGTGCTGTCGATATATTGGGAGCGGGGTGGAGAGGAAATGAGGGTGTGGTTTTCTTCGTGCTGGCTTTCAATGATCGAATTGACAGGAAAAACCAATTCGGGCCCGGGAGGGATGCTCTCCACATCAACCATCTCGGTATCTTCACTATTGATATAAAGAGGGTTGATGTATGTGCCTAGTGGAGACTGCATATCATGATTGAGTGAATTTACAGGCTGATAATGCGTGAGGTAAGGGCGAGGCGTCTCTGGATTTTGCTCCATTGGTGTACTATCGTTATCGATTCTTGGGGTTCCATATGATTCGCTGGGCGTCCCAGGATCAGGATTCCGGGGAGTCCAATATTGAACGTAGTCCGGAGTAGCTTAAGATACTACAGTCAGAGAAACTCTATTCTCGGGAGATTTGAAGTTTTACTTACCTGCCGAGGGGGAATCGCCTGGTTGATATCCGGGAGCGTGCCGCTGCAGTTTCTCCATAGTTATTGGCAACTTGTTGAATGTAAACTTAGTCTGTTTTCTCTCAGACATGAGTCTTTCATTTTGTTTTTTTAGCATTGCAATCGCATCCTTCCTCTTAAGGTTTTTGTTGAGTCCCCAATGTTTTATTTTTCTATCGAACTGTCTCTTGCTGATGAGTTCATGATCGAATGTTAGCTATGCGCGTATTACAATATATTGCTGGTCGATCGCACGCGCAGTACTAGTATATATCTATATTCTGGGGCCGGCCATATTGTTGTGCGCCTGGAAATTGTACTTACTTTGCATAGAAACCATGGTTTTGCGCCATGATTTTCCTTATCTCTGGAAGCTTGAGATTTTCCTGGAGGTATAATTTCTGGAATTCTGGACGTTGAGCTTCCCACTCGGCTACTGTGTGCTCACAGAGTTTAAAATCCTTCTCCCAATCCGTACGCGTACGTGCCGGGCGGGGGGGTGGTTCCATCGGGTGATCGGTGGCTTTATTTAGCGAGGCTGTGGGGGTAGAAATTGGGTATATTTATTATAATGTAAGGTGAGAGTACTAGTGTGTTGTACTACGAAGGTTGAACCGCAAGGTGATAATGAGGGAGGAATATCAAGATCGACTAGATAGAGGGCACACGTTGAGGTTTAAGTACCAATTTTTCGGAGTCGAGATGATATTAACAAAATCACTAGTAGTACCAGTGAGCTCATCCAGCTAATCGGTAGCTTCTGATACATAGCCTCACATTATTATGCACGGTGCTTTTGATATGACCCAATCAACACGGTCTACAAAAGCACCCCGCAGCAAGGCTCGGATGTGCCAACACAAGAAACGACCAATCCGTCAAAAGCACCTTGCAGGTATTGGTAACCGACACATAGGTCAAAAGCACGTTACACAGAGATATCTGAGATTCATTCAAGAACCAACTAATCCGTCAAAAGCACCTTGCAGGTATTGGTTTTAAGATACAACCGACTAATAAGTCAAAAGCACCTTACACAGAGAGTCGAGAGTCGAGATTTATTTAAGAACCGGCCAATCAGTCAAAAGCACCGTGCTGCAAAATTATTTATATATACTCCATTTTCTTGCCCCTTCTCACCCTATTCTCGATATATTTTCTCTAATTTCTTCTACGTTCATAGCTGCAGACGGCCTATCCCCGCTATATCCTGCCCAGTACTGCAGTCCCGCCACATTTTCTACAAATAAAAACATTCAACATACGAAATGGAAGCCATTCCTAAAAACGCTGCACGAAACTTCTGCTGTAACTGCAAGAGCTTACAAGAAGATACATGCGGCCCCTCTAACACCCCAAAAGATCTCATTCAAAAGGATGATTCGATTAAAAGACTACCCGAGTCTACACATCCAACATTTTCGTCATTCAACACATCTACACCTATTCTTTCTCGGTCCTCTTCAACGACCAAAGAAGAAAACCAACCTGTTACTAACGATACGGCACAAGATAATACCATAAATTGTCAGTTATATTACAGTTCCACTTTTAGTTCGCGACTGCATTACTAACTCCCGGACCCCTACTGTGATGGCCTTAGCCTTCGAAGGTTATAACCAGGATACTTCGTTGGCTACTTTAGAGGCAGGGCCAGCTTCCACAGGTGATAGTCGATTCCGACGCATTTCACCGGAAATACAACGATTTATTCTCTTCATTCTTATGGGAATCATGTTCATCCCCTTTTCATTCGTTGTTCGGGCCTGGGGAAATCTTGACACGAGTCAGACCGTCGGGGTCCTCCAGGTATCTGTGGTTTTCTTTGTGGAGTTGGCCAAGCTGTTTCCTTGGATCTGAGGTGTGTAAGCGTTTTTTCTTGTTATTTCACGGCATCTAATGTATCATGCATCGTTAGTATAAGGAGTACTGGGTTGTGATTAGCTTGGGCGGGATTATTGATATACAAAACATACATGTATCTCATGTCGTTGGATAGATTTTCTTTTTCATTTTGTCTTCTATCTTCCTCTCACTTTCTCTACACATTCTTTTCATTTGTAAAAATAATAAAAATTGTTGTAATACCCTTTGGAAAAAGATTTTATTTGAAGCGTTTTAATTTGCCTACTACTGGGTCGTTAGAAATTCAAGTTAGGGCTCATGATCAACTATGGTAGTTTCTCTGTACTGGTTTGCTGGAATTGTTTCAATGAGTGTAATCTGAATCTCTAAAGACCGAGGCCCCTGTATACTATATTATGGATATATGCATATGCATGTACCGCCGATCTTACAAGAACTAGAAAGGATTGACCCCGGGCCTAGTAAATACCTCCAAGAAGATGGTAGTTGCTAATATATAAGGCCGGCCCCTAGAAATGATTGAATGTGTTGCATGAATCAAAAACGTTCCCGACTACAAGCTTTTCCAGCCTGGATATTATAACATGCAGCAGGCCTAGGGTTTTCAGATTCATGAACCTCGAATTATATATCCTATTGTATGCTCCGCCCTGTAGAGAAACAGTTATCTGGTGGGCATTCTCTTTACTGAACTCAATACCCGCAACGTCACGTCCTCAGATGGTAAACAGTTCTTCGGAGTCAGTAGAAAAATTGGGGGAAATGTAGTCATATGTATCCAAGTATAATCTGCGTGGATATTGTACGCGCTGAATGGGACTGAACTGCCTCGCCTTCTAGAGGCGTTTGAACGGACGGTCAGGAAGCGCAGCTCAAACTTGTTCTCCTCGGCACGCTTGAAGGCCTGGAGCATTACTCCGATCAAGGTCTGAAACCGTTCAGTAAATGCCTTTCATAGCTGCCGGCCTTCCTCGATCGAACAGTAAATGCCTCCAATGGCTGCATTACTTGATTCTTTTAGAATCACGGAGACCAATCAAGTCATTATAGTGCTGTTCTTACATGTAGTTAGCTATCTGTGTGAAGATGATGCGCCATGCACATAGGGAAGTTATGGGATCCGGAGGTAGGTGTGTAAATGTTGACTTTTAAAGAATCAACTACATGTAATTAGTTGGTAGAAACTGAAAATATGTAGCTGGTGGTCGATGGTTCGGCTGGTTCTAAGTTTGACTTATGTCTAGTTCATTAATGCTATTTGGAAACCCTTCCTTACTTTAAGATAGCTCTTCTGGATTTAAGATTTAACCACGTACCCATAACTACATGTAGAATTGTAGATGAGGGTTTGGTATAAACCCTACATGGTACGTATTTGGTCTAGTGTGGCCGATCCAAATAACTTCCCAATCAAAACTGGCAACTTGAGGGTCGGCATCTGTCATCTATCAAAGGGTACGTCAAGCCGATCCATCTACAATAGTATCCTTGAGTTCCTAGAAATTATTTAGGAGACATGTATGTTAAACCTGACCCTGCCTTTCTTGAATGTAATCGTTAGTCTTTTGTCAGTTTAAGGTTTCCCGAGAGAGAGGGGTCGATCGAGATTAAGGTTAAATACATGTAGCCAATCAGAAATTCGGTTTAATCTACTAGTCCCAGGCTTGTTCCCGAATCCTACATAAAGTACATGTATGTACATGATAGAGTACCACTTGAAGTACAAGTGCTTTACAGCAGGTTTCATAATACTATGCCTAGGCGATTTTCTCACTCACAGTATGATTCTCGAAAGATAGCCTCTAGCTCCAGGCAATTGATCATAAGGTTACCTTTCTGGACAATCACTTGAAAATCTTAAACTCGGATTTCCTAAGCAGGATATCGTTTTAAGGTTTGAAGAATCGCACTGTATATGTGTAGAGTAAATTATAAAAGTTAGTGTCGAGCCTAGTATATATTATGAAACCTGCTTTTCCAGAACTCCGTTACAACACCAAAATTCCGTTTAAAAAGTGGCTTGCCAAACACTCATCACTTTTTGCTAACGGGATTTTGGGGAAAGCCGTTGCTTAGTGGAGTTTTGGCCCTTTAACCTTGTTGCCAAACGCGCCCTCAGAACTTTAAACCTAACCCTAGTATCGTCCTAGGTATCCGTGTTATGCGTCTAGTCTCGTACTCATGTCTACAGCCAGCTCGCTGCTCTCCGTAAGATGTGGAGTAGCTAGATACGCTCGAATTATAACTTTGTAATTCAAATACTTAATCAAAAAGACGAAATCGGCCTGCGAAGAGCGGAGAGAAGTAAAACGATGACTGTCAGTCTAGTCTCCAATCAGACTCTGTGAGAAAATGAACAATATCGGCGTTTAGTACATCATACCTTCCTAATACGGTTAGTGAGCATTTTGGCAATCGATGTGCAGAGGTCTTGTGAGATTCCAAAAATCATGAAGCTCCAGTTGTAAACACAACAAACACGTCCTCTTCGGAGTTTGCCCCTCTTCCCGTGTTACATACAGCACTTTTATCCATCACCATCCTCTCCTTAACTCCTACGGTAGCTCTATCGGTCAGCTTTCTCAGCTTTGCCCTACCTTGATCAAGCAGCCTTATTTTGTTCCATCGTCAGAAGCTCGGTTGCGGCCTGTGAGCTCAACATCTGAGCTTTTGAAATGACCGACTACAGCGCTCTCCGGGCGCAGACTATTGGGTCCACACAGGAAGAGGAAGCTGTCACTGTTAATACTAGAGCTTTGGTGCGTATCTATCCATGTATACTACATGTATTTGCTGCTCCGAAAACTGACAGTCAGATATAGATCGATAAAGTTTTAGCTAGATATTCAAGCGAAAATACAACGTATGTTACTCACCTAAAGCTGTTCTCGGCATGCTGTAGCTAACAGATATGCTTGGACAGTCTTCGAGAGCTACTCCAGAATGCCGCTGATGCAAATGCCACCTCCGTAGAAGTCCGTTATGATAGTGTCAATAGCTCATTGCAACCAAGCCATCAAGAACTTGACATCCAAGATCTCACTAAACAGAAAATGCGGCGGATGCTGGTAAAGAACAACGGTCACTCATTTAGGGAAGAAGATTGGCAACGTTTGAAAAGAATAGCAGAAGGAAATCCAGATGAAACAAAGATCGGAGCTTTCGGGGTGGGATTTTATAGTGTATTTGCCGACTGCGAGGAACCTTTCGTATCTTCTGGAAACGAAACCATGATATTTTACTGGAAAGAGAATACCCTCGTTACCCGCCGACACAAGTTGAAAGAAAGTGATCCATATACTACCTTCCTACTGGAGTACAGAGAGCCTACAGAGTTACCTGACTTGAAAGAGCTTTGTAAATTTTTCGCAACATCTCTTACATTTGTCAAACTCAACGAAATATCATTATACGTCAATGATCGGTGCCTGTTGCAATTAAAGAAGAAAACATCACCGTCGGAACCTTTGGCGATTCCCAGTTCCATAAATCCAGTTACGACTGAACGGCTTATGAAGATCGCAGCGGTAGAAACCGAGCGGCTGCAGATTGATGCAAAGTATATGAATATCACTCACCATCGGGCACCTATGGTTGATATCGCAAACGGTCTGCGTTCCATCTTTTCTCGATTTAGCGCAGCAGCTCAACCACCTAGCACATCTAAGGAAACGAGCTCCTCAAATTTAACAGAATATACACAAGCAACTATATTCTTGCGAATAGCGACCGCGACTGTGACAACCTCAGTCAGTACAGCGTTCGCTCGAGAACTCGAGAGGGCCACTAAAAAGCCTCCCCCCAAAACCACGAAAATTGCCATGCTTTCCATGTCAAAAGACGAGCTGGATGCTTCTGAGCATAAAGCGGAAATCTTTTCAAACGTCCTCCCAAGTAAAAGTGGAAAAATATTCATTGGGTTTCCCACACACCAGACCACAAGTATCAGCGCTCATATATCGGCACCTTCGGTAATTCCTACAGTCGAGCGGGAAAATATCGATTTAAATGCAAGAGTAGTCAAAGAATGGAATATTGAGATGCTGCGGATATCCGGTATCCTTTCGAGAATTATTTTTACCGATGAGATGTTGATGCTTGGCCAGAGGGCAGCCGGTCTAAAGCCGGAGAATCTGGTGAATCTCTACGATCATGCGATACACATCATGCGGCAGTTCACATTTGCCCAATCAACACCGTCTTCAGCTGTGGGGAGGTATATTGAGTCGGAATTTTGGAATTGCTCGAAGAAAGATTCCATTGAGCTTTTATCAACGAAAGGGGTTTTGTCAAGCGATAGAGTTCGAGTGGCGAGTGACGTTAACTTTTTGGAAGGAATGCCTTTGTTGCCAGAGAAGCTTGAAAAGGAAGCGTCAGTTCTTGTGGCACAACTGAAGGAAATGGGGATGTTGACGGAGATTACCATCAGCGATATCCGCCGGGAGCTCGGT
The DNA here is from genome assembly GCF_020137385.1 of Morchella sextelata. Taxonomy (NCBI): domain Eukaryota; kingdom Fungi; phylum Ascomycota; class Pezizomycetes; order Pezizales; family Morchellaceae; genus Morchella; species Morchella sextelata. Next base: position 376,994 of record NW_025408623.1, read on the forward strand.
GATAAGGCACTAAGTGGTGAGCAGTTGGGGTTCTTTCTAAAGTGGTTAGCAGGAAAGCGTCTCAAGGATGAGCTAGATGTTGTGGGAGTCAAAAGCTTGTTAGAAGTAGCTGTTGCGACCACAGCGGTTGCAGACTCCGAAGGCGAAAGTTTCGGGATCCCTATATCCCTCGGCGCCATCAAATTCTACATCAATGCCCAAAAACTCTCTGCCGATATCCCCGTGCCACCAGACTGTCTCCCATTCAATGTTACAAAAAACTTGACGAAGCCACAGTTAGACGCTCTTGGATGGGAAGAATTGGGAGTTACATATTGGCTGCAGTATATCTGCGTTAAAACCTCAGCACTACCTGTTGAACAAAATATACAACTTTCCGCAAAGTTTGCTCAAACTGTTCTAGCAATCATTTCGAAAGGGTGGGAGCAATTACCTCCCAATAGTAAAGAAAATATCGTCATCCTCCTCAAAGACAAAACTTGCATTCCAACCCGACAGGGTATGAAAGTTCCTCGAGAAGCCTATTTCAATACCGTCAAGTTATTTTCAGATCTACCACTGGTGGAGAGTATGCACGGCGTTAGGGACAAACTTCTTGTGGCATTGGGGGTTCGAAAAACGGTGGATCTTAAGCTCGTATTTGAGAGGTTGATGAATGGGTCGCAAGCTGGTGTTGTCAAATGGAGCCACGTCGATCTCATAAGGTACCTTACCAGTGTGAGAGAAGACATACCTAGGGAGGATATCACAAAGCTCAAAAATACAGCTATTTGTAAGGCTGAAGGTGTTGGCTCGACGGGTCTATACAAAGTTTCAGAACTCTACGAGCCCAACGATGGCTTAAGGAAGTTACAGTTGCCGATTTTACAATGGCCTGGAATCTGGAGAGAAGGAAGCCATGAAGCGAAGTTCTTGTCAAGCTTGGGTTTGAAGCGGTATCCAGGTGTACAGGAAGTTCTACAGATTGCGGGAAACAAGGAAGACGCAGCGTTGAGGGAGGCAGCCTTGTCTTATTTTATTATCAACTACCACCTGAATTCATATCATACTTTCAACACCGCCGGAGTCACCATTCCGTTTTTACCACTCAATGATAGTAAAGGAGAGAAAGGGCCCCGTCTTGTTACTCCATGGCAGTGCTTCTCGAATCCCAAGGCTGCAATCATGGGATTTGATGTCTTGAGGCAAGACCTTCAACAGCACGGATCTAAATTCGGTGTGAAACCGGATCCCGATATGAAAGATTGTGTGGATGCTCTCATCAACTCTCCGCCATCCACAACTCGTGCTGCACGAGAAAAGTTTGGATACTTTTCGACTAGATTGGCCGATATCATGCCGCATCTAGTAGAAAGATTAAGCCAAGCAAGAATCATTCCTGTACCCTTGAAAGATCGCGAGAGGATACCATCTTCGGATCTAAAGATCAAATTTATCACCCCAAGGACATGCTTTCTGGGTGGAGTAGGAAGTCAGTATTTTGAAATATTTGATTTCGTGGATTTTGGACAAGAGGCCAACTCATTTCTGTTGAAATGTGGGAGTAAACACGAACCTACCGTTGCGGAAGTAGCCTATATGATGGTTCGCGAACCACAAAGATTATACGGAGTATTCAATAGCTCTGATAAGTATCTCAGTGTACTGAGAAGCATCGCAGAGAGTTGGACGCACCTGAAAAAAGATAAAATACTCGTCAGGGAGATGAGGAGGAGCCCCTTTTTGGGGTCTTTTAGATGGCGTTCATACACGAACGAGAAATCTGACCAGATCGATTCAGCGTCTATAGACGAGGATGATTCTGGTGGTATCAGGGAATTTGTGCTTGCAAGGGTAGACGAAGTCTTGATTTCCGATGATTACGTCTTGTTTCTTCTGTTCAGGGGGGAGATCTTGGCCGCTCCTCAGGAAGATGCTTTAGAAGGGTTTTATCAGGTTCGTCAAACATCTCTCGTTTATCTTGATCTGTTACTAATATATTCTAGTCGCTGGGGGTGCAACGACTTTCGAGCAAAGTCTCAACTGACTGGAACATTGGTCACGTGAAGCCCATGCCTGAAAAGACAGAAAAATTGAGAAAGCTGGTTCTTGAAAGATCGAGGTTGTTTTTGCACAATAATACCGAAGAGGTGTTGCATGATGCGCGATGGCTCGAAAACAATTTGAGAGTGGAAATAGTGGAATCCATTAGATTGAGAAGAACCTTGAGAAATGAAGGGTCCAAGAATTTGACCCACCAGAATACTAAAACTGCTACAGTCACAATGGATACAAGGACAAAATGGTGGGTACTGTATTTGACGCCAAAGTTCGAGTATTACGATGTCTCACAGGCACTTGTGACTTTGATCCTCAGAAAGCCAAGGCCACATTCAAGCTTGCTACTGGATAGTTTGCTCCACAATGGTAAGCTCTCTGTCGAAATTGATGTGTATACAAGGCTGACTCGTTTTTCTAAAGACTTGATGACCCTAAAATCAAGAGGTTATAATGTTGACCGTATCTTGCGGGCAAAAGCCGCCGAGGCAAGAATGGCAGAAGAGCAGCGGTTGAAGCAAGCCGAGATTGAAAGGAAAGCGATTGAGGAACAAGAGAAGCGGTATCAACAATCACAAATGCAGCTACAACAGGGAGAAATTGCAAGGCAAATAGAGCAGAAGAAGGCCGAGGAAGAGAAATTGAATATGCCTGGAGCATTTGGTGAATCTCCACAGAGTAAAGCTCTTAATCCTCCGGCACACCATCATCATCATGTTCCAGAGAAGCCCAAGAATAATTTCTTTGGAAGGCTTAGCAAGCACCTGGGATTCGAGGCGAATAATGGGCAAATGGAACAAATGCAAAACTTATTAAATAATAATAGCCCACAGCAAACAGCGAAGTCTCCGGGACAACTTGAGCCAGCTCCAATTCTGGGCGAGAGCAAGCCCGATATTGGAAAAGCTACGGAGCCGCACAGGATCCAGGCCAACCTCCAGAGAGCTATCGGGGCTAGCAGGGGACATAACTCTGATAGTGTTTTCAGTCCTCCACAAACATTCGAGGTCAAAGAAGCTCCGAGTTATTGTGATAACCAGTATGAATATCTACTCAGTTTTTTCTTCTTTTTTTTTTATTATCGCGCGTGCTAATATTGACAACTATCATGTAGTTCGGGTCAAGATATCCTCTATTTTGCAGAGACACCAAATGGGATCAAAGTTTTCGTTGACCGTAAAATTGCGGACAAAGCCGCCTTTGCTCAAAAATACGTCAAGGAGATGAATGAGTTCTCAAACGTGTTAAAGGATCTTTCTGGAATTTTCGGGCTATCCATTACTACACTACATATCTTTTATGACGAAGTTGGTGAGTTCTAAACTCAACCCCTGACTCAAAAACGGTTTACTGACATACAACGTTTAGGAAACACCATTGCCTTCAACACTAACGGCTCACTGTTTTGCAACCTAAGGTATTACTTCTATGCTATCATAAAACATTCAGCTACATTTTCTAACTTGATTCTTAGATTCTATCTACAACTTCATGCTAAAGATGTTACAATGGGGGATTCATCTCAAGCACTTATCTACTGGTTCGTTGTGCTTTGTCACGAGTTGGCGCATAACCTTGTCCAAGTTCACGATGAGAAACATTCTTTTTACACGTGTGTGCCCTGCCCGCCTCTATTTTTTAAGAGTTTTCTAATAATTGTTCAATAGTGAGACATTTGTCCAAGAGTACTTTGTAAAAATCATGACCAAGCTGAAGAGCATTCCTGGTGCCAAACCATGGGACATCAACATTTGATCATAGAGGACGTACAATAGACATAGAGTCAGACTTCTCCCCTCTCTCTCGGCCCTACTTGTACCTTGATTGGTACCTGAAGATGAGCGGGACCGCTTTTCTTTTCTTGTCTTTGTTTTCATATTTTTTTTTGACGGGGTATCTTGCATGGTGTTTTCAAACTTCCATGAGGCGTTCCTTTCTCATTGCGTTTCTGTGGGTTTCAACATATACATCTATTTACGTATAGATTCATTTGCAAATTTGGTTGGGAATTTCTTTCGGTGCATGAATGTAGTTTCATCATATATTATCACAGGCCGGATCTAAGGGATGTTTTTTTTTTCTTCTCTATTGCTTTTTTCTAGATGTTACGTGAAGATTTGAATGTAGTAATTACATGCACTAGGTACTTGAGACGCTGTTTTTTAATGAGCTTCATGATACAGTATATCCTCTACTTCATTCTCGGTGCCTGATCAAGCCTATCGGAAAGCTTGTGATCTATCCATAAGTTAACATCTAGAACGGTAGCGGGTGTAGTACTAAGATCCTGTGCCGAGTCTATGTGCCTTATACCCAGAACCTAAGCCTGAAAATCAATGCTACGTACAAGGCTGGTGTATAAATCACGGATCAGGAACCATTACCAGGGCTGGTCTCGTACACCTCTCCACGAAAGCTTGGTGCGAGGATAGACACTGTTTAGACAATTTCCGCTGTAGCCGGTACAGACAGTCCAACATAGAACTCAAATAATCTCAACCTTTCATATGTATGTAGAAGTGCTCGTCGGAAATGATATAAAAGCCATTTCATCAATAACGAGTTCCAGAAAAATGACCTTGATGAACAGGCCCGGTCCAGAAAGGCTTTAAATGAATTCCTAAATTCACTGCAGGTGTGCAGTGCGAGGAATCGAAGTTTACATGTACATGCATGAATAAATATATAGACACTAGAACTTTGGAAGAGAAACTATGATATTACGTTCTGGATGCTATTCACATTCACTGGATCGAGGCAAGTAAAGATAAGCTGAATTTGAAGGAAAACGATTCTTGTTATTTCCTTCAACAAAAACGGATGGACGGACGGCCAAAAGCGTCCACTAACTAAAACAAAAAAAATGAAACAAGAAATTAGAAAAGAAACGAAAGATACTCCACCACTCACACAAACGCAGCCTTTGCGTTACCTGCACACACAGACACAGAGAGAGACACCCGGCGACAGCAGAAGCAGCAGAGGAGCCGAGAGACATACAGCTCTCTAGATGGGCTGGACATAAATGTACCAATGCCCATCCTCTACCCACCCCACCGGGCACCTCATCACCATCCCGCTGTTAATCTGACGGCACCTCTCAGCGCGAACAAGGCCTACCAGGGTAGCCCTGTTCACCTTCTTGCGGCTGACGCCATCCTGGCGCAGAAGCACTTCGCGAAGGTAATCGAGGTGAAGGCCACCCTGGACATGCTCGAACTCGAGGGACCCCACGGTCCAGACGTTCCATTCGGCGGAGGCCGCGGGAGGCGGGATGCTGCGCCCTTGGCGGAGCTGCTTGGTTTCCGGCCGCTTGGCAATGTGCTCTTCGCAGATGAGATGCCAGGTGTTGCCGTTCTCGGCTTTGCGGATGGTTTGTAAGGTGGTGAAGATGGAGGCGGTGGGGATGGAGGCGGCGGGCATGGGTGCCATCGGTGCCATTGGTGCAACGGGGGCGGGTCCGGGGGCGGGAAGACCAGCAGGGATAGCGGATCTAGCTTCTGGTGCACCGGCACTATATATGGAGTTAGAGACTGGAATGGCAACCATGGGAGACGATAAAGAGGTCGCTAGAAAAGGACAGATATTATCAAGGACCAAGGAAGAAACGTACTTCTGAGCTACACCTCTGCGGCGGGCGGCCTGGCTGGAACCATTGCTTCCATGCACATTGCTGTCCGGGAAGGTTAGACCTCCTCCTCTAACGTGGGCTCTGCAGATCAGGGTGTCAGCTCTATATTTCAAGCAGGGAGATATATCTTCTCCTAGACATGTGGGAGATGTTTAAACTTACCCTTGCGCCTGGTTCCAAATACGGGCCATGTCCTCGGCATTAGAATGTCCCCTAACAGCTCTTCCAGCTAGCTCGAATCTATAACAATGTTAGTTATTCGACAGGCTCAGATAATACTGGCCCGGAGGTTAAGAGAACTTACGCTTGATTGTTATGGCCTCTTTGGGCAGCAGTTGCACTGGTACTAGCAGTGTTATTGTTATTTCCAGCGCGAGTCGGGCTGCAAGAGGAATCATCAGTTGGGCTCAAATAATAATGGAGATATATATATCCTGGGGGCTGGGGAGAACATACTCTTGGTTCCAAATACGGGAATGGCCATCGGCAACACTGCTAGCAGCTCTTCCAGCAGGGTCAAAACTGTAGAAATGTTAGTCAAGCAGCCAATACTGGGAGACCTATGACCCTGAAGGCCAAGAAAAAACTTACTTAAAAGTACTATAACCACCGGCACGAACAGGAGCCTCGGGAGCAATGTTTCCATCGGCACGAACACCCATGGGAGCCTCGGGGGCAATGTTTCCACCTCGAGTCATGCTACAGAAGTGTTAGTTAATGGGGCTCCAGATGATGTTATACTAGGAGATGTTTCATGGAGGGAGTGAAAAACTTACAGTGCATCGCTCCACTGGCCATGAGCAAATCTTTGGCGTTCGGCGGAACTGTTGTAGCCGTTAGTGCGGGATTTTAACAGAGAACCACTGGGAAGATAAGGCCTTACATAGCTTCTTGGGCTTGGGTACGACGACCGACAGCACTGGCAGTAGAGTGTGAGTTGAGTTTTTTTCTTCTTTTTTTTTTTTTTTTTTTTTTTTTCAAGATATCGCTGGCCTAGGCTAGGCACGAAGGAAGGGGAAAAACATACAACATTTCTTCAGGACCACTATCAGTCTTGAAGTATCTTTCGTCTTGACTAAAAAAAACCAAAAATACATTAGTTGGCTGAGTCTCCAAAAATATTTTCTGGGATATTTTTTTTTTGCTTGAAGCCAGCAAGGGAGAGATAGAGGGAGGAAGGGAAGACCTACTCGACATCACCGCCATTATCTGCTGTGTGAGGGCGGACATTTGTTGGGCTGGTGGTTCGAAGCAAAATTTGTAAGTTGAACTTCTTCAAATAACAGTGGATAGATGGCTACGAAAAAAGGTGAGTAGAAATTGAATGCGAAACTTACAGATCTTCGTCTTCCTGCACGAAGGGATTATTACTGCCGGTAGGCTGTCTGTTATCATCGTCGTCGTTCCCGTCCATCTTGGGAAAGTAGCTGAAGTTCTTGTCAGTTCCAGACGTTAATAGGAAAGAAAGTATCTACGGTAACAAGAAAAACCATACCTTAAGAATAGTTTGATTGCTTTTCGTCTGTATAACAGTAGGTGTGTGAATCGTCGACGTTGTGGTGTTGTACAATGAAGAAGAAAAATGTATGAAGAAGTGGAAGATGGAGGAAAGGAAAAAAAAAAAAAAAAAGGTGAAAGAGTCGTGCGGTGGTAGGTGATCTTATCACCCAACGTCTGCAATTTCAATGCGGTGCGCCAACTTCTAAAGCACTCGTGCCCTCTTGCTTCTTCTGGTGGTCCCCGATTAAAAGCCCGGAAATGGTCGACGTCGGTGAATGGAACAAGAGCCCAGAAAAATCGGAGCAGCGCTCGGAGCGGACGCTGCGATGCGCTTTCTATAGATGCAACGGCGCTCCTTCTTGTTTTGCTTCTGACTTTTTTTACACGGCTTTTTGAATGGGAGGGAGTCTTTAAGATATGGGGGAATGGGTGGTATCGATATATCTTGTATCTGAGGAGGGGGTTGGGGGGGGGGGTAGGGGTGTGACCTCTGTACGGTGTATACAGCGTTGGGCTCTGTGTTCGTTTTTTCTCTCTTGCTCCTTCTCTTGACACTCGTGACCCTTCTTCTTCTTGATCTCTCCCTCTCATCCTTCTTCCTCCCCCTCGAGTCCACTCGTCCCTCGAATCTTCCAGTCTCGTCGCAGCACAAAAGACACATATACTTCACCTACTCACCTTCTCTTACCCCGCGCCCTCCTCTCACATGTCTTGTCTCCCCTTCTTCGTCTTACATACCACGATACACCACATTTCGTTCACCACGTGCACATCAGTCTACAAGCTCTCCCTCCCCGAGGAAACTGCTCCCTTCGCACCTCGCTGGCCCAGCTTAGCCACCAACAGTGATAAGATTGCAATTGAGCCACAACAGAAAGTATCTACAGAGCCATCCACCACGCCACACAATGCACAAACCCACTTTTCACGTCTTGTCTTCTCGTTGCACCGCTGCGATCATGGGCCATCACTCGATGAGGTTGCAAATAATAGGCTTGAGACAAGGATCAGTGAAGGTTGGTTACACACGGTTACGTCAGGAGGAGCTAGGCCACTTTTAGTTTTTAAATATTTAGATTTAGTGTTTTTGTTTACGCTCCCGCCCGCGGCCCGCTCTTCTGTTCTTTTCGGCAGTAGAATTAAGTGCATGCGCCGCCGAGCCTTTCCCGCCAGACAGACTCGTCGTTAACTGTACGCGATGGTGAAGGGGGGCCGGAAGAGGGCCCGCGATGCATGCTGTGGGGCGCTGTGGTATTTCCTTAATTCTCTGCCACGAGGTATCTGTGGTGGTGGGGGATGGGGGTACGGAGCTGGGCTGGGGGTTTGCGCCGCGTAAAGAACGGCTTGGAGTCGGCGCTGGGCGTGGGCGTGGGCGCCGCAGGGGTAGATGTGCAATTGTTTCTTTTCACTGGGAGGAGCTGCAGGTACGAGCTGAGAATGGGCGAGGAAGGCGTTGCCACCATAGAGCTACATCACAAGTACATGGGGAAAAGCTTTCGGCTCCCTGCTGCCGTAGAGAATGAACAAACTGCTACATTTTCTCTGATCGAGTGAGATTCCATAATATAACGCCACTTTCCCGCGGGGGGGGGGGGGGGGGGGGCTAGCAACATCGGGCATACTATCATACTCAAACCTAGCCTTATAATACCTGCGTTCTACACACTAATTCTCTTCTTCGCTTCAGACGAGATATACACCCAGCCCGGCCGGGTGTGCTGCTGATTCAATCAGGACACAGCACTGAACTGCTGCTGCACTGGCGAAGGCGAGGGGAAGGCTGGGGGGTTGTTCCGGCTTCTACGCACGCCGCACCCGGCCGGATAGCTAACCTACATGTAACTAATATGGGTGGGTGGTAGACGCATGTACTGTGGTGCAGTTATATAGACGGACGGCCCGGATTTGTGTGGGTAGTAGTTACATGTGGTCTCTAGTATATAGCTACATATAAGATGTAGCTTTCGTTCTTAAGCTTGTCTACATGTATTTCTTTCTTCTTACTTTCTTTTTCATCATCATCAAACCAGCACACTCACATTCGAGCTAGCTTTCTATTTACGAACCGACGTACACCCATGCACGTCATCTAACTGTACCCAAATCCTGTTTCGCTAGTACAAAATGTGAACTTCGGCTCTGGATCTGGCGGCAACTTTGGCATACTATGTATTACTACCTGAGACTTAGACATCTCAATTCGGCTGGGTCTTTATATCCTGCGGCCACCAGGAGGGGCGGAGAATGGTGGTGGCTACCTAGTGTTCTCCACGACACCGTTCGAGACGTACGTGACCAAGGCCCAGTCTTGTCAAATGAGGAGTGCCGGTCTCGTCTCGAGTCGTCTTAGCTTGCCCCGTCCCGAGAAAATCGAGTGAGTAGTTGTGATCAAGCCAAGGCCGTAACGTTAACAAGAAGCTTTGATTTGTATAGTAATGTCTTTATGTCTTCTGTTGAGATCTTACCTATATGTACTTCCTGATTTAGCTGCCCAAATTCTGCGTACCCGATAAACGTGTAGCAAACAGTTGAAGTTTATGTGTTGCCCGGGAGCGGCCGGCCCGCATGGTGCATGCAGGATCGATCAGGGGAGAAGTATACCATCTTGTCCCTAACAGCTATGTCACTAGTATATCCTGGTAGATTTCAAGCCGGGCTAGTCGAGGCCGGAAGTATTTGGTATCGAGCTCTTCGAGATAAGAGTCTCGAGACGTCTCGTCTCATGGGGAACACTAGTGCTGCTTTTTTACTAAGCTGCTAGACGTACGGAGATCGATCGTTAGTGCCGTGCCCGCCAGCGCTATAGATGGTGTCTGTACACAGAGCCGTTGCTCCCAGTGCGTGCAGCTAACTCTAGAAATAGATACCTATTCCCCCCGATTCGTCACTTTCACGAGTAATCTTTTTTGCTACGCACTTGATTCAATCTAGCTCTGGAATCGCTATTGTGAATATCACTCTGTACCGCCGATCTCGAGTGACAATCCATGAACCGCGCGCTGTGTAACAATTTCCTTTCCTTGCTCCTGCGGCAACCAATGATCATATGCCCCCCTATCTCACTCAAGACCCCACATCCCCACTCTATTGTTCCTGCATTTTTCTATATATACTGATCTACGCTACCTATTTAGCTACTACTAGTTATGTTGAAAAAACTATACACCTCCCGACGTACGCACCCTTTGCGCTGAATGCAAAATAATAAACTCCTGGTATAGCCACCACCCACGCAAGAAAATAAAAAACAAAAAACCGAAAACAGGACAAAAACCGAAGCCTGGCTTGTAACCCAACTAGCTGTCTATGTTGAAAAAGACGACCTCCCTATAACTATCCAAGACAAGACACAAAAAGCCCACCATGCAAGAAAAGAAAACCTAACAAAAAAAAAAAAAGAAAACTCAACCCACAAAAGCCCTCAACGCGCTCTCCGCCTTCACCACCATCTCCTCCCACTCCTCCCCCGGCACACTCAACGCCGTGATCGCCCCCCCCGCCCCAACCCTCCACACATCGCACCCCGCCTCCACCTCCTCATCCACCCTCACCGCACTCCGAATCACCACGCTCCAATCCCCCGCCCCACACACACTCCAGTACCCCACAACGCCACTATACAGCCCCCGCTCCCCGCCCTCAATGCCGCGCAGCAACTGCACGCTCCGCCGCTTCGGCGCCCCCGTCATGCTCCCCGGCGGCAGCGACGCCGCCAACACATCGAAGCCCGTGCGCCCGCCCTCCAGCCGGCCCTCAATCACCGAGACCAGCTGGTACACGTGCGCGTACTCCTCGACATGCATCAGCTTTGTCACGGCCACGCTGTCGCCCGCATGGCGGTGCAGGTCGTGCCGGATCAGGTCCACAATCATCAGGTTCTCGGCCGTCTCCTTGGGCGAGCGCAGGACGCGCTCGGCGGCCGCGCGCGTCGTGGCGGCGGACTTGCGCACGGTGCCCTTGATGGGGCGCAGCTGGCAGGCGTGGCTGCGGCTCCACGAGAGGAAGCGCTCGGGGGAGGAGGAGAGCAGCGTTGCGCCGGACAGCCGCAGGTAGGCGCCGTAGGGGGCCGGGTTGCGCGCCCGCAGCCTGGTGTACAGCGTCCAGGGGTGGGGCGCGGGGCGCGGGTGCAGGACCTTGGTGCTGGACGTCAGGCAGAGCTCGTAGGAGTTTCCGGCGGCGAGGTGGTCCTGCGCGGCGGCGATGGCGGCGAGGTAGCACGGCTGCGAGGGCCGGATGACGGTGGGGAAGTGCGTGGTGGGCGTGGGCGCGGGCGTGGGCGCGGCGGCGGCGGCGGCGGCGGCGAGTGTGAGGCGCTGCGCGGTGGCCGCCAGCCAGTCGTCGTCGCGGGGGAGCAGCGTCTGGACGTAGGCGCGCCCCGTGTCGGCGTCGAGCACGATGCTCCGCTGCGCGAACGCCAGGCTCACGTCGGGGACTCTGGGCCTCTCGTCGCCGCGGGCCACGGGCATGTCCAGCGAGGCCACGCCGGCCTCGTAGCTGAAGTAGCCCACGAGCCCGCCCCAGAAGGGCGACTCTGCGCACCCGCCCGTGGCGGTGCGGGCGTGCATGTATTTGGCCAGGAAGCGCCAGATGCAGCCCTCGTAGTCGGCCAGCGGCACCTCGGTGCGCGCGCTGGACCCGACGCGCGACAGCACGGCAGCCGCGTCGCCGACGCTGTAGGTAATCACTCTCGTCACGCCCGGCGCCAGCACAGCAAAGATGCACCACCGCCCCGGCGCCGCCGCCGAGTCCAGCACGACAAACTCGTCGGCGCTCTGCACGCCCAGCAGCTCCGCGACCCTCGTCGCCTGCAGCCCCCGCGCGGCCACAGCCCGCGTCGCCACCCGCCGCCCGACCCTCTCCCCCTTCTCCACAACCAGCGCCCGCGCACCGCTCGCCCGCTCCCACTCCGCCTGCCGCGCTGCCAGCCCCCGCTCAGCAGCTGCGCCGCCGCCGCCCCCCCCCAACCCCGGACGCAGCCCCACGCTCCGCCGCCCGCGCGCGCAGTTCCACGCGCGCGCCAGCGCCCACCAGTTGGCCACCACCTCCGCGCCGCCGCCCGCCGTGCAAATGCTCTCGGGGTGGTACTGGACGCCCCAGAACGGCCTTTCGCGGTGGCGCACCGCCATCAGCACCTGGCCGTTCTCGGCGTCGTGCGCCCAGGCCAGCGCTTCGAGCGGGGCGCCGTGGTCCGGCGGCGGCGGCGGCGGCAGCACGGCATGCAGGCTGTGGTAGCGCACGGCGCGCACGCTGCCGACGCCGGCAAAGAGGTCCGTGGCGGTGTGGGTGACGGGCGAGACGAGGCCGTGCTTGGGGGTTGCGAGGCGCCGGACGGCGGCGCCGAAGGCGAGGCAGAGGCTTTGGTGGCCGAGGCAGACGCCGAGGATGGGCAGGGTGTGCTGGCCGGGGAGGTGCCAGAGGGAGGAGGCGACGCCGATGTCGGTGGGCTTTGCGGGGTGGCCGGGGCCCGGCCCGACGACGACGGCGTCGAAGGAGGGGAGGTGCTGGAGGAGGGTGGGCAGGGGGAGGGCGTCGATGGGGAGGGTGTGCACTGTTGCGTGCGTGGTGGTGCGCAGGAGGGAGGCGAGGTTGGCGGTGAAGGAGTCGTAGGCGTCGAGGAGGAGGATGCGCGGCGGGGGGGGGGTTGCGGACGGCATTCTGTCTGTCTGGGGGCAGGAGTGTGTTTGCTGTATTGGGGGTGAGTATGGATGGAGGAGTGACTCGATGGGCTGGCTGGGCGAGTGGGGGTCTTTGGAATATTAATCAGACTGACAGATCCAAGCCAGAGAGAGTGTAGATATCTCACCTATCCAAGCTTTAATCCCGACTGTTTAAATCTTAATTTCCCAAAGACAGGACCTATCCTCTCTACCGAGGACCGCTCAACGTTTTGCAAAAGCACCGACCGGGCCCTAGCTATGGTATGTAGCTATGTAGGTATGTATGTCGTATCAATGATCGGCCCTGTCTCTTCCCCTAAGACAGATTTTTTTTTTCCTGGGCACCCACCCCCTGCGTCGATTTCGCTTAGCAACGGCATCTGACACCTCCCCCCTACATGCATTACCCTATTTCAACCTCATCTCATGGTCAACTGTCTATGGAGGTCGTGAAGAGGGCTGTATATAGTAGTACATCGGCACAATTGTTTTCAGAGAATGGGTGTTTGGGGTGTTTGTTTTTCTGTTTGGTACTCTATTTGCTAATAGGGTTAGGGTTGAAGTACTTGCAGAATTAAACAGATATTAACTTGTTGCTTAATCTGGTTGTATGTAGCTTTAATATAATCGCAAGGCATAATACTGCATTCTGTACTCTATCAAACATAAAATTGGAGCATTCAGTTGTTGGGATCTGTAAAAACACGGTTAGGAATTCTTGCTGGGGCCAGATGGGAATGTCGAAATATGTAGTATGTACGGGATTTTAAGCACGAGTTAATTTGCTGAGGCTGAATACATGAAATGTAGGCTGTTGAAGTTGAATAGGCTACAAATATCCGCACCTTCTGCGCACCCAACCGCCACCGCGCAGCTTACAAAGCCTCTCCCCCCCACCAACCAAAGCTCACCTGCCACAACTGCTCTTCCTCTCCCACTCCGCCCAACCCCCCAAAAAACATCCCCTCCCCTCCCCTCCCCTCCCCTCCCCTCCCCTTCCACTTCCTCCCTCCATCAACCTCCATCGTGGACGGACCGAACCATGCCCCCCCACCTCACAATCGACGACCTCCTCTCCTCGCCCGACGAACGCTCCCAAGAGCTCGCCACCGTCGCAGCAATCTACCCCGAGCTGCTCCCGCTCACGCCCACCTCGGCCACCATCCAGCTGCCCGTGAGCCCCGTCGCGCCCGTGCCCGTGCTCTTCAAAGACGAAAACAGCAAGAGCAAGAACCAAGCATTGCTCCCCATCTCGCACTTCCCGCCGCTGACGCTCGTGTGCACCCTCCCCAGCGGCTACCCCACGACGTCGCCGCCGGCCATCGAGCTGAGCACCTCGCCGCCCTGGCTACCCGAGGCGGTCATCGCGCGCCTGCAGGCCGAGATCGCCGCGCTGTGGGAGGACTATGGGCGCGAGCAGACGGTGTACACGGCCATCGACCACGTGCAGACGTGCGCCGAGCGGGCGTTCGATCTCGCCGCGCCGCTGGCGCTGCCGGCGCGCATGAGGGCGCAGATGGCGGAGTACAACGAGACCACGGCGAGGGCCGTGTTTGCGGCCGGCACATACGAGTGCGGCATCTGCCTGGAGCCCAAGAAGGGGGGCGTGTGCCACCGCCTGAGGTCCTGCACGCATGTCTTCTGTAGGGCGTGCTTGCAGGAATACTTTTCGGCGTGCATCAAGGAGGGGCATGTGTCGTCCGTCACCTGCTCGGACCCGGCGTGCGTCAAGAAGGCCGCGAAGGCGGTGGTCGCTGCTGCCCCGCCGCCGCCGTCGTCGCAAGCGGACGGCGCCGATGCTGCGCCGAAGAGCACAAAGAGCATGCCGCCGACGCTCCCGCCGGACGAGCTGCTAGACATCGGCATCTCAAAGGAGCTCGTGAAGCGCTATGTCGACTTCAAGCAGAAGTCGGCGCTGGACGCAGACCCGGGCACGGTCTACTGCCCGCGCAGCTGGTGCCAGGCGCCGAGCCGCGAGAGCATCGCCGCGCTGGAAAAGGCCATGCTGCAGAACCACACGACGTACTATCTCCCCCCGCACGGCCTGGCCCCGGCCGCCACCGCCGCCCCAAACACCACCACCACCACCACCACCACCACCGTGGCGGCACCGCCGCACCAGAGGCTGCAGGTGTGCTCGCGCTGCGCGCTCGCGTTCTGCCGTGTGTGTGAGCGCAGCTGGCACGGCGATGGCACGATCTGCAGGGCGCCCAACGCGCCGCTGACGGCAGAGGAGATTGCGAACGAGGAGTACATCAAGAAGAACACCACGTCGTGCCCGGAGTGCAGCACGCCGATCCTAAAGAGCCATGGGTGCAACCACATGATCTGCAAATGCCAGGCGCACTTCTGCTTCCTGTGCTCGGCGTATCTGTCGCCGAGCCAGCCGTTTAAGCATTTCAACACGGAGGGCATGCAGTGCTATCAGCGGCTTTGGGAGGGCGAGGAGGGCGATGGCGGCAGGGATAGGGTCGTGGATGGGTTTGATGGGTTTGTGGTTGTCCAGGAGGTCGGGGGGTGATGTGCCGCTGCGGAATAAGGCCGCTCGTGGGAGTGTGGGTTCTGGCGGAGGCTGTGGGAGGAGTGGTCATGGATTGGAGGTTATGAGGACGATTGAGATAGCGGCCCACGCACGACGATATCGGTCGATTTAAAATTTCCTTTTCTTTTTTTTTTTTTTTTTTGCGTTTCCCATTCCCTTTAATATTCCCATATTCCTTCTTCTTTTTTTTCTTTCTTTACATTGCTATGGAGTTTTTCCCTTTTTTATTTTTTGTTGGTCAAAAATACGGGGGAGCTCGGTGGGACTCTTGGGTTTTTTTTTGTTTTTGTTTTTGTTTGGCAATCGAGGGGTTTGGATCGGGGGGAGCTTTTCTTCGTGTATATAGTTTATACCGTGCTGTGCTGGCTGTGTGCTGGTGTAATCGTATTAGAGTGAGGCAGATAAGAAAAAAATAGATGCTTCTTTCATGCTGAGTGTGTGGTTCCGCTGGTTGGCTTTGAATCCGTACTGTGCGGTTTGACAGCTGGAAAATGGGGGCTATTAGGCGTAGTTCTTGGTCTGTTAGAGGTGGGAGAGAAGTATCTGATATATATGATATTGGCGTCGTGAGTGAATATGGATTGTAGCTTCATGGACTAGCACTCGGTCTGAGCTAGTTCTTGGCGCCAAGGAAAAGAAGAAGCACAAGTGTCAATTTTGGGTGGGATTACTTGCCAGGCTGCGAAATACGTCAAAAGGATACCAAACACACTCACCGGACACCTCAATAGTTATAATCCTGTTGTTCTAACCTGCGTATTTCATCATATCCCTATGGAGGAGAAATGTCATTTTTGCCTCTCGCAACTGTCAATCTTAAAGTGCCAATTCCCCGAATTGACACTTAGTAAACACGCTCTTACAGTGAGCGTTTTCAGGCAGCTGTGGTTGGTGATTGAGACCTCTCTATCTGAGGCCTGGAAGCTTCTCAAGCTTCAAGAAAGATGGCCCAGTGACTGTTGCTCTATTTCTCGAATGAAAGGAGGATGGAGTGATAGAGATTGGACTAAGTGCGTTGCCGCAGCTTAACTTTATAGGGCCTTAAAACTAACACATATGCTTGACCGATTATAACCACGTAGCTGTTGTAACGTGTCTTAACACCTATGAATTCACCACGTGCACAGTGTGTACAATAATCGGAATAGAGATGTCGTAGTTGATTGATATACATATATGTAGGGCAACAATCTTAAGATCAAGCTTTGAAGAATGCGAATTAGGGCTTCTTTCCGCCTGCTAAATGGATAACTTCCATTTCCCGGGCTTCACTTCCTTTACGGGCTTTTCTATACCCTCTACTAGAAACGGAGAGTCGATCGGGGAAGTAAGTGATATATATGATGGAAATTGAAGAGAGTGCATTACAAATTGACTGAGAACACTAGCCGAGTGCTGGTATATGTATCGACTAATTCAGAATTATATGATTTCCTCTTAAACAATATTGTATGTTCATGAATATACGTACTGGCGGTTATTGAAGTTAAGCAAAAATTCACAACTGTCCATCATCTCAAAATAAATTTAAACAGAGTAAAATCCCCTTTCGACATGCATGCCTAGACACCAAATCCGCACTAATCCAGAGGTTTTTTTGTTGTCAATCCATCGATTATATGTGCTGGAGGTTCATGCATATGAAGGAGAAAAAAACGAAGATTGGGTGGAAGCTTTACTCCCCTAGCTCGGGCCTAGGACATAATACCGCTTTTTCAGCAGCAAAAAGGAAAATATCAGCCCATCAGGTCCGCCCAATCATAATATTTTCAATATCAGATCACTTATAAACCTTCAGAACCTCCGGTAATACTACAGCAATAGCTGCAAACGCGGCCGCATAGGTTGCTGGTACAAAGGCGTTTTGAAAGTCGTTCGGGTGCTTAACCAGCCACCAGATTGCAAACGCCAGTGTTCCGAGCCAAACAATAACCAGCAAGGAGATGAACTTCCACATCGAAAGACCTTCCATAGGCTGTAGACCCCAGCCTTCTACTCTCCTCCCCCTTCCCAGCGGCCCAACTACTCGTTTAGGCATGAGAGCTAGACAGTCGGAGGTTGTACCGGCACAGTCAGGCCTTTCAAAATAATGCATAAACTCGGCTACCGGGAAAACGGGGGGGTTCTCGGGTGGCTTGGGGATATATTTGTAATCGCTGTTTGTATGAGGAGGCAATTCCTCAGAATCCTGACAGTCGACATAATCCTGATAGTATCGAATGAACTTGAAGATGTTAGCATATTAAACCTTAGCCATACGAGAGAGCTCTTAAGTCGTCAGTCCAGATCCAATCTAATGATGTAACCTTGCTCGCATATAACAGCTCCCATAGGAGGTCTGGCTACGTATCATTGGGATCCGGATCGACCGCTCAAGGGAAAGCAGAGAATTTACCCTGACAAACTTAATCCGCGCCACAAATGACAAGCTAAGCCACCGTTTCCAGCCTCGCGCACGGCGGTACTCTGCTTTTAATTTCCGGAAGAACTCTCTGTCATTTGAAAAGGTTTTCATATCCATCTGTATAAGGACTGTTCGATGCTGCCGCTTCCTTACGCAGCAAAGTACGAAGGTGCCAAGATTAGCAACAATGTTTCCGGCTGAGCTAATTACCGAGATCCCTGAGGTTGTTTGTTGTGGCGTTGAAGATAAACGGCCGGTCGTTGCTAGTACTGCAGATGGGCGAGTTGGAGGTTGACCCGACACCTGCGAAGTCCCCACTGTCCTGACGCTGCCAGAAGTAATACCAGCTGGAGATGAAGGAGAGTGATATCTCCCAATGGTTTCATTGCTAATCACGGTAGATATAGTAGATCCACACCCCTAAAAAACGTATTTAGTAGGATATCACCTGCAAAACTGAGGGGATCCGGAGGCTTTACGCATTTCCAAGACATTTGAGTCAAACCAGATTCTTGTGGGGGAACAGGTGATCTCAACGGCCACCAGAAAATTTCGCTTTTTATCCTGTTCTCCACCCAGATCCCTATTACGTCAAACCAATTTCTATGGTAAGGCCTAAACTCTATCTCATTTCCAAATAAGCTGTCGGGTTGTGATCTAGAGCTGTCCATTTCATCATCTACATATATCTCTGAGGATCCAACCAAAGGTACGCGCTTGACAACTCCAGCGGACTTGGAACCTGAGTTCGACGGATCTTGGCGTTCAAGACTGGGCATATTTTCAGAGACCAGTGAGGTTTTCATATCTTCAAGCGCACCAGATATCCGTGATGAACTCTGGACTTGAGAAGAGCTAATCAGGCTTAGCAAGGTCGCACCAAACCGCGTTCTTATGACATTGGGACTTACTCTGTCTCGATTGATATATCCTTGAGGGTATCAGGGCTGCATCGCTCCGAAATTGGTTCTTCAACTTTGTTCAATGGTTCTGGGTGTTGAGTGAATGGCTTCTCAGGTGCCACAGAAGTTTCCATATCCTCAAACATCCCAGATATCCGTGATGAACTCTGGACTTGAGAAGAGCTGGTCAGGTTAGCAAGATCGCATAAAATTATGTTGCTACTACATTGGGACTTACTCTGTCTCAATTAATACATCCTTGAGAGTATCAGGGCTGGATCGCTCCAAAATGGTTGGTTCTTTAACTTTGTTTAATGGTGCTGGGTGTTGAGTGAGTGGCTTCTCAGGTGCCACAGAAGTCCCCATATCCTCAAACATCCCAGGTATCGGTGAGGAACTCAGGACTTGAGGAGAACTGGTCAGGGTTAGCAAGATCGCATAAAATGATGTTGTTACTACATTGGGACTTACTCTGTCTCAATTAATACATCCTTGAGAGTACCAGGGCTTTGTTGCTCCGAAAGGGCTCGTTCTTTATCCTTATTTAATCGTGTTGGGTATTTGGTTGGTGGCTTCTCAGGTACTACATAAGTTTCCATATCCTCAAACACCCTGGATATCGGTGATGAACTCTGGACTTGAGGAGAGCTGATCAGGGTTAGCAAGATCGCATAAAATGATGTTGTTACTCCATTGGGACTGTACTTACTCCGTCTCGATTGGTACTCCACTGAGAGTTTCAAAGCTGGGTTGCTCTAAGAGGGCTGGCTCTTCCAATTGTATTGGGGAAATATGGGGTAGTGGCATTTTAGGGACCAAAGAGGTTTCCTCATCTCCAAGCACCCCGGGTGTATGTGATGAGCTCTGGACTCCAGGAGAGCTATTCAGGCTTAGCAATGCATATGCCGCATAAAACCACGCCGCCATGCCATTTGGACTTACTCTGTCCCGATTGATACTCCCCTGAGAGTATAATCGGTGCTTTGTTTCTCTGAAAGATCTCGTTCTTTACCCTTATTTAATCGTGAGGGGGATTGGTCGGTGGGTGGTTTTTTAGGAACTAGAGATGAAAAGGGATCCTCGTCGTCGATATATTCCACTCTATTACCTATGTTTATTAGGGGAGAGCTAATCAGGGTTAGCAAGGCCGCATCAAATCATGCTATTACGTCATTGGGACTTACTGTGCCTCCATTGGTACTCCCCCGAGATTATGAGGGCTGGGTTTAACTTTCCCCGAAAGGGCTTGCAAATATCGTTTGTTAATTATAAGATTGCGATTATCTAACCACGTTGTGTATTTGGTGGTTAAAGCACTGGTTATACTTCCGGATCCGCTTTTATCTATCCTATATATTACAGCCCTTTTACCACTGCTGCTACTCTCCCCAAAGGGTCCCATAAGGGTTCGCAAATATCGTTTGTTTGTAGCCAGGGTGAATGCACTGAACATACGTTCGATTTTAACCATTCTAGTTAGCATATCCATTATGGCCCTCGCCTCTCTTCTTCTACTCTCTCTAATATATTCCAGAAGTTTCAAATATTGATGTTGTTTAACCTTGTCCGGCCGCGTTGGGTATTTGGTGGTGGTTAAAGCACAGCTGGTTATACTTCGACCGGGTTTGCTTTCATCTATCCTATCCACTCCAGCCTTTTCACCACTGCTGATACTCTCTCCGAGGGATTCTTGAACTGTCTCCGCAAATGGTTCTATGGTTATGGATGTTAAGGGACTCGGGGTTATGGATGTTAAGGGAGGTAATGCTGATAGAACATTAACCGGCTTGGACCTAGTCCAACGCTTAACCCATTCTTTCCCCTTTTTCACCGAAACCATTTTACTTATGTCCAGGGGATTTTGACGCGCAGACTCTCCCGTCTTCGGTTGTCCCGTTTTGCTCTTATGCCCTTCCGTTTTACTAAATTCATAGAAATGTAAGCTTTTCAGAACAATTGTAAGACCATTTTCATCCCTTGTTTCAATGACTACCAACACGATTCTCATCACAATACTCAAATCGATGTTTTTGTCTTTGGAGTCATGCATCCCTACCCCAGAAAAGGAAATAAAAAAGATTACATCGCGTGTAGATCATGATTAATAGATATATGAAAACAGAAGAGCTTAGGCTTACTGACTCGTCTAAAATGGGCGGCCATCCATTTCGAATACGAGCATCAAGTATACGTAACTTTAGCTTATTTATAGTTTCCAAGCGCTTCGTGCGTAGAGTTTCCGGCCCCGTGTTGTCTGGGGTGTCGGCAAGGTGTGGTAATATAGTGTCGTTACCCAAAGGCATAGGCTTTATAGGCTTTATGTCTTTCTCTTGATCTGGTTCAGCTGTAATTGGGAGCTTACTCGCGGGTACGAAGCTACTCCATAATCGAGAACTGGCGTTCATGATTAAAATTAGCTTAAACTGAGTGTTTGAATTTTATATAATTAAGTAAAAAATGGAATATAGTCTACATACCGTAGAGATTCTCGTCCACTACGGGATTCGTCCGACCTATCATAACCAGCTGGTCTTAGCAATCGAGTAACTTTAATTCTGCGACCACATACGCAGCGATGGGGACAATCCGCGACGATTAATTACAAATGTAATCAACCCCCATATATTCAAGAATAAGTGATTCATATATATAATGTATACATGCATGTATATCAAAAGACTTACAGCGCTCCAGGCCTCCACAACGTTCTTCGCCTAGCCGGCGCCCTCTCCGCCGGCGGATCCTTAGAATCCTTAGAATCAGACTTTGACATGATCGATTGTCGACAATATATAATATAATACTAGCTTAATCCCCGATCGGCCGACCGAATTCGTGTAATCGTTGTAGTTATAGCTGCCGTGGGAAATCGATCTAAGAGATCATGAGCTGTGACTGAAAGCTATCCCCATGAGCTCGAGCTAGCTACATGTATGTACTGAGGATGCACCGAAACGCACGTACGCTAATTTCAGCCTTGTCTCTCACAGAAAGCAGCCGGGTAACATTCATCCCATATGATCTGGCAGCCAAGTAGCTATAAATTCATGACCTAATAAGGGAATTATAACAACAATTAAACAGAGCCAATCAAGAACTCATAACAGTTACCACATAGGGTTGGTGATAGCTGAAATCGAATTTGACTAGTTTTAGCCATATTTACATACAGCCACCCCGCAAAAGTGTTCGTGATTCCGATTTCGGAGTGAGACATTTATCTATATGTAATCGTGGCGGACCATCAAACAATCCCAAGAGAAAACCCCCCAGCGACCAATAGCGCCCAGAATCAATGAAGAATATGATCAATTACCTACCTTCTTTTATATACAGCCACGAACTATATTATATATTTTTTTCGTTGTTTTGAATCTCAACATTGATAACATCAAAATTACGGGTGCGCCACACTGCGCACTGATATTAAAACTAAATCGCGAACACTGTATCACCATAAACATGGCGAGTGAGAATTCATGATCCAAATTAAGCACCATTTAATATGCACCCCCTCTGCTACATACTCCGGAAAAGGTATATTATTTCTCCGTAACGCGATCCTAAACTGTAGTTGTAGCTATAGCTTCTAGTATATACGTATGCCTGTTGGTGCGTTTGTTTAGTTTGTCTGATTTGGCGGACTTAGGGGATCTTTGGGTAGTGTAGTGTATGTATTTGTTATGTGTGTGGTAGTATGTATTACCATGGGATTAGATAGGTGGGACGGAATGGAATGACGGTTACAGTGAGGGCTTGAGACTCTCTGTATATGCTGTTTTTGCTAGGAAACAGCGAGGGCACGGAAGTCTGGTGTGGTGATCTACTGGTCTCTAATGGGTTGGATGGAAGTGGGAGAGGTTTTTTTTCTTTTATTTTTTTTCTATCTTTTATTTTACTGTAATTACCAGGGCGCTATAACTAGATGTATGGACTAATTAAACTAATTGCTAAGCTACAAACCCCATATATCCCCCCAATTCCCTCCCGCCGCCTCCTCCCCGACCAACATACAGTCCCCGCACCCTATTCTCCACACCACATCCACACCCAAAACCAAAACCAAAACCACAACTCCATTACCCCAAACCCCCTCCCATCCCATATCCCGCCAAGCACCCCGCCCTACTTAACCCACACAACCCTCATCTCCGGCAACACCACCCCCACCGCCACCACGGCCACCACATACCCGGCAGGCACAAACGCGCCCTGCAAATCCGCCCTCCCCACCAGCCACCACACCGCAAACACCATCGTGGCGACCCACACGGCCAGTAGTAACATCAGCAACCTCCACAGCGACAGCCCCTCCCCCGGCTGCAGCCCCCACCCCTCTGCGCGCGCCCCGCGCTCCAGCCGGCCCGCGACGCGCTTCGGCAGCAGGTCGAGACAGTAGGTGGCGGTACCCGCGCACTCCGGGGAGTCGAAGTAGTGCATCAGCTCTGTGACGGGCAGGGTGGGCGGGCTGCGCGGCGGCTTGGGGTGGTAGTCGTAGTCGGGGTTTTCGGGCGGGGGGAGGACGCCGGATTCGTGGCAGTCGACGAAGTCGAGGTAGTATTGGGTGAACTATATATGTCAGATGTCAGCATTTACCGTCTACTGTACTACTTTGGGATAAGGAAAGATGGGGAAGACATACTCTGACGAATCTGATCTGGACCACGACCGAGAGGCTGCACCAGTGCCACCAGCCACGAACCCGCCTATGCTCGCCGCGGAGGTTACGGAAGAATTCCTGGTCGTTCTTGAAGGTACCGCCGCCCAGGTGGATGAGCACCGTTCTATGCCAGCTCTTGCGCATACAGCAGAGGATATAGGTGCCGATGCCAAGGCTAGGCCTACCAGCCAGTGCGGGTTCTGGCAATTCCGTGTCTTGCCGCATCGGGGGCGTGTTAGGTGGGCTGGGTGGGCATACTAGGCGTTCCGAGGGAGGCTGTCTGGGGGGTGTCTGGGGGCCCTTTGCAGTTTGAGGACGGCCGGGGTCATGGCTAGGTGGCGGGGTTGCGGGTGATTTCGGGGGTGGCTTGGTGTGTACCTGCTGGCCGACCTGTGCACCTGCTGGAGGTGGAGGGGCGGTAGTGGTTTGGGGAGGCGGTTGGGGAGGTCCGGGTTTTTTGAAATTGTTGAAACCTGTACCGCCCCGCCCGCCCCTGCCCCCGTATGAAGACTGGGGACGCTGGTAGCTCCCAACGGTGTCGTTGGGGATCACGCTTGATAGTGTGGATCCGCATTTCTAGAGAGTTGTTAGCACAGTGCTGTTGATCCCAGAACCCGGCAGAGGGGACCTACGCATTTCCAGGACATCCGTGTCAGACCAGATATGTGGGGATGGACCGGCGGTCTCAGAGGCCACCAGTCTAGTTGTGTTCCCATCTTCCGCTCCAGCCAGACCCCGAACAGATCGAAATGAGACAGGTGATATGGGTCAAACTGTATCTCGTCCTCAGGCAAATCATGATATTCATGTTCGATCTCTTCACCTCTATCAATATCATCAGGAGGATCCTGCTCCAAGACGGCTTCCTTCTCGGCGTTTTGTAGTGGACACCTGTTTACAGTTTAGTAAGTACGTGCACAGACACCAATTCACAGGCCAGGGTCATAAAACTCACTCCTTAGTCTCCAGCTCTACTCTAGAATCTCTCCGGATCCAGAACTGAATCGGCGGCTCCAGCAGCCCGTCCGACTCCATCCCATAATCCGTATCCTCCCCCGTGCGGCCCCCCGCATCCACGCCCGGCCCCTCCGCCATCTCGCCAATATCCTTCATCGTCTGTTTCCTCTGCCCCTTCCAACTACGGGCGCCTCTCCGGTCGTGGTTGCCGATGTCCTGCCCATGGATCTCGCGCAGATGCACCAGGAAGTTGCGCCGCTTCTTGAACCCGCCATACCCATAACTCTTATTGTCGCAGTCCGCAAAGCAGTCGATCAGCCCGTATGCGTTCCGCTGCCACTGGAACCCGGGGAGCGCACGGAATGCATGTTGATCGCTGAAGTCCGTTGTGCTGGTGAGGGAAGTGGTGGAGCTGGTTGGCGTCAATGGCGGGAGTTTTGAGCCGGCCTCGTGGGGGAGCTTGAATAGCCCGGTGAGTGAGCTACTCAAATGTTAACACGTGTAGCTATAGCAGCACCAAGAAAGAATGGACAAACGTACTCTGGACGTATCAGTTTTGTAGATGTAGATGTCGTTTTCGCAGATGGTGATTTCGATCTTGATTTCGCCGGCCGTGCAGGCAATTTGAGGTCTGATGATGTACTACTTTCTCTGCTCTGTTTGCGCGACTTTATGGTGATGCCCATGACGATTCTGAGCAGCGAAGTTATATGGATTTCAACAGTACTAGGGATGAGTACAATTCTTTGGAGGTACAGGGAGGACGCCCCTACCTGGAACCGCCTATATGGATTAAATTCCTCTTGCCTTACTCACAGGCCGGTCTGGCCGACCAGGATGGGCCAAGAAATGTCAATGGGGCTTAGCGAGCTGATAGCACTCCTCAGGCAACGGTTCCCAGAAGCACCATTGGGAGCAGCAGTCTACCCGCCCAGATGACATCTCGAAACAGGTAATGGCGTGTGGGATCATGTTGGTTCCCCTGATTTCTCAGCACTGCCCAATGACTCTGAAGAGGCTGAGGAGGTGCTGCAGTTATTGCTCATCGGTCGATAACTTATAAGCGACCCAGTGAAAATGCATGATCCGCAGGGCAATGCATGGGTGGCGGTTGAATGCCGATATGTGGTATTGTATGCAGTCCCTGGCACTGTGTGGAGGAGATGAAGAATAGTTTTGTATGTATTGTATGTAGGTACGAGGAGGGGGATTGATTGACTGTTTTAATACAGCGTGTGGTAAAATTAGATATTGTAGAAGTATGAGAAGAGTCCTAAATTGGCCGAGTCAGCCACTTAAACCCTAATTCTTGTACCTCTCGCTGTATCGCTATTACTGGTGACGTATGTACATACGTTTTTCTAGATCTTCCATGCTGCCATGTCTTTCGTCTACAGCGCCCAAAGTAGAGCAGTCCCGTCTCCACACTCTGCTCTCCTCTCACACACTTACTAACCCGCAGCAACAGCAATAGCGCGCGGAGTAGCCAGATGCGCGCAGTCTACTAATTACACCCAGACCCGTTGGGACAGATTGTTGGGCCAGCTGTTAAAACACGCTGCCAAACCTAGCCATAGGTTTTAACCAACATCCTTACATCCCATCCTCGAACAAGATCAAAGGCCGGAGACAGAGACAGAGACAGAAACAAGCCTCGACGAAACCGCCTGCAGAGCGCATGCCCCGGCAGAGCCTCCGGGAATCATTGACCTACCGCCAAGGAGCTCGCTCCCTTGCACACTCCCGCGCCGCTCAAGACATCTCTACACACTCAAACCAGCGCAACCCGACGTCAAGTCTCGCAGAAACATGTACGGCGTCCTCGTCATCTTGAACCGGAGGGGGCCCAGCTATCACAACGGCTACTTCTTCCTTGTCTCGGTGAATGAGCGCTGGTATACGAATGGCTAGATAGGCCGCTCTCGTGATCGGGTATTACAATGGACCAAAGGCTTTACGGCGTTAAATGGGCCGGGCGTATTGTCTCCTCGTCCGGTCTGTGCCGGAGGGAATGGGCACCAAACGTCCCGGGTAGGGTCTTACTTATCATCTCGATACCCCCGGGCCAACCGATATCTAACTCGGCCCCCCGGGCGCGGGAAAGAAAGAGAAACACGAACAGCGCATACAACTGGCAACCAGAAACCAGTCTCTACCGGCAAGCCCTGAGAACATCGGCGAATGAGCTACCCCGGGTTGAATGCACTCCGGAGAGTGTTTAAAAACTACGTGTCAAAAAACTAAAAACCAAGATCACAGGCAACATCGCCGAATAAACCACCACAATAGCAAGAACCAACCAGATCTACCGCAGAAAGTGGTTAAGAAAATTATACTAGACTATAGGCTGGTCTATCCTAGCCAGAGCTAATATTTAACTGGCCTTGGCACTCTTGGGTCCGGCCCGCGGGCATGCACACAAAAACCAGCACAGCGATCATTGGCTCGGGAGTCACAAGTGGGATTACAACGGAACGGCAGAGTACCAGCACACCCAGCCATGTGTACCGTGTGCTACAGTTATACATATAAGAGCCATAGAGATAACATTGGGGCAGACTAACTGTATTGGAGGAATTCCCGGGGAAAGAGAGGGTCCACGCCCTTTAATTACAAAACTAACTATTCCTAAACGCCTGGTATCTATTTACAAATCCCGCTACGCAGGCCCAAATCAAAAACGCTAACAAACACAGGAACACTCAATTGCCGCTCCCCACAGCTACAGCCGCAGCCACCGGCACATCCTCATCCTCCCCACTTCCATCCTCACTCTCACTCCCACTCACCTCCGCGCCCGGCCTCCTCGGCTCCTCCCCAACACGCCCACCCTCCTTCCACCGCCTTCTCTCCACCTCCCACGCCTTCCACGCCTCCACCTCATTCCCCCTCCTTTGCCGCCCCACCGCCTTCTTGTGCCTATTGCTCCTCACATGCACCCTCCACTGCTCCTCCCCCACGCACACCGTCTCACACACCTTACACTCCCTCGACTCCGACCACCCACCCCTCCCTTTCCTCTCCGCGCCCAGCACCTCCTCCGCCAGCGCCCCCAACCCCCGTGGATCCGGCAACCCCTCCCCCGCCAGAAACGCCCTCGCAATCCCGACGCCCGTCGGGCACACCGTCGCCGCAAACTCCTCCGGCGACGTCGAGTCCAGCAGGAACAACGCATCGTCGCCGCCCAGCGCAGGGATAAGCTTCTGCCGTATCCACCGCACCTGCGACTTCGCATACTGCCTCGTCGCCGTCTTCATCCCCTCCAGCGCCGCGTCCAACAGCGTCCCCAGCTCCCTCCTCACCGCCGGTTCCAGGTCTTGCGTCTCTTCCTCCCCGCCACCAATCCCATACTCCACCCCCAGCTCCGCCCTGCGCCGCATAAACGGCAGGAACTCCTTGAAGCCGATACTCTGCCATATGCCCGCGGTTGCATCGACGGCGTCGCCCGCCTCGTCCCACAGTGCCTTCATCTGCTCGATCTCGTGCGCCATGCCGCGGCTCAGCATGGCGTCGACGCGGTTATCGAGGCGGGCGCGGAGGGCGGGTGTCGACGCGTGGACCCAGAGGAGGAGGGCGCGGTAGGGGGAGTGTGGGGTTGGTTGCGCGGCGTAGAGGCTGCTGGGGGGTTGACCGGTGGTGTAGTAGATTGTGAGGGAGCGGAGGATCTTGCGGCGGTCGTTGGGGTGCCAGTGGGAGGCGATGGTGGGGTCGATGGTGGTGAGGTGGGCGTGGAGGGTTGCGGTGGGGGTGGTGGGGTCGCTGATGAGGGGTGGGAGGGCGGAGGGGGTGGAAGGGGTGGCGGGAGTCTCGGGGGTAGAGGTAGAAGTGGAGGTGGAGGTGGAGGTAGAGGTGGAGGTGATGGTTGTTGGGTGCAGGAGGGATTGGATGTAGTAGTGTGTTCCGCCGACCAGTATCGGGACCTTATTCCGCGCGTGGATCTCAGCTATCTACTCACCCCAGCCCAGCCCGGTCAGCCAATCCAATCACACCCCGGAAAACAGCCAATGTGAGACAAACGATTCTCCCCGCCTCACTAACAAACCTCCCCACCTGCCATGCATCACGCACACCCAACACACCCAGCAAATGATGCGGCACCCCGCGCGCCTCCTCCGGCGTGATCTTGTTCGTGATGATGGGCAGCCCCGCGTACATCTGCATCGCGTCGGCATTGATGATCTCGCCGTTGAGCGCTAGAGCAAGATCTACCGCAAGCTGTGGTGTGCATTTTAGTACCCAGTTCTCTGGGGTGTGAGACGGGGAGGGAGTGGTACGTTTGACTTTCCGGTGCCCGTGGCGCCGATGACGGTGATGAGCGGCGGGCGGGTGTCGGTTGCGGAGGTCATTCTGCGTACGGGGGTGAGGGTGGGTGTGAATGTGAGTGGTTTAGAGGAGAGGCGGAGTAGCTGTAGCTGAATCTGTAGGAGTGTTTTTGTTTGTGGTTGTGAAAAGAGGCGGCGGAGATGCATAAGAAGGTTCTCTCCTCTCATGTAAATAGCAGTGAAAATAAAAAGCAATTGACGCAAAGGCTTTTCCGGGGCTCGTGTAACGTGCGCGGGGTCAATGACCGTCCGGGTAAGTAACGCAATGCAACGCGGTGTCAGTGTGACGTGGGAACCTTGGGAGCTTTGAGCCTCACTCGCACATACACCTCACCACAATTTCATAACTCCGCGACTCACGACATCTCAACTATCACGGCTCGCAATTCTCACAACCACAACTCCTAATATTATACAAGCGCAATGGCAAACATCGACCGCCCCAAAACACCCCTCGACGAAACCCTCTGGCGCGACCAAGCCTGGTACCGCACCTGGGGCCCCCTCACCCCATTCACCGGTACCATCCCCCACTAACCCCCCCCCCCCCCAAACCCTTCACCCTCCCTCCTCCCTCCTCCCTCTTCCCCCTCACCACCCCACTAACCCCCCACCCACACACAGTAATGGACTACTTCCGCCTCTCCACCTTCTTCGACAACACCTCCAACAACGGCACCCTCTTCCAACAGATGCAATTCCGCCCGGAGATCCGGCAAGAGCTCGCAACCCCCGACCTGTTCAACGCGCGGCTGCGCCGCATGACGGGCGTCGAATACATGCTGGCCACAGGCTCGTCCGACACCGGTGTATGGGTGATCCGGAAGCAGCTGCGGCGCGGCGTGGTGCGGGCCGAGGATGGGCAGGAGGTCGAGGATGTGAGCGTGCTCGCGACGTATTATGTCGTCGGCGAGAACGTGTTTATGGCGCCCGCCGTGGGGGCGGTGTTGATGAACCGCATGGTAGGCTTTTTCTGTCTGCTTCTGGGAGGGGGGTGTGGGAAGGGGGCTAATGAAGGGGGGTGTGGGGGAGGATAGTTAACCGCCATCACGGCCCTCCGCAGCGCCCAATCCATCGCCGCCGGCATCGCCGAATACCGCCCCGCCGGCTCCTCTGCCTCTGCCACCGCCGCAGACAAAAAACCACAAGACAGCAGCACCAACAACAATAGCGGCGCTGTGGGCGGCAGCAGCGCGAAAGAGCTGCCGAGGGCGCTGGCGCTGCATCTGAAGTACCAGGGCGAGTACATGGACGACCATGCGCCGCTGCTTGGGGACCCGGGGAGCTTTCTGCAGAGCGGGCCGGCGGCTGGGGGAAGTGGGGGGGCGGCGGGAGGAGGAGGGGCGGGAGGGGGTGCAGTGGGGGTGGGGGGCATGGGGAGGGGGAGTAGGAGTGGGACGCCGGCGGGGGAGAAGAAGGAGGTGGGGACGCCGAGGCGGAAGTAGTGCGTGGGGTTTATGGGGTGGTTTGGGGGGTTTGTGTTTTTAGGAGTTTTTAGGTTTTTTCTCTTGTGTTCTGGGGTTTTGTTTTGTTTGATGTGATCTAGCTACATGTAGTGAGTAATTCTTAGGCGCTAAACACAGCGCGGCTGTCTACAGTATCGTACAGTATAGCGAGTGCCATACCATATCCCAAAGCTCTAGCTAGCTATACACCATCTCCTCCCGCCAGAGTGAGGATAAAATAACAGGTAATTAACGCATTAATAAACCTCCCATTATACCCAAACGAAACACATTCCTCACAACCCATTAAAGCTCCCCATATGCCCCCATCTCGGCGAAACCCGCTAGACACCCCATCCAGATGCACCACAATCGGTGGGTGGCGGTAAATCAAGCATATCCAACCCCCTATCCTACTCTACTTTATACTACCCTACCCTGCTCTATATACCCTGTGATGTTCAGCCCTGTAGCTACGTTACGCGGCCCTCATATATGCGCAATATGCTTCAATAAATGAGGAAGTCAATCAATCACGAGAGGAAGAATGGAGAATGAAGAAAAAAGCAGAATGGGTTTGTATAAGGTGGAGCGGAGTGATAACAGACCAATCAAGAACTATTCGTTACCAAGAGTCGAGAATCCGAGTGATATTTCATGACTGGCTAATACAGAGCATACAAAGCTCTCTGAACTCCCAGCGCGATTGAGAATCTACACCCCCCCAGGAAAGAGTACTTAGAAATCCGCTCTCTATTTCCCAGTGTTCCTCATCATTCAGGCGCTTTTTTGAAGTCCACAATATTACTATAGCATAGTATCCAGCACCAAAAAGTGAATTTTTTTAAAAATAATATTCTGCCGCAAAAGAGATTCGAACTAGCAACACCTCGTTTCGATCGAGGGACCTCCGGGTTATGAGCCCGGCGCGCTTCCGCTGCGCCATGTTGCTATAGCAGCATTTGTCTTTTGGGCAACTTTCAGGCCCGTCCTAACCCTTGGAAGGATAGCACAAGACGGAAGATGCGACAACAGTATTGAAATCTGTTATGAGCAACAGTGGCTGGCAACGTACCCAGCCGGTTAAATATTTTTCCAGCACTGTTCATCTCTACTCCCACATAGACTCTCTATACAAAAAAAAGAAAGAATCCAGGTAACGAGCGGTTTCGGTCACCACTTCCCCGACTGCAAACAAAAAGACACGCTGCCTCTGACTCTCTCTACGTGCCAGAGCAATTGATCCGGCGGTGTCAGGGGGGAAGTTGCTGCTTTTGGAAAGGCACAGTCACGATCGTATGTTCAAGAGACGGGGGGATGCGAAACACAATTCATACTTTAAAACACAATATATGGATTTTTTTTTCAAATTGAAGCACCTGCGGGTGTATTCACAAGCACACAATATACGTGTAAATGTAGAAATCAAGGGATCGAAGGCCAGCGAATAGAGAGAGTATGAAGTCGGCCGACCATATTGTGAAACAAACCAGCAGACGGCGGTGAGCGCTCTCCGCCGGCCGCGCATCAAAAAAAATTATTTTTCCACCATGACGTCTGCCACGGCGCTCTGCCCCCAACGCGTTCGTTTCCCCTGATCGGCTCCATCTGCTAAGAGATCCCACCCGCAAAACAAGCTCTTAACTGCCGTCCCTGTGGCTGGATCCAGGGGAATGCCGAGGTGCTGTGAAATACGCGCGTTCTCCGTTGAGAAGTTGAACTCGAGGCTGGCAGGGCTAAGCGATCTCGGTTTCCTTTCCGCACTTGGGAGGTTATTCGAGTTAAACTCTTGGGCTTTTTACTGCTTCCGACCGATGGCACCCCTGACAGGGCAGCTAGCCAGGGTGCGATAGAGTGCCCAGAGTTTATTCCAACCTCTTGGCGGATCCTACTTACATGTAGCTGCTCAGTTACAATTTGCTTGCTGCGTCAGAAGCATCGGTTTCAAAAGTCCATGTCATGTCGGCCCCGAGGTACCCTCCCTCCGTCCTCCCCTAATAATGAAATCTCCTTCTAGTAGCTACATGTAGCTACGTACTCCACCTCCACCACCGCCGCCGCCAGGAATGGGGGATGAAACTCGTCTATTCTATCTTAATGCCTATATGCATTTTTCTAGATACCGTGGAGATGGGAACTTGTTGATTCGATCAGGTCCCCTAGCTATTTAGAAGGACCAGGCATGTCGGAATACATGGGAGCTACTTCCAACGCATGTTGGGAATATATTATAGGGGAACAGCAATTCAACAATTCGGATTCAACCCATGGCGCACATATTGTAGGGCGCTGCATACATCATATCGTGAAAGAGATACCTACACGTAAGTATGGAGGCTTTTCTTCAGCCAGCCACCAAAAGCTTGATTACGAGTTCATGATATATCAAGTACTCAACCAGTTAGGCAGCGATAAACAAGCCTCTAGAACTTCCACGGGAAGTTCCTATCGCCTGGGTGGATACCTACCTCTCCCCAAAGACTAGATCAAGAGGTCGCGGCTTCAGAGTACTAGGCTTCCCGGGTTCCTAGAGTAAAGGGGATCGATCTAGGTATTGACCAAGCGACCAGCCAATCCAGAGCTCGACATTTCCCACCATGATACTCCGAGTCTACAAGTATTGACGGGGTGGCCAATCGGGTTTATTGCATATCGATTTGACAGCCGTTGCTATGCATATTAAGAACGACGTCGAACACTGCAACGCGTACGCACTCTACCTGCAGCAGGTGTTGTTAGAAATTATAGGGTTTGAAAGCCTTGGCAAGAACGGTGTATACGTACACCACCACGGCGATACTTTACAGATACTCCACAGCGCCTACTAAGCTGTACAAACCGAACTAGCACTTTAGGCCCGGAACGCGCAAGTGTGCAAAACCCGGGCCTAGCTAACGTCAAAATGGGGCAAGGGTTCGAACTGCTTCAACCAACAACAACATTACAAACAAGAGTGCCTTAGTAATAGCGTTTAGCGTTTAGCATTTGCAGTGCTTGGATAATCCTTAATCGGAACTTACAAGTCCCGACATCGCTGATGAGGATGATTCAGACTCTGGAGTTTGCTACGTTCTCTCCGAGATCTATCTTCGCTTTGCGCTAGGTTTTGGGATCTGGAGTCGAGGAGACTGTACTCCCAGTGTACATAGCTGGCAAGAGTGGGTCCGGATCAGAGTACTACGTGGGCTCGTGATCTGCTCCCTGGATTTCGCAACTGTTGTCAACGATTCGTAAATGCTGAGCTGTTATACGTCGGCCCTATATTGGATAACCCCAGATTGGCCTATGTCCGAAGGAACAACAAGGGAAGCATGGATTCCGAGCGTGGGCGTGGGCACGAATTCATGCAACCCCCCTTGCCAGAGTTGAAAATCCGGAGCTATGGTCCATTATCGCAATCTAGAATACCACTAATACCCATGCTGGGGGTTCGAGATCATCATCTACATCCTTGAGGACTCCACAGAATACTTACGACGACAATTGACAGCTCAGGAATTGGCTGTGGGAGTTGTACAAAGGAGATAAAGTATATAACCAGCTTTGGATGTCCCGATCTTGGTGAAAAAAAAAAATCATCATCAAGCAGTTCTACAGTCTCATCCTCACTCACTACAAATCAAAAACCTCGCTCTTTGCCAAATACTACTACCAAAAACCACTCCAACTTTTTATATCGATATCCAAAATGGTCCAATTCACCAACTTCGTCTATGCAGTTGCCGCTGCCTCCATCATAGGAGCAGTCACTGCCCACCCCGGATCCCATGACGGTGCCAGCGCCGCCGAGCTCGCCAGACGCTCCAACTTCATCGCCAGCTCCAAGCGCTCTCTCGCTGGCTGCGCCAGCAAGATGAAGGCCCGTGGCTTCGAGGAGAAGGCCATTGCCCGCCGTGCGGCCCTCGCTGACAGCATCAGGGCCAAGAGGTCCATCCAGGGTGGTCGTCAATACCTCAAGGCCCGTGACTTGGCCTCCGTCTTGGCCACCGACCACGCCTCCGACTTGGAGGGTGTTACCCTTAACACCGATTACAGTACCCTCTTCAGTGGTAACGTTTCTTGCGTCCTCCAGCCTGAGGTGACCCAGGGACCGTACTACGTCGACGGCGAGTTGGTCCGCCAGGACATCAGAGACTCCCAGGGCGGTGTCGACCTCTACGCCGATGTCCAGATTGTCGATGTCGCGACTTGCGAGCCCGTCCCCAACCTCTACCTCGACTGGTGGCACGCAAATGCCACTGGAGTCTACTCCGGAATCGTTGCCAGCGGTAACGGCGACTCCTCCGATGCTACTAACATCGACAAAACCTTTCTCCGTGGCGTCCAGCCCACCGATGAGGATGGTGTCGCCCAATTCCTCACCGTCTTCCCCGGCCACTACACCTCGCGTGCCACCCACGTGCACATTCTCGGGCACCTCAACCCCACCGTTCTCGCCAACAACACCATCACCGGCGGCACCGTCTCCCACGTCGGCCAGGTCTTCTTCGACCAGGACCTCATCAGCACCGTCGAGACCACCTCCCCCTACTCCACCAACACCCAGGAGCTCACCACCAACACCGATGACCAGATCCTCTCTGAGGAGGCCGCCGATATGGACCCCTTCATGGAGTACGTCCTCCTTGGCGACTCCGTCTCGGATGGTATCTTGGCTTGGATCTCCATCGGTATTGACACCTCTGCTTCGTACTCTGTTAGCTCTGCCGCTACCTGGACTGAGCATGGTGGTGTTGCCAACTCGAACTCTGGCGCTGGCGGAATGGGTGGTGGCTCTGCGCCCTCTGGTACTGGTGCTCCCGGCGGTGGAATGACTGCTCCTACTGGTGCTCCCCCTTCCTAAGTGGTGACTGAGTGATGTGGAATGACTTGTCTGGTTACGGGGCATTCTTGTATTAGTACGGATTGGATATGTATGAATAGCAGGAGGATAGATGAGGTCCAGAGATTACTGGCTCTAGTTCTTTGTAGTATTTAAAAGGGTTTTCTTTTTGTTGTGGTAGTATTAAGTAGTTTATATAAAAGCACTTTTTTTCTCGAGAAAATTATGTTCTAGTTCGAATATCGAGTGATAAGCTGTGATTATGAAGATAATATCAATTGGTTACTAGGCCGACCGAACGCTTCTTATAAGATTGTTTGAGACGATATTAGGCTAGTACCTTTTCGGGGAGAGGATCGCTCTCGTCACGCCTTGTGACTCGTGACGGGCTTGGAAGCCGAGTGAGTAACTGTGCGCCAAGCCCTACCGATAATCCCGGCAGGAACAGGTACAAGTCCTTAGCGATAGAGTGTTTCAATACTTAATCTAGAAATCAGTCAACTCAGATGGTGATCGAAATGCGCATAGGCCTAAGAATAAGACGCCGTCGAGAACCATCCACTGCTATAAGCCCGGCGATAGCGAAGTTGGGTTAACGATTAGTAATATTACATGTAATTTCATTACCTACATGTATGTATGTATGTCACTAGCCAAGCATGGCATTGGTATCTAGGAAAGAATTGATATATATATGACACAAGCTTCAGGTTTTTCAATAAGTTTCCACTAGAAGCCCAGGATCCTTTCCATTCTTACTACCAAGTTATGACGGAGGATGTGTTACAAAGCGCTCTTAGAACATAGGGTATCACTCGGTTTCGATACATAGCGCTAAGCTATGCATTGGTTGATTGATTGATCGATTCAGCGCTAATCTACATGTATGTAAGCACAAGCATCGATGAAATAACTTGAGTCAGCCCCATTTCTACTTGCCGAGCAGAAGGGATTAATCCTCACTGATTCAAAACTCAATGGTCTGACATGGCAGATCATGGCCATATGGGCCACGCTAGTGTCCTGAAAAGTAACAAATCGATTTAGCCAGACCAAGTAAAAACTCAAAGTTTCCGGGCTTATATTTTGAATCCTACGTAGTCAAGGGTATTTAGAGTTTCACGGCATCTCTTTTTGTATGTATAAACTTTAAATACCGAGGCCGGTGATGCATGAACTTGCCGTGCTGTATGTAAGATGATGCCGTTGGATTGTGGTATTACAAAAGTACCGATAAGTTTGATTTCAAATTCATTCAGTACACTTTTAGATTATCATTTCATGATGAGGCTAATTGTTTCTCTTATTCCCCTACTCAACAAAAAGGTCGGCATTATTGAAGTAATCAATCAATCAAACAAAAAGGTCGGCCTACCAGTTCCACCGAGTGATAATCCATGACTATAATTTCAAATACGGCCTAATACTCCCACCACGCCTAAAGACCACTTACAACAGTCTTTAAGCTTACACAACTCGGTGGCATGCATCCAGTCTACTATGGCTACCACAAACCAGAATTCGTATAATTCAAGATCCGCGTAGGGTTAGGGTTTTATGAAGCTTGGCTAGCCCTGCCTACCTGATTAGTCGGCCAAATTCTGATAGCGGCGAACCGGCGAACCACGCAGCTAGGGATGATAAGCATTAGACACTGGCCACTGATGTGTAGAGTATGGTAGAAATAATGCCCCTAGAGCTGTCTGATAGGTGCACTTGCTAAAGCCTTACTGGCTGGGAGGTAAACCTAATCAAGTGCAATTCATATTAAGCCCAGTCTATCACGCGAAAGATTGCAGGAAACTAGACGGATACTGTACCGAGTCAGAGAGGGCATCATTGGAGCCGTGCCCAAGTAGATTGATGCGATAGGTAGACTAATGCATGCGCATCAATCAAACTTCCTTGATCTCATCTCGTCGATCATGAAAAAAAAATATAAAGCTATAGAGAGAGCTAGAGAGACCAAGTAGATTAGGCCTTGGCCTCGACGTAAGCTAGATTTCCTATGACGTCTATCGCAGTAGTCGGCGAAGTTCAGATCTGGCCATGTCACGGGGGAGGTAAATTACCCACCGGCGTACTGTAATAGGTATCTATATGTAGGTATAACATATATCTAATCTCCCGGTGGATTATATGTATACCTAGTCTAGATCTCGTGCCCAGACGGTTTTAATTTGTAGATATATGTGCAGCGATTGAGCTGCACGTAAAATTTAAAAGTCCGAGATTGAGAACTCCACATGTAGTATACCGGTTCTCTTGCCTTTCAATTTAAACTAACTAGATGTAACTAGCTTCCAACCAGCCAGAAAGCTACAGATATCTCTCGGTCAGGTTTGAATTCAATCCGTGTTTTGCGGCTTATGAAAAGATCACGAACGAGCTAGCTAGCGAGTAACACAGGGTGGAGATCAATAACTGTTTTTTGCATGCTATATGCCGTTTTCTGTCCCTCGTTACAGATCTTCCCGTAAATTCTAGATTAATTCCGCATTTAAGTATTACTATTCCGCATGACTCGAGCTATTGGTAACGTTTGTAATTTTATATGTGGTACTGCATGCCATGCAGCACTACTGATCAATAACACTTGATATACTCTAGCTCAAAAGTACGTGTAATGGAACCTAGCTGCTACATGGGTTTCATCACACTTCACGAAGATCGTGCACATTCAAAGCCTTTAGCCCATGTAGTGTTAAAGCCTCGAAGAAGTGCACTAGTGATGATGATGTATGTGTATTAGTTTGTTAACCCATTTAAGCTGACCGGCCAGCAAAGAAAAATAACCCCATAATATGTAATTAATTATTTCTATTTAGATATCGGCCCTAAGCGCTCGCTGTGTTTGGATCACTGCAGACAGTACATATGAAGAGAGAGAAAAAACTACAGGGATTATGTATGTACTTTAACTGCGCGGGACGGATATCGAAGCCATCTAGCTTCCGCAGCGGCGGGAGCAACGATGGGATGAACCTTACGCTCAATACTAAAAAAAAAAAAAAAAAAACCATTGGCTCGGTTTCGTGGAACCTAGGCCTGATAATGTGCATTTATATTTATTTAATTCCTGAGCTCTCAAACAAACATCCATTCCGAGTGTTAATCCATGTCATCAGCAGTGCAGATGCATGCCTTCATTACTTATCTCGCCTGTGCTGCATCTCACTTATTATTTACTCAGACGCCCTAACACACGCACCCACACACACCTGTAATTCGCCGGCACAAATATCTCAAAACCACTACCGTATTCCTTTCTCTTTTCTGTTCCTGAGCCGTGGGTGAGATCTGCACGTGCTTTGAATACCTTGGGTCTGGAGAGGCATGTTTCTTAAATATATAAAAGTCCGTGATAAGCCCAGGGCTAGGAAGGTAGCACACAGCAGGGACGCCCTCCCGGACAACCAAGCTAGATGTGATAGAAAAAGAGTTTAGTTTGAAACCTATCGCCACCGGTAGTGGTTCCGCGCTTGCCAGCTTGAAAAGATTCAATTTTATTATCGACCGCAAACTCTATCCCCAGCTACAGAGGGCAAAACAGAGAAGAAAAGGGCGTATCGTTTCCTGGTATTTCAAGGCTTACGATATTGTAAATTGTCTTCAGCTCTAGGATTTGACTTATATCGCAACAAGCATTGTCCTTGTTCGGACATCCGGAAAATTTTCCATCAATTAAATACATAGGCATGTAGATGATAATAAGAGTCCCGGTATTTACGGAGTAGATGACTTCCTATCCACGTCAAATTTCGGTGAGAATGAGTGGTGAATAGAATCTATTCATCTTACCTTAATCACGACGAGTCACTCGTCCGTTCCAAGACGCGTTCAATCCTAAATAACTCCCATCAGCTGGTTACTGAGACACTATCTATTCCCAACAATTGGATCAGGTTCTGTCTCATCGGCCCTGTAAGCACTACAAAGTGATCCGGAGGTCGCCAATTAACACCATACATTCCCGTGAGGTTAAACGCCTCACAAATTCCCTTCCCGGCGGACGGTCGAAATAGAGATAATCCATTTACCCCCTAGATATGCGTGTGCCCCCCACACTTACGCCGACAGATTTCAGCCCTTCATTTTGATCGGCCAGAAGAAATATGTATGTCTGGTTACGCGCGCTTTGGGCTTAAAGATTCGCCAAGTCCCGCGGTCATGCAGTGCGGTATATTCTCAAACAGGAGTATCTTCAAGACTTCTGTTAGAGCAGACTTCTAGGGCTAAAGGTAGGCTAAACGAGGGACTTCAAAGTAAGCGGCGCTACAATTACACCGGGGCCAAGAAGAAAAAAAATGCATGGAATAGACTTTTACCGACAGCAGTGCCTCCAGTAGAATGTGAAAGTACCGCACTGAAGCCACCTAGCTCTCTATAGGCGGAGATCGCCCCTATTTCGTTATTATTAAAACTTAAGATATAAGATATAACAAGAACAGAAGAGAAATGTTGGCTTGGGAACAAGCCGGGAGCCGGTGGCGGTAAATACATGTATGCGCATACCCAGCTAGGTAGATGGGCATAAAAACGAGTACAAAGGCGCCATACCGTGGCTTAAATAGGCATGTATGCAGTGATCTGTCCCTGCGGAAAAATGGGCTGAGGTGGAAATGATCAACTCAAAGTGAGAATAATTGCTATCCTCTCATTCTCCACCCATATAAGAAGCTTCTGGCTTAGCTGAATACATGTAGTCGCTAGTTTGGGGGTTCATCAATTGTCAATATCCTAATCACTACTTTAATTGTTAGAAATTCGTGTAGGATACCTTATGTTTTTAAGGAAATACAATTGCAACGAGCTCTATCGACCCGGTGTACTTGAGGTTTTTGTCCCTGGTGCGAACCAAATATTCCGGGGGTTTGGAAGATTAAGAAGATTGGCAGTGATAAAAGTTCAAAATAGAGGCTAGAGCTGGAGAGATGTGTCTGTACACAAGAATCCAGTGACGTTCCTGTAAAGTGCCTGCATGTTAAGTGCATACTAGCACAAACTTTATTTCTCTTTCTGTGCACGTGTGTGCTTTCCGTCATCATACGTTCCGTGGAATCGATTCTTGGCTAAGTACATGTACATTACATGTATGTATAAATACAAGATGTACGTAGAGAATACCAGCTTACATGTATTGACCTAATCAATCAATCAAAACTTAGAGAATAATAAAGACCAACGTATCGAGTGATAATAAGTGATCAAAGATTATATTACTGAGTTGACTTTTTGTAAGAAATATCGGAAAGGCTTTTTGTGGGTTACAGACATATATACACTAGTCGATCACATATTTTTTCATTTGTTGCAATTTTGTCGCTCACTCTTAGCCTGCGATTTTCTTATCACCAAGCTGGCGTTCGTGTACTACCCCGGCTCATGAAACAACACACTACACTGTCTGTATCACTACATAACTTCTATGATTTTCTTTCTACCACATAGCTCTATAACTATACATATCATATGCTATTACTAAATGCTTATTCTGCTATAGAAAGTCTCACATTCCAACAGGCCTCGGCGCGACACCCTGAATGGTTCACACGAAACAGTCCAAATCAGACCAGGGCAGTAGTATGTAGCTACCAGGTAGCTGCAGATCCAGTCAAATGAGACATGCAGTTATGTAGTATTTTCTTCTTCCCCACACTGCGTGACAGAAGTTGGGGGCGGGAAGCAGGTTGACACAGTGACTGGAAACCCGGGAGTGCAGACAGGTATTCCCTACCTCCCCCCTCACAGAGGCATGCAGCTAACAAGGCGTTAGATTCAACATCGAATGGTGGTCCAAACCAAATGGTAGTGACCCAGCTACTAAATAATATCCCAACGAACAAATAACGGTGGCCAACCTTCGTTTGTGAGATCACCCCATACCAACCAGGCAATAATCCACCGGACATGTACATACCTATGACGGTTTCTCGGACAAACCGAGAACACATCCTTCGATGATAGGCAGAAGATTTGATAATTCATGCGAGTACTCCGCGAATATTCACTTCTTGCTCATCTCACAAATTTCAATGATCTCTTCCTAGATCTCTGCTGATTGATCATAAAAAGTGCGTTGTGAAAGGCATACATACCGGGAAGTCATCCTAGATGTCAGAAACATACCTAGCTTTACTTTTGAGAGTATAGTAGGTACTAGCACTATAATAATCTTTATATGCAATCATTGAAACCCGTGCTATCTATTGCGCGTTTATTTTCAAGATATAGCCAAATGCAGCGAATATTAGTGGAAAAGCTGGTCTCAATTTCGCTGAACGTGGGATCTTGTGGGTATTTTTCTATGGAGAAGTTTGATCTTAATTTAGGGACTTGATTCGAACCCATATATAGAAGTTATGCGGAGAGCATCAAAGGAAAAAGAAAGGAAATGCACGCGATTTTTTCAGAGCAAGATTTTTTTGTTGATACGTGTTCTCGATCAACAAGCATAGTGGTCAGTCAACATCTGACTCACATCACTGTATAATAATGTCACTTAGCGAAGTATTTCGATCTCAGTGTGTGCGTCTTGCCTTCTCAACACGTAGGGCACATATTTGGTAGTTAAAAATTAGACCTGTAACTAACGCGAATATTTTCAGGTTCAATTCGATCTCTTAACAACTATATTCACCCCGGTCTCGAAAGTTGTGTACTCTGGGTGCATAGCCAAGCCTTGACCTGTACTACATATACATTCGCCTCATGCTC
This sequence comes from Morchella sextelata, assembly GCF_020137385.1. Classification (NCBI taxonomy): domain Eukaryota; kingdom Fungi; phylum Ascomycota; class Pezizomycetes; order Pezizales; family Morchellaceae; genus Morchella; species Morchella sextelata. The sequence goes on from NW_025408623.1 coordinate 418,590, forward strand.
AGCTTTGAATTGTCACTAGGGAATCACCCACAAATTCAGTCCCTTTCCAAAAGACACAAATTATGCACATATAGTTCTCAGTTATACTATCAATTCCAAATATTTCTACCCCAATTAATGTAGAGATACCTACTCGACTACTTATATGTAGTTGTAGTTATATACATGTAGATGCATGGCATATGGTCTTATATTCAGAAGATAGTACCTCATCCAGAATTGCCCCTTTTCAACCGGATAAATTCATTGCTGCATATTATTAAGAAGTTAATTATATATATAGGCTTATCTGAATAGCGCACGAAGAATCGAACTAGAGTCCTGGGACCAGAAGTATGTTGTGAAGAGCAGGTATTTTAGTAAATTAGTACTTCTGCTCTGATTAGGTGTGTGTATATAATGTAAGACCATCGATAGGACAGGATCTATAATGACGTATCTTGTATAGTTTCCACCAGAGCCATTAGTTTCTTAGGTTTATAGGTATTATAAATAGTCACTTGACCGGTTTTCTAGAGGCAAATAATTAATTTACTGAAGTGATGAAGAATCAGCCGAGGGCGCGCGGCAAATGGAATACGAATCTGGGTAGCTCCCGAGGATCTCTGAGAACCTCCAATATATTGATATCAAACCTGAAGCAATCAAAATCCCAGAAGAAGAAAGCTATTTACCGGAAATTATCTCTTCCCTATCGGGCGTACAATGATACATGACACGTATAAGGGCTTCTATTTGTGGTAAGTCCAACCCAGCTGCTTGGTAGTGTGATTTGATAATAATACTGTTTATTTATAGATCACCTCCAGTTCTGAGCCCTTCGAGAATCTGACTGCATACTTATACTTATATACTATTGCTTGCCCCTTGTCACGCTATTATAACAATAGACGGCTGTCACTGCATTTCCACCTTCGCCTTGAGGGCTTAGTTAGAGGCTTCTTTTGTGAAACCGTGCTTTTTCTTCTTTCTCAATGACAAGATATGTAGTACCACCGCTGTGTCATAGCTAAGTAGCTAGTAATTATTCCAAATGAGAAACTGTGCACATGCATTTAAAAATCCGTGATCGATGATATCGGTGCGATTGTGATAGGTCGATGGTCGGTTCCGGTCTCCGAAGGAACTGTGGGCACAACCTGTACCAAGCCATAGAAAATAATATTATCTCACAGAGTATAAGATAAACCGGACATATAATCCGAACCCGGCTCGGGACAAAATTCAAGATTTTGCGGGGAAGAAAACTTGTATATGTACCACGACCGGCCAATAAATGACTAGTCTGAATAATGAGGAGGTACCAACGTACGGAAGGTAATACACACCGGGATTCGGATGTTGAACCTTTCTTTGACGGCATTGGGGTTTAAAGTGCAATTAAAACTGCAAGGTTTATGAGAGCGCTAGTGATCTTGCGCCACAGGATCTTCGAGTTGCGTGAGAATAAGCAAGGGTTAGTTTAATAGAGCCGGAGAAACCCAATCTAAAAACGTCCAGTGACTGGAGTAAAGTTATACCGTGCTATGGTAATTTCCGTACGAATTAGTGGTAGGAAACCCCCTAGCCCAGCTTGAATCGCCCCTCCTTATTGTAATGAGAAGTGCACATCTGTACAAAACTAGCATCGTCTTCTTTTCGATAAAACCTCAATTAGACCACATACATGTACATGTATGTGGTCTATATATCATTGGAACTGTGCCCGTGCCCCCGAGTCATTTAATTCCTAACGGCTCTCTTGCCGGACGTTGTATTTTGGGTTGATACGGCATCGTCGAACATCTGAATTGTTAAATCGACAAACCACTTATATAATTATGTACGCGCCACAGCGCACACACCCGGGTTCAAATAATAAAGTAGCCAAAGAGCATGCACGCCAAAACAACCAAGCTTTGTACCGAGGCTAAGGACTCAAGCCATTTCGATGACGCCAATGAGGGGAAAACGCTGGTAACCATTGATCTGGTTAGATGTAAATCACTGATCTTCCAATCACTGGGGTTGCCATGCCTGTGCCATGTGGTCTCGCGAATGCATGCACAGTTCCTGCGGGGCACCCTGTCTCGGCCAATTTGCTCGGAATTGCCGAAGCACCGTTCCTGCCGCTATCCTCAATACCTACATAGCGAAATACATTTCTTGATGACTGACAGGTTTCGAAGTTGTCCCTAGTTTCTTTTGGTTTTTTTTTTGCCGGGACGTTATGAATCTTTGAATTTACCCGCTAGTAAGTTTCTGTTTTGTGGAGGCGTTGACCTTAATTAAACAGAAGTGGTAAGTAAACCATAGGTACACAGACAAACAGCCTCACACCGTGAATTCCCACAGTTCCTTGCGAGCACATTTAAGGATCCGCTATTCAGTGCCGACACTCCCCATTACGCAATTTTTGAAAAGAAGTCGTCGGAATGTATCTCCAAGTGAGTTACTACTTATGACAAGGCCAAAACCGCTATAGCCGCGCCCTTGTGTGTACAGGTCAGGACATTAGTAGGCGTATTGAAAGGTCTTTGCTACACAAGTGCCGGTAGGAATTATCAAATTTATCCCAAGGCAAGCCAGCCAGGTTTATGCACCGAGATTTGAGAGCATAAATCGAGACCCGGTTTCAACTTCCGATGCTGAATGCTAGTCGTCAGCCAGCTGATCAAACTTGGAGATAACAAACACTACATGTACATACATATTATAATTATGTATCAAGGTCTTCTGTGACTTGCTCGCGTAAACTGCGCCCCAAATTTCAACAGGGCATCCAGGATCATTATTTCTTCATGAGAACTCTCTACTAGAGTGGGGGAGTAAAAAAAAACCTGAGTTCTTGAAAGGATCTGGCCTTTGTATAAACACCCATGACTCGAGGTCATGAGATTAAACACCCCAAGCCATACTCGGTTAGACGTTATGAACCAGGTTGGTTATCTTTGATAAGTCCGGGGTCGGTAGCACGATCGTATGTACGGGTATAATTGACGGTCCGTATAATATATAATTACATGTAAGTACATGTAAGCAGAGGCCTTTGATGGGTTCGGCTAACAAAACTAACAATACCTGGGGTAAACGCGAGTAGGACGCACAGTTCCCACGTATCATCAGTAATAGTTAACGTTACCCCCCGTACTCTACATGTGTAGCACGTACCTACATAGCATGATGCGTACATGTAGCCGCATATGGCATTTATTATCAGTATACTTCATATCCGCTTATGGATAGATTATTATTCTATAGCCAAGTACATATTATGACTTTACAGTCGTTCGTCATCCGCTTTGCAGGCCCCAAGCGAAAGGCGGCTCCGTCGGTTCTCGTAAGCAAGCCTCAAGTGGACAGAAATACACATCTGCGCTGCCCACCAGCCTCCTCGAGACGTTCTGGGGTGCGTTCCGGCAGCATGTTTCCTGGACTTGAAGATCGTAATTGGAGTGCAGGGCTCGCAAGCGAATCAAAGGATCCCTACAGGTTTGACATCCCAGCAGAGTCGGTTTATGAACATGGCCTCGCCCCCGCAATTAAAGGAGGGAAAGAGGTGTTGATAGTGCCCATGTAAGTGTATATTCATGTGCGAGTCCAGCTAGGTAGGTACATAGGTACTCTAGGTAGGTCGAGTAAGTGCCTGGGTATCTATGTAGGCTGAAGACTGTAGAGTAGAGGTGTACATATTTAGAAACACGTGGTAAATAACTCTGAAATGGGTACTGACATACATGTACTTACCTACAGTCGGCCTTGTGCGGAGCATATGTACCGTACCTACCTGAGACTACACATGCAATATACCCTGCTGCATCTAGTCATCCAATGTACACGTTCTGGCATGCATCTGGAGATCAAAGCAGCTGAAGGTAGACTTATCGGCACCTACATGCAGCGTCCTCATCAATGAAGGCTGGCACAATACTAGCTGATTCTTGATGCCTGGAACTCTATCGGAAAACTGCTGTAGACCTCCGATTGCGCCTTCTGTGGATGATTATCGTACAGTAGATTTAGTTGCCGAGTTTCATATCCGACCTGTCAATATCAGCTCTATTCCGTCTTCGGCATGTCAAATATGGGACTTTCATACAGGCTATAATTTCTTCTTCCTGAGTGAGATATGTGATATCTTCAGAGCAGCGAATTGTCTTTCAGAGGATGGTGAGGCGTTAATATGTCGTGACGTTGTGTTCGTCCTACCGTCAACATAGGGAGCTCACTACTTTGCTCTATGTGCAGTGTACCGCCACCGTGCACCACCTGAGGATCAAAAAAAACTTTCTAAAGTTGTTGTTACGTACCCCGCCCCCTTTATTTTCTTTTTGATCGCTGCCGTATCGTGAATCGCAAGCGCATAATACGTCACTAAACACCCTGTTTAGTGAAGTTACTTGCTGACAATAAACGGAGCTAACCAAAACGGGACAACATGCTAGTAATGTCACTCTGTAATGAAAAATCACAGCAACTAGATCGGCATCAAATATCAAAGTTTGCCTAACATTTGACAAGCTTCATGTGTATCAATCGATTTGGCCTGCTCAGCCATCGGAGTAAGTATTTTCTGGTGCCTTTCCCCGGAGACTAAAGATGGGACGAACATGTTCACCTGAATACTACATAGTAAAGATGCCCACATCCCTCTAGGTACGCATATACGGTAACACTGCATAAATGTAGATATTTGTCATCAATTATCATTGATATCACAGGATACATGAGACGAAAGGTCAAAAGGTCAATAAAAAAATTAAAAAAAATAGCGCCAGTTGCCTAAACCCAGATCAGATAACCATCCATAAAAACAAAAACCCGTTCCTTAAATGCAGAATATTGTGGGGGAAATCCAAACAAAAAGCAAAAAAACAAAACAAAAAACAAAAAACAACCCCGATCGCCTTTATATGCCATGATAAATAAGAAAAAACCATTAGAGTAATAAAAAGTAAATAAACCAAAATCAGATCGCGCCTCCCATTTAACCGAATACTCCCAAAATAATGATCAACGGGACTTGTATTTCTCCAAAAACTGCTCCCCTAATAATGATTCCTGTTCGATCACCTCGAGGACGCGGGGGCAGCGAGGCTCGATACGGCATTGAAATGGCTGTGGCTTTGAGTTGAATCCATCCGTATATGCAAAGATATCAGGAACTATCTCTTCTCCAGTGATTTGATCATGGGCCTTTGATATATCGAACCCCCATAGAATGCGAGTGATTGTGATAAAAAGAGAATTTTCGGCAAGTTTCTGTCCGGGGCAAATACGTCGTCCCTGCAAAAAAAATATAGATTAGCATAAGAACAAAAACAAAACAGTAGGCACACTGCAAGGATCAGATCGGCTTACCCAGCCAAAAGCAGAATGTCCATCACGGTGAGGATATGGCAAAGTGCCATCTTCACGCGGACTCAGATATCGCTCAGGAATGAAGTCATGGGAATCTTTGAAATATTTCTCATTATGATGAATCGCCCAGAGATTTCCCAGGATGGTTGTTCCTTTTGGAATGAAATGTCCATTGTAGTGATCATCAGCGATGCTGGCATGGGGAGTGCCGCCCATCACGGCAACTGGCCTCCATCTGAGTGTTTCTTTGATGATAGCAGAGCAATAGGGGAGATTTGGCGCGTCACACCAAGTAGGAGAACGATCACGGCCGACTACGCGATCGAGCTCTTCTTGTGCCTTCGCGGCTACTCTCGGAAAACAGGTCATTGCGAGGATAAAGCTCGTCAAGGTCGAGGACGAAGTATCGCTTCCCGCGCCAAACAGAGAACCAGTCGCATATGCAATCTCCCGTTCGGAAAGAGCTTCTGGGCTCTCTTCTCGCTTCTCCCACAAGGTCTTCGTAAAACATGCCGGTGCATCTCCCGTTTCCATTCGATCCCGAACATCAAACGCGAGCTCAGAAAGCAATTGGGTGGACTCTTCAGCCCGACGCTTGACTTCCCGCTTCCAGGGGGCAAGACAATCAGGGATGAGCTTGAGTACAGGGAACGACTCCGCCCAAAATGCACCCGGTCTAAAGTCAAAGCTCAGTTAGGATTATTCTTTAATTTATGGGCTGACAGGACAGGTATACTCACACATTAAGTGTTGCCATATAGGCCATTCTCTCATAAATCCTCTTGATTACAGGATCCTCCAGGTTATCCACTCTCTGCCCATACGCGACACAGACCATCAATGAGGCAGCATATCTTTCCAGGTGTTTGCCAAAATTCTCTGGGCTTCTAACAAAGTCCATAACAAGTCTTTGTGATTCGGCTACCTGTATAGGCTTGTAGCTGTTGCAGGCCTTTGTGAGAAGTCCACTATGGAAAATCTTGCGGGTCTTGCGCCATTTCTCGCCGTGCGGCATAGTGAGGAGGGAATCGTTGTTTGTAAAAAGTTCTCCTGTGAAATCTCTTTAGCATTATATTTTTGAGACCGTGTGGGAAAGATACTCACCCATGATCACAAACCGTGGGCGAGACGAATATATTGCTGAACGGCGATCCAAAAGGTCGCAAGCTACTTGCGGGTCTCCGATAACAATAGTAGCACGGCGTCCAGCCCAAACCGTAACTAGCTCACCATACTTGTCTGTCCATTGCTTAAACTTGTACCATGGCTTCTGAGGTGGTAGATGCCATTTATTTCCTAAGAATGGAACAGGTGATGGTCCCGGGGGCCTATGGAGCTGTTAGTTTGGTGTATTAAAAGACGAAGTGGATAAAAGAGACATACATGATAGAATGTCGTCTGTAGTCCTGAAGGACGATAAGAAGGAATATCATGACAACTGCATAAATTCCCGCTGTCAAACTGGCAATTCCGTGAAAGTGTGTTCCCGCCTGGTCTAATGGGACAATAACATTCTCAAGGCCATATTCAGGAAGCTTGCTTCCAGCTAGATGAAAACTTGATATAAGTGATGCTAGAGGAGCTTCAACAGTCGAAGTGAACGGTGAACTTTGGGGTATTGGTAGTTGGGAAATCATGGTTTCCTTCATATTGAATGAACGAAGCACTGTTCACGACAATATTCGTTGATGAAGTATATTTGTTATTATTATGGTGTATTCGTCATATATACCAAAGTTCTGAGGACTGGCGGGGTCAGTCTTTATACTCATTATTTCGAACGCCTCCTACCGGGGCGCCGCAAACTGCGGGCACAGAATTATTCCCATGTTCTTCCGATGCATATGTGCACGGAACAAGAGGGAGAGACACGAGGACTCAGTGCTCAGCCAGGGGTTATTTGAGACCCCACTTGAACTCTCGGGATAGGCATCGCGAGGCTGGCTTACGCAGGGTGTATTACAGACTGTGCAGGTAATCTTGCGCTACCTGTACATGTATGCAATGTATCTCACCACGTTATACAGGTGGAGGGTTCACGTTATAATACTAATGCTTGTTCATGAGGAGGCTTTTGAGATGACCTCCGACAACACCCACCTGCCATTTTCCTCTTGTCTTACACCAGGACCTTTCTTTTTTTCTTTGGGGAAGAGAAAAGTTGCCAGTTCCAGATCTTTTTTCGATTTGCGGCTTGAATTTCCACCCAATGACTATTCTTGCAAGTAGAAAAAGGATATTCTTTTTACACGCACGGTATGCCGGAAACACAGTGCAAGTCATCTTTATTGCTTCCTTTTCTTTTCTTGGGTAAAGAAAATCGAGATATAAGCACCGAATCCGATCTCTAATTCATTGGCGTTGATCAAGGGTGACCCTGCGCACTTCTTGACCCCATCATACTAGGTGTGCTACGTATTTGTTTAATTGTAGTAACTATATTGTTTCCCCGCGTGGCATCCCACGCGTGCACGCCCCGCCGGCAGTTCAAGACACTTATGAAGGGAATCCGATGGCTTGGAACGACGATGTCGGTAATTGGTGGGTTCCAAGTTCCTAAAACGTGGTACGGCTACTCCCAAAAGAGCCTTACTCTACTACTATTCGAAGGGCTTTTATATCCTCCCAATTCATGGACTTCCAAAATTCCCTGTCCATATGAAGTAGTGATGATGACAAAAAATCAAGGACGCACTCTTGTTGACTTTCTATCGCAGCTGATCACTGCCGTAATATGATAGAAGATTCCCCTATACTTCCAAACCTGTTTCATTACCCAAAGAGGATCTTCTCTATTTGCCGCACCCGCTTGCCGTTTACACAAGAAGAGAAACTGATCCCTTGAGTCAATCGAACAGCTAACGCTCAGCTCGCAAAGTGGCTGTTATTACTGACTGCCGGTGCTAGCACTAGGTACTCTTTGTGTCGGCAGTCAGGACCCACGACCGTGAATAGCGTGCGTTGCCCCAGTTTATACACCCAATTAAAAGTCAACTGGAACCAAAGGGGTTACGCCTGCCACTGTACTCTTCTTACCTTACAGTGCTCTGGTCCCCACGGCACAGGCCATGCAAAGATCTGTTTTCTTGCAGTGAGCCGTCTCATGGTCTAGTGTCCGAGCGTCTGCAGGAATATCAAAAAAATTGGCTCAACCGATCACCCAATCACTCCTGACACTATCATTTCAGTTTCAGATGTACGTATCTTGACGTTTTCGAGGAGATCATTGTCTGACAACTCCGATTATCAACACTTGGAATACCGAGTGAGAAAGGGGGGGAAGAATGTCTTTGAATTATGGATAAAAAGCAAATAGACATCGGGGAAAGACATCGCACTCGCATCACCATGTACCCAACATAAACAGTATTTCTCCAATGTAGATAAGGAATTCCCCAGTTTATTGGTTTACACATGTAGTTGGAGAAATTTCCACTGCAATGACAGCATTCCATCTGCCGTGTGATTGTTGATGGCTGTGTTGAAAACAATTAAATTTTCATCAACCAGCAAAAAAAAGTCCGAGCAGCATCGTCAACAACAATTGTTGCTTCGTGGGCTCCTCGTCAGTCTCGCATGTCCGGATTATTTCCCCATCGCATCATCAGTAGCAGAATCCTCGTGGAAATCGATCTATCTGCATTTAAACATCACAAGGACAACTCTAGGGCCTGCGTGATACTGGTGGCAGCAGCCGATTTGATTGTAGCCCATGTAGTAAGATATCATTGTATTGGCCCAAAAGAATCGTAATGCTCAATTCGACCAGTAATCGCTGTTTATGAAAGCCAAAGGTGTGTTGTAGTATGTATGGCTACAATAGTTCTTGCTTGAGCCACTCATGATCCAGAATTAGGCAACACCTGGAAGAAACCCGATTTCCTAGAAGAGCTTGTACCAGTTTATCAAAAAAGATTGGCAGGGGTCATTCCCTTTAGTGACTCGGGTAAGTCACTTTTTGTTTCCTTCAGAAGAAAACCCTTGTTTCCGATCGTAAGCCTCTTCTCCCAGGTAAATGGTGCGTCAATCGCGCCTGGTAACTGGTTCCCTTCGCCGGTACGATCGAGCACAGTCTTACCGTCATGTCAGTGGGGGTCTAAAACCTCATTTATAATGTAGATCGGGTCTGTCTTCCCATTCCAGAATTTTCGGGACTGCTTTTCCAAAATAAAAACAAAATCAGCACAAATATCTGCCACGGCGGAAGAGCTCGATGTGTTGTGGTTTGCTGAAAGGCAGGGATTTCGAATTTTTCGCAACGATTATATTAAATATAGTAAGCATTAAATCTCCACACTCCAGATCTAGCGGCTTGCAGGAATGTACAAACAATTTCTCTGTATTACTTCTAGAATATTAGTGGACGAAGAACGGGCTCGTCACTATTGCTAGAGTACGTGGGTACGCTTGAGTTCGAACACAACTCTAAGACATCTTATGTGCCTTATTCCCGAAAACAGTGCGTATGTAGTACTTTGCTGATAAACTCACTCTGTATCATAACTTCCCCTGGCATCCCGATATTCAGAGTGTTGTGAATTTTTCGTCATGCAGGTGCCGTCAGGAAGGTTGATTAAAACGGAAGGACGAGGCGCTGTGAGCGACGTTGATAACATGAATGCTTGGGGGCCTTGAGTTGACGAAGTGCAGACGACAACGGGTCAGTCCAGTTCATCTGGTTTTGCCTCTTTTCTATCTTTATAAGAGCTCTTGACGGTGATAAGTGTGAGGAATCGGATGTCGTTGACGTGAAGTTGCCCTGTGATGCAGCTGCCTAAAACGAATATTTCAGGTACAGAATAGTCATCAGGATCACGTTGAAGATCCCACTCCTACCCAGGGATCCAAACCAGTAGATGTTACTTCTTGTCAGCAACGTTGGCTTGTGAAAAAAATAAATCCTGACGCAAGGTGACGGTAGAGAAGATAGAGGAGCCCAGCCGCCTGGTGAGTGGTGTGGACCCTGTCTGATCTTCGCCCACGATTCCCCACAACCAAAGTCTTGGTGCCTCTTAACCAGCCCGGCACTTGAGGTCCAACGTATCTAACCGAGCCAGGCTCTCTCAGGCACTGCCGTGTAAGCTTATCCAGGCCTATTTGCGATATTTCGGGGGGCTGAGAGCTCAATAATTAAAGATTTCTGAAAAAAATTCTTCCGCGGAGGCGCCTGCTGGAGAAACCATCTTTTTTTTCCCTCTCTTTCCTCATTTCTTTTTCCCCCACTCACGCTGCGCGTTGCGACCTAACATCGACCTCACCTCGCCATGACACGAGTAAAGAAGCCGAAACGGACCGGATCGATCCTTCTGTCTCGACATCGTAACGCCGGGACTAAGGACAGCGTGCTTCCCGTGCCTCACGCTCACCCCGTTACCACGTCAGCCTTATCGTCCAAGACCGGAAGGACTGTTATACGAAAACACCATACTCTACATAAAAGGCTTTCCCAAGCTTTGAAAAAAAATGACGTCGATACAGCGGCGGCAATACAAGCAGAGATCGAAGCAAACGGCGGATTAGAAAAATACCAGCAAGCAAGTGTAAGTTCACGATCTCACGATACCCAGCGATGGCGGTTGAAAAAGAAAATGTTGCTTAAAACGCGTCATTGCAGGTTTGTGGTCAGTCGAGCCAGCGGGGAGGTGATTCATCGAAAATTTTTATCGAGTGGATCGGGGAAACTCGGCGATCATCAAAGTTAAAGTCGGACAAAGCCAACAATACGACTGGCCATGTCGGAGGGCAAAGATTCAGACTCCTTGAGGTGGGAGCTTTGAGTCCGGATAATGCTTGCTCCAAGTCGTCCATATTTGATGTGAAGCGGATTGACCTTAACTCTCGACATCCGAGTATTGAGACACAAGACTTCATGGAACGTCCTCTTCCTAAGGACGATAGCGAGAAGTTCGATATCATCTCACTGTCACTGGTTCTGAACTACGTGCCTTTGCCGGCTGCAAGAGGAGAAATGCTTCGACGGACGACAAAATTTCTTCGAGACGTATCTTTAGCCCAGGATGATTCTCCGATTTCAGAGTTATTTCCATCTCTTTTCCTAGTACTTCCAGCCCCTTGCATCACAAACTCGAGGTATCTTGACGAGGACCTCCTCGTAGAAATTATGAATAGCCTTGGTTACACTCTCGTGCGTTCGAAACTAAGCGCTAAACTGAGTTATCAGCTGTGGCGTTTGATTAGGAGAGAGTTAACGCAAGTCTCAGGGTTAGAGAAAAAGAAAGAAGTGAATCCTGGCAAAACACGAAATAACTTCGCAATCTTGTTAGATTAGCCATGTACTTGGAAGTTTGGTAGAATAGATACATGTAGGCTGCATGTATTAGTGAAATGGAAAGATCACAAATTGGTTTGATACCTTCACGTCGTACACAGACTTAGACTGTATCTTAACGGTCTCCATTATTGCTTGGAGGTGCAACTATATGTGACGTCCGCAGTGCCCCGGAACCCGGATGGATCTGAGACTCATGGCAACCACTCCAGATGTCACGAGTTACAAAAACTTGAACATATCATATCACGTTTTCATCTTATGGCATTTCTAAATGGGTAAGTTCTGATATTGTGCATGAAGATATCACCCACCGAGGTCATGCACTTAGTGAGGGCTTTTTGCTTGCACATGCTTGTTAGATTTACATACTAAATTTAATAGATCAGTCTCGTGGTTCAGAATCTTGAGGTTCAGGCACCAATTATCACTTACCGTCACGTTGAGAAAGATTAGTCACCAGAGTTTAGGGTCTAGGGTTAAACTACTCGCGGTAGGTATCACCAATAAATCAACCTGCTCCACCGTATCCATTAACACCTTTGGCTGCTTGTGTTTGGCGAGAAGAAATGGTTCTCATTGAATGGAGCAGCCTCCCGGGAGTAAAATTTAGCAAGTCGGCGAGTTCCCTAAGAACGATAGGTAATTAAATGGCCCTGAAAGCCACGATTTCCCTCGGATGAACGGACCACATATTCGCCTTCAAAGTGCAAAACTTAGGTAATAAAGGGGCATATGCTGGTCATGGGAGATTTGAGGTCAGTAGAGTAAGCAGCCCCCCTTCTCTTCCATGCATGGTTCCCTCGCGAATATATCTCATTCATCCATTCGTAAAGCTTTTGGTTATCGGAGTAGTCTGTGAGGCTGTCTGGGTGAGTGATTAGTGGTGACACAGTAAAGATAGAAGGATTTAGGGCCGTTCTTAAGCCTAAGACATTGAATTAGAATTGACGGGTTTGAAACAGCGGAGCCGCTCCGAAAAAAAAGCTAGATTTGGTATCGTTCGGGAGAAATATTCGTAACGGGTGTTCTAGTGGTGGCGTCCTTCCGCTGTCGAGAGCTTTGTTTTTCTTGTTCAAGACATGCCTTTGAGTAGTTCCGGAGATCTGTCCGGCTCTGCATTTATTCGCCCTGCTTTGAACCGAGTGCCGATCTTCATTCCTGGCTCCGACGGCATTTTGTTTCACATACTGAAATTTACACACGCGTGGCTTTGGCCTTTAATCTTATGTTGGTTCACAGGATATCACTCGGCTTTTATAAATGTGTTCAACGCACTCCAAATGATTTAACTTAGACTTTTCCAAACTAAGTAAACGCCAATTTAAGATTAACTAAGGCCTTTCTCATCCGTTACAATTCATCCCTGATGTTGGAATCATGAGTAGCATCTCTACTATCATCTAGAGTAACCTCAGGATCAGCATCAGAGGTATCCTCAAGATCAGCATGGGCAATGGCACCCGGGGTTTCCTCAGGATCAGCACCAGAAGTGGCATCAGAAGGTCCCTCAGAGGAAGTTTTCTCGGAGGAAGCGCTCTCAGGATCTGCATCTGCATCTGCAGTGACATCTGGAGTGATGTCTGGAGTAACACCTGGAGTGGGCGTAATTGCAACGTGCTCGGGCATGCTCATGATTTTGACCACAAGCGATGTCCAACCCAAGAAATGTGCAGTTCTCTGGCCCTTTCCAGTTTCCGAGTCGTACTGCTCCCACGCATATCCCGTGGTTTCCCATTCGCGATAAACGTTTTCAACCACATTCTTCCTTAGGCGGGTATAAATTCTCGCTGCCTGTGCTTGGTGCGGGCCGGAAACAGAGCCGTACTCCTAAAGTTCCAAATTGATCATCCGTTAGCGTGTGTCCCGCCAATATGCATACCGAGGCAATGAAAAGTGTCGCACAGATAAAAGCGCAACGATTGGGATGGGTGATTTACCTGTAATCTCTGAATAGCAAGGTAGTTGATATTTATCCACACAGGCCCTTTCCAGTAATTTTCTCCTGCTCCAAAATATTCATCACTTTTGCTCAAACTTCTCAACCCGTACTCACTCCATATATGCTCAGGGTCCTCAATCAAGTCTAAGACTTTTCCCAATTTCTCCGAGTCCTTGTCCACAAGACCGACTAGAAACGGGAAGATTGAAATGTATCCCTTGTGGCACACATGCACACTCTCGTCGTAGTCGTCAATGGTGGCGTCGCAATATGTGCCGTGCTTGTCTGACCAGTGTAGATCATCCACATTTCTTGTAATAGCGTAGTCGAACTCGTCGAATTCCGCGGCATCTTCCGCCTCGCCAATTTTCACCGCTATGCGCTTGATACAGCGCGTCATCATGCCGACCCACGATAGTAGATCAACATGGAGTTCTCCTGTGTGGGGGGGACGAGCACGGGGATAATCATCCAGTCCCGATGTCAAGCAATGTTCCGGAGTACGGCCTCTCCACCGGTAACCCTCTTTCATAGAGTATGCCTCCCTGTCCCAGGTTCTTATGTCACCCGATTGGGTTTTACGGTACCAGAAGTAGTGGCGACGTAATTGTGGATAAATCGACCGAAGATACTGCAATGCGGCCTCCGGATTTTTCAAATGTGCCGTGGGAAGGTCAGCCGATGAGAACATATTCCCAAAGGATTCTTGGCTAAGCATTTCATCTATTATCGGTCAACACTCTGTTGGGTCCCACGGACTGAACTTGAACTTACCCGGGCTCTGAAATCCTTCCAATTTATCAATAAATTTTGTTAGTATGAAGAAAAGTGTTGGTGGGTTTGCATAATGCGGGTATTGAGTTTGAAACTCTACCGGCACCTTGGTTCTAGCTTCATCTCCTAGGATTTGTTCTCGCCCAATCCAACCATCATCATCTACCAGGGAAAGCCAGCTCTTCACAATTTCCAGGGTTAAATCCATATCCCAATCGCTGATCGGAATCAAGTGAAATCCTTCGTCCCACAGGAATCCTCTTGGGAAAAATGGGCGAGAGGGAATGCTTGAGAAGAGCTCTGTTGGCCCTTCTAATTTCGCTGCACCAGGGCGTCTCTGTGCTTCTGCAGCCTCCTCCCAGAATCCCTCATTTTCTTCCACATATTCGTTTGCGTATGTGCGGTCTACGACAGAGGTGCCGTGAAAGTACCCAATACCGCCCAAAAGATTAGAAAATAAAGAATGTGCAAATTTGGTATATTTTGATTTATCAAAAGGTGCCTCGCGCGGGAAGACCTTTTCGAAACGTTCAGGAAATGATGAGCTCACAGACTTGATTGTCTCGGTGAGTATTTCGGCTATCGAGATGTCAGCAATCGAAAATTTCTTAAAAATAAAAAACTCAGGTAATTGAGGCCGTACAGCTCATTGGCTCCAATGCAGATGCTGATGTATAAAGAACGTCGAACTATAAGGCCAATTAGCTCCAAATCCTCCGCATATATAGGATAATGAGTGTACTTACCTCAAAAGCGCCTTCGAAGACTTTCTGGACGTAATGCAAATTTCCCGGCCCAAATTTGTTCTTGACAGTGAAGGTCTGACATGGAGGTGGATGATTTTCTTTGCCGTATCTTTCTTGCAAATCCACAATATTATCTCGAAGGGCCACAAATAAGAATTCTAGGAGGTAGTAGTTAGAGTTTGTCTCGTCTTAGAATAATAAAGGCAAACCAACCTTTCGCGTTCCAGACCTGATCCTCGGGGACTTGAACAGAATGGTATAAAGTCCTATCGAGTGGTTTTTCAGCCCAATAAGTTGGGTGAATCACTCTAGGAGCTTTATTTCTTTCCGGACCAGAAGTGACATCAATTCTGAAATCTCCAAGGCGCGGGATAGAGCCTTCTAGCTGCACTGTACCCTCAAGTCCACTTTCATTAGGCTCATTAACTAGAGAGACGCTTCCAAATCCCTCAAGGCCAACATAGAACCAAAGGGCAGTTTTGAGATCAGCGGGCGCTATAATTGAGGGTAAGTTAGCTGAGGTCTCATATCGGTAGTATCGGACCAAGCCACTTACCATCTTCTCTTGGTGTTCCACTGATACGAACACCCCAATGACCACCTAAGATAAAGCCGCCTGTGTAAGTTTCTTCGTTCACAAGTCAAATAAATTACTGGTAGATATGGCTAACCGTGCTCTCCGCCTTCAACTTTGACAAACTGAGTCTGGATATCGATCATGTTCCCCTGATCGCGGATAATCTGATTTCCACCAGTTCGGACATCATACTCCTCCCACCCGTATCCGGCCATATTATCACCTTGTTCGCAGGCATGCCTAAAACCTGAAAAAGAATTGAGTCAGCTTTGCCTACCCTATTCCATATGCGTGAGAAAGCATGGCTCAGCAAAGGGTAGATGCGGCTATCCAAGCTAGTACTGACTGTTCTGGATACTCTTAAAATCATCCACTCTGCTCCACATCAAACCAGCAATCAAGCTATTCGGTATTCTTGGTTTGACCCCAAAATAAAGATTCGGCCTATATGGGCCCCATAACAAGCTCTGGTTTGAAGCTCTCGAAATTTCATTAACAAGAATCCATCCCCCATCCTCACTCGACGACGTTGTATCTCTGGCGTTCGTAGTAGTAGTAAATAGTGCAGAAAGCACTGCAAAAAGGAAGAATCGTAGCATCGCTAAACGAGGGGATAGTATCGCCATCGTGTGCGATTTTTTGAAAGAGAGATGCCAATTGCTGGCGGGTTCCTTCTTTCCTAGGAGACGACACGTTTCGTGAAGCTCAGCAAAGTCAGCAGTACTTACTGCAAGGACCCCTGACGGTTCCACCGCGCTTCTTGGCAACTGATGACGAGTACATGGTCTAAGCGCGTGCCGCGATCGTAAATAAGCGCTGCGCTTAGAAAAACCAGATCATGATTCGAAAATCAATTTTTAATCGTCACTCCTCCAGAGGTTGCTTTAGTCTCGATAAGCTCAGATGCCGAGAGGATTCTTCGCTAATTGATCAATAGCTGGATCATCCTGTGTGAGGCTAAGGCTGCTTGTGTATAGAGTAACACACCTCGCTATGGCGGAACTCATGTAGCTCAATAGCGATTAATACGCGTATGCATTGCGTATTGGACAATCAAAACCAGAGAAATCTCATTGGCCCATTTGCAAGCCAGAAAGAGATGTAGTGGGATTATAATTATATATATCCCCACTAGGTACATGTATTATATCGAAAAAAAACTCGTAAATAGAAAAACCAGCAAGTATATCAAAAACATCAAAGCAGAATATGACTTCTAGAGCAACTTTTGATAAGAACAAATACCAAATATTAAAGAAGGTGTCTGAACAAAACTAGAAAATGACTTGTAATTACATGACCCGGCTGGTTTGGCCATTCGGCATTCATCTGCTAGTAGTTTCGCTAGCCATTGATCTATGTACAGCCGCATTCGAAAAGTACTGGCACCCTACTATATTGAGTCGTTCATGGATTCTAGCCCGCCAACAACCATGGCACTCGCGCATACTCAACTTATTGACAGGTATGACCGCAATAGAGACATTGCAGCTCTCTCTGGCAACGGTCTCGAATATGAGAATTGCAAAGCAGAAAGGACTGCCTCGTGAGTTTGGCCCGGAGGTGCCAAAACTTTTCGAATGCGGCTGTACAGCTTTGGTGGTGTCGCAGGGTTAGGGCTAAAGTCAACTGCCCGCTGGGGCCAAATAATTAAACGTGCCAAACTAGCCATGACAATTGTACATGTACGTATACATGTATGTATACGAAGCCCTTGTGATATGTTTCGCGCGCCGGCGGATGCAAGCAGGATTTTCTTTACAGCCTCAACAGTCTCTACTTTCATATTTACGATAAATTCTCAGAAGCACGGATGCAACCCACTGCAATCCACATAATGGTTGATGAGACCCGTGTGGATATGTATGTATATGATTCGAAAGCTTATTGTAGTACTGACAGCCCAGAGAATTAGTGGAGGATCTGGCTTGGAGCTAGTGCTTTATCCGGCCTCAGTTGGTTCTGGAATTGGGCCAAGGGTCGCTTTTGCATTCCTTCTCTTCTCTTTGAGGAGTTCCCAGGTCGGAACAAAGAACAAGGCACTGACTGCCTATTGCAAAGCCTACAAAAAAAGCCAAAAGCAACCATCCTTTAGAACGGGGAGTATCGACAAAGAAAATATATACTTTCTCTGGACCAATGTTGATGTATGCTGGTCCAATTTAGGTCTTCAAATAGAGACCCATAGGTCCTGGTGGTCAAATTGAGTTATTCTTATTTTCAAGACAGAACTTTACATCTCACATATTAATACATATTTCTAAAAATTGACAATATGCAACACCAAGAAAGCAGACCCACGGCGGAAGAAGATGAAGAAGTCATCTACTCCTCTTCGCCAGCTCCCCCTCTCGATAACGAGTTCGAAAAGGACATGGACGAGAATGAAGACCATGAAAAGGCGCGGGATACAAGTCTCCCATTATCAGAGGTGAATAGGAAACTCTCAAACACATATTTTGGACGGAATGGTACCTAGGTTGTGAAACCAGAAGAGTAAAGAGAGAAGACCTTAACCATAGAGGAGGAGGATACCCATTATGTCATATCAACAAAAAGAAGATCAACAGAGCTAACCAAAGACCATTAATACCCAGCGTGGCGATTCACTGACGCGCATATGTTCGTTTGTCTCTCGTGGAAAACATAAAATAGACGCAAAGACCTCTCTAGAGATAGTATTCCAACACTTTAACGAACTGGGGAGTCCACAAGCTGCAAGCATCCTGACCGATATTCTATTCGATGCATCACCTGAGGTAATAATATAAGTCTCAACGCACAAGTATCAAGGAGAATCATCGAGATTGACTGGTAGCATCCATGATCCAGGTTAGTGGACTGGTAATGACCAACATTGGCATATTCGTTGCCCGAACCAATGACAAAGATTTCGAGGCCATAATATACTCTGTCGCCGAGGACCTTGACCTACGTGGCGAAAAACACGAAGCCATCCACATTGCCGCGAAGCACCTGATGAAACACTACTTCTCACAATTTATACCGGCCATTTTCGCCCCTGGGAGCATTGCGAAGGGGTCCCTAAAGTGGTTGACTGGAAATTACCGCGCCCTCAAACTAGAGTTATTCGGCAACGATTCTGAAGCCGGCGCGAACGCAGATCGGACGCTAATGACGGCCTTGAAATCGGCTTCATCACATCTCACAGATACTATTGATAAGACAATGATTTCAATGGATGCATTGACTACAGTTGTCAAGTCTGTACAGTCCGTGTTGGGAATCTACTCAGATCTTCTCCGTACTTCGGGAGAGTCGGGGGTCGTGATTATAAGTACCGCATTAACCTCCTCTCCAGGAATTCAACCCCAAACCCCTGGGAAAGAGATATTTGTCTCTACCACCAGGCGCCGTGGCCGTGATAGCACATGCTCGCGGGTATCACCGACAACGTTAATACCAACAGCTCACTACGCTCATGAGAGTGATACTTCGAGTCGTCAACATTCAAAGAATAGTTTTCGTGATAGCACACTCTCCGCTCGTGAGCGCGGCACGTCTTCTGCGGCAGGTGCTTCCACTTCAACCTCAACTCCGGATCCAGAAGGACATACCCGCTCTAGTTCGGCCCCACCAACGCCAATGACTTCAAAGCGTACTTGTGGCAATCCTAGTACAAATGAAGAAGAAAGCGTATCACCGAAGCGCCCCAAAAAAGATGGCCACAGCCCGGCTACCCCAAGTCCTCCGAGTCAGAGTAGCCAAGCGGGGGCTAACGCATTGCACCGGGGGAGTAGTAGCGGTGGGAGAGGCTATCAAGGCAAAAACTTTATTCCAGGGTACCGAGGGAGCTTCCGTAGTAGACACGAATCGTTCAGATCTAGTTCATGGCGTGGTAGGCAGTACTGGAACGGCGGTAGGAGCGACCATGGATATTCTCGTGGCGGATCGGATTACCCTCCTAGGATGAACTACGATTAATATCAGTGACACTCTTTATAATATGTCGGTTTCTTACGGGAGGCCGTTTTTGGCGTGTTACTGGAATTTCTATTTCTTTTCTTTTCTCGGGAGGCAGTTCTGTAATCGAGTGAGGGGTTATGATGCGGATGTTGTGTTTCATTGTGGGAACGTTCTAAAATAATACATGTCTTATAAAATAATACATGTCTTATAAAATAATACATGTCTTATAAAATAATACATGTCTTATATACAAGACCGTTCCAAATGGGCCGCCTATGTGCGCATGTGTGCGTAGCATTTAAGGCGGTAAATGTCCACCAATGTCCACGAGCACGGGTCGGTAAGCATAATGGACGGCGTCTAGATTGCAGTCACAGCGTCACACCATTTGTAAATTCAATAATTACAGTATGCAATACATATATGTAGAGCGTGTATGTGCTTGTACACTAAGATATACCACTGCAATGATTGCTTTTGGGCAATGTTGCAGTAGTTTAATCCGTGCGAGTACCTACATGTGGGAGGTAAGTACAGCGGTGGGTAATAAGTCATCAGACGGAACGCCACCAAAATACGCGTTTGCAGGCAAAATTGTGGCTAGGTCGTCCGATGACTTATTACCCACCGCTGTACAATATGCTGCTATATTTGAATCAGAGAGTTTCTGTCCTGGTCTGTCACGTGACAAATGAGGGGCGGAGTCACTCGTGTTACAACACTCACATAATAGATTAACAAGTGCGTCATTCTACCTCCGGGGGAAGCAGAAAATGTTTCTAACAGATGTCAACATATGTTACACAGGAACAGACCCCTCGCCTTGTTTTTGTGTCTCGGGGATCTGTACTCAGAAGCACATGTAGGTACTCGCAACAGGCCTGAAGTACCCGAAAATGCAGCTGCAAGGTTTTGGTGTATTTTTGACTTCTACTCCAATGGCAATTGCAGATTAGGGCTTGCATTTTCGGGTACTTGTTACCTGCTGCGAGTATGTACATGATGTATTTACTTTTAGCAGAGTACCTACTTGTGGTCTGCGGATTTGGGAATGCAGGGCGGAGCCTTGGATGTATCCACATGTAAGTACATAATCTATGCGCACACATATACATACTCGGGGCAGGCATGAAGAACCTGAACATCGTTTTTCTGGTAGCAACCACTTTGACCCCTGCTAGCGCGTTTTTATGTTCAGGTTCTTGTTACCTGCCCCGAGTACATACCAATTAATGCATTGATCGGCAGATTATTTATGATGATATCGATACCTGCATGTTGCCTAATTATAAGCTTAAGCCATATATGTACAAGTAGGTATATATGTACTTTTACCGGTACGTACATCTATGAGGATAGTTGCTTTATCTTACAAGATAAAGTAGCTACACAAGGACTATTGGATCAACATTATTATCATGTAGCTGTAAGACGGAGTTACTACATTTATTCTTACTATAGGCCCTGTATCACTATACACATAAGAGGACTTTAGGCGCGTATTATATTATAGAGCTATCGATTACTATACGTACCTGTTTCTATAGATCTAACATACACCTGAAATCTTCAGGGCGCACATATATACACTCTGAAATTCGACCTCTTTGACTGCTTGATTATATATATACTTCTCTCACTATCACTCGTGATTCAAGAATTATTTACCTTAATGTTTTGTACTCATAAACTGCCCTCGTAATAAACACGTACAGATACTTGCAATTGATGGGATTGGTATAAAATCATCTGCCTTTAATAAGAGGACAGGAAAGAAACCCCACATATTATACTTAATGTACATATACCCCGATCAAGTGAGTTATTTCCTATAAAATCAACCCCCCGGTCGATTGAGTTAAGTTCTCAATCATCCAAGCGTCGATCCAGAAACAAACAGACTAAGACACATTATTCAAATACCCTAGAAACAATAAAAAATGACCGGCGCACGCGTAGAAATCCTTCTAGGCGTCGCCGGACCTCTAACACCTTTACTAGCCGCTCCTATCGGATCCACACTTCATAACCACTTCCATAAACCGCTTTATGACTATTACCCCGATCAAGAACAAGTCTGCGACCATGATCGTCGCATTGTGTTGAAAGAACTTGAGATAGCAACAAGGATGTTCCAAGACATCAACTCTCGATTGATCGCGTGCAAACTTATTGGAACCGCGCTCAAGGGCCAGGAGAAGACGGGGGTGTTTCTAGATGCTGTAGAAAGGAAGATTGGAAATGCAAAGGAGGATATAGTGGAGATGTTGGGTTCGGTTGTAACGGCGAAGCTACCACAAAACTCGGCCAATACGTTCGGTAGCCGGGATAATTCGAAGTATTGTGTCAAAAGGGGCGTTTCGAAGGTCAAAAGTCAGTTAGTTATGCACATAACGGCAGACAGGGCATAAAACAGTCTCGCAGTACATCTCATTTTGAATCCGAAGGCCTATCAAACCAGTATTGTCACCGAAAACGATCACATTACTGCAGCTGTTCTACCGGTCGGCTTATATCGCCAGATCACCATAGTAGTGGTTCAGAGGTCAATCTTCGACTTCTTGAACTGAGACATTAATGATTCTGAGTGGTAACGGTAAATGCAAATATGTCTCTCTAAGTTAATTGAGATTCCCTTGCACTAGTACTTCTCTATCCTTTTCCTTGGCAATTGGGCTATCTGTTCGATGTCTTGTCTCGAGGGTTCTTTGGTTAAATCCGTCATCATTTCCTTTCCCTCGATTGTGCAATGGGTTTTTACTCGTGCAATTCTAATTCTCTCTTATAAACTTTATTGAACGTACAAGCAATTCCTGAATACTCTCCTCAGTAGTGATGAGCAGCATTGATCAACCTGAACGTTGTAATTGATCGATCTTGGCAGCCGAAGTACAATGCACTGAGAAACTTGATTTTTGTATGCACATCATGTGATAGAATGAAAATTAAGAGATGAAAAATTAGCTCTAGAAAAAATTTAGGGAGTGTAACCTATCCGATCTAACCGCGGGGTTTTCTATACGGGCCTAGCGCCTATGGCTTTCGAAAACTAGACAAAAGCCTCATTTGCAGTTTCAGTTGTCGTACCCCCCCTCCCGCCTGGAGACCTTCCGCCTGGAGACCTTCCGCTTGAGATCTTGTCGGATTCATCACCTAGATGATTTGTTTTTTTTACTTATTCCGCCAGCTACGCGCCAGCACTACCTTCCAGGCAAAGCCGATAGCCCCATTGAAGCTAAAAGTCTCGGCATCGAGTGATATCATATGAAGGCGAGTTACATGTTGACATGTAGGGGTGGGTTCTGCTAGGAATTTACTAAATGATGTATCGGCCAATTGAGAACAGTGGTTTGCACGATAAGCATGTACTGTATATCTGTACCAATCATTGTAACCCCCCCCCCCCCCCCCCCCCCCCACAATTGAGCTTTGACGTGATTTGAAAGAGTACTGCCTGTCTTAGATGAAGATATGTGCATTCACGTACATATACTAGTGAGAGGGTTAAGACTATTAATAGGTAGCTCCAGAGTATTGGGACTGGGGTTTAGCCAAACTCTATGTTAGATGTGATCCTAGACGAAATTATGGAGTATCACTCGTACACAGTCCTATAGTAATGTTAAAATACAGCTTTTGGCTCGTGCAAGGTTATAATGCTATTGACCGTGTTGAATCTAAACTCGAGCATGTACGTAATCATATATAAGTCTTGATGATGTACATAAGTATACATATGCGTAAGGTTTTCGGTTGTTACATTGTAACCAATCAAATCACTTGACTCCATGGATCCAGGTCTCGCTCCTATATAAGTATGTATACTTAACTGCGCGATCGAGAGAGAAAGCTCGAGAAAGAAAACTCGAGATCCCTTCGCGGGCTATATTCTTGAAACACTCCCTAGAATGTAAAGCGGGAGGTAACTAATGCTATGCTGGTGGGATTTCAAGTTGGGCGGCAGGTTGCAGATTCGAATGATTACATGTAGGTAGTATCGCCTGGTCGGCCGAGACCTGCTCAGAATCTGGTGCTCTGCAGCCTTGGCAACTTTGGGACTAAAAATTACTGTTTGTGGGAGTTGCTTGTTGAAATCTGAACTCTATCGTTACCTATATGGCAAGGTGGGTACTGGGTTTGTACAATATGCAGAGCACCAGATTCTGAGCAGGTCTCGGCCGACCAGGCGATACTTATGTTGCTTTATTAATAATAATATGGGGGTTCTATCTATCTGTACCCCCCACTCCATCGATAGTGTACTACGGCACCCCTCCAGTTAGACTTGAGTATTTTAGGCATTATACACCCCGCAGCAAGTAGATGAGTTCAATACTTAGTTTATTGGTCATACCTAATTAGCAGCAAATTGGAAGGCTTCGTATTGCTCTCCATACTACATGCATGCCCCAGTCCTTCGCGCATAAATTAACTTTTTAACTCGCAGGACCAACCAGCATCATATGTGCTGAAAATATCGCCAGATAATAGTGGCAAATCAAAATGTTCTTCATATTCGCTTCAGCATACCTTCACTTCTTCGTTCATGACAGGTTCCAGTCATCATCTCAAACACCGCTTTTGTGAAAGAAATGAAACAGTAATATCTGAGAACAATTTGAAGCACAACTCCTATAGCTATAGATTCTAACAATTTCCTGGAGATCCCCAAAATCTAAACACGCCGGATACCCACCTGGGCCAAAAATGGAAAGAGAAAAAAAAATGAGAAACACAAACAATTTAAACATATAAAGAGAAACCAAAATCAAGACCAGCTTGACCAAAGCAAAACGCCCTAAATTTTCCTCTATTCATCCTCGCACGTTTCTGATTCATCATCCTGGTCCTCAAAAAGTCCATCCAGGGCATTAACAACTGCCTGCCCAACACCCCAATGCTCCATATCCATGAAAAGACTCCTCATCCACCTAAGAAACCTCCACTCCAAGCTCTCTAACCCCTCTGACTCTTCATTTCTCAACTCCCAGCGCATAAGAAGCCCCAGGAGCTCGTGTCGAAAGTTCTCCACAGGTGGTAATGATCTCGGGGGCTCTTGATGGCCGCTCCCAAGAAGGTCATCCCAATTGACATCGTCGACCATCAACATCCAAGTCTCGTTCGTTTGTGGCGGGTCATACGCCCAGTTATACATAGCCACGTTTTCCATCATGTTGTACCCGACAGACCCGCTGCTTCCCTCCCCGATTCGTACAAGAACCTCCCATACTACCATCAGTGCTTTAAAAATCATCACAGTGACCACGGGAAACTCTGTACTTCTAGCACTATCTTGATATGCTCCTAAAAATCTTATAAGTCCGAGTAAATGCGACAGTAAATCGGTCTCTTCCAAAACCCGAGTGAAGGATGTGTGTGTTGAAGCGTTGGCTGTGACTGAATAACATCGCTCCTTTGCTGCGTCCACGATGTTCGATAAAGCTGTGTCCAGGTCCATCGGAACATCTTTCTGATAGATTGTCACACGATCCGGAAGGATGATCTGGATCAAAGCCAATTGCATCGATATGTAAAACGCTCTCTCGCAACCCTTGAGCCTCCTAGACGATTGTAATTCCTTATCAGCGTCCGGACTCAACGCAAATGCACTAGGTGTTTCATGTGCCGTAATCCCATGCCCGGAATCGAAAACGAACATATTTGCAATTCCAGAAACCTGCCCAACGGTGTTTAAGGCATGCCGCAACCTTTGTAGCTCGACGCGGCTTTCTTCAGGAAAAATTTCAGGTAGTCTTCCATTCTCATAATCGGCTTGGCTCAAATTGGCCGGTTCTTCAGCGCCGACATCAAAATCCTCTTCTGGTAACCTGCTCGTAATATCAAGAATCTCCATCTGGGTGGCTGCAGCCAATATTAATGCCGAGAAGTTACTTCCCAGACCCCCAGCCTGTAGGAGTTCGCTATGACCACGGCCCTTGAGCAGGATACGGAGTGTCTTCCCAAATAGCGGCGGTGAAACATTTACGGAGCCGTGGAGTTGGCTTGTTTGCCACAGATGGTTCCAGGCCTGACAAGTTGGTGCCTCAAAGAGTTGAGCATCGCACGGCAATGGGAGGTTTCGAAGTTCCATTGAACGAAGAAGGCGCGGGGTATCAAAAAGGAGAGCCATGTAGCAATCAACTAGAAATAACGTAAACGCAACCCTAATACCGTTTTAGTAAATATTTGCAAAGTCGAAGATATTATGTTATATTTACCTCTTTCGGGACTCTCTGTAAACAAAAAGTTCCCATTGGTGCTGTACGGAGGACCCCGTAGGAATAGGTTTTTCAACCTCATGGAAATATCTATATTCCCTTGCGATCTGAAAATTATGGTGTTAATCTAAGTCCGGAGGTATTGGTCATGTGATGCGAGTGATAAATTATGAGTATCTAGAAGTGCAACAATTTGATTTACCTCAACACATCGAGCAAGTAGATTCCTTCCTTTCTTATGTTTTTCTTTCTCGCCTGAGAAAAGAGCATAGATTGAAAACAACAGGAGACCTTGTAAGACACAGAGTCTTTCTTCGCGTTCTCTACGCTCCGCGTGTTTCTTCAAAACCTGTTTGGCTGGGTCCATGGGCTCATCATCGCTGATTGTTTCACAGGGCTTGACCATTCCCTCAGGGATTGCATAACTGCTATCTCTTCGTACTTTCATCCTGTAGATCCCTTCTTCGCCTATAGAGTTTCGCTTTGGTCTTTCAAGGTCGACTTCGTCAGTATCCCCAGGTCCTCTTTCGATCCATCTTTCCATAACCCTACGTGTTATACGAGTTAGTATAATCACTCAAAGAAACGTTCAACATTTTGGTAAATTTACTTAACCCCACTCTCCCAGAGTTGTGGACTTAATGTCTTATTGGTAGGATCATATTGGCCTCCTAGAGCACAAACCGCTCTGAGGAAGCTTGCTAGGACTGAGCTAGGCTTGAAGGTCGCCTTATGAAGTAAAGGGAAATATGGATGAAAAGCCTTTGAAGAAAAGTAATAGTCCGAGTAATGGGACAGTAACTGTGGAGGTAAACTAAGAGATCCGGCAGGGGTATTTATTAGTAAGAGAACACTTAATCATGGCACGGGTAAGTTACAATGGCAATTTATCTGGTGTATAATAAGGCCTAAGTTCAGGTACTGATTTTGCGGGGAGCTATTTAGCCAGAATTTGTCAGCCTCATGATGGTTGGTAGTTATCTCTCGAACCCGAACCGATCAGGAAGTGGACAAATAGACAAATTTACGTCAGGGGCAGTTGGAAGAACGAGCTGAAAGCGAGCAATCATTTCCTCCATTTCTGTACTTGGTGAACTGTTACGATCTTCATCTGGCTGCTCCATCTCAGGATGGTGCTTTTTTTGGTGCTTGACCAAGTTATCACTGAAAAGAAAGAAAGGGAAAACAATCAGCCTTTGCAAGAACAAAACGAAAAGGGGAAGGCAGCATCCAAAGAAAGAATTTACCCTCGGGAAAAGGCCAGTTTACATCCTGGAAATGGACACCGTGTGATCTTCTTGATGGAATGCTCTATAGTGGGACGTTTCAGTGCTATGCTATTTATATAATACATCCTATTCGAGACATACTATTCAACTTGTGGCGATTGTTGTTGTACTACAATATGATATAAAATTTAGTACCGACCCACCCATAGATATCAAGGAAGAATTGATTAACTTACTCTTGTGCTAGATCTCTCTTTGCACTCATCGCATTGATATGGTTTTGTGGCCTGCCACAACCTTTCATCTTCCTCTGTCCAATTTCCTCGAGCGGACTCCTCTAGAACGTCTTTAAGTTGTATATCAATATAGCGTCTCAACTTGAGAGCTTGTGAGATCGCCTTGGTGCCAGGCTTAGCCACCGATGAAGCTGGAAAACTAAGTCCCGAAATGGAGTTTTTACGGTTGCTCTTTCGCGCCATGAGATTCTCGCCCGGAGAAACCTCACGGTATTTGGAATTGCTGATTCAACTTGGGATATCCGGATTATTCTGACTTGAGAACTATTCTGTCCGGTGCAAATAACACCATCTTTATACCCAGCAGGTTCCACATTTTTACAATTGAATCGAGACTCTTATCACGGATTGTCTAGCCCCTAGATCTTAGATAGCTCCTCTGGAGGATATAGCTCTAGGAGCTAGTTGGCAACTGCAGAATCCGTGATAAGAGTCTCGATTCAATTGTGAAAATGTTGTGGTTCTTTGGTATGCATAACAGGTTCGGCTGTCAGGCGGATTTGTCAGGTCAGTCGTTAACCTCGCGAGCAGAGGCTCAACTGCGGGGATGAGCCGGGATACGCTCCTCCACTTAAAATGCAGTGAGAGGGTCTGCCGGTTCAGAAACAGTTTTCTGCGAGATAAGCCTTCGCCAACCAACCTAGTCGACGTCAGAGATCCTTTTGAAACTTGACGTGCTACGCTTTGCTGGCGCGTTATTCAAGCCCCGAACACGGCCGCGGTGAAAGGGTTCTTATCTATCGACTTCGATCGATCAAAAAGTCTTGGGGTCTTGGGAGGAACGGCTCTGAGATTCGGACAGAACGTGTAAATCGAGGGAAGCAAGCAAACAAGCAGGGGGTGAGGGATAGAGCCAGATCCCAGGGCTTAAGGTACCGTTCGAGAAAAGCTTTCCCTGGTAGTACATATTCAATCGCAGGCTGAGTCGGAGTGTGAATTAGGCTGGCACGCGACACCATTTATAGAAAGAAAGAAAAGAAAGAGATCATAAAAGTACTGAATCTCTCTAGATATTGATTGCATACATAGCAAGCAGTACTAGTATATCCCACGTCTTCCATTTAAGTAAGAAATTCGAATCTAAATTTCAAAAATATGAATAGCGACTTCAATCAGCTACAACAGCAGCAGAAGCTGGGCTCTTCCAGTACGTCGGCTGAAATGCCGTCCGGCGCCCGGCCTGCTCTCCCGAAGCCCAAGAAGGCAGCAGGAAGAGAGCGCGGCAACTCACTGCTGCAGCAGCATTTCGTTAAGGCGGATATCTCGATTGAAGACCAGCTAAAATATTGCCGGCACTTGTAAGCAAAACTCTCCTGGCGATGTCTCATGCCTATGCCTGAACCTATGCACATCTTGATATCTTCACTTTCCTTTCTTTTCTTTTTCCATTCTGCTTCGAAATCTCAAGAAGCAGGTTTATATCGGAGTAGTCCCAACTCCCCCACCCCCCCCCCCCCCCCCCCCAAACCCCAACCCCATGTTCAATGTCGAGATAACTCTACCATCCCCTTCACTGGAGAATACATTTGTGGGTTTCCTAGGTCTTGATCTCCTGACCTCATATCAAACTCCTATCCTGGGTCAGTAAAGCTGATATATCCCTCAAAAGGCACACAGCCAGTCAGAATTTCGTTGGTTTCAACAAGGACAATCTACATATCATCGCGACATCTTTCGAACACTTGTGCTTGACCGAGTCAGAAAACAAGGTATTGATTGATATTCTCAATTCGAGGGTCTCCTCCTAATCGTGATCTGTCCTCAAGAGGGAATACAAGGCAAAGATCCGCGCAAAGTTGCGTGAATGGAATTACGAGGATTTCTCTGAAGACGAGGAAGCCGATGCTTTAGCTTATCAGTTACAAACAGCTCTGGAGAGGTGATAACTCCCACTCGGTCGCACATATGTCTAGGAACCAGGAGAGAGACATGCTTACACTAAAACCATATAGCTCTGAACCTATGCAAACAACTACTCTTATCACAGGCGAGAACCTCAGCTCCCTTCCGAGCTCTTCAGCATCTGGAAGCCATGTTCACCGCGCCCCGTCTGAACGAAACCCAACTCCTCACAGCACTGGATCCACTGCTTCCAAAAACTCTTCAAAGTTAGGGAGATCATCCTCCTCGCGCCCACGATTACCCTCCCCCCAGCAATCTTTCCCATATGGATCCTTATCATCAGCTTCAACCCTCTTTGATCCCGTCTTTCTCGATAAGACCAATCTCAATGACCCAGCTGTACGCGCAAACTGGGTTGAGGCAGTTTGGCACTATTTCAACAGCGGTGGTTGTCCTCCACCCCCATCAGTGAATACAGGCAGAGTTAGGAGCTCTAGCTTTGCTTCTATGCCCTCGCCAGCAAGCCCCACTACTCCTACGAATGGCCGTTTCAGGTCCTTAGCAGTTTCAGACCATCATCACCACCACCACCACCACCATCACCCTAATCAACCACAACCACAACAAGAGCAGCATATAGAGAGTGAATACGAGGTTATGGAAGGTGTAGAGACATATTATCAGCAAGGACCAAATCAACAACATAATATCGGTAATCTAGGACAAATAGTTGATCTTGGAGCTCTAGCTCCGGATCCAGAAGCTTTATCATACGTTCAGCTGGAGCAGTGGCAGAAGATACAAGATCAGAACATCGGCAACCCCTAAAGGGACAATATGTCCTTAATTGTTTTTCTCGCTTCAAAGGAGACTGTCGTCGATTCAGCTATAATTTAGTGCTTGTTTCTCATATTCACGTTTATTTAACCCAGTGAAGTATGCTTTCTTTTTTCGAACGGCGTCTCTTAGAATTTCGGCACATTTTCTTAAAAAGATATTTTATTATCTTAGCTAGTTGATGGTCAAAAAGAAATGTTCCAAGTTGTAATCATAGATTGTTACTCTCGTCACCTATTATCACTCGTAAATCGGTTAGATAAGCCCACAATCAACATAATCAATGAGCTCGCGAGGCATGGCATTCATAAGCAGCCGGTGAAATTCAGAGCACAACTCACGGGTATTGACAGAGGTAGTTGTGGTATCTGAGGGAAAATATTCTGTTCAATACTGAGATCGCTAAACTGGGCTAATCCCATTCCCACCACGGGGTACGTAGACAAAAATCCGTACAAAGACAAAGAAACATGCCCAAATTTTGCTGTTTGTAACTAAACTAACATGAAGATCTCAATCGTTATGAAACGCCTAAACGCACCTAAACTTGGAAAGAACTAACAGAAACAGGAACAAATCAGACAACTCCCTTTAAGCTCAATTTGCGTTCCCTCCACCCATAGTCCCCGTTGACACTAGGCCTAGGGACTGAGATACTTGGAATGGAACTCCATCCGGACATCAAACAATGAGCCGATATCCTGCTCGTTGCGCTTGATGCGGAATGTCTTGAAGGCGTTTCCATTCGGGAGCTTAGCCGGAGGTCGACCATCCTCCCTACATAGAAGGGTTTCGAGCGCGGTTATTGAGAGAACGCCAGATATGATTTTATCGGGCTTGCCATCAACAGAAACCTGTAGTCTTCCAGGCGGATAGGAGAATGTGAGGGAGAAATCTTCAGGGTCGATTGCTATAAGCTATTTGATATTAGCAAGGATATTAATATATATTAACACGTAATACAAGAAATGGGAAGCGTACCTTTGCGTCTTTCTCAACTAAAATCGAAGCCGCCTTTTTCCCCTTTTTGCTTGCGCCTCCAGTGGCAGTCTGAAACGACCGACGCAAGCTAAAAACATCACCGACTCGCAGAGCAGAGTGTTTAGCGAGCGTTTCGAGCTTAACATTTGTTGTATCGCCTGCGACAGCGCTGTAATCGACGCGCTGTTTTTGTCCCCAAAAGGCCTCGAACTTGTTTTCCTTAAATGTGTCAAACTCCGCGGACTGGGCCAATTTACGTGCTTCCTCGACGGTCTTTTGTGTTTTGGCAGTGTACTTCGCCTCAGAGATATCGTATTCGACTTGATTGATTCGAGCAATGAGTTGACTATTATTCCAGAAGCCATCGACAAGTTGGGCTTTTGGTGGAGTGGGGTCAGTGACATCCCCAGAAGCCTCGTATACTTTATCGCACTCAGGTAGATGCTTCATGAGGTATTTTTTATCTTCATCAGATATTTTATCCCAGGCAGCAGAGTTGAAAATTTGCTATCATGAAAATTAGCAATGTAACCTAAAGAACAGCAACACACATGGGAGGTGAAGGCATATATACACGTAGGCTGATAGCATAGATACTATTAGGGTTCGTCATGAGAAACTCCTCTTCCCAATCACTATCGTCATCGATAATATCATTTGGGACAGTACTTTGGATCGTGGCTCTCTTGGCGATTTTCCCTTTGGGAACAGGCACTTCCGCTGCGCTCTCTTCTGGAAACACTTGGGCACAAGCCCACCCCATTAGTTCGGAAGCCAAACGTCGTGAAAACCCTTCAGAGATCATTTTACGACCATGGCTGCCACTACCTCTGCTCGGTTCAGGGGATCGAGAGGAGTCTTCTTCAGCGATTGACCCACCTCCGTTGTTCACGTCATGCATAGAGTCATCAACATCATTTTGGAGAGTTTTCGAATCCACATGATCATCGGCATCAACGGTCGCTTTACTGCCTTCGTCAGCTTCAACCTTTACAGCTCCCGGATCTAGGTCCCGATAGCGTCAGCTTAACTTCAGAAGCAAGAGCGCAACCGCAACACCCACCTGCTTTTATTCCAGAAGAGCTGGCGATCTGTAGATTCTCCAAGTCCTCTTCATTTACGTCAAGGTCCTCCTGTTTGGTCGGGGCCAGAGTCTCATCATCCGACATGAGATCAATCACACGGCGCTTTTCCCCAACACGAGCCTTAGACTTCCTTTTCGGCGGTGGAAGCCTAGCAAGAGGCTCATCATCGGCAGAGGGCCTACCGCGGGTTCTTCGTGTACCGGCCATTATAGCAGGAGTTAATGTGGGCTGGAGATTAGTCCAAGGTTTGCGAGAATTAGTCAACTAGAGGTTGTTCCATGGGGAAACGCGCCAGCACGCGTGGGGTGTTATTAGCCGCGTTTAGATTTACAGGGATAGCCACACTCTATCTCTATTGTGGCAGTGCGCTCTATAACGAGGCTCTGTGTCGCATGGGAAAGCCGCAAGGACGGTAGCTCACGGGACAAAGATAAGCACCTCTACAATCAATATGTCACTATCAAAATGAAGTTATTCGGCGGCTACAGCGGTAGTAACTGATATCCCGATCCGTTGGCCTTCAAAAAAGAAAATAAGGTACATTTAAATACAATGTAGGTACATACATGTACTGTTACATGATACTAGTTCAGTGTCAGTAACAGAAAGACAGGTTTGCAACGCTGCTGCGCATGCGACTGCTGCAAACAACTGCTTTGTGAGCTCCCAGAAAGATCGGTGCGGCAAATATATTGTCTCGGCTCGATTGTTAGATAACCATTTTTGTTCTGGGGTGATAGGCCTCGCATATATCACTTTTCGTTTCGTTTCGTTTCAATCATACTCTTTTCCCGTTTGGTGAGTTCTGCAAGGGGAATTGAATACCCGGCGAGGATAGAGATGGGTGGTGTCTTCTGGCTGGGCTTATACATGTAATGTAAATCACGACCCCGCGTTGATCAATTTACCGGTACAAGATCATGACGCGTTTAGACATGAAGTAATTAACATCTTGTTGGTTCTGGGGAGGTATGGGGGGACATTCTACCGGGGCATCATACATGTAGACATGGGGTGAGGAGGTATGTAGGTGGTATGCTTCTAAATGGGTATTCATTTCGTGTACCACACGGATCCCAATTAAAAAAAAAATGTCATCGATTTTCCGTCGGTTTTTCGATTGCGAGATGAATTTCATCTTCCCTTGGGTGCAATTAGTTGGACCATGGAACTTGCACTTGCGGCTGCTTCATGTATCGATACGCCAACGTCGGATTATTTGGTAAGATTTTCGTCGCAGGAACCAGGTTAATACCTCCCGGCGCCAGTTTTTCGGATTATTTCGTAAGATTTTCCACTACAACACCAGGTTAACGAAGCCCCATCGGCAATGACAGCTCCCTGTACTAGTACATACCCATCCTAGTGCAACACTGCTGAGACCTCTTCTCATCATGGTAATATAAGACGACGGTGATATGATTTATTATTTAGCCTGTGGTCTGAAATAAAAGTCTCCATCGGAACCGCATATATCTTGTTGGATTCTTGTCAGTTTGTGTGAGTACCACCGGTAAACATTCTCTAAACGGCCGATACCACGATCGCTAAGTTGCTGATGTGCATAAACACTGCATCCAAGACATCCACACTGCTGAAAAATGAGATTAAAAAAAAAAAAAAAAGTGATAATTCATGCAGTGCAGTAATGATCTCCAGAGCCTAAGGCCAACTTTACAACGCCAAAATAAAAGACGTGCTTAGCTACATGTATTCACGTCGTACACTTTACATGTAATGCTCAAGGGCTCCTCCTTAAATTATCGAACAGGAACAGGGCTTCTACTTCTTCTCCTCCTTTTCTCACCCCCCTCCCTGTCATCCTGAGCCCTATCACGCTCCCCGCGTTCCCTGTCATTACCCCTGTCACCCCGCCTTTCTCTGTCCCTTCTGCCGCCCTTCTCATTTCCCCTGTCGTCATGATCCCGCCGGTCTCTGCGTCGACTTACCGAACGTCTTCGCTCACGGTCCCGTCTGTGCCTGTGCCTTTCCCTTTCTCTATTCTTATCCGGGCTCCGGGACCTGCTCCTGTGTCGTCGTGATCGATGACCATCGCGGTCTCGATCTTTTCTCTCTCCCCTCTCCCCTCTACCACCTCTTTCACGTTTCTCATCTGCCGGTCTATACGACCCCTCTAATCTCCCCTCATCTTCCTTTTTATCTGGTGCAGCTTCTCGTTTCCCGCCTCTTCCAAAGCCCACACCTTGTGCTTCTCCCTTTGCCTCTTCGCTGTCTGGTTGGCCACCTGCACCGGCTTCCTTGATTGCACGCTTGATATCATCTTGGTTGACAGCATCTGTGTGCCGCCGTACAACCTTGAATCCAAGGGCTTCAGAAAGGGCATCGTTCTCGGCTTCTTTGATGCGACGAATCTCTTCGAGGCGTTGCTGTTCGGCCGTGAGGGTGCTATCGGAGTCGCCTTTGGCATACCAAGTCAAATCTCTGCCTTTCTGCCAACGGCCGACAGCTGTGGGGGGTCAGTTAATAATCAGACTCGTGGTACTCTAATAATGGAGAGGCTGGGGGATCTGCCGGAGAATAAGAGAGTGGGGGGAGGCTAGAAGCTCTAGACATACGAGCCATTAAAGAGTGCCCGAGATAGTTCTCGCGGTCCTTATCCTCTTTCACATCCTCCCATTTGAACTCAGCGCGCCCACCGCGGGAGCTATCGCCTTTACGGAGTCCAGACAGAAGATCCATTTTGCGTGGGGTTCCTTTACGACTATTCTAACGTTCGTTTGCAGGGCTTCGTGGAATTGAAGATCGTGCGTAGATGTCGTGTCAATGATAGTCAATTCGTGTCTGTCAATTTGCCGTGAACTAGTATACGCAGGGCTGGCTGTTCGTGTCAGGCGTGGTGTGTGATGTATCAAGTACTAGAAAAGCAACAGCGAAAGAAGAAAAATAAAATCACGAAGAACAGATCTGTCGCGTATCAGAGCAAAGCAGACACGAGAACGTAAAGGCAAAAAAAGGCGCCAATGCAGTCAACAACAAGCTAGGTGAGCGCGCCGACGGCCAAAGTGCGAGACGTGAAGTTGATTCAATACCCTGTAAACCTAACCTTTAGCTCCTTGGTATCCACAGAGCCGCAACAGAAAAGGTTGGTTCCGATTGCAAACTCAAGTCCATGCCGGCTGAAGGTCGACTCCTACTCGCTCGTTCGTTCGTCAAGCCAACCTCCAACCTACCTTCCCTGCAAACCATACTTGGAGCGCTTGCCTCCCCGGGCTTTTCTTCCCCTCCAGCCAGAGCAGGGAGGGTAGGCCAAAGTACGTACATACATGAGTCGACGTTAACCTCTCAGGACTTGTGATGTGCTTCTCTTCCCTGCGGCCTTGGTACTAGCGGCTACAGTTCAACGAAGGGAAGAGTAACGTATTTCGTCTGATCTCGCTCCTCCTTTTGTGATCTCAGACAGGAATGAACAATGAGGAAAGAAAAAAAGAATTTTTAACAAAGTAACTGCTTTCTTTTTCGCCACCTATGACCTCCCTCTGATCGCCCATTTCTACCTACTCTACCTGGCTGGCAGTACTCGGCCGGGTACTCAAAAGAATTTAAATTTTTTTTCCTTACCTTACCTTGTCAGAATGAAGTGAAAATAGTAATTGGGAATATCAGAAATCTGAAAATTTTTCCTCTCGGCCCCCTCCATCCATGGCTACCGACCCCATGCAATTAATATAAGCGACAAGAAATCAGAACATGGTATCCACATGCGATCCATCGGTAGGAGGAAATTATCGAACAGCTACGAAGAAAACAAATAAACTTTTCAGCTCGGTGGATCACGAAGCAAGTGGAGCTCTGTGAAAAAAAAATATAATCAATGTATGAGCTCACCGCCGCTCAGTGGATGAGCCCACCTTGTGACCACACCAACCATGTTACCCATGTGTTTACCGGCGGCGACGCATCTTATGCAGGACGCGGGACTTGCTTGACTTGGGGCGACGAGTGCTAGTTGCCGGGTGCATTTGTACAGGGTGAGCTTTTCAAGTTTTTTTTTCATTCCTTTTTTCCCTTGCCCTACCTCCTTTCCCCATCGCTTTTTCTGAATTGACCTACATTGAATTGAGCATCCCTGCGTTCTGCGGTTGTGCACCTGCGGCCTACCGTACCCCAGCTTTTGCCAGCTTGAGGTTCTACAGAAAGGCGACTATCGTCACATTCTGGGATGATTGATACACCCAGACGAGTTTATGTTGCTGGAAAGGGCCAACAATGTAATACCCTACCTACCGTAGGTGCATATTCGTCATTTCGTGGCCAACCCTGGGGGGGAATTTAAAAAGAAAAGAATAGGGAAAAACGAATTCTCAAATCGAAACAAATGAAAAAATGAAAATATAATATCACAACCTTAGCTCCAATACGAGAGTCGCGTTGATACACTGGGGGGTTGAACACTGTACTGCCCGATTCCAGACAGCTAACAATGGAGGAGCAGCAGGAGGAGGAGGAGGAGGAGGAGGAGGAGGAGGAGGAGGAGGAGGAGAAGGAAGGGGGGGGTACGTTAGACGAAGGAGGCTTGTTGATGTCATTACTTTTCGAGCATTGTCAAATGAGTATGCTGGAATGGAGGAGAAGCATCTGTCCTCGAGACCCCCTCTCTCCACACCCGGACTCAAAGCTCTGGACCTTCTTTCTATTCCCTTTTCTTGGCGCATCACAGACACAAGATCAGCATACAGCTACGATTCCTGGCTGCCTCTCCGCAAAGATTCGTGGAATAGGCAGGGCTGGAAACAGGCGATGTCAGTGACAGCAACGGAGCCAAGCAGTGTACCGGTACTCGAGGCGAACTGTGGTTGAGCTCTGTTACCCAGGCTAGTGTTATTCCAACTGCTCCCCTGTAGACAACGGCCTGACGACAAGTGATAGTCCCCCACCTGCAGCATGGGTGCAAGAAATCCAGAGCAAAAGCAGAAAGCAAAGCGAGGAATGGGGAACCCCTCACTAGTCTCAGATGGTTATGAGATCCCGTGCTAATGCCGGAAAGCGTCGGCCTTCCGCAGCAAGCTTTTTTTCTTTTACTGGCTTGCTAGCATACGTGCGCGCTTGCTTGGTGGAGTGCACGGAGAGGAAGAATGAGAAAGGTGGATGTACCTATCTATTCGCCTCCGACATTCTCGTGGCTACTCCTCCCCAGGGACATATATTTCAAGCCAGGGGGCCTTCTTCCTCTGGCTTTTTTCCCTCTCGTGTTGATTTGCTCTTCGACAGCTATCCTCTGCTATATTCTGCTTTTTTTTTTGTTTGCTTTGTCCTGCATTGCTTTCTTCATTGCTTGTTCGTTTGTTTTCCTTCAGGCCCTTCGGCAGTCGATTGGGGATCGTGAGATTCTTATTACGAATTGTTGTTTCTCCTTCGTGGTAGAAACAATCCGAGACGCAATATATCATGACTTCTCCTGCTGGTGGTAGAAGAGACAACTTCGAAGGCTATGCTTCAGACAGCCCAGGACCTACTCCGAGCCCTACGTACAGAGCTTCCTATTTCCAGGACGTAAGGAAGCAATCTGACGACCCGAGCATTTCTCCTTCTTCAAGTTCTCCGAATGTCACCATTCCCGCTTTACGCCCACGACGGTAAGCAATCTCCCAGTTTTCCCGAGTTTTCCCTATCAACTTTATTTTCCCTATTATCTTATTATCCCTCTTCCCTTTCCCCATTCGTTACTCGCCCCCACTTTTGTTTTCGCTTTAGAGCGCAATTCCGAATGATGAGTTCCTTTCTTTCTTTTCTTTCTCCCGGAATCAAAAACAAAGTCTCCGGTTGAGTTGCGGATGTGTTCGTTATCATCCTATCATAGCTTGTTCTGGGCGAATCTACATCGTGACCACTTTGGTGATGTCAACCAACCAAGACAAACTTATCGACCTACCAACCAGAGTAAGAAATTAAAGGAAGCTAACGATGCGCCACCGGGCCACAACAGATCTTCCCTTTCACTAGGCCTGGACGCAATCCGCTACGCCGGCGGTGTAAATTCGCTAGATAATTTCGCCCGCTCTTGGACCCGTGCCGCCGGCTACTTTGAGATCGCACCATCTCGCCAGCCAGTCGTCGCTGTACCTGGCTCAAGCCGCGACGAAGAATCCCCGGAAGATAGCTCTGCCATTGACGATGATTACGAGGAGTACCATTCTGATGCGACAACTACACGCGGACGCGGGCGCATTGATGGCGCAGCGAGTAGTTTTGGCTCTTACGGGAGCTTTACAAGCCCATTGAGTCGGTATGGGACAATGGACTCGTTACCGCAGACGGGATTGCCGATAGGACGTCTAGGCGGTGCAGTCAGGCATGTGCCAGAAGTGCAGGATTTGCCGGCGAGTAACATTGGAGTTGTTCCGGCGGATAAAGAGAGGGAGCCCTTGTTGGTGAAGGCAGTAGTGACGGAAGAAGGGAAGGTAGAGCATGTTATCGTGGGGCAGAGCACACTTCCGCAGACGGTATTTAATAGCGTTAACGTGCTTATTGGGATTGGGCTATTGAGCTTGCCGCTTGGATTGCGCTATAGTGGATGGTATGTTGCAAGGTGTCCTGAGATCAATTCATTGGCCCATAGCTAATAAATCTGCGCACGAAGGTTGATTGGAATAATCTTCATTCTCTTCTCCGCCGGCGTGACAAAGTACACCGCTAAGCTTCTTGCACGCTGCCTCGATAAATCAACCAACCCCCATCTTGTCACATACTCCGACATTGCCTACATCGCGTTCGGTCACAAGTCGCGGGTATGCGTATCGGTCCTGTTCTCGCTTGAGCTCATGGCGGCCTGCGTTGCGCTTGTCGTCCTGTTCGCGGATTCACTCCATGGGTTGTTCCCGCAGATTGACAAGTTGCAATGGAAGATAATTGCAGGGGTTGTTTTGACACCGTTGAGCTTTCTACCTCTTCGGGTGTTGAGCTTTAGCTCCATCCTGGGGATTGTTAGCACGTTTAGTAGTGAGTAGTCCTGCTCCCGTTCCCCTTTGCCGAGGCATGGCTTGGCAAACACAATTGGGTGCTAATGCGATCATTACCATTGCCAGTTGCGATGATTGTCTTTATCGACGGTTGGATCAAGCCTGAAGCACCGGGATCTTTGCGCGACCCTATGCCAACATACCTCTTCCCTCAATCATGGTGGACTGTGCCGCTGTCGTTTGGACTGCTCATGTCGCCCTGGGGAGGTCACTCTGTGTTTCCGAACATCTACAAGGACATGCGACACCCCAAGAAGTACAACAAGGCAGTGGACATCACCTACGGGTTTACTGTAAGCTCTCTCTCTCGCCATATTTAACTGTGCGACTTCTAATAAGATATCTACAATCTAGTTCTTCCTTGACATGGCACTCGCGATCACCGGAATCCTCATGTTCGGCGATGGCGCAGCGGACGAAATCACGTACAACATCCTCGCGCTCGACGGGTACCCCAAGGGACTGAGCGTGGCCATGGTAGTCTTCATTGCCATGATCCCGCTCACAAAAACACCGCTGAACTCTCGCCCGATCATCACGACGATTGAGATCATGCTCGGTGTTGATCCCCGTGCCCTGCCTGAAGGTCAGAGGATGACCCCGTTCAACGAGGGTATCATGAAGATTGTCATCAGAAGTATTACCCCCCTCTACTCTCCTCTTACCCCCGTGGCTTCTGTTTTTCTAACAGGGGAAATAGTTATGGTCAATATTGTGTTTGTCATCGTTGCGATACAGTTCCCGTCGTTCGACAGGATCATGGCGTTCTTGGGAAGCTTCCTGTGCTTCACCATCTGCGTGATTCTGCCGCTCCTCTTCTACCTCAAGATCTGCGCCGCCGAGATCTCGCGCAAGGAGAGGATCTCGTGCTGGGTGTTGCTGGTCGTGAGTACTATATTTGCGGCGATTGGAACCGTCGCAGCGTTTGTGCCGAAGGAGAGCCTCGGGCTGGGTGTTGCTGTATGAGGAGAGAAGCCATAGCTAGGGGGGATTGGTAAGTATTTGTACGACGTTACAAGAGAAAAATCGGCATAAAAAAGGTTAAAACGGAGCTTTAGAAAAAAAACAGGGACAGTTTTTCTGGAATTGGCGAATGGGTTTAATCTTGATTTTTTTTTCCATTTTATTACTCCTCTCTTACTATCATTTCCTTTCCTTTTCTCCCTTTTGTTTTATTTTGGGTTTTTCTTTCTTTCTTATACCTCCTTCAAAAGTTTTTGGTTTTTTTTTCATCTCTTTTTTTATTATTATCTCTTTTATCCCTTCCCTTTGTCTGGGCAACAGTGGGCTGCTGATTTTATTTCTTATTCTTATTTTTCTTTTCATTTTGGCCGGGGGAAGGGGGGGGTGCTCAAAAACTGGATATGATATTGGTGTTGGGTGGGCAGCGAGCGGAAATGACGCCAACCACCACGTTTACAAATAATTGAGTTTGAAGAAAGAAATATTGTGGGATTCTTCTCGTGAAGCTAGCTGGAGTCGATGAAGAAAACTGCGTTGTAAAGGTAGCGAGATAAAAAAACACGGGGTGCTATGATATGATTGTGGAGAAAAAAGCGTCTTGACTTTTTGTTGTATATTATTTATAAACGGGGCTTCTTCACAAGGTACATACTGCGAACGAATAAATATAATGGTGAACTCCTCTGTCTATCTGTAAGCTGGTACACCTACATAGCTAGCTGTTGAGCTGCTGTTCAGCATCACAACCTGCTTATCAATCCCATGCGCAGCCTCGGCTGTTGCCATGATGAGTGTTGTTGCTGTGCTACTGGCACGTTGCCTGCATGGAACTTGCCGAAGTCCGGGGTAACCGTTCAGCAGCCGAGGGAAGCCCGCCCCTCCCAGCTCTCGCTCACAGCAAAGCACAGCACAGCGCATGAGACAAGACATCGGTGCTGATTAACGGCACTGCAACGGGGCAGCGCCCGTTGGGATATAAAGTGTAGAGTCCTCCCCCCACAATTGGACACCGTTAACTGTCCAATCTACCTATCATCAATCAACTCTTGTCCCCTCCCAACCCTAGATTCTTTTTTCTGTGAGAACTTGAAAAGCTTGGATAGTTAGCTGTATATCTTCGATCATTCGCAATGGCTCAGGAAAGACTTAGCAACATCCTCAACCACATCAGGACTCCAACGGGGTTGGCGGCTATGTAAGTTTGACAATATATATTTTGCTGTAGAAAAAAAGGAAAGGAGCTCGAGATGCTGATTATGTGGATTGGGGGTAGCACGTCGAAAAATCCGGATGATATCGTGATCACATACTGTGCCCGCACGCCGCTCACAAAGGCGTTCAAGGGCGGGCTCAAAGACACCCAGATCGACTACCTCCTTCTACAGCTCTTCAAGGTACCCCCCATTCCCTTTCCCACGTCGCTTTCAAACCTAATATAGCTAACACACCCCCTAGCACACCATCTCGGGCTCCAACATCAACCCCACCCTCGTCGAAGACATCTGCTGCGGCAACGTCAACGACGGCTTCGCGCCCTACAAGGTGCGCGCCGCGGCCCTCGCCGCCGGCTTCCCCAACACCGCCGCCGTCTCCACCGCCAACCGCTTCTGCTCCTCGGGCCTGCTCGCCGTGCAGAACATCGCAAACCAGATCACCTGCGGCTCCATCGAGGTCGGGCTCGCCGTCGGCATCGAGCAGATGTCGCTGTCGCCCAAGGCCGTGCCAGACTTCAACGAGACCGTCATGGCCGCGTCGCAGGAGGCCGCCGACTGCCAGCAGCCCATGGGGCAGACGTCGGAGAACGTGGGCAAGGACTTTGGCATCACGCGCGAGGCGCAGGACCGCTATGCGGCGGAGTCGTATCGGCGTGCAGAGCACGCGCAGAAGGCCGGCTGGTTCGATGAGGAGATTGTGCCCATTGCGACGAAGGTGGTGGATCCGAAGACGGGCACGGCGGTCGAGGTGACGGTGAATAAGGATGATGGCATCCGCTACGGGACGACGTTTGAGTCGCTGTCGAAGATTCGGCCGGCGTTTACGCAGTGGGGCGATCGCTCGACGGGGGGGAACTCGTCGCAGGTGACGGATGGCGCGGCGTCTGTGCTGTTGATGAAGCGGTCGACGGCGGAGAGGCTGGGGCAGACGGTCATGGGGAAGTTCTGTGGGGCGACGGTGGCGGGGGTGGCGCCCAGGATTATGGGCATTGGGCCGACTGTGGCGATCCCGAAGTTGCTGGCCAAGTTCAGGCTCACGAAGGACGAGATTGATGTCATTGAGATCAATGAGGCGTTTGCGAGTATGGCGGTGTACTGTGTCAAAGAGCTGGGCCTCGACCACCAGAAGGTTAATCCGAGAGGCGGTGCGATTGCCTTGGGACATCCGCTGGGTGCGACAGGTGCTAGGCAGATTGTGACGGGGCTGGCGGAGGCGAGGAGACAGAAGAAGAAGATCTTGCTTACAAGCAGTATGTTCCACCCTTTCTTTCCCCTCTATTCCCTTCTTTAGCCATGGCGGTAGTGTAGTTCGTATACTGACTGACTGTGTGAATAGTGTGCATCGGAACTGGTGCCGGCATGGCTGGTCTGTTTGTGAATGAACAGGTTTAGACGAGTTTCTTTTTCCTTTCTTTCTTTCTTTTTGAGCGGGGTGTAGATCGATGGTGGTGTGGTGTGCGCGTGTGTACTGATATATGACATTTGTATTCCTTTTCTTTTTACTTTTTTCTGCTTTGTTCTTCTTGTAAAGGCACGGTTGGGCATGCATACCATACATACATATCTTACTTAGCTTCGGGACACTATCGAAATCAAAAAAAGCTCGTTCTCTGTCGGATTATATTCGGATAGCGTGTTCTTCTGTGCTGTGTTTCTGTGCTGTGTCTCTGTCAACAATAAAGGTAAATGGCTCAGCGATCTGCTAAGCTAGGGACGTAGCTACCCATCAAGGTTGATATGACCCAATACTTAAACCACCCCAGAGCAGAAAGTACACTCGGCTCGGAGCCATTCCATTATTAGAACCAGACCCTTAATTCCCCCCCCCCCTCCCCCCCAGTCATAGAGTAGCCTTAACACGAATTAAGCATTTACTTGTGAAACATCCCCATCAGGGTCTGCGTCCGCGGGGTTATCATGCTGCGTAATGGTGCCACCGCGTGGACGTATATTTGTCTGCGGGTCTGCGCGGGGAATGCGCGTTATTGAAACTTAATAGGTTGTGGTTTCTATGGGTAGTTGGTAGTTCAGCCGCTGCGGATATAGACGGGAGGAATATATAGCGCCGCGGGATATCG
This sequence comes from Morchella sextelata, assembly GCF_020137385.1. Lineage (NCBI taxonomy): Eukaryota > Fungi > Ascomycota > Pezizomycetes > Pezizales > Morchellaceae > Morchella > Morchella sextelata. Next base: position 461,908 of record NW_025408623.1, read on the forward strand.
GTGCTGTGGTATGTTCCTTGTGGGAGGTGCTGGTGGATGTGAATGTGTGTGTTGGGTTTGGGTGTTGGGTTTGGTTGGAGTTGCGTAGCTTCCCGATTCATTGGTGGGTGGTGTGAGGGGCGAGTGATAGTGTGTGATCTGGTGCGTGTTGTGTTTCTTTGCTTCTGTGTGGGGGTTTGTGGGATGATGTGGGTAAGCCGGGAGAGTGTAGGCGTGGCCTGGGAGTAGGCGTGGCCTGGGAGTAGGCATGGTATTCTTGAGCCCGTAAAGAGAGGTTGTGATCTAATCTAATCTTGATTTCTTACGTCTAGGTGGTAAAGTGCCACATATATGACGACTGGTGGTAATAGATTTATCAGTAGTATACAGTGGGTTTCTGTATACCGGGGATGGTGGGCTTGGCTGGTTGACAAGAGGAGTAGGCCGTCTTGCCCTATATGCTAGCTGGTGTGTTCTTGTCCTCTTAATAGAGTTGCGTTGTCTAGTAAGTTACCTGTCTTCAACTCGACCCTAAGTCCCTACTTGTATGTGTACATATGTACATGTATCTACTTGTACTAGCTAGCCTACGTATACGACTACTATTAAAACACGTTCGTGACTTGTGGACTTTGATACCTGGCTTACTATTCGAGCTTAAGGCTCCTTGGGACTTGTGGCATTGTTTGGATTTCTTTACGAAAGGTACAGCTTTATTAGCCGTGCTGTATGAGACAGTAGGTATAAGGTGGTCTTAGTAACAGTGCCTACAGTCTAGCTAGCCTAATTCTAGACGTGTCAACTTTATATGTATAAGTAGACAGGCTTGCATGCTCCTTCGTAATAGAACCATCCATTCTACTATATTGCCTATTGAGTCTTCCTACAGTATGATGCTGGAAATTGGAATTGATTGATACCACTGGAGGACATTCTGCTCAGAACCTAGCTACGTCTCATCGAATCCCTACGGTATCTACCTAAATACTCTACGTACGCCCAGCAGCCTCCCTCTCCCTCATCAACCTCTTCAGTGCCATCCTCGTCCCATTCACAATCTCCACATGCTCGACCCTATGTATCCTCTCCTCCAACTCCGCCAACTCTTCCCCCGCCACCATCTCCACCTCCCTCACCACGATCGGCTCTCCCCGATCCACCTCGCAAATCACCCAGTGTATCATGATGCCCGTGCCCCCAATCTCACCCCTCTGGAAAGCCTTATACGCCCTCTCTATCGCATCCGCCCCATCAAACTGCCCCGGTAGCGCCGGGTGCAGGTTGATAATACCCACCCCCGCCTCCACCAGCGGCTGCAGCGCCGCCTCAGAGAAAATGTGCATCCACCCTGCACACACCACCATGTCGGGCTTCTGCTCCAGTATCAGCCGCACGAGCTCGGCATCGTAGGCCTGCCGCGCAGAGGCGATGTCGGCATGCTGCTTCTTGTACGGCACCAGGTTGTGGTAGGTTGTGGGGATGTTGGCATTGGCGGCGCGGGTGAGCCCGAAGGCGGCCTTTTTGTTGGAGATGACATGGATGATGTGGGCAGGGAGGGTGGGCGGGGTGGAGGTAGTGGCGGAGATGAGGGCTTGCAGATTGGACCCGTTGCCGGAGATTAGGACGAGGAGTCGGGGGCTGGCGGGGGTGCTGGGGGTGCTGGTGGCCATGTTGGGTTTGTGACTGGGTAAGGAGGGTCAATGATTGTTGTGTCAGTTATTGGGCGTAAGGTCAATGATGGGTTTGAGAAAAATAGGCCCCCCGCAGTTAGGGCTGCCCTAACCCTAGGTGGAGTGCTGTCAAGAGCCTCAAAGGATGCCAAGAAGATGGGGTTGTGATCATTGACAGCCTGCCTCATCGTCACCATGACGATCAACTGATCAGAGCATACAACATCACTCGTAAACCTAATCCGCAAGCTATGCCTTTTGTTGTATGCGCAGCTGACTTATCTGACATTATTGAATCAAGTAGAACCCTTTTTCAGAAATACTTGCAAATCCCCACATCTAATCACAGTCCATCACTCGAAAGCCCCACTCCCGCTCCCGCAGTATATCGAATATGCACAGCCAACCTCGAAACAATCCGCATCCTGCGCAGCTGCCTTAATTTCGTTGATGCAGAAAACCAAGGTCAGACAAAACACACAAGCATAGTATGCACCATCACCCCTGCACTCTCAGGGTAAGGGTTACACGCGCGCCCCAACAGGCCAGCTTTCGACGAAGATGTCAAGCTCCCACAGCACGTACCTGCAAGCTTTCCCAGTACAGAACCCCAAACACAGACCACCGACAACAATGGACCAACTACAGACCGTTATTGATGGCTTCATCGTGAGTGCCCCCCATTCCCCTCCTGTAATTAAACGCTAGCTAACAAGTGTGTGCGCCCGCGCAGGACTTTGAGGTAAACTATTGAGCGACCCAAGAAGCTGCTAGCTAGCTACAGCCGGGAGTAACGAGTTAACGTTTTGCGCGCGCATAGGGACAACGACTAGCTGAGCAGCTCACTACCGTGCTACTGGGCCTTTCCGGGGTAGGTCCTCTTCCTTGGCTGGTTAGGTGTTGGGCGTCGCTAACATCGTTGATGTGTGAACAGATCGTGGCGTTCATAGTAGGCTTCGTCGTGAAGGATCTCAAGTACACGGTGTGGATCGGGCTGGGCGGGACCGCGCTGACGGCGCTGGCGGTGGTGCCGCCGTGGCCAATGTACAATCGTAATGGGCTTAAGTGGTTACCCGTCGAGGGGGGACAGGGGAAGAAGACGCAGTGATGGACTGGCCATGGGGATGTAGGGTCTCTTTTCTTTGTTGTTTTTTGGTTGTTGTGGGGAGAGATCGGCTGATTGTTGTGGTTTGGATAGTTTCAATTTCAATGATAGGCTTTTTCTTTCCTTCGAATTTCGCGATTGGGTCTTGTTATGGATTGGCAGGATTTCGGTAATAAAATTTGGTACCTATGGCCATGAGTTGAGGTTTGTGGGAATCGGACTGAGCGAACCAAAAAAACGTGGATAATTCGAAGACTGGTGCTTTGTTTGTGTGAATGGGATATTTGAGTATTTTGAGGCCTTCACTACGACAATAAAGATAGTAGCAAACTAGATATGTTGCATACTAGAGGTACCTCTAGTAGACAACATGTAGATTTCAAGCAATATCAATTCCTCTTTCCTTTCTGCCTTATCTTAACACAAAGCCAAAGAAATCTCTATCACAAGAACCTCTCGCCACCGCCCTTCATTCCCATAAACCCTAATCTAAGTACTGTTGATTGTGGTCAGTCATTGCGGCGGTGGATGTTGTTAACGATTGCACTGTTAAACGTTTCCTTATGTTGTCCCAAACTATCTGTACTTTTGTATTAGAGGTAGTTTGGCCTCTAAATTGTAACTATAAAGTCTTTCTCTCTCTCTTTTGTTTCTTCTCATCAGTTTATACAATACATTCTCTACGTTCTCGGTTCTTCACTTTGCTTCACAAAGATCCTCTCTGAAAACAAGTATGTACCTCTCTATTATCGATCCATCAACACCAAGTAAACACCCCAAGCACCAAGTAAACACCCCAAGCACCCCCCCCCCCCCCCCAAGCCAAACTCACCAGCACAACCGCCTGCATGCGGCTCTGCGGCATCCTCCGCCCACACGATCTCGCGAATCGTCGCAGCGCAACACAACCCCTCGTCATACCAATTCCCTGGGTCCCACCACCACCATCCGTCCCTCACGTCCCACCACCATCTATTTTGAAAAGTTCCACACACGCATATAAATTTTTTTAGACACATAACCCCCCCTCTTCAAATCACCCCCATATAGAAATTAGAAAGAATGGTCGCCGAAGCGCCCTCGATCCATGTCAAGGACCTGACCTACAACTTCCCCGACGGCAGTGCGGGGCTGAAGGATATCAATGTCGACCTCCCGCCGGGATCGCGGACGCTGTTGATTGGCGGTATGGGGTTTCCTTCTTTTTGGTATTTTAGCGGGGGGAGTGGGGGGGGATAAAGAAATATGGATATGCGCGATAGAGAGAGATATACTGACATTATCGCCTAGCGAACGGGGCTGGAAAAACGACGCTGCTGCGACTTGCTTCTGGTGAGTTTTGGTATCGGTATGATGCGTGCTGTGTTTAAAATATGTACTGATGGAGTGCAGGCAAGAAGCTCACCACAAATGGAACGCTCCTGATCGGCGGTGTGGACCCGTTCAAAATGGGTCTTGAGGGCGTGACTTATCTTGGGCTTGGTATCATTACCCCTCCTCTCCCTTCTCTCCCTCTCCCGCATCCCCTATCCTCCATGATCTTGTTCCATATATATATACTCTATCTATCAATGTGAAATTACATAACCGGCTCACTCCGCGGAAACCACCCGCAGAATGGGTCCTCAACCCCATCGTCCGAAACGACATCTACGTGCACGAGCTCCTCGCCAGCGTCGGCGGAAACGCCTACCCCACGCGCCGCGACGAGCTGATCCGCATCCTCGACATTGACGTCGACTGGCGCATGCACCAAGTCTCCGACGGTACCTCTCCCTCCTCCCCTTCCCCCTCCCCCTCATCCACTAACACCCCCCTAGGCGAGCGCCGCCGCGTCCAACTAACCATGGGGCTCCTCCGCCCGTGGTCAATCCTCCTCCTCGACGAGGTGACCGTCGACCTGGACGTGCTAGCACGCAGCCGCTTCCTCTCCTTCCTCGCGCAGGAGACCATGACGCGCGCGTGCACGATCGTGTACGCCACGCACATCATGGACGGGCTCGCCGGGTGGCCCACACACCTGGTGCGCATGACGCTGGGGACGATCCGCAAGTATGGGCCGGTCGGGGCGTTTGAGCTGCCGCCGCTGCCGACAGGCAGGGAGACCGGGGGGCTGTTGAGGAATTCGGCGCTGCTGGAGTTGGTGTTGGGGTGGTTGAGGGAGGATCTGGAGGAGAGGGGCCCCAGGGGGAGGAAGTCGGAGTTGAGGTCGTATGAGGGGGTGCAGGAGATGGGGTCGTGGTAGTCGGGGCCTGGGGGGAGGGAGGGAGGTAAGTGTGTGTGTGCGTGTGTGTGTGTGAATGCTTTTGTGCGCCTGGCTTAACCCAGGGTCGAGGTAAGAGTGCGTCTTTTCTGTGTTTTCTTGGAGGGCTTTTTGTTTTTTTGTTTCTTGGAGTGCGTGCATGGTACAGCTAAGGGGGGGGGGGTTTGGACTCCCGGAAACTCTTGATGGACAGAGGTACGTATTGCTACTATAATACCACTACCACTACCACAACCACCACTCCTATCCTCACTAGATAGCGGTACTACTATTAGATAGGTTCAGCAGCAGCAGGCAGACAGGCAGGCAGACAGGCGCAACGGTGATTCAACAGCACCTTTCCCATATTTCCCCACGTAGTTAGTTTGAGAATGAGATGAAATTTTCAGTTCTGGTACTATCAGTGCACTTGTAGCTGTATGGGATCGATGGAGTGATATGTTGTGAAAGTAATGACAGAGTAAAGTACCCGGGTGAGAGACCATGACACAAACCCAGCAAGCAACCAGAGTGACACGCCATGACCGCCACGCCCAACCTCACCACAACCACACCGCAACCAACCTCATCCCATCCCATCCCATCCCATCCCATCCCATCCCATCTCAACCACAATGCAAGACCCCCGCGGTACACCCCCCTCCCCCCCAAACCCCAATTGCACCCCCTCATACTCACACTAACCCACACAGAAATCGCACTCCAAGCACAACACGACCACCACTCCCACAACAACGCGATCCACGTCGCCTTCGCCCGCCTCTACCAGCGCGCCGTACCCAACGCGCGCGTCGCGGCCTACTACGACGCCCGCCTGCCGGCCGTGCAGGCGTGGGCTGCGGGCAGGATTGCGAGGGAGAACGAGGGATATAGGCAGCAGGACGAGGTGCAGGGGGAGGGGTATGGTGATGGCGGTGGAGGGGAGGATGGCGGTGGAGGGGAGCAGGAGGAGCCACAGGTGCAGGGGAAAGTAAAAGAGAAGGAGAAGGAGAAGACAAAGGGGGGTTCGAAGGAGAAAGCGAAGCCCGTCCTCGGGAAGCGCAAAGCCGCATCAACCAAGACCGCCGCCCTAAGGACCGCCACCGCTACAACTACAACTACAACCACCACCACCGCGCCCACCTCCACCGCACCCACCACAACGACAATCCCCACCGCCGCGCGCACAACGCGCTCCAAGCAGCGCCGCACCGAAGTCGAGCGCCTCCTCATCAGCAGCGGCAAACCCACCCTCCCTTCCTCCACCTCCACCTCCACCACCGCCGCCCCGGCGCCCGCGCCCCTGCGCGCAATCACAATCTCCTCCTCCCCCCCGCCCCCTCCCCCACCACCACCACCACCACCTCCTCCTCCTCCCCCGCGCACAACCACCGCCGCCACCACCCCCCGAGAACCAAAGAAGCCGCGCCACCCCCCGGCAAACACCAAGAGCAAGCGCGCGCCCAAGACACCCTCCACCACCACCACCACCATCACCACCGCAGCGACGGCCAAGGAGGCCGCAGCGAAGCAGGAGGACTACGAGATCCTCCCGTATGTGGCGGGCATGACGGAGGTTATCGTGAACCGGTATCCGCTGCCGCGACGGCGGCGCGGGGGCGACGGCGGCGCGGGGGCAAGACTGGATGTCGCGAGGCTGGGGATGATGTGTATGAAGGCTGCGGCTGCGGGGAAGAAGTGTGGCGTGAGGGCGGGGGTGGAGAATGGTGTTGTGGGTGGTGGGGGGGCGTTGGTGTTTTTGAGGAGGAATCAGAGGAGGGTGAAGAGGCGGTTGGGGGCGGGGGCGGGGGTGGGGGGGAGGAAGTAGGTGGGTTTAGATTGGGGGGATAGTAATGTTTGATATGGACTTTGGAGTTTGGGGTTTTCGGTTTTGGGATTGCTGATATTTTAGAAAGGGTAGGGCTGTAATTATACTTGGCCTGGGGCATAATGCATAAGCCCGGGGGAGAAAGCATTCATCCGGAGATAATACCATCGTTCAGGAAGCGATTTACCGAGAGGAGCATCAAACAACAGAGCCTTGCATCTGTAATTTTTAGAGGACCCAGGTTTATAAACATCGACGAAGTACTAGATACCGAGCAACAGTGTCGAGCAATTATTGATGGGTTCCATCCAGCTTAGTTATACCAAAGCTCTCAAGGCATCCAAGTCTGCGCACTCGACTTCACGCTAGATGGGATAATAATTCATAGCTGGAATAATAATATATTTAACCCGATAATCATGTTATTCGCATAGAGCAGCCCCCCATTCAATATCAATACCTAAAAAATACAACACGCCGGTTAACATAACAGGCAGACAACGTCCCTTCACCCACAATCCCATGACTTGAAACCCTTGATACATGAACCAACTTTTACATGAATTGAGTAAAGCCATTAAAAATGCAAGAATCCTCCAATGATATTGGATTGTCCCACTTCGCGCATCAACCGTAAACCTTGGAAATCTTTTTAAAAGAATTGTGTCCCTTCAGCACGAGATACTGGCAATAAAGATGTCGTTGTCTTCCGTAATCTCTTTCCGTTAAACCGCTCCTCGAATCCCTCGGAAACTTTCTTGCGTTTATCAACCTGGTAAGTCGTTTCCTTAGCAAAGTATAGGGGGGGCAACTGTAAAGCCATCCTACATTTGAATAAACCAGTCTGATCCCAATCGATACTGACAGGCGATTCGTCTCTACAGAATCCGCATGTGGGCTGTCTAAGACTGATAAAGAACTGGTTACACTCCAGACAAATCAATACTGTACTTAAATCGCGAAGTCGTACCCATTCAGGGTGTCTATTAGGTAAAAATATGTGTTGTTCCTCATACTCCTCAGGAATCCCCATGCAACTGGATATCTTGATTTTTCTTTCCTTGGATAGGCCTAAATTGGAGAAGAGCCCTGAAAGCAATTTCCCCAATTTCTCATCGGGACAATAAAGTGATAAAGGCGCAAATCCTCTCTCGGTATTAAACTTTTCACCTACTATCCTATGGGCGAAGAAATCAAAAAGTTGCCATGCTATCAAGTCCAGCGGAAATTGAAAGGGAGCGCCTTCTGGAAAAGATATCGGCCTGGAATCTTCGGCGATGACCATGTCGATAAAGTACCTGAGGCTAGTTCCTGGTAGATATATGAAAATGCCCAAGCCGTAGGCTGGGCACTTTGTAAGCATAAAGTGCCATTCGTTTGAAACTGCAGTCATATTGCGGACACTGTAGGTAGTAGAAACCCGGGGCGGGGCTGGAAAAGTCGTTTCCGTCGCGTAACGAAAGTCCAGAACCAAAAAAGAATCCTCCTTCTTGTGGTCAATCTTCTTCCCTTTTCCTCGTAGTCGAGTGGGGCGCCTTAGATACTGTCTAATAGAAGTAGGGTCGAGCTCTGAAACTGGAGCATCCTGGACTTCAATTACCACAGAAGACTCCAGCTCGACAGTGATTGTTGAGGGAGTCGGAAGATTTTTATATTCCCTCACAAGTCCCTGAAATCCACTTCTAAAGGACACCATTAGCAATTTAGCCTCCAATTAGAGAGGTAAACTAACGTAAATTGTTGCAATTTTTTATCCTGTAGATCACTCTCTGTAAGGCCAACTGTGATAGCCATGCTAATTCCATGGTTATGGGTTTTGTAGGATGAGTGGTAGGGTACAGACGACATAATCGACACGCTCTTACTTAAGAGATAGACGTAGTAGGATGATGATGATACTGTGGCTATTTGGTACTCGATCGAAGTACAACTGGATAATCTGTATGAAGGCCAACAGAACAACCAAAACCGGCACCCGAAAGGATAATTGACGATATTACAATAAGATGGGGTAAAGGGTGTTTGGTCGGGGTTTGAGAAGAGAGAGAGAGCCTCGAGAAGGTATATATATAGTTTGGGAGATCACACCTCACTACTAATCTTCCATTAGGTGGCTCTAAAACTATCTTATTTATCTGTTACTTTGGATGATATACGTGACATTTACCTGTCCTTTGCAACTCAGCTTGACACGTATGGGAGCATTACGCTTTGAATCATGATATATCACTCGATGGATCGAAGGGTTGATTTCAGAGCGGCGCTGCGTCGTAATCGAGCACGGAAGCACGCTACAGAAGGCTCAAAGATCGACGGGTGTTCATTGCTGCTCGTTGTTACAACGTGCAATAAGCTTAGATCACTTTCAATCCCTCGGACTGCGCCCAGGGATCAATAGTGACCTTTGCTCACAGAGCAAAATCAGGGACAGAGGAACAGAGCCTAAAGACTGCAATGGGCTTCTATTTATTCTCCCCGAAAGGGAGAGCCAAAGGATGAGGAGGAGATCACTCTCAATCCCTCGGACTGCGCCCAGAGACTGATAGTGATCCCTACCCCCTCCGTGAGAGTGCAGAAGCGGGGACGGGGAGGAACAGCCAACAGACCTAACGCAACTCAGGCCCCTCCTAGCTCCTAGGACAGAGCCCAAGAACCAGGAGAGGCCAAAGAAGGATCCCAACGTAACTCAGGCCCCTCCTAGCTCCCGGGCAGAGAGCCCAGGAACTAGGAGAGGCCGAAGCACGGTCCTAACGTAACTTAGGCCCCTTCCGATCCCTGGGATAAACCCAAGGACCAGAAGAGGCCAAAAGAAACGCTCCCCCACTCGGGGGCCAGCGCAAGTCAAGCTCCCCCCAACCCCTAAGCAACAGTGCGGGGTGGGTGCCAAGGGAGGGGGGACTTACGCCGGCCCACAAGGGGAGCCAGACGCCGGGGCAGGAGCCGCAGGGGCAGGAGCAGGAGCAGGAGCAGGAGCAGGAGCCGCAGGAGCAGGAGCAGGAGCCGCAGGAGCAGGAGCAGGAGCCGCCGGGGCAGGAGCCGCCGGGGCAGGAGCAGGCGGGGCAGGAGCCGCAGGGGCAGGAGCAGGCGGGGCAGGAGCAGGCGGGGCAGGAGCCGCAGGGGCAGGAGCCCCCCCTCCTACCACTGCTTCTGGCCCCCTCGCGACGGAGGGCCAGGGCAGAATGCCAGTGGCATTGGAGGGGGGGAGGGAGCCAGAGCACACAGCCATGCTGCTTGACTCTTAGTGGCCAGCACAGGACCACTGAAGAGCTGCTTGCTCCCTGAGGAAAGATGTTTGGTGGGGGGAAGAGCAGCGTTATATACCACTGCGTGATGGTGGCAAGCCTGGATTTTGGCCGACTTATTCTGGCTAAGAGTAATCTTGACCGACGAGATTTGGCCGACAGTAGGGTTGTTACTCGGTGGTTCACGGGCACCCTGGTGTATACTCAGCCATAGGATCTGGAAGTAGTTGTGCGAAGGGGTTATTGTGGGTTAATGACATAACGTATATGTACATGTAGCTATGTAGCCATGTACGGCTGTACGTGCTAGTTTATCCCTAATATAACTCCCCTCTAGCTCCTTTTGTTTTCATTACGGAGGGAGTACAGTTATCCTCCTATGTATGGCTAAGCAGCTAGATCCTTGGGTTCTGTCTGAAGGGTTGTACTAATGTCACCGCTATGTCGGCACTTGTCCGATCCATGACTATATAGCTAGTTGAACTATTTACCGAGATAATAATCAAGTTGCTTAACCATCCCGTCATACTCTCTTCCACTCAATCGGTCCTGCTTTCTCAACAGTTATTCCTAAGATTTCGTCGAGTGATACTTCATGATGCTGATCATTCCGAATAACAGTCCGCTACCCACTCACCCCACTTCTTCTTCCATGATACTATCCTCTGTGCCTATATCACTGATATTCATGGAGCTACAGATATCACAAGCCGTGTTTGGTATTGATCGGGAAGTTCCCCGAGGAATGAGATGAGAGGAGAAGCACAGACAAAGAACTCAAGTAAATAGCAGAACATGTATATATTATTTTACACATTTAAAAAACAACACGCCTGGATATCCGCGCAACAACAAAGCCCCCACGCTCCCCGCTAATAATCCGTCTTCAGCATCTTCTTCAACCCCGCCATCTTCTTCTCCGCTTCCGCCACCTTCGCCTGCGCAACCGCCACCTTCTCCAACAAGTACTCCATCCTCCCCTTCGGCTGCTTTGGTAACGGCCCTAACGCCTCCATCTCCTTCTCGGCCTTCTCAATGACCACCTCTTCCCCCTTCACGATCGCCTTCAAGCTCACCAGGTCCATCTTCGCCGTCAGCACTTTATCCTCCAGCAGTCGCTGGAACGCCGCCTGATATACTGGTCTCCCCGGCTTGATCGAGTACGGTCTGCCATTGTTGATCACAATCTGTATCATCTCCGCCTGCTCCAAGTTCTGGATCGGCTCCTCATCCAAACGGAACAGGTCGTGGATCACAACCTGATTAAACGGGATCTCCCCCTCCTGCGCAAGCGCCTTCACCAAGAACCACGCCTGCTCTGGTGCCCACGTGCGCTTCTTGCGGTATCCCGCCTCCTCGAGGAAGTAGAGCTTCAGGATCTCTGCGGCCGAGGTTTCGATGATCTCCTGTACGGCCTTCTTGGGGGACTCGCCGGTCTTGATGCGGCGGGCGAGGGACTCGAGGTCTGTTAGGCGGCCGCCGAGGGCTTGGATAGAGCTCTCGAGCTCGGAGAGGGCCTTCTCGTTGCCGTCGCCTGAGAGCTCGTCGTTGATGTGTTTTAGGACGAAGCGTTTTGCGGATTCGGGGGCGGCGTCTCCGAGGAGGATAGAGCGGAAGACGCGGTCGGGGAGGGACTTGGAGAGCGATTTGGAGAAGGTGGTGTCGTTGGTGAGGAAGATTACGTGGGCTACGTTTGCGGAGACGAGGAGGGCGGCCCTGCAAGTATTGGTATGTCTTTAGCTTATATTCATCACTGATTTAGTATGAGTAGAGTAGGAAGTGTGAGTATTTTACCAGTCAGCTAGTTTCTCATAGATGATACTGTTCCCCTCCATGTGCAGGAAGTTGTCAATGACAACTACAGGCCGCTTCTCGGGGTGAGTGCTGAGATACTCATCATCGCTCAACCCCATATCCTTCTCCGAGTCGCCCTTATCCTTCAGCGCAATCCTCTTCAGCGCCGTCCCCGTGTTCTGCAGGATCTTGTTAAACTGCGTTTCCAGCGTCTGGCTGAAACCCGCGGAGCCCCCCAGCGTTCCCTGTGCCGCAAGATCAAGGAGACTACTGATCGTGTTCAGCCATGAGAACACCGGCCAATATCCCACCTGTGCTGCGGCAGCAGCGATAGTTGCACTGTCGCCATGTGCCTCGTCAATGGGCTCACAGTCAATTACAAGTACGTTTTTACGACCTTTGAGGACTGTGTCGACGACTAGGTCTTTCTTTCCTGATCCGCGGGGGCCTTGGACTACGATGAAGGTTTCAACAGTCTCGCGCAGCCAGGCTTGCAGCTGGTTAACAGACTCTATCCGCTCATCCCAGACCGCCCACAGGTCGTTCATCGTCTCATGCTTCCGCCCGATCGGTAGCTGCCCAACCGTATACTTCTTCATCGCCACCCAATACGACGACTCCGTAAAGTTCAATGCCCGTGTGATCTTGGCCTCAATAAACCACGTCCTCACCGGGTCAAAGATCGCGACCGTCACCGCCGCCAATATCGCCGCCACAATCGGTATCACAATCCTTGGATGCGAGAACAGCCAGTCGCGGATCCAGTGCGCCTTCATCGTGCGCTCATACAGTATGCGCAACGTGACATCCAACTCCTTCCCCGTGGCCGTCTGCGTCCCCTTCGCCACAAACCCATGCAAGCAATTCCTCGCCGCCGTGGCCGAGCGGATCATCGAGTACTGTATCGTGGCGTAGTGCGGCAGGTCCTTCGATACCGGCGGCTGCGGGTGGATATCCACGATCTTGCCATAGCGGCGGAACAGCGCATAGAGCTGCTCCTGCGAGAGGGTGCCGTCGCCGCCCGTGAACTCGACCTTGATCTTTGTGGTGGGGAAGATGCGGAGGTCTTCGAGCCAGGGCTTGCCCTGCACGGCGTAGGCCTTGATGCGCGCGAACGGGGAGTACCAGGGCTTGATGGCCTGGTCCTTGAGGTGCTGGGAGATGGCGGCTTCGACGGCGATGGGGGATGTAGAGGTGTATTTGACGAAGGCGCCGCCGTCCTTGATGCGCGGGATGATGGCGGTGATCTTGAAGTTGTGGGGCGAGTCGGGGGAGGTGAGGGATGGGGGGATGTAGTGGTTGCGGATGCGGGACTCGAAGGAGACTTTGTCGAGGCGGGTGATGAGGTAGCGGATGTCGAATACGGCGGTCTTGAGCGGGAAGATGTCTGTGCGCTGCTAGTTAATACAATATAGCCATTGAGGGTGTAGAGTATAGCAGGTAATAATTAATCAACTAACTATCGAAAAACAACAGCCCTTCACCCGGCTCCAGGTCAATATACCCCGTCTTATTATACCCCACCGTACTCGTCTCCCTCACCCACGTCTTTGTCGCCGAACACTTGTTAAACTGCGCCCTCGCGGCCCCAGTACCCACTCCCTTTAGAATATCACATTGCTTCCCAGTTCCACGAGGCCTCTCGATGTGGATTGCCCGCGAGAGGATCGGGCTGCATTTTGTACTGGCAGTGACGGACTGCCGCAGGTACTGCTGGCGCAGGTGTGGCGTGAGTCGCCGGTACATTGTTGGTGATGGAGTCGGGCGAGGTCAATGATGGTTGTTGTTGCCCTTCAGGGACGGACGCCGGGGACGAGTGCTGGCTTGTGGTGTGGGTTGGGTTGGGTTGGGTTGGGTTGGGTTGGGTTGGGTTGGAGGATGACGTCGGCGGGGATGGGGCGCCAAGGATTGGTGGGTTGGCGTGCATGGGGAACAAGCTTTGGGGGAGGTGTTGGGGGTGTCTGGAGAACAAACAGTTTGTAGAGAGGGATATGTGCTTTATATGTAGTTGTAGATAAGTAAAGATTTGAGTGGGAAGCTTGACTCTTAATCTTGCCGTGAGCTCAAATGTCTACTTCCACTTCAGCATTGGCAATTAACTGTAGCTATATAGACACTCCTCTCACTGGTCCTTACCAAGGCCAATCTAGTACAAAAGCCCATTCTACCCTAAACATAAAGTAGATGCAATGGCCTTCAGGTACTGTTTAATATGAGCGCTACTAATTACGATAGCTGAGAGGGTAATGATCAGGATGCCCTATTTCCAAGTCGGCTCACAGATCCATGCTAGCTGGTCATTGACACCCAACTACCTCGATACTCACGTTAGAGGACAGCACCTACACATTCATGGCGACAACAACTCGATTTTTCAACTCTTGCCACAGCCCCACCACTTCCCCCCACCCCCCAAATACACCAAAGCAAACCAAAGCAAGCGAAACGAAAAGCCAAGAAAAAAAAACCCACATGTAAACCCATTCATTCCATTCCATTTTCCATACACGCACATCCTCACAAACCGAAAGCCAACGAACCCAAATACAAAACACACCGAACAAAAAAAGCACGAGCGAAAAAAAAAGAAAGAAAAAAGTCCATGGATGCTAATGCCTGTTGTTACAACGACGACGACGCCGGGCCTAGACGAAAAAATTGGCTCTGGTCATTACCCTTCCCCCCCTTCCCCTCTTCCCCCCTTCATTACCCTTCCCCCCCGGACATAACCTAATCTGACCAGCCCTCTGCCTACAAGGACAAGCTATAGGTGTATTCCTCCTCGATATTCTGCGACAGCCACAGCGAGACGCAACTATACACATCACCAGTCAGCAACCAAACCAAACCAACAGCACAGAGCAGGGCAAGAGCTCATACCTCAGCGCAATGAGCGAGTTCGCGAGCACATTCGCGACGCCAAAGTACAGCGTCGGCCACGGGTAATCAGGGACGATATAGCCCAGTATCAAGAAGCACTACAGCCCCATTCCATTAGCGACCACCCAACCCAAGCGACCAACCATCCACCACACCACCCCCAGGATCCAGAAAGAAGAAGAAACACAAAACATACCACCGACCCCGCCAGCCCGCCAGACACCAGCGCAAGGCCCATGAACAGCACCAGCTTCGCTTTCCACACCACGTCGCCGTCGCCGACGCTGTATGAGAATCTGTCTCCCGTGAGGCGCGACTTCTCAATCGAGTTGATTCTGCGCGCACACATTCATTAGCCCCTTTCTCTCCCCCAACTAACTCATCCAGCAACCACGAGTGAGCCCCCGGGGGGGGGGGGGGGCAGCAACATACATAAGCATTCCCAGCACGCTACAAATCAGCGGGATCCACTCCGGGAAGTGTATGTGTACATCGCTAGGGTTGTGAACCTTGCTACAGACGGCCGCGTCCACAAAGAACCAGAAGCCGAGCGAGAACTGCGTCTGTTAGCTAGCTCCCATCTAGGGGGAGGGGTGAGGGGACTGACGAGAGCTCCGGAGGTGTAGATGCCGGCGGAGCGGCATGTGGCAGAGGAGGGGAGCTTGGGGAAGGGGATGCGAAAGGGGTGCGACATTGTTGGTGTGGTCGGTGGTGGGTGTAGATGTGGTGGTTGTGGTGGTGGTGGTGGTGGTGGTGGTCGTGGTGGTCGTGGGTGGTGGGTTGATGGCGGGTTGGTATGAGGTCGTAATCGTGAGCTGAGGCTGGATGATGATGGGCGCCGCGTTGTGGTGGGTGCATAATGGTATTGTATTGTTGTGGGAGCCCTAACTTTTCTTGGCTCATGGGCTCTCACTCGGGGCTTGGGTCTGGGTGGTTCGTTGGTGGAGTGGTTCGTTGGCACGGGTTGGATCCTGATTTGTTACACAGCTTATAATTAGAGCCTGGCGAAGGAATAAGCATTGTAGACCCGTTTGGCATGTTACATAACACATGTAGTAAATGTGACGCTTGTATCGTTCAAAATACCAAAGGACTTCTGTTCATAATATCGTCCCGAGGCGGGCGTGGGTCCGAGTATTTTGGACACGGGTGGTCGAAATAAGGTTAGCGAGCAAAGAACAACGTGTTATTGGTTGTTTAAAACGTCACTGTACCTACATGTTGGCCAGCCCTAAATAAACCGTCATCCCCCCGAGTCCGTTCAACGTCCGAACTTCCCACCACGGAGATGGATTCTTTAGGCTTTGAATTTTCTACGTTACCAACGGCTTTAACGCGTCTTGAAACCTCTTTAGAAATACCTACGGAATCCTACTAGTAATTCAATCACGGGTTGGGACTATTGTTACCTGGGCATCGGCGATGTTTCCACCGTAGTGATAAGACGGACTAGAAATCACAGGCCAGACCGTTCTCGTCACAGTCGAGTCCGCTTGACAAAGGATGTGTCTTTGACACTATCTACTAATACTTGGTTAATTGGGTGAAAATCCGGGCCTAGTGAGTTGGTCGGCTCGAGGAGATCCCGAGGCCGCAGCCACCGTTATTCACGATTGGTCACTCGACTATTTTACACCGCCACAACTAACGGTTTCACTTGCATCGGGAAAAGCTCATATCTACCAACGAAGTGTGCCCACTTTGGGCATTGGGTTCAATGACGCTATAAATACATGGTTTCGCGGCAAAAGCCTTCCATGACCCTTGCAAATTCGTAGCCACGTCGCAAGCATGGATGATGGATAAAGCTTTGAGGTCTATTGCGGCAGGAGCATACGGGCGAGAGATTGAAGTTTGGATATACTACTCTGGAGGATTACTGTGTTCGTCCTCGGTAATCCCAAGATCTCTCATGGCCAGACTTTTCCCCGATATGCTTAATCTATCCTGGGAATTAGGAATACATTATATACATATACAGAGCTTCAGAATGCTGTTCAAACAAGCTTTTTCTTGGCACTTGTCTGCGTCTCTAGATACCTTGGTCACTCATGTTTGGCGTTCCCTCCATGCATGGCCCTTGATCCTGCAACGGGCATGAAATGTGGGAATATAATCGCTCAGCATCTTGAGCAACCACTGAGACAGAGCTCCAGAGAGACGATGGTCGCAAAAGGACATCCGGTACCACCACCATTCCTATTCTCGCTTAGACTTTATCCACTGATAGTGCTTTAGTGTAACCAAGTCATTTCCTCCCCACGCTTCTGCTGCTGGTATGCTGCTGTGCTGCTGTGCTGCTCCTACCTCTGTGATTGTTGTTGTACACACATGAGACGTCGGTCCCGAGGGCCATGCCAGAGACGGTTATTAGTAGTTGTTACACCGTTCCATAGTGTCCCACAGCTTTAAGAGGCGCCTCTGCTGCTGCTCTTGCCGGCCGTTGGAAATTATTTTCGACCATCAATCTTGGTAAACCTTTGTCCTATATCTCTGTACGACACTACTCAGTTTCAGGATGCATCTTCTCGCCGTCTCTAGAAAGTCACTGCTTGTACTCAGTGGCGTTGTTGTACTGGGAATCATTGATGTCTGTCATGCCGCAAATGCAACAGAAATCTCCTCAACTGGCTGCGTCGACAAAGCCGGATTCGAGAAATGTCTCTCAGACGCCGTTGATGCAGAGGCAGCTTGCATCAAGACCACCTCCAGCGATCCTAGTCTCATCGTGAGCTGTGGATATGGGAACCAAATCAACCAGATGAACTGCTACATGTCGAGTTGCTGGAACAAGGTATACCTTCCATCCCCATAATAACTAGTTACCTAGTAGCATAATTAACGCAACTCTCCGCAGATTTACTCCTGCGAATACTCCGCCTTAGCAGCCCAATATACTGCTGATCGCGGCCTCGTGACTCCAGAACCAATCCCCTTCTGGCCCGCCCCCGCAAATGCCCCCGGCGCCTGCTCCTGCAACATCGGGGAGGCCGTAGTCAACTCCACCCAGGTCTACCTAGAAAGCATCGGCTGTATGTCAACCTACTTGAACGTCCCCGACCTCTTTGGCTGCACCTGCTGCTCCTTCGACGGTGCTCTTTCAGCGTATGCATTTTTACCCCCCTTTATTCTCCCTAGTCCTACCTACTTAACTAACAGACGAAAAGCCTATACGCAATCTGCCCCAACAATAACCCCGACTTCCTAGGCTACGCAGACTACTACAAGGCACTGAAGGACTACGAGAGCCAGCTCAACCTCGGCACCTGCACCGAAGCCATCGCCGGCAACAACTGCGTCTCAAAATGGGGCATCGACCCTCCTGCGGGCGGGAAGTTCCTAGACCCCGACTCACTATCAAAGTCATTCGGCAACGACGCATTGTCGACCGTGAGCGGGACATTAACGGCGCCGCCGGGCGGGCCCACAATTACGTGGTCAATCCTCGGTGTAGAGTGGACAGTCACGGCCGCGAGCGCTGTGGCGGGGAGTAACACGGCAGCGGCGCAGACGACGGTGGTTACGACTACGAATAGCAAGGGAGAAACTGTCGTGAGTACGGGGACAGTGGCGGCGGCTACAGGGTCGGGGTCGGGATCGTCGAATTCGGCGGTTGGGAGGGGGGTGGTGAGCGGGTGGGTTGGTGTTGTTGTGGTTGTGGGGTGGGTGATGTGGGTGGTTTGAGAGTTGTGCTCTCTTTTACCAATACTAGCTCCGGCAGACCTTTATGTAGCTAAGATAGTTAAAAACTTAATTTTTCGACGAGAATAGCTTTCTTACGGACGATAATTAAAACGGCGAACCTGTTATGAGGCTTATGTCAAAATACAAACTATTCACCTGTAGCGTAGAAAGTCGAGTGATAATCCATGAAAAAGCCACTCCTTTTATCTCCACAACCCCGCTCCCGATACTCCCCGTGTAACTCTGGTTCCACAACAAAAATGAGCGACAATGTCTTTACTTGGAAGTTGATGAGATAAGACAAGTAACCCAGGGTAAGAAGGTCATATCCACGCCCCAGGACAGAAAGAGCAAAACCATACGCACCCAAACTCGCGTTGATATTTCAATCACATTTTTGGTATTCTTTTTTCCAGAATATTACAACTTGTTCTAAACTGGATTTAGTCACCAGTGTGTTGTATTGTTGTTGTGTTTTGTGAATCACAAATTATCACTCGGATTTCATCCGCTTTTGAACAGGTCGTAGTTTGAACTTTGGGTTAGGCCAACACTCACCTTTAAACCAGACGAGCGAGTAAGCAACCGTCCTGGTAGTCTTCAAGGAAAATAAGACTGTAGCAGATGATGGGAAATCACAGCGCCTGGACTGTTTTCGGCGGCAGGTATGGCTCGTTGAGGGGTGGGGGGGGGCTTCTGTATGGCTTCTCTTGGCATATTGGGACGCTGAATCCCATAGCTTCTATCACGAATGCATCATTTCCCAATCGTTCCTACATGCGCCTTGAAAGTCTCGAGCACCCATTCCCACCCGAACATTATAATACCGCCAATGCTAGGAACCACAATAGGAACAAGCTGCTTCATTCTCCAACGACTGCCTACATGTATATTGCTGTTATTAACTCCGTGGGCAAACTAGGCACTGGAAGATATTATTGAGATTCATGACAATGACAATAACGGAGCTATATATAGCGCGAGCTGGCAAAGAGATGACCGGTAACGTCACTAGCTACACTCAATCCAAGCACTACAACGCATAAGTTCTTCCACGATGAGCCTCGGTGTCAAGACGAAGCCACGGCCATTACCATTACCATTACCATTACCTCCCTCATGCTGATAGATACACATGTCTGGATCTCAACAAACACGCCTCTTCCAAGCACCATAAAGCACCACCATTCAACACCATTCACCGCCAATCACTCGCCAGCCAGCATCCCCGCCGCCAAGAACCCAAAAGCTTAACCTCACCTCCAACCCCCCAGTCCAATGCCCAGCCCCCCAATCAGCCTCATCCCCACATGTTCACCGCCCACCCTGGGTATCCCGCGCAAAAACAAAAACAAAAAGGCATAGCATATATTATTCCATTTACTTCTTATCACCCATGCACATGAAAAAGACCAAACCACCTTTCACCCCACAGCTACTATAAAAAACAAAAATAAGAATATAAAAAAAAAATGATACAAAAAGTTATAATTGTTTATGATGACGCCCGAACAGAAACAAAAAACACCGACAACCATCTTTTTTTTTTGTGCCCCTTCCCCTCCCCCTTCCCATCTTTGCCTCTTCTACTCTATCCCAGTTTCACCCGAAACCCACAACGCACAATACCTTCTATTGTATGTATGTTTATTCTTTTGTCAGATTTATGATCTGGAGGCATCCCTCATGCTCTGCGAACTTGCGCTCGTGATTGGGTTGCTGACTGGCAAGACGCCGGCCTTAGCCTGGGTCTGCTTGACCTTTGCGAGCGCATAGACAATTCCACTCAAGAAACCGATACCGATAGCCTATAAGGATCTTATTAGCCCAGCTCAATTAAAGCCATATGAAGGGGAAGAAAGAACATACAGTAACACCGGCGAAAGTAACTGGAGCGTCAAAGAACACCAGCCCAGACAAAGCAATGGGGAGCTTGTTGAGCGCTCCAACCATGGAGTAAGTGGTCGACGAAGTAACACGGACACACCACGCAGAGGTGTACGAGATGAATACCGACGAGAGACCAGAGAAGATCATGGCGAGGATGAGGCTGTTGCGGCGGTCCTCGGGGAAGTTTGCGTTGATGTTTGTGTATGACCAGTCCTCAAGGAAGAGGGAGCAGACAAGAAGGACAGGGATGGAGAGGAGGTTGTTGTAGAACATAGCTATGGGAGGTTAGTTTGGTTACGGATTCCTGCATTTGCAATGTGGGAGATGACATACTATCGAAATCCTTGAAGTTGGTGAGCTTGATCCTCTTGCGCATTCCGAGCACGTAACTGGCAGAGGACAGGCAGTTGACGAGAACCCAGATGTATCCAGCGTTCAAAGTGCTCAACTGCTCCGCGGCCTGGGCACTGCCACCGTATGAGCCCAACGCAGCGCTGATATCGGCCCACGCAGCGACGATACTGGACACAACCATGAGTCCGAAGGAGAACAGAGCCATTCCGCTGACGGAACCGCCGAACCACAAGACCTCACCATAGGCGATCAAGATGATGGTAAGGTTCTTGAAGATGGTGTACACGGGAATGCTGAGGAACTGAAGAGCCTTCGAGGAGGTGTAGATCATAGTGATAAGGAGAAGAGAGATAGGGAACCATTTGCGGGCCTCGTCGGCATTGAAGTCGCGGTATGTGATTATCTTTGCGGATTTACAGAATTGGATCGCGACTACGCATACTACGTTCTGTAATGAGGATACTTGTTAACATCCTGATATTTTGATATTGTACGCAGATACGGGGAAGGGGGTATAACTACTAACCTGGATACATAGCAGGAAGAAGTTCAGATTAAAATCGACTCCTCCAAGGACATACTTGTTCGTCACGGTCATGAGAATACTCGCCGCGCAATAGGCCAAGATGGGGATCAGAGGGTTCGAGGGAGCCGCTGGGGCCGCGTGGTTGGCCGCGTTTGGTCGTGTTGGGATAAAGGGTTTATCGGAATCATCCCCCATATCGACGCGGAAGGAATCTTGTTTCTCCTTTTCAGCCATTGTTGCGGTAGTGCTGGTGTATCGTTAAGCTGATGGGTCGAGGAGAGTGTTAGAGCACAGGTGAACGAAGGACTGTGTTCAGAGGGGAAGGAAGGAATGAATGCCTTTTGGTTGTTGGTGAGAAAGGTTGTAGTAGGATAGGGCGATAGGATAGCTAGATATGTATGTAGGGGGGTGTTGGCAGTTTTTAGGGTAGGGCTCAAGTTGCTGGGGGGGAGCGGTGGTAGGTTGGAATAGGAGGTCAGAATAAGCCAACCAAGATAGGAGAGAACAACTGGTTGTATGGAGATTTACTGGTTTATCTACGCTAGGTGTGTAGATACTCTACTCTTTACCTAGAAGGGCCAGATGAAAATAGCAGAAAGACGAAGATCAGGGAGAAGAGAAAAAAGAATATTCCCTCTCTCAAACTGGGACGGAGATTTGTTACTGCCGTTACACTGTTACAAACATACAGGGGAGGGGTGGATACGACTCGGAGGAGGGAAAGCTGACGCGGAAGGGAAATTTCGTGCTGGCAGCCCACCACCCGAGACCGAAAAACGGAAAGGGATAGATAAAGGGGGGCGCTGTGGCGTGCATATCCAATCGGCAGGGGGCTGTGGTCGACAATCTACGAATACATGTGGCTTGACAGGCACCTACAGATAACCGCCTGTGGCTGCTTCCTCTAGCTGGTGTGGCTGTGAATGGTTGTGCCCCACGCTGCAACAGAGCCTCACCCCGCCAATGTAATCATTTCCCACCAGAGAAACAAGCAAGCACCTGCTAAGAAGTATCTCTCCCCCACACACAGACCATGGCGCACGTCGACACGGAATTTATAGCAATCGGGGCCAACCGAAACCCCACAGCCGCAGACTGGTCCCCGTCTGGCCTGCTCGCATTCGGTGCAGGACGTTGCATTGCGCTCTGGAACCCTTTGGTAAGCGAAGCAAGCACCGCGCGTCCTGTCCTGATATATTACAAGCTCGATGATCAATGCACTCACTCACATATTCAACCCCCCTCCCCCTAAACACGCCAGCGTACCTGAATCCCTAACAAGAGACCGAACTGCAGGACCTATCCCACCGTGGTGTCCACGCAACCCTCAAAGGCCATGCAGACCGCGTGAACGTCGTCCGTTTCCTCCCGTCTCAGCCACAAGATGCCGATATCCTCCTCACGGGATCTGTTGATAAGTCTGTCCGTGTGTGGACGTCTACCCCGGACGGTTTCAAGTGTGCATGGACCAGTACCGACGTTCACAAGGGCTCCATAAACGCCATTGCGACATGCGCCGCCAACCCCAACATATTTGCTTCTGCTGACGCCTCGGGAACTATTGCAGTCTTCTCGATCTCTATCTCAGGAGAGGGGGTGCAAGTAATACATCTGCAGTCCTTTAGTACAGCGCCGAAATTCTACCCCTTGACCCTGGCTCTATCAACACTTCCCTCGTCGCCAACAGCTCTACTCCTCGCTGTCGCTGGGTCTGCGTCGACAATATCGCTCTACATAGCACCTTCTTCCTCAGAGAAGTTCACACCACAAGCTACTCTCTCAGGCCATGAGAACTGGATCCGTTCTCTCACCTTCACTCCAGAGTCGCCCGAGGGCGAAGGGGACCTTATTCTTGCATCTGCGTCGCAAGATAAATATATCCGACTCTGGCGAGTCCATGCTGGCGAGGCACTCCCGCCGGCCACGGCAAACGACGAGACAAAAACGTACGGACTCTCAAACAGACTTTCAAACAAAGCGCACAAGCTGCGAACCGATGGCGGTGATGTGTGGAGTGTGACGTTTGAGGCCCTACTCATGGGACACGAGGATTGGATTTACACCACCTCTTGGAGGCCAGCTGGTAATGGCCTGCAACTTCTAAGTGCTTCCGCGGACTCATCGTTGTCAATATGGACACCTGAGCCCGAGAGTGGGATCTGGTTGACGACGAGCCGGCTCGGAGAGATCAGTGACACAAAGGGTGCTAGTACGGCAACGGGAAGTGTTGGAGGTCTATGGACAGGGCTATGGTCACCTTCAGGGAATACTGTTGCCGCGTTTGGTAAGACTGGTAGTTGGAGACTGTGGCACCATGATGAGAACTCCGACAGATGGCTCCAGGGTGTCGGTATCAGTGGGCATGTTAAGGAAGCAATGGGTGTATCGTGGGGTAAAGGAGGTGGTTACTTACTAAGCACTGGACTAGACCAGACCACAAGACTGTTCTCGAAATGGGCTCGTGACAACCAGACAAGTTGGCATGAATTCGCGAGGCCCCAGATCCACGGATACGATATCAACGCAGTTGTAGATTTGGGCAAGGGGAGGTTTATTAGTGGGGCTGAAGAGAAGTTATTGCGGGTCTTCAATGAGCCAAAGGGAGTTGCTGGAATGCTAGAGCGGATGTGCGGATTAAAGGAAGAGTCCTTGGTGGGTTCCGTTCCTCTCTGTCTTATACCGGCCGAGTGATATTATGTGACGCCGAGTGATACTACGTGATTGGCCATATTTCTTTTATCCGTACTAATGCCCTTGAAGGACTCAATGCCCGACGCAGCAAACATGCCTGTTCTTGGTCTCTCGAACAAGGCCATTGACGATGACGCACCCCCAACAGACCTTTCAACTACTGATCCAGATGCCCTCCCCACCTCTGTTCCCGAAGAACTCGGGGCAGCCCCATCTTCCAGCCTCCTGGACCGTCTCACTCATCCGCCGCTTGAGGACCATCTCTGCCGTCACACCCTCTGGCCCGAACACGAGAAACTCTATGGTCACGGTTACGAGATCTCCGCCGTCGCTGCTTCTGATGACGGCACTGTTGTGGCAACAGCTTGTAAGGCCAGCACAGGTGAACACGCCGTAATCCGCCTTTACGAAACAGCACAATGGCGAGAAGTGAAGCCATCATTGGCTGCTCACGTACTCACTGTCACTTCACTTGCATTCGCGCCCGGTGGACGTAAGCTGTTGAGCGTAGGCAGAGACCGCACATGGGCTGTATTTGAAAACACCGGTGGCAGCGGATTTGACGGCGACTGGAAACTAGTAGAAAGAAAGGAAAAGGGACATGCGAGGATGATACTGGATGGCAAATGGGCACCTACGGAGGATATATTTGCCACTGGCGGACGTGATAAGATGGTGCGTGTTTGGTGCCGCCATGATGGAGGATGGGAGTGCACAGCCACCCTTAAATTCGAGGTTCCTGTTACTGCGGTTGATTTCTATGGCACTGTGGTGGGTAGCAAATGTGTTCTAGCTGTAGGTCTAGAATATGGGGGGTTGGAGGTCTATAAAGTTGGTACCGGAGGAGAGTGCACAGAAGCAGACAGAGTGCTATTCGACCGGAGGTTAGTTTATTTTAAGTACTCATGGGAATGCGAATAGGGCTGATAGTTGAGTTAGGATTACTCCGGATAAGGCGGTAACACAGATTACATGGTGTCCCAGTGAGGTTGAGAATGGGAAGTTGCAGATGGCCGTGACGAGCGAAGATGGAAGTGTTAGAATTTACGGACTCATATTAGTGGCATGAGCGCGGTTGATTGTTAGGCTCCCGGCGTAATAAAAATGTACCCAAATTCACATTAAAAATATATCTTTGTAGTAGCCGAGATAGAAGCTCACTTACTCTATTATATAGCATGGTGCATGAGTTTGAAGTGAACGTGGGGGATTTTCTCTTGCTTAGAGCTTCGTGTGTGAGCAGATGGAGGTTTAACCCTTGCTCCAGACTTTCCACTGCTAGATACCTAATAAGGAGACGCAGACACCGCGGGGTTCTCATTCCAACAGGCACCACTATAAAGTCCAGATCTCTCGGGAGAGAACGAACCAATTGTAAACATCCATTCATATATTGTGAAGTATGATTCATAACTGCTGACATGCATGATCCACACGTATGGAAACCAAATAGAGGCCATTATCAATGTTTCCCGTATATATGTTCGCTGTCTAGATTCTGAGCTTTCGAAGGGCCAAAACTTAAAGTCATAAGCTCGGCGATGAAAGTCGATCCTGCATTAGTATAGGTCGACAAAATTAATTAGATTACTTTAAGTATCATTGCGTACGCTACGCCGAATAAAGACTCGCAGTAAAAATTGTTCATGGTATATTACCTATTTTAACTGGGCACATATAACCTGGCATGTCATCTTCCAGCCCCCAGAAATATATTCCCTGGAAAAATCCCTGCTTGCTTGAGAGCAAGCACACAGGGCAGCGCAGGGGAGAAGTGCAGATACATACATAGAGTATAGATCTGGGCTGGGACCTGTACATGTCTGATTTGATGTAGAACTGATAGGTGTCCAATGATTCAGGTCATGCGGATTTTGAATCGAAAAGTCACATTCTTCATGACAAACCACTCGCTACCCACTGGCTTGCAGACAAAATATCGAGACTCAGCACTACCAAGACCAGTACGAGTGGAGTAGTGACAGTAAAGTCGGCGGTAGAAATCTAGAGAAGGGAGAGAAAAGAAAGTCGGTTCCTAGATACACTAAGAGTTCTAGGAAGTTTAGAGCCTCATAGTAGAGTGCGTCTTCCATAAAAAAGAAATTTCCTTTTTTTTTTCCTCTACCAAAGTTAATGGAGGCTCTCCCGAGAAAATTCCGTCAACCTCTCACTAATCTAGGGAGCTTTGCTGTCAAATTTGTGAACCGGCGTTAAAGAAGGGCCCACGAAACTACCTGAGACGAGTTCTGTAATCCCCTTGCTTAAGATGTCTTGGATAAAAGTTTTAAGCAGCGTTACCTTGTGGACCACACGTATTTTTACAAGGAAGTTTGACGTTGCAGTGAGTATACGAATCGCACCGAATACATCTCACATGCTCGACTTCACCGCATTCTTAGGTATGTTTAAATCTTTGATAAAGTAGATATCCGGCCGAGTGATTTTCTGTGCATACAAGGATTCCAAGAAGTCGTCGATGCAACCAGCAAACCCCTGAAATAGATTAACCCACGGCTCTTCCATCAATCACTCTAGAATAGTGCAGTCGATAGACCCATGGCAATGGGTAAACTCAGGAGTTATAACTACATATATGTAGGTACGGATTGGACTTGTAGATGTTACCCGTGCTCGAGCCCGCAAAAGCGAAGACGACACGTGCGTTTAATAATTCAATATTCTCAGCTGCTGCAGCAGAGTTGTGTACGGATGTACCTTCTCAAATATGCCCAGGCAGCCCCTGATGCTGACTAACCAAACCATGAATGCGCGCCTTTTGGCTAAAAATCACTTCATGCCCGGCGTCGCAGTTTCGTTGACTACTATTGCAAACTTAGAATTCATGATTTTTCGGGAAAGCAAAAAATAGATTTGCCCAGTCGCCGAGGAGCAGAATCTTTCAGCTCCAAGAAAGGGAACTTTAGCCTAGATAAGAGATTACCCCCCCAAAGTCCGTAAGATTATCAGGGATTGCCAAGCTATAATTGTGCCCGTGCGACGTTCAACCCGGTAAACATTTATATTGATAGAGAATAAAAAACGTAAAAAGGATATCGAGACTCAACTCTGAGCAGCATGATGTTTACAATGAAGGGAGGGTGTGCACCTAAGCCTTTCAATTACAGACTATGACTGTGTTAGGACATCTTTGTAATAACCCTGCATTCAAACATCGTTATATGAATGTAGTAATGTTGCGGGGTAGGTGTGCAATTATAAGTGCTATGTAAGAAAGGGAGACCTTCATATAAATACTCTGCGTTGCTCGAGTGCTCTGGCAGTGCGTGAAACAAAATCAGATGAGGCTGAAGAAAAAAGGCGTCTGAGTGATAGAGCACGACTAATCCAAAATGCTCGCCATCACTGTCTCTCATTGCTCAAAGAATAAGCCTCAAAAGAGTACCAAGAACGACTCGGCAGTGTCAGCGCTTGCGCTTGGGATTTGTATGATGGAGTAAGAACATCCTGCGGTGTACTTAGGCAACAGTACAGAATGATGAACTCCTTCCCATATCTTGGTCATATTCCTGTCTTTATGGTTGATCCCGCAAAAATATGACAGAAATAGACTGAAGTGTGTATCAAGTGAAGGGCAACACCAAAAAATTCTCTATCATAAGCTAAATGCCTGTAATTTTGCAAAGTGTATATCCACTGCATCACTGCAGCTATTCGCAACAAAGTTCTTTCCCGTACTTTACCAGTATAGATAGAGGGAAAATGTTGATCCGCGCGCTTCAACCTCCAGCTTTAATTATCGTGTAAGTGTATGTATGCATACTCTGGAAGCGAGATTCACTTGCTCTAGAGTAGAAATTACACCAATTGTGCAGCTCTTGGCAACACAGCATAGTTATCGCCTACTTGTCGGACGTCTCCCGGAAAGAAGACAGGTGGTGATAGTGTCAAGAAGCTGGCACGCTAAGTGATTCAGCGGGTCGGTATTGGGGATACAGATAGGGTTCGGCGACGCCTTACGATCTTCAAATCATGTCAGTATTTATACGTATCTTCTGTACTCAAGGCAGGCAAGAAGAACCTGAAAATGGCTTTTTATGGTAACGACCTCTGATTCGCAGCTGGCGAAAAGCTACACCAAATTGAGCCCCTGCTTGCAGCTTGCATTTTCAGGTTCTTATTGCCTGCCCCGAGTAGATATGATTGTGCAGGAGAAACAGAGCCCAATCGTTGGAATATCTGCCACCGATGCGCTGGTACACCCGATTTTCCCTAGCTGGCAATCATGATACTCGCCTTCCTTGTAAGCCCGGTGTAAACACGGGTGTAAATCAGTCTGCATACCAAATCTTCGTCAGGTTTAAGTTCAATTTATTACAACGGAAGTCCCCAGCCTCATAGATAAGTGTAGTGTTTATGGCGGCGATGAGTCTATATTATTGAGGTTGTCAGGGGCAATGCCTAAAAAGGAGTTCTTATGGTGTCAAGGTGGGGATGTAGCTCTTGAGGTTGCAGGGAAACTGGAGGAGGAGGCGGGTATGGTAGTTGAGGTGTGGCTGCGGGCCTGCGGAGGTGGGTACATATTCGTTGGTCAGGAAGAGGTAGAGTAGCTTTTACTTACCCCTGTCGGCTTGTTCCTCCACCTAGCCATTCTGCTCTTTTTTTTTTCCCCCATTCCTTCCCTAAGCCCTTCCATTCTCGAAGGCTCCGTGGGAGTTACTTTATTCATTGAGGTCTGTTAAAGTAGGTAGGGTGCCTGCCTTAGCACATCTAAATTTCCAAAAGGGATTGAATTCACAAGGGCCTGGCAGTAATAAGTAAGCAAAAGGAAAGAAGAACTGACCTCTTCATTTTTTGCTTCTTATCCCTTTAGCTGCAGCTGCTTCCCGTCTCCTGTCTTTTTCTATGTACTTGCTGTCTCTGCCAGCCAGTCCTTAGTCCGTTCCTCATCCACACCTCCTACTTTATCCTCAACTTCGCCCGTCCTTTCTCCTTCCTCCTTACTTGCTTTTCAAAGGCCCCTCTTGTTTTTAACATCTTTCACATCTGTGGTTCTGCACTCACTGCCAACACGATAATCGATTCTCGTTGCTTTGCTTCGGTGCTTGGCTGTGCACGTCGAGTGTAACTTTACGCGCCGCTGTGCTTGTCCCCTATTTGGATCTTTCAAATCTGGAAACCTTGTTTGCGACGCTGCTACCCACGTGTTTTTGACGTTCCCTCCCTTTCCCACTGGCATCATAGAACCCCTTTTTCTACAACAAGAACAAATTTGAAAGTTTTTCACATCGTTCATCTTCATTCACTACCATGGCTTCCAATTCAGGGTACGTTCTACCTGCAGTTCGCATTCGCTATTTGTGAGCTCTACCTGACATCATGAAATTTATAGGCTTGGCTCTGGGCTTAAGAGCTTTTGGCATGCCATGACTTCAAACGACAGGCACGCAAATCACGATTCCCCTTATCGTGTGCTGTCGACCAATACCCATCAACCCCTGAATGGCGGTGGAGGAGTTGGTCGTAATCCCCCGCTACAAGGAGTCTCATCACCAGGAATGGAAACGGGCCTCAACTCGAGCTACCACGAAGAGAACCGTTCTACAGCTTCTCTTGCCGGAACACCAGGAGTTTATTCACCTCGCTCCCCCGGGGGATCCATCAATGGCCCGAATTCCCCCTATACCCCTGGAATGAGGTCCTCCGTGATTGCAAATGAAGCACCCCCCGGTGGCGGAATCGCAATGCAAGATTTCGGTGCCGACGGGATGCCTCCTCCCCCTCCAATCAGCCACACCTGGAGCCGGATTGATAGATGGTGCGAGGACAACTACCCCGAGCTCTTTGATCAGATCTGCACACCCGCTACCGTGAACGACATCAACGAACTTGAATACAGCTTGGACTGCTCGCTTCCACAGGACTTACGGGAATCATTGCTGATTCACGATGGCCAAGAGCGCGGTGGAACACCTACAGGTCTTATTTTCGGGGCAATGTTGCTCGACTGCGAGGAAATGTTGGATGAATGGAAGAACTGGAGGGTAGTCGAAAGTGAATATCTGACTCAGCCACCATCGGGACAAAAACCTCCGGTTGGAGAAGCTGGCTCGTCTAAGGCCGAAAGTGCTGCCCTTGGGCGTCAGGAACTCCTTGGCCGCCAGACCTCCCAACCAGAGGGCTCCATTCAGAAAGCATATGCCCACCCAGGTTGGATCCCTGTAGCAAGAGATTGGGGTGGCAACAACATTGCGGTTGATGTGGCTCCAGGTCCTAACGGAACTTGGGGTCAGGTGATTCTATTTGGCCGAGATTATGACTGCAAATACGTTGTCTCAAAATCATGGGCACACTTTATGGCCATGGTAGCAGATGACATGCAGAGTCCCCATTGGTACGTTGACGAGGAGACTCAGGAATTGAAACTTAAGGATCCCAGAGCTCCAAGGTCAGAGCCAGGTTACATGGATATCCTCCGAGTACGTAATGAGCGCAAGTACGGAAGACGTCGCTTCTCGCGAGGACCACCTCCAAGGCCCAATTCCCTTCCCGGATCGCCAAGAGGCACAATGTCACCAACCTCCTTCA
Source organism: Morchella sextelata (assembly GCF_020137385.1). Lineage (NCBI taxonomy): Eukaryota > Fungi > Ascomycota > Pezizomycetes > Pezizales > Morchellaceae > Morchella > Morchella sextelata. The sequence continues at coordinate 492,339 of NW_025408623.1, forward strand.
GTCCAACCAACGGAGCCCGGGGTGGTTTGACGCGACCAGCAAAGGAAGAAAACTCATTATCAGACAATCACCTCAAGCCACCTTCGAAAAAGACTTCCAAACCTCTACGAAGCGTTGCCGAGGAGATCCCCGCACCGGTCGCTGTACACACAAAGCTTGAGGGCGAGCTGCTTAGAAACAACTCTAGCAGCAACCTACTCGGTGATTTGGTTGAAGAGAAGACATCCGCTACAGTCAAAGCACTCGAAGAGATTGCTTTAAGTGACGAGAAAGCTTCTGCAGGAGATGAGATTTCTCAGCCTCCAACTGCAGTCAAGAAAGTTGAGGCCTGATTTGAATGAGCATGAAATTGGAGTCGTGGAATTTTCCTTATAGAGCTTACGAATTTTTCCTTTTTTTTCCCCCTTTACTCCTTGACTTTTCTATGTTGATCAGATACCAAGCGGGAATTGCATATGGGCGAGTGATTAAGGTGGAATTATTCGATAATCTGGTTAGGACTTATGGTCTTTTAATTTCTCCCTCATGTCTCTTTCTTTTGTCGGGTGGTATAGTACAAATCACAAGGTTGCATCGTTAGTTTAACTCTTCTTTTTTTTTTTTTCATTTTAGCACCATTACATTACCCCTTGGTGGTGTCAACTTTTCTCTAACTCGAAGGCTGTGGAGCTGGCTACTGTTTGATATGAGAAAGCTTAGCACCTCTTTATACCCCTCTCTTTTCATAAATACTTTTGTATACATCAGTTTTTTGATTTTTGTTTTACCTGCTTCTCTTCTTTTTCTCGTGCTGGTCGGTGAGCCCTTCAGGTGGTGGTGGGTGTTCTTCATATAACTTCAAAAAGGTCCTTTTCTTTTTTTCTCTTAAGGAGAGGGGGTATTTGGCAGGGAAAGAAAGAAGACTTTACAGCATAGCGTGGAAGTCAATCGATTCTTGTGTAGTGGAGTTTCTCTGATCGTAATTTATTGTATGAATGATTAGTGAATGATTGATTACTCACGATTTATGTCTCTTTTCATGTGTCTTTGAATGCCTTTTTCTTCTTACTAGGATCTTTGGCCAAGGGAAGTGAAGTTGAGTTGGTTGTCTGTGTATAATAAGCGGTTATATATCGGCCCGATGTCGGTAATGTTAGGGCGAGTGATGCTGTATGAACGACTTTCTCCCCAGATGTCAGCTCTCTCTCCCCACAGAACTATTCCGACTCGGTGTTGGCCGTGTGCGGCTCATACATAAGCTTTCTGCCAAGTTCAACACGCTCACGCTCACCACCACAACCACCACCAACGTCTACAATATTATACTGATCCACTATATATCAAGCTCTTCACCATACCCCACTCCCTCTTCAGAAGCAGAAATACTGCCCAAGATGTTCAAATCATTCCTCCGTCCCCTCAACAGATACCCAGTCCGAATGGTGACTCGTAGTCATCATTTATACTCCCGTTCCTTCCCGCTCATCCACGAATTCATATCCCCCCAACCCTCATACCTCCTCAATCTCACCCTCGCCCCCCACCTCAGCACCCCACCACCCCCCGCGCAACTCCCCACGTCCGGCGAGCTCCCACCTGGCCACCACATGGTCTACTTCCCCCCGCAGCTCCCCGAATCCGAACTCCTCCCCGACGGCTCTGACGCCTCTCAAAACCCCGGCCCCGAATGGGTACGCCGCATGTGGGCTGGCGGGTCCGTCCACTTCCACCCCACCAAGAAAATGGAACTAATGGACCACGCCGTGCTGCAAGAGAAAGTCGTCGACGTCCAAACACGCGGCAAGCCCGGCAGCAAGGACGAGCGCATGTTCGTCTACTTTGAGCGCACCATGTGGTCAGGCAAGCAACCACTACAGCCGTCAGATCTAATTGAAGGCGAAGCGGCTGTGGTTGAGAACCGATGTCTCGTGTTCTTTCGGGGAGCGAAGGATGAGAGTGCAGTTGCACGAGTTGTGAAACGTACCATTACCTCCGCGCCCGCACCCGCACTTATCCTAGGCTGACGGTCAGAGCGCAGCACCGCATGAGGCGGACTTCTCATTGAGCTTCATGCCGACGCAACACCTGCTATTCCGCTTCTCGGCGCTGACGTTCAATGCGCACAAGATCCACTTCGACCCGCTGTTCACGCAGCACAAGGAAAAGTACCCGGGGCTGCTGTGCCATGGGCCGATGTCGCTTGTGCTGCTGCTGGAGCTGTTGCGTGTTAATGTGCTGGACACGGGGAAGGACAGGACATGGCGGGTGAGGCAGTTTGATTACCGCTGTTTGGCTCCTATGTATGTCGACCAGGTGCGTACACATCATTTCCTTGCTCTTATCTACATCCGGCACAACAGCGTTCATTGGTTACCTGAGGATGTCGTTGACAAACATGGCCGCCGGCTGGCTGCGGCTATCGACAGCCGTATAAAATCTGTGGCCGCAAGATCAGCGACAAGACGTATGAGCTGTGGGCAGAGACGCCGCAGGGCGGGTATAGTGTCAAGGGCATGGCCATGCTGGAAGAGGAAACCTCTTGAGCAGCTCCCCAAAGAGCTCCGGCATGGGTTTGTCCCAAATATCGACGACTCCTCTCTATCATTACTTCTCCCGGATATTGCCAATATGAAATATAAGCTATCTACTATATCTGAAGCTCCAATAACAGAGCTCCTAGTTGCTACATCGACCCAGCGATCCAATATAAATCAGGAATACTATATTCTATCTCATAAATCAAGGTACTCAAAAATCAGTAAAGTAAAGTAGTAGTTAGACCGAGTGAGCTTCTGAACAGAACACCGGTAATTGAGGCGGCCTATAACCGCCCATCACGCAACTAGAGTACGAGTACATAAGACGTCAACCAGAGAATCTAGACTAAAAACTACCGTCCAGGCCGCCCTAGTTCTAGTTCTAGTTCCAGCGCGGGCCTCATATGCTATACCGTGCACACCTGGCCGCCTCGAGACAGCCCATAAAATACATGGCAATCTAAAATGCTATACCCGAAATTGGCACATCCTAGGAAATGAGGATCATATCGCTTAGTGAGCTGGGGGGTGCTTGACCTCCCACTCCCAATTAGGCATCCCAGTAAAACAAGAAAATGAGGTAGAAAGAAAAACGTAACACTCTCAATGCAAAACTCGTGGGCGTTTTACATTGGTCGAGGGCGGGTATGAGATTGGCGATAGGGCAGGTGTTGATTCCTTTCTAAATTTTTACCGCCGAGGAATATTTGTGGTAGCGGCGGTGCGGTATGGCTTTGTTGGTGCTGTAGGTCGATCTTATAGTTGCAGATAAGTGAGTATATCGAGGCCTTAGGACACACGCAACATTTCATGCAATACCGCTCATTGACACCTAATAAAATAGTAGTGAGGCCTTACCAAAGCAACTCCCAAACGGGCATATATTTCTGAAAGCGGTGTGCGTGATATTAAAACGCAAATCTACACAACCAATGACGGAATCATCACGTAATTGTACCACGAACTACAATGTTAAAGAGAGAGAAATGCCTCTATTGCACAGCCATCCCTGCAGCGATGATGGAGTACTAGGCCTGTACAAATAAGCTGTAGGTACCGAGAACTGTTGTAACTACGGCCACTGCCAACTAACTTACACGGACGCAATGCATATGTGCTGTGTGTCGATCTTATAGTTGAAATATATACCAAGACGGTGAGGCCTTATGAAACTTGCAATATTCCATGCAACATTACTCGTTGACACTTGACAGAACAGTAGTATTACCTTACCGATTTCAAAACGGGTGCACAGTTCTGGAAGCCGTGTGCGTGATATGAGATACACATATAATACAACCAATGACGGAAGCATGGCGTAGTTGGGTTGCACCACGAGAGCTTCCAAACTCTCGCTGATATCAACATTTCATGCAAAACGCTCATTGACACCTAATCGAGCAGATTGGGAAGTACAAAGTATCTAATGCCTTCACAAAACAATCACCACTATAAAAACCATGGCGTGATATAAGATACACATACGTGGCAGATGACGGAGACACCATCCACCTCACGAACTTATGAATGCGGGGAATGTAGGGGAATAGCACCTCTGTTGCATAGGTACAAGTAGGTCGCCTCCACTCTGTAGATAGGACTTGGCTCCGTGTCTTCATGGGTTTGTAATTGTAGAGCTGTTGTAGTTTAGAGCTTTATGGTAAATAAGTTCTAGATAATTTTTCGGTAAAGTGAAGCTCCTTAGCTACACACGCGTACTTCCGATTCCTCAGGGTTGCGAGAATTTGGGGAAACGCCCACTCCCAAACACATTACGCGACTGGCGACTCAGAGGAACCTGTGCCGCACAGTATCGTTTCTAGACTTGCTGGAATCGCTCTATCTCGTTGAGTACATATATGGCGAGTACCTAATAGTAACTATACTGCTGGTGATGGCGACGCCGCTGACGGTGTTGCTGGCAGGTTTCATCAAGAGAGAAATGATGGTGGTGGTGTTGCTGGTCGAGTCGAGTTTTACCATTGGCCCGAGCGCTCGCCCATTTGGGAGGGCTACTCTGTTCAACTCATGGGATCATCTCTGCTCGTGGAGAAACTTGAGCTTTCCAATAAATATGTTTGATACCCTAATAAGGCAAAAGTATTGAAAATATTCTTTCTGAAAAATAGCCCAGTTGGGCCAAGTGGCCTTTTATCTGACTGAAACCTCGAGCAACTCGGGCTGATTTTTATAAATTGCTCGGGGAAGCTCGACTCGTCGACTACACTAGTTGGTGGTGGTAGTGACGGCGCCTGGCAGGAAGATACCTTTGTCTTCCGCTCCAGCGCTCATTCTGCTCTGAGGTTTCGCTAGAATAGTCGAGAATGCGCCTGGGTATCAGTAGAAGATTTGCCAAATAGGGGAGGAGGTTCGTATTCCCACGGATTTCTCTTTTTTCCTCCCTCTGTTTTTATTTTTTATTTTTTATTTTTTTTCCTGCGGGGATATAGATAAAGCAAGAGAGTTATGGATGATAATACGTAACTGTAGTAAGATGTGATGAATATAGGGAGAGGGGAAGAGCATGTGGAGGCAAATCATAGAGGAAGACTAAGAACGAAAAATTACAAGATGGCGCTCAGAAGGTTTATAAAAGAGTTAGGAGTACGCTAGGCTATCACAATTAAGGGTGGTTTAAGTAGCAGGTTGGTAGGTTTAGCCCTAGGAGACGTTGCCTAAAGAAGAAAGAGTGCTTGAGTTGAACAATTAGTAGCCTACGTCACCCAGCTCACCCGAATCCGGTTGTTGTAAAGTTTAAATAGTTGGAAATACTACACTTGATCTGGCAGCGAGTGATTATTCGTGACGTGCCCACTTAACTGATGTATTTCGGGGTTGGCACGACATCTTCTCCGCTAGGAGGGGAGCTATCGCGGAAATAAATATTGCTTTTTTGTTAAATTGCGATGAAAGCTTGCTTAGGAGGTAGGTTGGGTTGGTTGAAGATGTCGCTATCTGTTTTTACTTTTGATTTTATTATTCTCGCAATACACCGATTCTAGGGGAAAGGGTGATTTATTTATGAGCAAAGGACGTTATGAAGTCTATTAGTAACAATTTACAATGCTTTCGGTCCCTAAAAGAAGGAATTTCCTTAACACATTATGGGCTAATGAAATTTACCGAGTGATTATCCATGACCGGCATACTGTCAATCCCAATCTTCGGCTAGCGCCAATCTCACAAACACCACGATCCACCACAGCCGCCACAGGCCCAGACGCAACACTTGGCCCCCTCATAAACAGCGTAGCGAGTACGTAGCGAGATAAGCAATTTCAATTTATGCGGGGCGGAGGGGTAGGCATAGGAGGGGATTAGATTTTCAGATAGGCGTTAAACTTTAAATTTGATCAAACACCAATCACCGCCAGCAGGCAACCGGAGAGTGAGGGCAAAAAATTGCCCGCCGCCGCGGATGACTCGGGATGTCGGAACAAGCCGTATCACGAGGTGGCCGCAGCCAGCGATCGTTGATAAACGGTCCGCTGTGATTGATGTTTCTAATTGCACCTGTGACCAGGCAGTTAGGCAGGCAGGACAATTGCAACCATCTCGAAGGCACTGTTGCCCCCCGCCCCCTCCCACATTAGTGATCAGGTATGTATGTTTCTTTGTTGTATGTGTGTGTGTGGTGTGGATGGCCTTAAAGTTGAACCGAGTTTGGATTGCCTGCACAGGCGTCGGTTGCCTGAACAACCGGCAAGAATGAAATAACGAGACATCCCTCCCCCCTATCATCCTTTTATTGCGAGGATAAAATACATGATGTAACCAGGCCTCCGATTGAAGCTCGTTTTTATCCCTTTATCATAAACCTGGACAGGTATGTACTTGGGATAGTATCAGGTATCAATCACCAGGCCGATATCCCGTGAAGCCCCGATAATTAAATGAATTCATACCGAGGGACTTGTCTATGTCCCTGTCATGTCATGGCCAGGGATCATCCACGGAATGCTCTGAAACGAATTATGGTGGTTGAAACAAGGAATTCATCATTGAGTTACAATTCGTCAGCGGGTAAGTTAATGACATTTCCCCATGGGGTTTGTTGATTTACACACTGCACTGGGCTGGAGAAACCACATTTTTAAGAATGCAAACAACATTATGCAAAGTTACAAGATAAGATGATTAGGGCCAATAATGTCAGCACAAGCATCACAAGAGCGACAATGATACCGAGTGAAAACAAGAGCTAGGATTGCTTTTATTCCAACAAATAGATTTAGACAGAGAAACAGGAAAAAGTGTATATACTTAAAAGTATAATCCTCTCCAATGTCTTACCAAGTAATTCTATAGGCAGTGTATTATCACGACTCCGCACTCCTAGACCATCTCCCCAATCAACCTCCAAACCATACGTCCATCCAAACGATACGTTCATCCTTCCAAACACCCAACCACCCATCCGTCCATCCGCAAACCTATTCACTACTTCCACCGCCTCGTCACCTCGTCACCACCCATCATCCTGCCGACCCTTAGTTGAAAAAGGTCCCCAGCCACAAACATAAGAAAATGATATCAGTCAACGTGCCAGTGCGTCAGATGTCAAACCATCAGGCCAGTCATCTCGCAAGAATAGAGAAACAAGAAAGGAAGAAAAATGATAGTAGAACAAACACAGAATCGAAATACCTATAATATAGGTTACATGAAGGTATAGAACAACATGATAAAGTAAGGGGGGAATATAACAAGAAGCTATTTATCAGAAAAGAGACAGGTATCGATATATCAAAGACATCAATAAATACTTACCATGTGTAATGAAGTTTTCGGGAATTTTTTTTTGAAGCCAAAATTGTAGAGGGGACTGAAAGGGGAAGGGAATAAGGAAAGGAAAGGCCTGCCATCGATAAAGAAGGGTATTCGCAAGAAATAAAATACCCTCTTTGTGCCAGACACAAGACAAAACGGAAACAAAAACCAACCCAATCCGAGCACCATTTCCCAAACATATCCGCAGAGATGCGCAAGAGAAAAACATGAAATCCAATAAGGCCCACCATCCCCGAAAAAAGAAAAAGAAAAAAGAAACATAGAACATGAAGACATTCCCCAAGCAAGACCGAACAGACCCCAAGAGAAAGGACCCCCAAAAAGTATGAATGCAAAAATCGATGCCGGAACCCAAATGCAAAGTGCACCTGCCGAAACACAAACAGATCGCCAAAGAGAGAGAGGGTAGAGGATATAATGAAGGGTATGGTGCAAAAAGAAAAATGAAACCAGATATAAGAACCTACAGGAGTTTGCCCAAACCAAAACTTCCTAAAACCCGCCATGAATAAAAATGAAAAAGAAACAAACACCGAAAAAATAGATCCACGAAACCCGAAGCTATACATTATTCACCCATAACTCGCCAGTGTCCCAAGTAGAAAGAGATAGGAACCAAGGAAACCCAAGAAACCAACCCATTCTCCAAAAATAAAAACACCTAGAAATCAAGAAGGAAAAACACCCTTTAGTCCGGAAATCAGATCATCAAAACTTTCCTCAAATCATTTTCCAGCTCAATCACGCTCTGCTGAATGACTGGCGAAGCAACAGCTTCAAGCTTACTGGCAAGAATAGAATTAGGGTTGTGATGGAAGAAAGGCACCATTGTGGAAGGCTTGTTCATGTAAGTGGGGATGTTATTAGCAGGGCTAAGGCGGGGCCGAGTAGGAGCCTGATTGGCGGGTGAAGTTCGAGGGGGATAGCCCGGCACATATGAAGCGTTCTGCTGCTCAAGATGCGAAGGTCCTGAATATGGAAACATTGCCATGGGGAAATATCCAGGGCCTGCAGGTGAGCGAGGGGATTGTGGTTGATATGCACTTGGATTGAAAGCCATAGGTGGTCCAGCCTTGGAGGAAGGCGAGGCAGCTCGGTTCGGATTCTGAGCTCGTTGAGCTCGACTCTGGGTTGACACAGGTGACATGGGAGATGCTTGCACCTTGTTTGTCGGGGACAGTGGCGAAAGGAGGTATTGCCTCAGAGCCTTAGCCGTTTCTTTACGTTTGTCTTCCTCCAAGGTCGATTGTGTTGGAAGGTTGGACGGAGCAGTAATGGAACGAGACTGATTCATGCGTTCTTTGAAAGTAGGGGCCATAGGCGACGTGGGCTTGTCGAGCTCATCCATAGAGAAAAACAATGAATCTTGCGGAATATTACGAGTGACCTTGCGATTATTACGGGTAGGGGACTCCGGGTCCACATTGGCGCTGATTGTTCAACATACAAGTAAGTCCCAAATACTTTCCGTGTAACAACATGGCATTTGTAACATACCCAAAAACTCCAGAAAAAGAATCAATCGCTGCATCGCTAGATGGGGGAGAACCTGAATCCTGACGCTTCATACTCATGTTTTCTGCCCTAGCTGCGTTGAAAAGCAATTCAAGGTGTGACTGTTCCTGCTCTGTAGAGGTCGATTCCGCAGTATTACTATTCGTATCACTTGCGTCACTTTCCATCATTGCCTGCAGGCTGGTACCAGCGGGAGTACCAGGTACAGATTTTGAAAAAAACTTCGGCATAGGGAGAGCAGATGGTGCCGGCGAATGGTGAAAAGTAGGGCCTGCATATGCCTTCATTGATGGCGGAGTAGATGAAGAGGAGAGCTTGCTTGGTGTAATTTGGCCACTTGGAAACTCGTCCGACGACATTGGAGGCGACTCAAGATCAACTGGAATAGCTTCTGGGGTAAATCCGGCTTGAATTTTCGTTGCAACATTTTTAGGTTTTGGTTTTTCCTGCTTTGGCTTGTCCTGCTTCTTGTTTTTCCTTTTCTTTCCAGATGTATCAGTGCCCGCGTTAGGAAAGTGTTGAGCCTTAGGTGTTGTTGGAGGAGTCATAATAGCTGAACGGGTCGAGCCTCGGTAATTGGTTGCAGAAGCAATATGAGTAGTACTAATGGTAGTTTGATTATTGTAGATTGGCTGGGCGTGGTGCTTCGGGTTAAACTGATTTGGAGCAGCTATAAAGGAACTGCTTTTCGTTTGCCGATGGTTATTTCGCCCTGATCTGGGCTTAGGAGAAGGTGAAGATCCAGCGATGCTAGTCATTTTGTATTATAGGCGAAAAAATACGACGCCGATAAATGGTATACAATCGATCAACCGAAAGGAGAAGTAAAATATAACCAGATCCCGAAAGAGGGAAGAAAAGAATAATATACAGCAAGCGCTGAATAAACTGGAGGCGCCGTACTACTAAAGGAAAAAATCGATTTCTTCAAAAGGAAGACAATAGAGGCGCAGATATCGGATGCGCAGTAAGATACAGAGGTATAGTGCTGGTAGGAAATATTGGAATAGGAAGAAGGCGTGTTTGTGTTCGAAGGCGATGCCGATTAGTTATGAAACCGAAGGATAAAGTCGATAGTGTATTGGCAGAAGAAATGTGGTGGGGATAATGGTCATTCTCAAGATAGGAGAAAATGAGGGGAAGTGGTCAAAGTTGAGGGAGAAGGCAGGTTGATATCGTGTGTGAGAAGGGGGGGTGAGAAAGAAGAAGAGTGGATAGAAGGGGAACTGGGGGAACAAGCGAGTTTTGAGGAAAAGGCTTCAAGAACGAGGAGAAGTGGGAAGGGGGGATCAAGAGGGTGTGAAAAAAAGGCTGGCAGCAGGCACACACCGGGAGCAACGTGGTGGCCCCCAGGATGGCGCGAATCCTAGGACGCAAGTCACTCTTTCGTCTGCTTGCCAAGGACAATCCAGATAATCTTGCCACAGAGCTCTTGAGACCCCAGAAGGGGGGCGTGTCCATGCTCCCCGCCGGAAGGAGACTGTTTGGTGGATCGTTTTGGAGGGTTGATATCCGCGCCTATTGGCTAGTTCTGCTTGTTGATATTTGGGCAGGGCTGTGGAACTGTGGAACAGTCAGTGGCAACCTGCTTCTGCCTGGAATTCTATGGCAGTCAAAGAGGTGGATAGCTGATGTCCATGGCGGCCGTGCTGTTTGGCGGCGTTCTATGGTACATAGGTAGTTGGATAAAATGTTTGAGTACTTTCCGTAGCTTGTTGTATATACAGTTACATATGTTGTTTTCAGAACCCTACTCTCAAAATCTATTTCCGTACTGTTGCACCGCTGTCTCAGCATCTCCGAAGAGAGCAGGAAGAGAGCAGAAAGAGATTGAAACAACGTCCAAGCATCGCCTCTATTTTCCCACCATCGATACCTAGTAATTTATTTAGTGGAGAAAACTAAATTTGTGCTTCATTTTTTTTCTTCTTTTCATTCCGTTCTAGAAGCTATGACGAAGATTGTTGATGACTAGCGGGAATTCATAATATTAGATTGCACACACGATTCACCTGAGAAGAAGACTTGATAAAATCTATAGTTTTGAATTAATTATTGTAGTTGACTTATATAGTTATTCCAACGATGCTGAGAATTAGAATCACGTAGATACTGTGATGCTGTAGAGCAGACCCTAGAGCGCGAAGCCTAAGAGCATGGTTCCCGACTAGGCTAGGTAATGCTTCTCGTGGCAGGTGCTTGCGGGAAAATACCTACACTCCCAATATTTCGCCCTCCATCTTTTTTACCCACTAACCATCAACCTCCCCGCATAACCGTGAAGATGTCAACCATCAACGTCGAGGTATCCTGTTGATTTACGCATCACCAGTAACCTTGGCGATGGCGGGTTCATCTACCTCCGCTACTTACTCAAACGGTTTTATGACACCGGCTCCTCATCAGGGACCATCGAGAGGTCTCCAACTTCCCTCGAAAAATCTCCAACTTCCCTCGAGAAATCTCCAACTTCCCTCGAAAAATCTTCAACTTCCCTCAAAAAATCTTCAACTTCCAACTACTCAGAGGCTCATTACTCCGCCGCCGCCGCCGCCGGCGGTAACAACAACAACAACAACAACAGCAGCAGCAACAATAACACCAACCCCCGCTGCGGGACCAGTTAATGCTCATGCCCCTAAAAGTAGAAGTGGAAGTAGAAAAAGACCGCGCAGTATCGCTTGTGGTAAGTTTCTATTATGTTCTAATGAATATCACGAGTATTGAAACAAAATTAACTTTGTTGTTTAGTCACCTGTAATAAGCAGAAAAAAACATGTGGACCTGCTCGACCTTGCCCTCGCTGCCTTCATCTAAATATCCCTTGTCGACAACCCGTCAAACCCGAAGGATTTCTCTATAATACAAAAAAACAAAAGATTGCCGATCCCCCACCATCGCCCCCAGTATCGCCCAATGACCACAATGACCTCATGGTGGCCCTAAAGAAGGCAGCTGAAATACACCGTCAATTGCCAAGGCCTTGTCTGGTTCAAGGTCTACCACCGTCTCCATCGCCCTCGACTTCAACGGTGGGTACGCCCCAAGACTCCTATACTTCGACAAGTTCTTACGATGATCCAGCAACTGGTAAGAATGGCGACACAATTGAACTCAACTCGTGCATGAGCTCTCACTCGGTGTCTCCCATCAATGAAACCCCAAAGTCATTGCCAATACCGGATATGTCACGCTGGTCTCTGCCCGCTCTGCCCGCCCCTGCCGAAGAAGTGCCATACGATATCGCAAAAAATTCGCTATTCAACGGCGCACCTATTTTCGGGTTGGAGAAATTGACATATGACCCTGATATTTTAGGGGATGATATATTTGCGGGATTTGGCGAGCCAATAGATTTGGCTGATGTATACGCAGATGTGATGGGCAACATGGGAATCCAGGGGATAAAGGAACGGGAGGAGGAGTGTGGTGATGAGGAAGGGAAGCATGGCGCTGAGGTTGAGCATGTTGAGCATGTCGTCGCTCAGGGAGAGCACGTTGTTGCTGCAGGTTCTACTACGTCTGGGATAGCGTCAGAAACTGGTTGTGTTAGTGGAATTGCCTGGTTGGGTGAGGCGGATCTGTTGGCCGACAGTTTAGCTCTGGATGACGTGGACCTCTCAAATCTCGACATTCCCGGCTTAGACGATATCGTGATAGACTCGGACATGGAACAGCTGTTCGAATCTATCTCGAAAGCAACACCACCAACACTATCAGGATCACTTCCGCCGCGGCCTTAAGCGGAGTTCAAATACGATATCCATTTATCGCCGCCAGGCCCGAAGTCCGTTGAAAGAAAGAAAAGGAATAAGGCTGAATTCGCAGCACTTTACGAAGAGTTGGTAATATTAGTATGGAGTAATTCTGGGTTTGTATTTCCTTTGTGGGTATAGCGGGTTAACAATTAAAACGCGGGATATATGTCCTTCTCGTTCATTGATGTTCTTCCTACGGGGGAACATTGGATGACGATGAGTGATGATATGAACTACAGTACAGAAGAAGAAGTAATGCTATCGTGAAGAAAGACGCCAGTACGCCGACACTGGGCGACCTGGTTATGAAAAAAAAAAACCAAAAAAAAAAATCCAGGTAGCTATTACCACAATTCCCTTCTCGGTCCGAGACGTCGCTTCTCTGCTGCGGGGAACATAGGATACAAACCATACCACATCATCCACACTTCAGTGATGCATACCGGTTGCAATAGTCCGATTGCGATTCCATCGGTATCTTTCTCTCGGTACGTACGATTATTCCACCACTCCTTACTCGCCAGTTTTTTTTTCTCGGCGTGCATAGATATCGGTTGATTGGGGCGTTGTTCTCCGCTTTTTCTTTTTCGAATCTCTACCACAGGACTATCACGAAGAAGATCCCGCACCCGCCCAATCATCGCATGATGCAACTCGCTATTATTACCTGGTCCCGATTTTGGGGCTGTCCAAGTGAAATTATTCCTATCTCGCCCCTTCGTAGTTAGATGATAGCTCTGATACCCACTTTACATGCCTAAGTGATTCGTAAGTGACCAAAAGCCACCATTAGGGCTAGGGTTGTGACGTAGGATCTAAGCAAGCCAACCCATTGAAATACCTCACGAGACCTTGCTGGCAATTCACTTCTCCTCCTGCTGCTCCTCGTGAGTGAGGGAGTTTCAATTCCAAGGAAGCTACATGTCGATTCCCATCATTCAATCGATGCACAGTTATCGGCTAGATCTGTCTGGGCCGATATAGGATAGGTATGAGACCCGCTACTGCTGTCTCGATGACCTGTCAAGTGAAAGTCCATCATCATTTCTGGGTGGCTGGCTGGCTGGCATGGCAAATGAACAACAGGCACTCTCCCTCTCCGCGGGGCCTGTCACCCATTCTTCCACCATATCTGTGGGGGTTGAGAGACAGAGGAAGAGAGGGGGGGGGGGAAGGTGAACTCAGCAGAGAAGGAAGGAGTTTTGACTCGCCACGGTGTCGATGGTCATTCGCTCGCATCCTGGCAACATTACCAAACCAAACCAAACGGCCCTTTGTTTTACTTTGTTCCCAGGAAAAAGCAAGGAGTGGATGTGAGAAATGCGGTTTTAAATCAGGCTCAATGCTTCCACCATAACGTCAAACGAATTGGGCATATTCGGGGGGGTGGATCAGTTGAGACCAGTTTGGTTTGTGAGGCTTGATTTGATTGATGCCTCTGGCCTTGCATTGTTTTGGGGGGTTGATGGTCAATGATCATTGGCGCCCGGGCCGAATCGCTAGGTATGACGGCGGAGGCGGGGGATGCATGGTTTGGTTTCCAAATACTCTACTGGGGTTCTCGGGTTTCAACTGTCAATGGAACCTCAGAGGACGTTTTGTTTCTTCTTCTCTGCGCTGCTGCGAGATATGGGGACGGGGAGGCTGGAATGCAGCATGATGTTCTAGGCAGTGACTGCAGCTGCTCTACTGGGTACAGCCGTACTCGGGTTTCAGCTTTTCGGGCTTTCTTTTTAACGCCGCGATGTTTGTAGGGACGCCGGTATCGGCGTTGAAAAACACTAACCTTGTCTACCATTTTGGTATTACATACTTATTGCACGTTGCAGAAGAGTACAGGAAGGCGCTACCCTAGAAGCATACTGCGCATCTCGAGTTGAGCTGAGGCGGAGCCCATCCCGCCATGACGTTGCCGTATAGCTCAAATCTAATAAGCTTAAATAGAATAACCACTCTGATGCAGATATAGAGACAGCAGGTACTGCCGATGGTCCCTACTATGAAAAAAAGGCTGCGCTGGTTACTGGGTGCCTGATCCCAAAAGAAGGAAATGATCATTTCCGCCTTTCCGCCTTGTCTCGTCTTAATGCATAGTAGTCTAAATACTGTAACTTAGCATGCTAGGCCATAACTTGAATTAAGTCACCAGTACTCTGAGTACCTGAGGATACTGTCTCGGCTTTCATAATCTTTCCATCACCTCGTTCAATCCAACCCAGTTCAGTCCATGCACTACGCACTCCGTAGAGCCCAAGGGGAATATATTACATCCCACTACTCCAACCCGCCAATCTCAAGCTATTTGCCCAAATTCTGCCATTATTCGCCCTTACTCTACCTGGCAGTAAAGTCCTGTACTAGATATCATTGTCATGCTAAAAAAGGAAAGCGAAAAAAGTAAATCCTCAAAAAAAGAAGCTCGTTCCAAACGCCAATAATTGGAGCCAATATTTTGAAAAGAAAAGCACAAAAAAAAGCAAACTTAAGGAGGGGCAATGAACTCGGAAAGGGCAAAGACATGAAAAAGAAAGGTAGGCAGATACTAATACAGTGCGCCCACCTGAAGCATTTCCACATCATTTCCCCTCTCCATTCCGACTCATGGCCGATGATACGATAACAACCGTCCACGGCCATAACGCTATGCCGCCTAAAGTCGCATAATACCCTTCCTAAGCTGCTACATCCCGCGCACTAAACAACCTCCTCCAGACCTCCGGGCTTCTCAATGGCCTCTGCCCATTCCTTATCCTCGGATAAATATCCTCGAAGAAATAGTATATGTGGCCAACCACAATTCCCAACAGATCATCTTTCGGGAGTGTGTTGTGGAGCAGCAATGAAAAGCCGAGTAGGACCCAGGGCAGGTACGGCGCCGTGAATACAAATAGCCCCAGGAAGGATAGTCGTACGGCGGGGTTGCGGCGGGCCCAGATGTAGACTAAGCTGAATGATAGCGGGGAGCCAAGAAATGGCATGGAGGCTATTGGGGAGAGGATCTATGTAGAACGGTGTTAGTGGTACTGCTAGAAGGAGGCTGCGCATGGCGAAAAGTCGAAACTTTATATTGCACCCGAGGGAAGGAGTTGTATGTACCAGTAGGGAGACGGAAGAGTAAAGTATCAGCCACGCAAACTCCCCGGTCTGTCCGCGGAACGATGATTCCTCAAGATTGCGAGAGTAGCGGGACATGAAGAATATGTGGAACATAAAGTCAAGACTTAACGGACCGAAGTAGAGGAAAGTTGTGATTAATCGCCAATACTGCATTAAAGCGCCCTATACATTAGAATCATCGCAAGGCTAGAAAACATGTAGAAAGCAGACTAACCTGGCTCTTCCCCCAAACACTGACAGAGCTATAGAATAGCTGATATGGCGTGACAATCTGGCATTGAACGAGTATTGATGTGACAACAGCAGCGGTTGTCCATACGCGCGTTACGGGAGGTACCTCATAGTACCATTGTTCAAGCATGTTCAGTTCGGCCATGGCGGGGGAGGGGCGGATGAGATCGCCGCAAGGTACGGGAAAGTAGCTATCGATGATATATTGAGTTGTTCAAGCACCTGCAGTCTGGACAATACTGTGGAGTATTAACCGTAGATGTATGTATGTCTTGGTGCGGCGATTGATCTTCGTGAGTTACAGAAAAAGATTTTAGCAGATGAAGGTTTGTGGGAGATTAGATGTAGTTAGCAGTGGTAAGGTAGTGCTGCGATGATGTAGAGTCGCATAATGACATTTGGCCTTTCGGTTTGGCCCGCCCATTCATGGCGGCTGAAAGGGGGATGTTGGTTGCATAGCGAGACATGGGGGAAGCGTTAGGTAAGCCCTGGGCAGGGCAGGGTCCTCGGCCTGCAGGGAGCGGGTTGAATGACGTCCAGTTAAGGGTCTATGTATGGAACAGGCACGGAGTAGTAAAACTGCTAATCGTGCTAATCGATAGAGATTTACCCATGAGCAGTATCTACATCTCATATCTCATCTCATACTATATAAGAAACCATGTGGCCTTGGCTTCATAGTAGAGTTACATGTAGGTACATACATGTATTGTATTTACCTACAGAAGCTTAAGGTGCTGATACACACTTTGTCCAAGGTACAGGAAGCTTTGTTTGAGAGACAACCGTTTGTATTAGTCGGAGGGTTTGATACACACAAGTTCTTTAACCTACTCTATGTAGGATTAAGACATCCAGAGTATGTAGGTGCAAAGACCATTGTCTGGCAAGTTTCACATTTGTTATTGTGCCATCATTCCCATCTCAACTCCAGTGCGTGTAGACTCTCGAGATCTCTTATAACCACGTTCCAGTGCTCAGGACGGTAAGAAATCTACCAATCCTCGCGGTCCGTTTCCGGAGAATTAACCACCGTGTCCGTCAACGCGTAGGATTCCTTGGCGGCAACACACCCAACGCGACACAACAACGCCTTTCCCCAACCCAACCTCTCCCCTTTGAACAAGCGTGTTGGCCTCCAATCTCCAATTCTTCAATTCTCAGCCAGCCAGAGTCAGACCGTCTACACCCTTCCCTTCCCTTCCCTCCCCCTCCCCCTCCCCCCTCCACTCCCCCCCCCCCAACCGAGTCAAAATACCCCACTGGCCCATAAATAAAAATTAAAACCACTACCGCCTACCACCACCATCTAGCTTCTGCTACCCGCCCGCGCGCCCTATAATGCCGCCAAAGCCCGCCCCCAGGCTGCGAAAGACGATCGCCAAAACCCCCGTCCGCACAAAGCCCTTGAAATCCACCGCTAATTCTGCATCGGCCCGCTCTCTCCGACGGGGTTCAAGTACGTACTCATCCTCCAGGCGAAGAGGAAGAGGGAGAATAGAAATTGACTGAATTAAAAAAAAAACTAGTTCGTGCTGGTGATCCTGTCCCCGCCAACATCCGTGGTGGTGCACCTCGCCGTTGGCGCCCTGGAACAAAGGCGCTACGCGAGATTCGTCAATACCAGAAAAGCACCGACCTCCTGTTGAGAAAGCTCCCATTTGCCCGCCTCGTACGTCTTCATCTCTGCATAGTACTGAGTTGATCGAGCAGACTGCTAAACCAGATGGGATAGGTTCGTGAGATTGCTCAAGATTACACCAACGCGGCACATCTCGGGGGTCTCGGCGGTGGAGGAGTCGATTACCTCCGTTGGCAAAGCACCGCGATACAGGCGCTTCAAGAGGCCGCTGAAGCATACCTCGTGCATTTGTTTGAAGACACCAACCTACTTGCAATCCATGCCAAGAGGGTCACCATAATGCAAAAAGACATTCAGCTGGCGCGAAGGATCAGGGGCGCGTGGGGCGGGTTAGGTTAGAAAGAGAAGGGTGAAATATCCTGATTCTGGCGAGCTGGGGGGAATACATATCGTTCTTTGGTGTTTGGTTCTTTTTTTTCCTTCTCTCTCTTTCTCTCTCTTCTTGATTCCTTTTTTTCCAATGCAATCTCTGTAAGAAGAGTAGTTTTTTTGGGCGGAGATGTAAATTACATGTATGTCCTTTTTTAGTATGTGTTTTGCCCATGATCGACTTGACTTGACTCGATGATCTCTCTCCTTTGAAACTCCATGGAAAATGCCTCCTGTTGATTTGTTTATTTCCTCGTATGTGTGTTGTGTGTGGTATATGGACTATTTTTTCAAGAAGATTTGAGTTGGTTTATATATGTGTAAGAAGGTCCGAATTTCTTATTATAACCAATATATTGTTTGCAGTGCTTTTCCTGCTTCGTAGAAATATGTAATCTGTATCATTGACCTTCGAGTGATGGTGCGTGATTGAATCTTGAATGCTGTATAGCACTTACCACTATTGCTGGGTGTAGACTATTATGACTGTAGTCTAGCGATACGTCATCTTGGTGACTCCTATGTAGCCGAAAAATCTTCATTAAGCCCGTCACTATAAATATCCCTAGCCTAGCACGCACAAATTAGCGATTGATTAAGCTTGACAAAGATACATGTACCTAAGGACAAAGAAAACAGCTTTTATTTTCGCGTGGAATAGTCAGTGATGTCAAAGACTATTGGAATAAAGATCCTTAGGCCGATGGGGTGATAGGTATATATATATACTGTGTACATTTCTCGGGCGAACCCCAACATGGTCGGAAATGTCACTACAAAATACAAAGTTCCGCCCCTCTTGACTGTCCGCCTCTCTCCCTGATAATCCATTATTAGATAGCGGTTTCTAATGTTTACCTTAGCTAGACCAGGGGAGATGAAAGAAAGACCTCAAATCATAGTTATGTATAAGGTTGACCGAAGCCATGGAGGTATCGATATGAGAATACATTTTCTTGTGTAATTAAAGTTCTGCATGAAACCGTGTAAGCGGCGATAAACAAAAGGTAATTCATCTCAAACTCTATACATGTGCTCAAACGTGTTGAGCTTATGATAAAATCCGAGCCTATTCTAGTCTTCATCGGGCCGGGAAGTCTGTGTCCAATATAGATAAGTCAAGAGGCGGTTTTAGATTTCGAGAAGGTAGCTCAAGCTCCCAGGCTCGGATATATCGAGTCTCTCTTCTTCAAAGTGGCTGAACGAAAGCTTGAGCTCTAAGATTAGGTGAGCCAAATATTTGGGTCATATTTTAGGCCATTTGAACTTGTCCTAAACCAAAATTCCGTCTGGATATGTAAAGTTAATATTCTTTATAGGGCAGAAAACTCAGGACCCGACACGCTGTTTTTTTTTTTTTTTTTTTTGGTTGTGTTTGTTCCCTCTTATTCCTTAGATTGGTATTTAGATATATTTCTAATAAGGATACAAAAATTTTGGTCTTGGCCGTATATTCTTATAACGGATGTCGTCTATACAATGTCATGAGTTTTGGCGTCGGTAGATGGCTTTTCTTTGAATTTCCCCAATTAGCCCACGTACACATGTATATATGAGGTTCCTATGATATATCAACAGCTGCCAAGTATCATATCACAGCGGATGGATTTCACCAACCTTGTCTCCTTGAAGGATCATAATTATATTTTGCGAGGGTTAGCCATCGATTAATTAAATCTGGCTTACATATACACCTACGTCCGATACTTTGAGAAGCCCCCACCTTCTCCCCTCCTCCACCCCCCACCCCTCTTCTCTTCAACCAACCATACCACCCGTCTATCACCAGATACAATGCGAAGAGGCTGGATTATTAGAGAGCTTTAGCTACTCGAGGTTGAGCACTCGGTCAAAAGCCCTGCATTTCTTATTGACTACATCCTTGCAAGTCCTCTGTCCAACCTTTCCGACTTATTATTCAACTCGCGCAACACAAACTCACAAATTGAACTCTTTGCGGTATTGATGGGACAGAAGATGATCTTCACGTCGCCTCATATGCTTTAATCACCTCGCGACTTGTTCCGGGGATTACTGATTCCCCATCAACAGCTCATCATGGACAGGTCAATCCACAGCGTCTCCACTTCCTGCTAGAAGTACATGTCAGAGTCCAATAGGGCATTTAAGAAGAGTCTAATTACTTACAGTGTAGCTGCTAATTGGTCTTAAGACTCTCAAACTCGCGCCCTGGTCAGTGCACACACCTCACCTGGTTGGATAATTTTATTGCCTTAAAGAGGCAGTCTACGAATTCGAGAGCCACATCCGTCCAAAACAGCTTATTATCTATATTCAGACATTAGCTGGTTAGCTTTTGAAATACAGAGCTAATGCTGCTTATGAGTACTCTACATGTAGAGAATACGGGTAACGGTTTCACTAGCAGAATCTTCTTTGAGGAAGGTCAAGATCTACTAGACGTACAGCACTAGCAGCAGTGGGCCATACATTTTCTCTCGCTTTAAATACACATTTAAGCTTAGCCCGGCCAGGGAAAATCGTAGGCCAAATTCTCGAGTTTACATGGACAATGTTATCTAATTTCCTTTCTCGGCCCGAGATTTAAACCATTGAGTAGGAATCGGCACCACAAATTCTCCTTTGCTTCCTAAGTCTAGACATTCACCTATGAGCTGGACCGCACCGACCCAAATCAACTGAACCAGTGGTGGGTGCAGGGAGAGACTACAATAAAAGCAATCATAAGTCCCTCAACTGATGAGACAAGCTTTAGCGAGATCAAAGGTCTTATATCTCGTGGTCCCGAAAACCAGACTCGCTTGAAAGCTTGGCTCTAAACCGGTTTATGAAAAATCTACAAGTCATGATTTTACGCTAAAGTATGAAGCCGCCTTAACTACCCAATCTTGTCCGATATATTCTAGTATTATAAAATAATATATGGTAGGGGTTTGAAACCAGACGATGTTCTACTAAACTTAGAATAAGATTGGATTGGATCAGAGCTTTACCTTCCTTTACGTTACATTGACTGGGCTGAACCAGGCTGGTTGGCAAAAAGGTTGCTTCTTACCCAGCTGGCCGGTCGAGATACCGGTGCCAGATCTGACTGATATGCATATGAGCAACCATACCTGATCCTACGCAGCACAGGTAGAACTCTACTGGTTCGATGCCTCGGATGATATTTGATGAGCAATGATTTTCAAATCTTTATTCACGGAAGATACTTCCTTTACCTGTTGAGTGAGTTCCCTACATATCCACCGAGAATATCGCCTACAAATAATTCTTGGCTGCAGAGTTGGCGCCAGTTTGTACGTGTTATAAGACGCCAATACTCGATGCGTAGATATGTCGGGGACGCTTATGCCATGATCGACAAAATGGTCTCCAGGGAGACTTTGCTTTTCTATCTTTGCCAGCAGGTCTCCCTTGGACATGGATACGATACAAAACAGTAAACTCTTTTGTTAAACAAGAGACAGCATATTTGTTTTCAGTCTAATGAAAGGAGCGTTTCAGCTGAACCCTTCTGCTACAAGATTCATGGCAGCTGAATTCACTTCACGATATATCACTCGGCCCACAAAGCTCTCACCAAAAAAAGAGCCGGCGCCAGTACCGAGATTTCACATGTGGATCTGGTTCGGGCAAAAAGAACTGTCACGCGTTAACAAGAACACATACGTCATATTCATAGCTACGCGGCACAGTTAACACTAAAACTGCACTGTTGATCAGTACATGTAGGCGGTCCTCATGACTTCTGCCTTGAGGGGCCACATACAGTATTACTAAATCACATCACCGAGGGCCCGTAATCCACATTACACACAGCCAAACAGATATAGCATTTACTATCGGTGACCTGTCAGTTTGTGGATCTGGCGCGTGTGCCTCAATTCGGCACCCTTCTAATCACTGTACAGACTGGTAGAGTAGATAACCAGATCTACGTAGCAGTGGTTCAGACACGGGCTTTCAACAATAATAACAGAGCACATACTTATGGTAGAGTCTATCAATCATGAAGTAAAGATGCTTGCGTACTCCTCTACTCTATGTGACATGCTTAATTAAGAAGGCTATCTACGGGTACTCTAGACCCCACGTCAACCACGTAAGTTCCCCGTATGTAGGGAGTCATAATTGCTTGGTTTCAGTTGCAATTACTTGGTCAACGTATTTGAGGTATCCAAAATGTGAGGACATAGATTGGCTCAGCTGGCCTGGAACTCACGCACAGTTCATTCCATTTTGAGTACTCATTTTTGTAGGCACGTAGGGAAGCATTGATTATTTAACATTCTAATCAACTTCGAATCAAACCACAAAATATTTCTTTCTTCTAAGCCAAGAACGACGTGTATCTCCATATAAGCTCTTTGATTGGTTCTTGCCAGTAGAAGAAACTCTCAAGACCCGCGCCACATTATGTGTCACACCAATTAGGCGACCAGGATATATTCCATAGCAAAGCGATGTGAGAGCTCATAAACAGATATCCGGTTGAAATGCTTACAGACTCGAGCTCGATTACTCCTTTTATCCCTTGCCAAGTTGCCTGACTTAAAGGCAACCCTTTAATTAACCAAATTGCAAACCCGAAATTGTTAGAGTATTAAGAGCCCATGCTTATGATTGTGCTATACTTCTCCCATGTATCATGTAAACTTTACGGCGTTTGTAAATACAGCTTCTATAGCGGAAACATGGTAAGAATGCTGCAGAATTAACTACAACTACATAGATTTTGCTTCATTCACTTGGATAGCGTTTGCATACTTTTGTAGGTTTATAAAGTATCCCCCAAAACATATATATCCAGGCGCCCTTTACCCGTCACGCATAACGGTCATATGGCGACGTCTTCGAGGTAGAGTATTTTAACGCATACATGTAGTATTTTTCCTGCAAGTCGTTCCACATAATAGCCCGTCCGGCTTTGAGATATGTTTATATGCAACATATTCCATTAAACTCAATTTTTGCTTAAACTGTAACGCCCCTCCCGTTTCGAGCCCGTGTGTTCGTGCAGCCGTATTACATGTAACTTTTCCTCGATACTCCTGAATTAAGGAGAAAATGGCCCACATGTTAACAGTAAGATCACACTAGTAGGTACATGCCGTCATTCATAAAGGGAATCCACCGCTGAGTGTATACACCTCTCCAGGCTTTTTTTTAAAGATCTCGCAGCCCAGACCCAGCAGACCGGTAAATTCTCCGCGGGCCCCTGCCGCCTCTGCTACCCTCCCTGGTTGAAGCATCTTTAACAGAGGATGCAACACCGCATAGCCGTTGCCGCTCCCACCCCTCCTCTTCCCTCTCCCACCCACCCACCCTTCCTTACTCCCGGAGTGCAGTAGGCACCTTTCCTGCAATATCAACGACTTTGTCCACGAGGGCATTAATTGCGTATGAGAGTACAAACATGGGGACTACTGGTATGTAGATACTGTTTCGAGTCTTGAATTGGACTAAACGGGGGATGGGAGGGGGCGCAAAAGATGAGGGACACTGTCGTGCTCTATATCCGGTACCTACACGTTGTAGATAGAGGATAGTGTTTGATAAAAACGTTGGTACATGTAGGTGAGGGGGTGGGCCGTGAGTAACCCAGGAAACTATTCCCAGGTCTTCGACTAAAATCCCCCCGAATAGTCAATTGATAGGAATTGTGCATATGTAAAGGTTTACTCCATAATAGACAAGAGTTAAAGGTTATCAACTCCAGTTATAGGATGCTGTATACGGTAGAAACATTGCTATAGCATAGACTTGTTTATTACAATAGTTACATAGTTACAGTCTTGCATGCATCATCATTACCACAACGGTACGTACATGTAACTAAAGGGCTTGATAAAGGCGAAACAAAATTTAATACAGTCTTTAACCAGATGATGACGGGCACTAAGTAGGCGTTGGCGGACTAAACCAAAAAGAGGGAAAGAGAGCAGTGCAGCCAAGCTCTTTTCATTGGCTTAAACTCACTGTCCGCCAACACCCAGTGTCCACCAACACCCCATAAACGGCAGTACATTCTAGCCGTCTCATCCACTGATCTATAACAATGTTACAACCGAATCGAGCCCGTACGATCCTTCAAGCGTGGTTTGTTATTGTTCAATAGTAACTAGAGTACATGCACATACGTATCATTGGTGTCGAGGAAGATAGCCGAAATTCGTACAAACATCTTGTGTCAATTTAGGTATATGTATACTCACGATACCACACTCAAAGATAAAGAACCCCTCGCCCCCCCAGAAGCTAAGAATATTTGTTTTATTGCACTAGTATCTACTCTAGTAAATTCGAGGAAAACTCCATGCCACAAATTATTAATGCCGTGAACTCCCTCCGTCATCAAACTCAACCGATAGTCCAAAGTACAAACCTAGTATAACACCTGTATTTATCCACCCTCGCCCAGCAGAAGAGTCCAGAGATTTACTGGGTACGGGCAAGATATAAATTATGTATTCCAGAAATAACAATTGAAAGCCCTAAGGGACATAAACTCCCTTTGGGTTAGTGTGGGGGACTGGAATTCTCTTGGATCTATTGTTATAACTCTCGGGGATGATCTATTTTATTATATCAGCAGCCATTTCCTTACCTTTAGAAAATATCAGGCATCGTGACTCACCTCAACAATCTCATTCCTCGGGAATCTCAAAGTAGGGATGTCAGAGGTTGAACAGGCCATAAGGTATCCGTAGAGAACTCTCAATACGCTCTCATGAGCAATAATAAGGAGATCATTCTTTTCCCTTTCAAGTTCGAGGATGATGGGTTCCATACGAACGGCAAGATCGTGATAACTCTACAAGGTTTATAGTAAGTGTCATGAAGGTAATTTCATAGCAGCATAAGACCATACCTCGCCCCTAGGGAATCTGTGATGATAAGGGTCCACCTGATGTCTCTCCCATTCATCAGGATACTTCGCCCGAATCTGCCTCTCTGTCATTCTTTCAACATCTCCTGGGTTAAGTTGACTCATTTGCGGTCGCTGTTTGACCTTGAACCCACTCTCCTGCAAGTACGTTGCAGTCGCAACGGTCCTACGTCTAGTGCTAGTCCAAACCGTGAGTGGTTTAAGCTCCTCTGGACTTCCTCCATTGGCAATAAAGGCCTCCCTCTCTTTGTTTCTATTTTCTAGTAATGCTTCGCCAAGGCGCTTAGCATACCCGACGCCCTCTTCACAGAGATCGCCATCAGCTTTATAAGAGTCATCCTGTGAAGAAATTCCTGCCCTGGCAAAGTAAGTCTGGCGAGATTTGATATGCAGGTTCATCAAATAAAAGACAATCCTGTTTGGAAGATATCCAAAACGGCAGTTGTTGACAATTATTTGTTCCCCTGCATTGATCATCTAATATCACTCGGTATTAAGCTCTGGGCAATATATCAGGCCAACCGAGACTACGACGAACCTTGATATAATTCAACTCCTTTTCCTCCATCGTTTCGAAATGGGGAATCTTTGCGTTCATTCGAGTTATATAGTCCTTGACAGCATCTTTTTGGTCCCAACCTTGGTACTATTACAGATAAGTATCGTTCTACACTATCTTACTCTTGTAACGGAAGGGTATACTAACATCAGGTGAAGATATCTTGACACTTCGAACATTTTCCTCGATAATTTTTGGATTATCGACGTATGATTCAATAAAGATTGTCTTGAAAACACGAGTTCGTCAATATGGATATATGGAATAGCGGGATAGTACTAGTTATATCGCAAAGCCCACATACCTGGATATCATGTTTCATGAACTCTTTTGCGAGCTGCTTACGCCCCATAGAAGTAGGGTTGACTGCATCATAGATTGCCACTTGGCCCATCTCGTGGTCCAGGAAATGGTACAAGTCAAGTCTACATTTCTGGAGGATAGTTTGCCGCAGTTTGACCGAAGAGGGCATCGCTACAGAAAAACATTTGTTAGTATAATGAGGTATTAATCTAAATTCGTCGTCGGCAGTTGAAACAAAATGGAGAGGGTGTCATTGTTGTGCTAATGCATCGAGTATGTGCAGATATCAAAAAGTGACGACACATAGCAGTGTCCTGCGTATAGTCGGCATACCCTAGCGAATAGGCACAAAGAAAATAATCAGGGATTCTGCATGTGGAGCCTCACCGTCAATGAAAAAGTAGTCATGTGGGACATCAACTCCTGGGCCCATGTGCGCACGACGATAATCACCAAGATGGAATGCACGGGTTTTCACACCCAACCTGCAATGCACACCTTTAAGCACAAATACACAAAATCCAGAGCTTTCGGTCGGACTTACCACCGTAGATATCTAGAAAGGGCCACAGAGACATGGCTGAATATAACTTCAATTGTCAACCTTCACTTTGCCCTTTTCCACTTGCACGTCGGTCCTCGATGGATTGGGAATGACAAGAACGCACGTTTTTCCTCTAGCCGGTAAACCAACAGTTACTATTGCAATCTTTCCGGAGTGAAATAACCTTCCAGACTCTGTTGAATATAACTGAGCCGGGGCCATCTCGCTGTCGAGCGGAATATTGTGTATCGCATCGACGTCGATATTGGATTTGCGACGCAGAAGGGAGTTTCCAGTACCATCACTGGCACTATAGTCGTAATCAGACGCAAAATCAAACCAATCTACAGTTAGAGTCATGATTCAAGGGAGTATCATTCGGTGGATAATAATACAAGGGGACAAGGACGGCTACGGGAGGATGTGGAAACATTGTGAAAGAACCTCCAGAGAGCGAGAAGGGGGATACAAAAGGAAAAGGGAGCGGTACGAGAGATATGATTTAGTTGCAGCAGCCATAATTTTTTGTATTCAGTGGACGAATGAAGATGTCAATATCCACCACGA
Organism: Morchella sextelata; assembly: GCF_020137385.1. Lineage (NCBI taxonomy): Eukaryota > Fungi > Ascomycota > Pezizomycetes > Pezizales > Morchellaceae > Morchella > Morchella sextelata. Next base: position 519,125 of record NW_025408623.1, read on the forward strand.
GGTGGGTGAGCGGGTCGCGAGAATGAGAAAGATAGCGATAAACGGGATGACAACGATGAAGCGAGGTGTTTTAACTATGTGCTATGTGCACCCGAAAGAAAGAAAGAATCACCTCAATCCTTTGCCCAAAAATATGGATAAAGGCAAAGAGCTATGTAATGTGGTAGGGGGTAGTAAGTATTGAATGAGTGCACGAGAGAGAAGACAGAACGGAATATCTGTGATAAGGGAGAATCGACAGAATTGCTTTTTTGTAGGCGGAAACGTAGCATGTATCTATATAGCTCTTTACATACGTATTGTTTTGATAGCTGTACCTATCTGAACTCATATTCTAGAGGTGTCTGGGCACGGGGTTGCTTGCTACGAATCCCAGGTTATCTCTGGCTGCTACTGCCGTAGAGTTCGTAACTTTATTCACTTTACTCTTCCCCGCGCACCCGGGCCGAACATCAAAATGTGGCCCCGCTGCGGCTCTTGTTACGTAATTTCGCTGTGCCATTTGTGAACGTCGTCGGACAAGCCAACGACGTCAAGAGTTCCCCTCCCCGTGCCCAGTAATTCTCCCGTCGACCGGAAACTGCAGCACTGGAAAACGAGGATTCACTGAGCAAAGCAAAGGAAACGACTAAAAAATAACAAGCCGTCGCAAAAAAAGTTACGTCGACATACGGCTCGCTTCGTCAACCACCTCATTACCAACCTCCATTAGTGTCCTACGACGACCTTTTGCTTCGATATCCGTTCCATCAATCCAATCCTTTAGAATTATCGACCTCGGAGGGCTGTTCTCTGAGGAAACCGATTCGCTCCCCTTCTCGTTCAACCCCGCAATTTTTTTCTTCAAACACCCCTCCGCGATGTCATTCATCATGGATAAAACTATGCTCCCTTCGTTTGTGACTGAAAACCCGATTACACACGCAATTTCTACGCTCTCTGAGAATTTCCACGAACGAAGAGCAACTCTCGGTTTGACGAACCCGGGAACTATCGAAAATATCTCACGTGAGGCTCTGAAAGATGTATTCTTGAACAACTTTCTTTTTTCGGGCATGCGTGCCGATCTTTCAAAGAGTTTCAGCATGGACCCAATATTCCAGACCTCGCATTCGTTTGCCATGGGCGCCCAGGGAATTCCGCCATACACCTTTGCTGCACTATTTGGAAACAGTAAGGTTAGTCGTTTCTATCATCACCCATGACTTATTTGGGATTATTCCGGTCTCGGTACATGTAGTGGAGAGAGAACATCAAAGCTATTAGTATCATGGGAAAATGCATTAATACTTTGCTTGGATTTTTTTTTTTTTTTTTTTTTTTTTTTTTGGTTTTGCTTCATCGGGAACTCCATGTGGATAGGAGCCTATCTTGAAAAGTTTTCGTGTCACAAAGAACCTTTTACTGATAGAATACCCTCAAACCAGACTTTCCTTCAGGCCAATATTGACAATGAGGGTCAACTTTCTGGACGTGCCAATTACCGTTGGACCCCAGCTCTCGTTTCTAAACTTAACGTACAGCTTGCTCCTCCGTCGATGTCTAGCCAATCTGTCTTTACCATGGACACAGAGTATACCGGTGCCGACTTTTCTGCAGGCATCAAGTCTTTCAACCCTTCTCTTCTCGAAGGGACCCTTACTGGAATTTTCATCGGCTCCTACCTCCAATCTGTTACCCCAAATCTTTCACTCGGCCTCGAGTCGGTTTGGCAGCGCCAAGCTGCTTCAGTAGGCCCTGAAACCGCCCTTTCATATGTTGCACGATACGCCACCAAAGATTGGGTTGCATCTGCGCAATTGCAGGCACAAGGTGCGCTCCAGGCCACGTACTGGCGCAGAATCGCGGAGCGGGTTGAAGCTGGTGTGGACTGCCAACTTACTGTTGCTGGAGGGATGGCTAGAAGCGGGGGTGGAATGATGGGTGGTGGTATGAGGAAGGAAGGAGTTACAACAGTCGGTGCCAAATATGAATTCCGGATGTCGACATTTAGGGCACAAGTTGATACTACCGGGAGGCTCTGTTGTATGCTCGAAAAGAGAATCGCACCCACGGTATCATTGACTTTTGTGGGTGATGTGGATCACTTTAAGGTATGTTTATTAAGATCTCTTTGGTTTCCGAATTACAGCCACCATCATACCCATCATTACCCTGGTGGGTTATGAACACACCACTTCCCCTACGTAACAATGTCCCGATTTCCTGCATGTGTTGGACTTAATCGGGTCCAACGTTGTCATCATTCTACCAGGGACTCGATGTCTTACCCCCTTCTATTTTGGTTGAAGATCACCTGCCCTTGCCCTACAAAGCTCTTTGTGCAGAGCTTCCCTTGGATTTGTCCACTGGGAATACACAATCTCCCTCCTGTCTCTTGTTCTGTTAGAGTTTCCTTTCGCGTCGCACCTTTGAGCCATCCTCTTTATCACAAGCGATCACTCCCATGTGTTTTCTACATTGCGGTTCAGTACGCAAGGGTCTCTCAGCCTTCCTACACCGGGTCTTCATTTTGAAGGTCAAGTGATTTTGTAGGAAGACGCTTGGACCAGTTACCATGACGGTGGGTACGGAAGCTAACTTGGTTTTGAACCCCTGCAGAACCAGGCGAAACTTGGATTCTCAGTGTCCATTGAGGCTGCTTCCGAGGGTTTGCAGGAATTGCAGGAACAGGCAGCCGCAGCCGGTACCGGGCCTTCGTCTCCCTCAGTACCATTTTAGTCATTTTCAATATCGAGAAAGTCACGACACCCTCGCATTGTTACTTCTAGCTTCCTAATAATGGATTTTTCTGGGCGCATAGTCAAAAAAGAATTGGACGACCAAGTCAAACTTTTGGACCCGATATACATCCATTTTTCTGTACCATTTTACGCTTTAAACTTTTTGCGCTCATTCATATCTCTCTTTTCAATGTCCATGGTAGAATTTTGCACGTCATAGATGCGGAAATTTCTGTTTGTGGGCCGGCACGTGCGCAAAAGCACTTTATAAGGTCGCGCTCAACTTTTTCTTTCTTTCTAGCTTGTGTCTATGTACGTGCCTGCAGCGTGAGTTTTTGGCGCGGCGAAGGGACGATTATGTGCATGTATATATACGATTGTATGTTTTCCTTTCGTGCCTTGTGGTAAAAGAAATCGGTGTTGTGTCCTGTATTGGTGAGTAAGTCTGTTGGTAAAATCAAAAATGAAATATCATCGAAATAGGGCCTCTGATAATCCAGTGGAACAGGTCACGTTCGGTCTAAATTTTTTCTCCCCATCTTTATCTTCGGTAACAAGATTCTGTCCAGGCACCGAGAGATATTTCGGGATACTGGAGAATAGTACGATATTAGGGCAAACCTTAGCACGGCAGCATTGACCCTATATTTTACATTCCTTCATTTCTTTTTCGTCTTTACCTTTTCGCTTGCTTGGTTGGCACTCAGGGAGGATATTCCGATGGCCTTGCATCATGTACAAATGGGGCTTGTTACGGGATCAAGATGGAGCGGCAGCGATTGCAGCCCCCTTGGGTTTATTTCTTTGGGGCCCCGGCGAGACAGGTGGGCAGGTGATCACTCTGATCACCCTTCGCAATCTGCAGCCGGGAAAATTACCATTGGCAAGAAAAGGCGGTTCATGCAGGACACAGTTATGCAATCCTTGCCTACTGACGACGAACGACCACCAACCTACACATGTGGGGTTTCTTCGTTTGATTGATTTTTTTACTCTATCCACAACAGCGAGAGTTCTGGTACTGCTACAGAGGGCCCGTCCTTTTGCATACACTTATACGTATCGCTATTCCTCTTCCTTTTTCCCCTTCCTAATTCACGCTTTCTTTCTTTCTCTTTCTTTCTCTTTTTTTTTTTTTCGGTGTGTGGTGCCTCCCCCCCTCCCGCTTGCTTCGTCCTTCTGCTTAGGGGATGAGAAGGTAGGGAGGGAGGGTCTGCTGAGTTTTTGTGGGCGCCTTTTTCATTTTTCAGAGACAGTTGGCTGCGCGGCGCATACCCTATGTCCGTCCTGCGAGATTTCATTGTGGTATGCGTTTGTTACTGTGTGCATCGTCGGTCGGCGGGGTATGTTTCTTTCTGTTTCTTTTGCTGCTGCTGGATAGATAGATAGGTACATGTGTAGGTATAGATAAGTAGGAAGTAGGTAGAGGATCCGGTCGGACCGGATCGGTAGATTAGCTCCTTTTTGCTGCTGTCGGACGACCGGTCATGATGGGCGGTCAGTGGGTTTTGTACATATGTAATAGAGGTGGGTGCTGTAAAAGAAGCAGCAAGCAGCAAGCAGGAAGCAGGAAGCAGTGTAGAAAGAGGACGATATGATACGTTGTTGCCCCATTGCCCCTCTCCCTCTCTTCTTGCTCTCTCTCTCGCTCTCTCCCCCTCGTGCACCGTACATGACTTGGCAGGCAGGCGTGAGAGTGTGTGGGAAAAAAGCAATCATGTGGCCCACGGGGAGAAGTGCCCTAGTTGTTTTTCTTGTACCTCTCTCAGTTCGGTCCAAACGTACGTGCGTGGTACGTCCACTTTAAATTGCGCGTCTTCGGGAAGGAACCGCGATTAGCGAGGTAAAGGGTCCTACGAGTTATCAGCTAAGCGACGGTGGTTGATCGCCGCTGCACTGATGAGGTGGTGTTGGTTGTGTTGAGTAGCTTTTTCTGGGATCAAGGTACGTCGTTCCGATAAGTAAATGTTTCTTTTTTCCCTTTTTCCCCGTTTCTCGTTCGCTCATTCGTGTATATGTAAGTATGTGTGTGTGTGTATGTGTGTTCTGGACGGAACGTTTGGAGAATCTCGGGGTACCAATGGTGGTGCAAGCAAGATCTCTTTTGTCTTTTGGCAGCGGGGATCTGCAACAACATGATACGTTTGTAAACAAACGACTGATTGACTGTCGACTGACGGGCGGGCAAAATCAAAGAAAAGAGACTTGTTTCCTTTATTTCATGTGGGACTACCTACCTATAACACACCTTATGAGACATCATTTGTGCCGGTCGAGGCTCTCTCTCAGCTATGTATTGGGTTGACGTGCAGCTGGAATTACAGGCACCAGTTGGCGGGTGGAGCTTGGTTGGTTGGCGACGATCAAGGGCACGCAACCCAAACGCAACCAAGCAATAACCGGGAGAGGACTGTGTGGACGATTTACCTCGATATGAGATGAACTCGTGCAGGGGAACGTCCTTGATTGGCCTGTACAGGAATGATACCTACTCGGAACCACGGCCGGCTCTGACTGTTATTCATCATTTAAAGGCATCTTTCGACTACCGTTGAAGAAGGAAGCCTAATGGGGGGAGGCGGAAAGTAAAGCAAAACAGAGAAATATAACCAGTCATCAGTTTTGATCTATCTTATATCGCATGGTCTTTATCAAAGTTACACCTCCAGGGTTCTATTACCTTGAGTGAGATGCATTTGAACGCTCGCACCACGCCTGTATGTGGGCATATGACTTGACATTTGGTGATGGTAAGTACATGAGGTATGCAGAGTTAGATGTAGTAGGGTAAAGATAGGTCGGCATGCATTTGAGAGACTGTCACTGTACGAGTATGTAGCACATACTAAGAATAACTTATTCAGACGGGAATCGAACATTCTCGCGGCTTTTTCAAATCGAATCAATGAAATACCTGGCCGTTTCCACGAAAGAAAAAAGGGACAATTTTGATTGCCGCTGCTGCCACTCGGAGTGAGTCGGTCGGTTGGCCTTAGCGGGAGCCATGGGAGCCATGGGAGGGGGACAGCGTGACGACTTTTGCGCTTTCTCGCGCGGTTGGAATAAAGCTAGCGTGGTCCTGGTTGGTCCCGTGCGGGGTCTGGCGTTAGTTTAATCCCCGTCGCTGTAGAGTATGGAGGACCTGTGTGTCGTCATGCTCAGACATCCAGCCGGGACCCCTGAAAACGGCCAAGCGTTCAAAGAAGCTGACTTGACAGGCGGACACCAGACAGAGACAGAGTGCACGAGGGGAGGGGACCCGGTACGTAGGGACAGTCCAGCCACACGGCCGGGAACGAGATTTCGATGTCTGTGGCATCATGGTTCTGGGACGACTCAATTGATGTATGGTGGATCGACATACCGACGACGGGGAGAGGGCCAGGGAAGAAGAAAAAAAAAAGTGAATGGGTGATAGCAAATAATCTGGTTATGCTTTTTTGATTTTCCTTCCCCGGAACCCACTCGCGGAGGACGATAACCGTGCTACGAGCGAACCGTTGAAAATCCGCGCGGACGCAGAAAGGCAGGCAGGTAGACAGACAGACAGATAGACGGACAGACGTGTGTGAAGTCGAGAAGTGAGATTTTATGCAAATCCCTTTCAAGGATAGGGATGATTGTTTTTGCAGTTCAGAGACGGGCTGGTGCAGGTAAAGAAATGCGTGTATCTATTTTCATGTCGCAGGGTAGATTAGGAGTCCGAAGGGAATGGTTTTGAGACGTTCAATATTACTTACACCTCTTGCTCTGCTCTAGTGCCATCCAGCTCTTAAATGTCTATCGAGAGAGGAACAGAGGCTCCTCTTCTGCGTCTACTATGGCCGTGAATATCATAAAATCCTTTGATTTGATGACGGCATTGAGGCTGGGTGCACTGGTAAGGTAAATAATGTATTCTACTCTAAAAGAGGAGGGCGAAGGCGTTGTTCGATTCAAGATAGAATCTTGATGGATGGGTACGCTAAAACGGGCGCGTGACACTCCACGAATACACATCCAACTTTGTCTCCGTGGACCGTGTCCCCCCCCCCCCCCTTCTTCCAAAACAGCGTCAGAAGATTATTTGAAAATGACGGTCCATTTGAAGAAATTTCCCAGCTCCCCACTGGTACCGACTGGATGTGGGCCTGTATCTCTCGTGATTGGTTACAAGGAAACGTTTGAGCCTGTTTGGGCTGTGTGATCTCGTCTTGTGTATGCAGACTCTGGTTTCCTCGAGTCGTCCCTCTGATTTAACGGTGATATCTCTTGACGCATATGGATTTTGAGCAAGCTGATGCTTGTATCAGTAGAGCAGCGATCTCTCAATAGATACCCTGGGCTTGTTTTGTCTTGTCTGGGTCAGTCAACTTCTTGCTTATTTTTATTTTATTTTTTTTAAACTTCGCCTGTTTTGGATCTCTTTGCTTAGGCTCCGTTTGGAGGCACTGTCTCGTAGCAACCACGGTCCCCGCAAAATTCGATTTGGAGGTTGCAAAATACAATCCGCTCAAAGTGTGATTTGGTAAGCCAAACGGTCAGTGCAACCCCATCCACCATCACCATCATCCGTCACCATCACCACTTATCTGTCACAATCACCACTTATCATCCATCACAATCACCACTTATCATCCATCACAATCACCACTTATCATCCGTCATACTTTATCTCAAGTGAGATACAATCCTACCTGATTAATATATCAAGCTAATAAAACTACTAGAGTTATAGTATTGCGACCCGCGACCTCGCGACCTCGCGACCTCGACCCACGATCCTCGCGACCCTAGCAACTTCGACCCACGACCCCGCGACCTCGACCCGTTCGACCTATACAATCTGCGTCCTCAGCATTAGCCTGCAACCTCTGAGTGTCTGGCTCTCCTACTCCCCTACTGTCTGGCCCTGCTGTCTGGCTCTGCTACTCGCCTACTGTCTGGCCTTGCTGTCTGACCCCGCTACTCTCCTACTGTCTGGCCCTGCTGTCTGGCCCTGCTACTCGCCTACTGTCTGGCCCTGCTGTCTGGCCCTCAGGCTGCTACTCGCCTACTGTCTGGCCCCGCTACTAGTACCCTCTTGTGCTACCCTCTGTCTCACTAGTCCCGAGTTCACTACCTATTCTTATCAACCTCCAGCTATTCGGCCCTGCAACCTGTTGTACCTGCAATCTGTTGTACCAGACCTTGAGAATTAGAGGCTCCGATACTTTTTGGAATGAATTCAGATGATTCCGATTCCGAGCAAAACCTTCTCTTGTTGTTAGGAGGAATTTACGGCACGACAGTTTTGGCTCCTTTAGTAAGAGAGCCGTTCAATACCTCTAAGCTTTCTGGAGAGCAGTGGACCCAAGAAGTTTTGGATTGCAATAACCCCAGATTTTTCCGGGAGGAGATGAGAATGGAACGACCTGTTTTTGATTCACTGTGCCAGGCTTTTAGGAAAGGTGGTTACTTGAGCGATTCCCGCTTTGTATCTGTTGAGCAGCAGGTTCATATGTTTACCTATATGGTAACGAACTCCGCTGTTACTCGCGTTACAGCAAGTCGTTTCCAGCACTCAGGAGAAACAGTAAATAGGTATTTCAACAAAGTTTTGAATGCGCTTGATGATATGAGTTCAAAATACATAATGCTACCTACCGAAACTGAACCATCTCGCGACGTATCAACTCCAATCGAGATTACCAGCAATCCTAAATTCTATCCGTATTTTAAAGATTGCATAGGTGCAATTGACGGGTCTTTGATTCCCGTTCGCATTACTGGAGATAATGTTCCAGCAGCAGCATATAGATGCCGTAAGGGTTTTATGGCTCAAAATATTCTCGCTGTCTGCTCTTTTGATCTCACTTTCCAATATGTTCTTGCTGGATGGGAGGGATCAGCGAATGACAGCAAAGTCCTTGAAGACGCATTGACGAAAGGTTTTACTATGCCGACCACTGGCAATAAATATTATTTGGCTGACGCTGGCTACGGTTTGACTCCGCACTTTCTCACTCCTTATAGAGGTGTTCGCTACCACTTGAAGGAGTTTGCACAAGGTAAACAAAGACCAGAGAATGCGAAAGAGCTGTTCAATTTAAGACACGCTTCCCTGCGCAATGCGGTAGAAAGAATTTTTGGTGTATTAAAGAAACGCTTTCCAGTTTTGAAGACTCAATGTGAGTACAAGCTTGAGACACAGGTGCGGTTGGTGAAAGCGCTTTGCTGTTTACACAACTTTATACGAATGCATAGCCTTGATGGTTTGGATCAGTTTTTTGATTTAGCATTGGATGAGATGGATTTGGAGAATGAAAGACTTGATTATGGGTCCAACGGTTTGAGTGATCAAGGAAGAACGATCTGGCCAGCTACAAGATCTGAACGTGATCTAGCAAGCAAAGCAAGAGACAAAATTGCCGATCAAATTTGGCGCGATTATGTTAGGTACATCTGCAACAGGGACGGATAGGTATATTTATACGCCCTCTGCAGTGTTTTCTACCCTATCTATTGTATCCGACACTGATTTCTTCTTTTTGACCCAGCCCAATTTGATATGTTCCGGTGCACTACAGAAAAAGATTGCGTGCCTGTCATCCTTCAACATTATTTCATATGCCAACATATAATCCTCTTCTGACCATTTCCCTTCTTCAACAAATTCGGTCATTTTGTCTAATGCTTGTTCGAGTTTGGTAATAGGCGGTGGGGCACGGATTTGTTTGGCCTCTTTGAAAGCTTTTGCAAGCTCATTCAAGCCCTCCGCTGCAGCATGTGTAGCAGTCCGTGGTTTCTTTACAGTTGTATTGTATGTTTGGGCTGAAATTGATGGTGGGCTTTCCGTTTCAGTTCTCAAACGTTTCCGGCTGAACATAGGAATAGGTGTACTATGCCGTGACTCGGATATGTGTAGAGGATCGTCGTAATCTGATTTTTCACCGTCTATATCCGTGTATTGGTTTTCAAAATCTTCGGTAGAAACTGGTTGTGTAGATGAAGAAGCACTAGATTGAGATTGTGTAGTAGCAGAAGCAAATAGCCCAGTCGCAACCGATTTTGAGAATATTTCGTATAACATATCATGGTGCTGTAAAGTTCTGTGTCGGAATTGCTTTGCGTCTTTATGATACTATTGTATGCTACACGTTAGCATCTGTAAATAGTACTGTTTAGAATATAAGAAAAACACCTGAATATATGTATCCCAGACATCGTCAGGAGCGGTCGGGATTTTTCTTTCAGAATCCCAACCGAAACCCGAATTCTCGCAAAGCTTTTGGAAAACATCCAATTTTTTTTTCAACTATGACTCTTATTAAATCTATGACTGAAATAATATATATGCCCATATCCACTTACTGCAAAAACACGGGTTTTAACCTGCTCTCTTTCACAACCGGGCGAAAAAACAGAGTTGAAATCTGCAGTTATCTGCACCCATGCCTCCTTCTTAAAACCATTATCTGACCGCTTGCCAGCTTTTATTTGCTTCAATAAAAGCTTTAACAATAGCTTGTCTTTTTCATCGTCCCAAACCGCTTTGGATTTTGGAGGCATTGGTTGTTGGGTAGTGCGCGCAGGATCAGATTCTCAGGCTGTTTGAGGGGTTGTGTCGGGTGCGGAGATGGAAGGCTCTCACAGAATTGAATTGGGTTGCAACAGGAAAAAAAAAGAATTGCAGGAATCATGATTCCCCGGATCCTGAAAGTGCGGATCCAAACAACAAAAAATTCCGGAACTCACATTTCTTCCGGGATCATAATTTGACCCGTTGCAACCACGATTTGGACGGCTTCCAAAAGCAGCCTTAGTTGCTTGATTGATTGAACAGCGACGCAGTCAGTCAGTCAGTAGGCTAGACGAATCAATCAGATCATCTGGGTCACCGCCGCCCAATCCATTATCAGACAGCCCCAATTTGCCTCCTGGCGCCCATTTTCTCTCTCTTCTTTCTTTCTTTGCCTATTCTCGTGCACTTTGAATTCACCCTGGTAATCTTTTTTGATCGTAGTTATTTATTATTCAACTGTCGTGAGATTTGAGATTCGACGCACGATACTTTCGGAAGCTTTCCTCAGTCGAAAAAACCCTTGCAGTCGAGTCCAGGTCCCCACTATCCGCAACAAGAAGCAAGCAAGCAACGTTGTTGACCCCTCTCTGCTGCCCACCAATACATCACAACCACATCCGGCGCTCAAGAAGCCCAAACTCTATCCGACACTAAAAGTCCTCCAAAATCCACCCACCTTTCTCCTCTCTTGCACTCGCCTGCGCAGAGCCCTGATCCACCTGCCAACCCCCCCTCCTTCTCTTCCTTCTTCTCCTGCTCTCCTTCTTCATCCATTATCGTCAATTCATCACTATCGTCGCTACCTCTTACTCACCTTCTCTCTTGCACCGTTCTCTTCTCTCTTTCTTCCCAACCCAATCCCCTTCCGTCAACCCCGCCAAACACCCTCCTCTTCACCCCACCACCACAAAACTCATTACCACAGGTCATCATCACAACCCATTATCAAGATAACCCATCCCCTTCTGTCAACAAATCCCTTTCGCTCTCACGTCCCTGTCGTCGCTGCTGTCGACTAAAGTTACCTCGCTTGCTCATCTCGGTACTTGGACGTGTTGCATAACTTTCCACCCTCTGTCTCGACCATCTCGGTATGTCCCCTTGATTTATCTATCCATCCCCCCCCCCCCAATTCAAGATCATCCCCTGTGTTTTCAGGGTCTTCTCTCCTCTTAACCGTCCTAATCATCTATTGTTAACGTAACCCGCTAATCTGCCAAACTAGCCAGCACATTCCTTGCGCCACCTAACCCTCACACTATCAGTGTTCGTGTGCAAATCATCAACCTTAGTTCTTAACCTCAACAGCTCATCACCTCCATCCTCTTCCGTCCCTTACTTCAATCGTACGCTAGATTTCGAGATTCACTCTCAGTTATAAAGCTTTTGAGGTTGGAACTGCTGGTCGTTGGAGTACTCGCTGCTCATCGACTCGGTGTTGGATCACTGTCTGGTTTTCCGTCTTTGTTGAGCGTCTTTCTTTCGTGGTTTTGCTGGTGTTCGCTGGCTGTTTAGCCCTGTCTATTTCACCCATCATCTTAATCGTTCCCATCAGTACGGCCGTTTCTTCAATTATTATATCCTTCAACCTTCATCCTCGGCATTTTCCTTTTTCACGGCAGCTGTCATAATGTCACAAAACAGACCTGCTGCCTTCTCTGGCCTGCGAATGGGAGGCAAGTCAATCAATTCTTATCCATTCTCACATATCCTTCGTGGCATATGTGTATTATATTCTTACTAACCTTCATGCACAGAGGTTATTCGAGAAAAAGTGCAGGATGGTTTGACAGGGGAGACAAGGGAGATGCAGTATACACAATGCAAGATTGTGGGGAACGGTTCTTTTGGAGTGGTTTTTCAAACGAAACTATCACCTAACGGCGATGATGCCGCAATCAAGCGTGTATTGCAGGATAAACGGTTCAAGGTTGGTATTTCAATGAAGCAAAGCAGTGTATTCGATACCCTCTAACATATACGACACTACAGAACCGTGAGTTGCAAATCATGCGGATCGTGCGGCACCCAAATATTGTTGAGCTCAAAGCCTTCTATTATTCGAATGGCGAGCGGGTGAGTGCGAGTGCTCTCATAACTCCCTTCTTTAATGGTTCCTGGTGATAGCTAACTGTTTTGTAGAAAGACGAGGTCTACCTCAACCTTGTCTTGGAGTTTGTTCCAGAGACAGTTTACCGGGCCTCAAGATACTTCAACAAGATGAAGACTACGATGCCCATATTAGAAGTAAAGCTTTACATCTACCAGCTTTTCCGATCTCTTGCATACATTCACTCGCAGGGAATCTGCCATCGAGACATCAAGCCCCAGAATCTCCTGCTCGACCCTGCATCAGGTGTTTTGAAGCTGTGTGACTTCGGTAGTGCGAAGATCTTGGTCGAGAACGAGCCCAATGTCTCGTACATTTGCTCGCGGTATTATCGTGCTCCTGAGTTGATATTCGGTGCTACGAACTATACTCCCAAAATCGGTACGGATAACCCTTTTACACTGGTTTGTGAAACGTTTCTAACTTAAGGTTTAGACGTATGGTCCACGGGTTGTGTGATGGCGGAACTGATGCTGGGACAGCCGCTTTTCCCTGGAGAGTCGGGAATAGATCAGCTAGTCGAGATCATTAAGGTCCTTGGAACCCCAACACGGGAGCAGATCAGGACTATGAACCCGAACTATATGGAGCACAAGTTCCCACAGATCAAGCCACACCCCTTCTCGAAGGTATATAATTTATTTCTTGTATTGGTGGTATTTATGGACAAAGCTCTAATGCTGCTTTAGGTTTTCCGTAAAGCTTCAACGGAGGCCATTGATCTTATCTCAAGACTCCTAGAGTACACACCGACACAGCGTCTCTCAGCAATCGAGGCTATGTGCCATCCATTCTTCGATGACTTGCGTGACCCAGCGACCAAATTGCCCGACTCCCGCGGCAGTGGTGGTGTGAAGGATTTGCCCCGTCTATTCGATTTTACTAGGCACGGTATGTTTTGTCCTTCGCTGGTTTGCATGGAAGATTTTCAATGCTGATAACTTTACAGAGCTCTCTATCTCGCCTGAGCTTAACGAGCGGCTGGTACCGCGTCATGCTCGCCCGGCATTGCTAGCACGTGGCATCGATATTGACAACCTGGTTCCGATGACTAGAGAGGAGATGATGGCCAAGCTGGATTGAGAGCGTTTATTCCCAACACATATTTCCATTCGTTCAGTTTTTTTCTTCAAAAGGCATAACGACGCCAGATGCGACAGCACAAAGGATGGTTTACGATACGATACGGCACATTGGAAATTGGGTGGCATCTTAATTTTCCGTTAAATGGCTGCTGTGGGCAAAGGTGTAGGAAATGCAAGGCTGTGTTTGCACGGTTGGGATGGCTCTTGGGTGGTGTGTGGTGACGACTACCTTTTTTTCGTTTTCTTTTGTATACGGTTTCTCTTCTCAAGCAAGCAAGCCCTTTGGCTTTATAAACCACCCAATGTTTAACTACTAGTTCAGAGGTTGTTTTTTTTTCTTTCTGAGCTGGCGAGCGAATTCATTAAAAGGTGGATTGCTTTGGTGTTGAGATAGGGTTTCTGGGCGAAAGAGAAGGTCATGGATTACCCACGTGTTCGCCAAACGAAAAAAAATTCTTAAAAATGGCGTCTTCGTTTTCGTTGTTTCATTTTTCATTTTTATTTCTCTTTCTCTTTGGCTCAAAAAAAGGTGCTGGTTATTGCTGGTGGAAGAAAGCATTATGAAGGGGTTAGGGCTAGTATCGCGCTCGATCGATGGCGTGGATCGTTGCTAAGCATCATAGCCAGCTTTCATCTGATGTATCAAGTCAGGCACCTTTGAATGGAACGGGTAACAGAGTAACGTTGGAGAGAGGGGTATTAAATGTTTTTCTATTTTTTTTCTATTTTATTATTACGGGGGGTGTATGGGTATTCCGCCTGAATTATATTTTGCTCTGTTTTCCTCTTAAGTTTCCTTTTCTCCTGGTTTCCTTTCCCTGTATTCTAATGAGCTGTCCCTTTTCTCTTGTATTTCTCCGGAAAAGAACGCAACCCATAAATTGCTCATTTATTTTTTAAACAAAAAAGTAGATGGTGGTGCTAGCGAGAGTTGTTTCATCGGGCATATAACTACATTACAGGCACGCTCCCCTCACTCACAGCTCTCCTCCATCTACCTACATACCCCCCTCGTTTCTCCTCAGCTACTATTTCCCGGGTCCCTGATTCTACACCACACTTGTGATCTCCGCTAAGAGCCCGCTTCTCTTTGCTGCAGCAAACCTCGAGGTTACTCAAGTGTTTGGAATCGATAATCATACGTATCCAGCCAGTCGATCTCCTAGTTAAATGTCGCACCAGCAGCGGAGATCGACAATCTGGAGCTGATGGAATGTTCGATTATGTTCGGGCCTCCATCCGTCTGCTCCTCCAACTTGCACAATCTTGACAAAAAAAACATGATATCCCAGAGAAGAGTGCAAAAGAGCCGCCGCCGAGGAGGGAGGAGGGGTGGAAGGGGCGGCGGCGGCGCGGGGAGGAAAAGGGAGAGGGGGGGGGGGGGTAAGATAGATAGATCTTGGAGTAACTACTAACTAAGCTACTGATAAGTACCTACATGTATCGACTAGGGTTTGAAAGGGGTCAATTATTGTAGATTGACTAACCCCAAAACCTACATGCTGGGAAATTCGCTTGAAACAGTAGACCAGAGCAAGCAACAAACTGCAGGGCTAGTATGCGGTTTTACGTATTGGTCACTGTCGATCCTTGCTTACATACAACAACAATACAACAACTTATCCGGGGAGGGAGGGAGCCCGGGGGGGGGGGTATTATCATCGATTAGGAATCTCGGTAGTATGATAACCCGTACGAGTAGGAAAACACAGTACATACACACCCGTAGACGGTCTGAGACACAGCGCATGGAAAACGAAACACCGGCTTCGATCGAGAGACTTGATAGAAAAACAATGTGCATATGTAGACCAGAGGGAGAGAGAGAGAGCAAAAGAATACGGTTCAAATCACCGCCCCGCCCCACCCCCCTCCCCTTCAACCCCAAAATCCCCTCCCCCGGGGCAAATTCAATTCATTGGTCACACGCAGCAGGGCCTCTGGCTAGACAGACATAGCTGAGGAAATCTGGATTGTTGGTTTTGGCAAACTGCTGCCATCTGGGAGTGATTATCAAATGAGAACAGTTGGATTCATGACACCCAGTTGATATGCTGTATCTGGTGGGCTCTAATAACCAATGCAACCTATTATATGATAAGTATTCATGTCAGACCCATGTCCATGGAAATTTGATCCCTCCCTGTAAGCACAGCATCAGCTCAGCAGCAAGAAAAAAAAAAGGGTTTCCACACCGAGGCGCAGGCGGCGGCTCGCGCAGTTCGAGTGAGTGGCTGGATACCCTAACGAGCATCATTCCCCCTTCAAGGGGGAGGGGGCGAGACGTTGCAACATGACTTTCTTCAGTAAGCCCAAGCGAACATCTCATCATTGCACAGGACGGGAAGGAGAACTACACACATTCCCGGTGGTAATCATTCTGTACAAATTTAAAAAAAACAAATAAGGTGTAAAAAAAAAAGAGAAAAATAAAAATTCTGCAGCCGGTCACGAATTGACTTGTTCGTTTCTCGGTCCTCAGGAAAATAAATCCAGCCACATGGTTCATCCATTTACAGGATCCAGGTTTTTCTGATGCAGAATTTCCCGACTGACTCTCTTATGCTTGGGGAATCCTTAATTCCAACAAGCGTTTTTTAAGGTAAGGAGTGCTCCCCTCCTTCCTTAAGACGTCACCGGTGATCCCACTGAGTTATACCGAAGCCTTAAATGTTCGCTCTGGAAGGTCCTGAGGACAATTTTTGTGTTGGAACTATGCGGTAAATTAAAGTAATCAATTATTGCGGGCCCCCAACCACCGAGTGATTAGATATGAACCTCTGGCAATCACGTGGGGGAGGAAAGAGGGAGGGGGGTCCTAAATTATAAACCTCGGCCGGAAAAGGGATAGCGGAACTTAAGCAGGGGAAGTTACACGTTGTAAGAGGAATACCAGGAAACACAATGAAATGATCTTCTCTGCGCATGCATTACATGGGGTCAATATAACTGCCGCTGTAATTTTTTTTTTATTTATTTCTGGGGACCACAGGGGGTGTGTTATGCAAAATCATTCGTGACCGGCACTTAATAACTGCACGCGCGATATCCCCAAAGGCTTTTAGCTAGGGAAAATAAAGCCACGATCCTTGCGATGGTCTCCTCCTACCAAGATGGTGTTGAGGTAATTGGTGAAGCATTAAAGGGATACCCCTGCTGTTATTGACTCTGTGAAATCACTGGTTTCACAGGAAGGACTAACTACTTAAGCTTCAATGTCGTTCCTGAGCAATCATAGGTTTGTGTATTAGTCATACAGGGTCACTCGCACAGATGCTTAGCTTATCGGGCGTACATACGTGCAAGTGCGACTATAGATGAAGCTTCTACCACTTTATGGCCCTAGTTATGGGCGTTTTGTATGCGCACTAGATCTAGAACTTTAGTGAAGCTAGAAAGACCACTTCAAGTCAAAACCGAAGAAGGCGAGCCGATCCGAAATGGCACATAATAGACGTCTTCTCAGCTGGGGTATGCCCTAAGAATACCGTATATGAAGGTTCGATTGTTTGACCAGTCTGCTCATACGAGAGAGTATGCAATTTGTTTGTATCGACTGGCAATATCAGGCTTTCCTTGGCGTTTCTTGTACTGGTCTGCGCAAGGGGTGGAATCTAGCCCCAGGGGTTTTCTCGTTCAAGATTGTGTATTATCCCGAATCGAAAAAATTGGTTTCTGCGACAACAGCGCCCTTATCGATGCAAAATTGAGCATGAAAAAATAACCCGCAATTTTTGAAAGAAAAAAAAAAAGTAAGACGAGTGAGAGCATGTGACTGCCGCCAGTATTTTGTAAATTGATACCTATCAGGAAAATGGCCCATAACACACATGGAGTGCAATTTTTCCCTCTAGTCAGTAACGCCCAACAGTTGTTGCACCATGTGCGTAGCAAGTAGAAACCATCGATGATCGTGCGTCGACATCTGTAAGAACGGTCGAAATCGCATATAGGTTTTTTACGCCATACTTGATCAATAATCAACCAAACCCTTGACTTGGAAACAGTCCGCAAGGGAAATAGTCCAGTCAATAAAACCACCTGCACCCACTAGGATGTTTCAGCCCAACGATGAGGTCGAGGACGACCCTATCTCATCCGCCCAGTCCAATGATGTCTTGTCTAGACATCAGGCAAGACGCCATTTCCCATCCCGCTGTTGCATATCGCTGAGCAGACATTCCAAATCAGCCTTTTTTTTTCCGCTGAACAGGCCCAGCGGCAGATGTGGACGCAGCCCCTCCCCTCCCTCCCTCCATCAATAACACCGTGGGGATTGCCAACCGTATCGAGCTGGACATTACCGAATCGGTGATGGAGAATGTCTCAGTCTCTCAGCAGCTGGTAGAGATCACACGATTCCTTCGAGAAGTTCTTTTTTTTTAAAACCTTCCAGCTGGATAACAAAATCGAGTTTGAGACCCGGACCCTTCGATGGGGGCGGGCGCAGCGGCCTTGTGAGGCATGCCGACGTCATGTATGTAATGTGCGGGACATACATGGTGGGGGAAAAGCAAATAACGGTAGCAAATATAAGGAGATTGTGATTGTGCACTGCATCCACTGGTGCTGCTGTGCTGCTGTGCTGCGCTGCTGGTTGGGTTTTCATAAGGCCTGGACAAAACAGCCCGGAGAACCGCGATATGATCTGGTGTGTGTGTGTGTGCAGACTGTGCAGCAGCAGCAGTGTGTATGTGTGTATGTGTGGAGAATGTGATCGGCTACCGAGTTGCGTCGGGATAAGGGGTGTCATCCGTCCGTGGAATGATCTCGTGAAACCATGGGGCTTGTTAACTACATGATGGATGGCCACTGTACCACAACCCCTACACGCCTTGTTTTTAGTCTTGTACCCAAACCCATGGCACGCAGCTTGGTAGTAGGTACTTGGCGTAAGATCATGAAACTTCTACTTTAAAAGAAACAAAAAGTACTAGAGTACCTGGCCCGTCCCCATACATGTAGTTAGTCTATCGCTGTAAAAGAACGATTCTATTTCCCCGATATTTTCCCCCTCCAGACCTATACCCATACCAATACCCATACCCACAGAGCAAAGGATACAGACAGGCACGGAGATGAGACAGCGCTTGATTCGGATCTTGGACAGCCGATCTCTGATTGGTATCGTCATAGCGATCAATCGAGGCAAGTTATAGAAAAAGTCCATAGTGGGAGTGCGCCCCGGTGTCCAATTTAGATACAAAACCCTGTACTGCAAAATCCGTCAGCCGAATACACCTTGTAAGGGCAAACATCCTCATAAAGATTCTCGGAGATTTGCGCTTGAAGATCGCAGGTCGCAGGGCGCAAAAGACAAAGAGGAAGGACGTTCTTACATGGCGGTGGTAGGTACTTTTCGTTATCAGTTGATAAGACCTTATATATGCCTGATGATCATGTTGATGAGTAAACAAACGCAAACGGGAACCGATTTACTCTAGCGCAAGGTTAGATTAATTAAGTAAGACAGGCATAGTAGTATTGTTACTTTGTAGTACCTGATGAGCTCATCAGGAAAAAATAAATATATGAAAAAAAGAAACCCAAGTGCAGGCACTCGGGATTGAACTTGATAGCAACACCTCGTTTCGATCGAGGGACCTCCGGGTTATGAGCCCGGCGCGCTTCCGCTGCGCCATGTTGCTGTGAGAACAATAGTCAACGTTTGCTACTTGAGCCCTCCTCGGACTCGTGACTCATTCAAAAGTTTTTCTCAACGTCCTCTGTTCCGGAACGAGCCGAAAATAGTTAAGGGCCCCAGGGGGAAACAAAGAAGCTAGAGCCTCATGGCGCTCATGCTGTGCACATGTCCTACAGAGAAAAAAGATTTCCCTGAACACAAACTCGAAAGTTTCGATAACCGGACAATAAAGTTTTCCTGAAAGCCCTGGTCCGCCGAGAAGTCAAAATAGTCTTCTGTGACATCTTTCTTCCGTCACATAGTGAATCCTGTGACATGTCTCTGGGGGGACGTACAGAAGTGCCTAGAAACACTCTTTTATCCGTGAAAGAAAAACCGCCCACCCCCCCTGTCACAAACCCTCCCAAGCACCGAGTGACGCCTGATGAGCGCACCCCCTTCTCCGGGTAACCTAGAAACCCTAACCCATCCAACCCACGACGGTAACACAAGCAAACTTTAAGCCTCACGAAACTTTTCTCCAAGCTCACCACCGACTATTACCCCCACCACCCACCACCCACCCAGTTAACACCACCCCCCTACAGCAAATTCAACAATGGGAACCACACGCGGCGCCTCCAAACCTGCCGGCAGCAACTCCAAAACCCTCTCCAAAAAGCCCGGCGCCGCCAAGAAACCGGGCGCCGCAGGCAACAAGAACAAAAAGCAGGACCTGTCGACGCCGGCGCCGAAGCAGAAGCGCAAGTTCGTCAAGAAGACACACACGACCGCGGGTGTAGCGCAGATTGGGAAGAAGAAGGACCCGAAGAAGAGGCGTGAGGCGGACCTGGCGAAGCTGGAGAAGGAGCTGCCGAAGCTGAATATGATCACGCCTGCGGGCGTGGTCCAGCCGAAGGGGAAGAAGAAGGGGAAGGTGTTTGTGGAAGACAAGGTATGTGGGAATTGAGGGGATAGGTGGGGAAGAGGGGAAGAGGGCTAATTGGTAGTGCGTGTGTAGGACAAGATGATGTCGATTTTGTTGAGAGTCAATGATTCGAAGGATGGACAGATCCAGTCTAAGCTTGAGCGCTCGGTACGCCTCTTCGTATTGTTACACATTGGTTTAATTGCGCTAACACAGTATCACAGCGCAAACTCGAAGAGATCCGCGAAGCCCGCCGCAAAGAAGAGGAGGCGCGCAACGAGCAGAGGAAATCCAAGATGGAGACCGCCAAAGACGCCATCCGCAACAAGCGCAAACGGAAGAGCGATGAAGACGGCGACAAGGTCAAATCGGCAGCAAAGGCCTACATCCAGAAGAAGTCTGGAGCGAAAAAAGTCGCATTCGCTTGAGACTAAAAAAAAAAGTATTTATTGTTTTGGGTCCTTTGTGTTTGCTTCTCGTTTTCTTCTTCTCTTTGTAAAATTGCGTACCTTTACTTTGTATCATATATATCATATGCTTAATGACGTCCTGTGCGGGAGGGAATTATGGGAGATCAAATCAAAAATAAAAGGCGTTAGGTATCGACAGCACTGAAAAGTTGAAACTAATATGGCAGCACCGCAGAATATAACCCATAAAGTGAATCAAAAGCGTATTTGGAACGAAGCAGTGTACTCACAGTGCCAGAATTAAATTGCCGCTTATTAAGGAAAACCTGGTAGGAAACTGCTCTAAAACTGCGTGAAAATATTAGGTAAGCGGCAATTTAATGCTGGCGAGGTGAGTATTACTTCCGCATCTTGTGGAACTACTAGTGGGATAGTAAAAGGTGGTCAAACGATCATTGACCTCGACACAGCAACAACCGGAACCATGTTTATGGCCACAAAGCACTGTACTCTCTTCTGGAAAGGCCCTTCATTCTCTGCTTTGTTTTCAGAAACCAAGCCTCAAACATAAGCCGATCAACGATCAGCTGTCACTGATGTTGGTTTACATATGCGTGGTAGTGTTCGATACAACCCTAGCCCTAACCAAACCTGGGAACGGTGGCTGTCGAGAGACGTTCTCCACCGAGCTGAACAACCGAGAAACATTTTGATATTGCAGGAGAGATTGACAGCCTCCCATTCCCTCTGGAATTGGAGGCCAGTGGTTGTATAATGGATCTTCCACTACTGTGGGGCCAAAGAAGACTGAAGGATGTTGGTGGTTCTGCAGTCGAATCTTACTATTGTAAAGATGTCGCGTCGGTCCATTAGAGTTACATATCTGTAGACAGAGTTTTACAGACAGGTATCCCCACAGACAAAGCTCAAGGTAGCTAGTTTGGATTAGGTTTTGGTCATTTCCTCGCCCGATCCTGACAGATCACCTCCCCCATCGCTTCTCAACACCGCACCGCCGTTAGTAGTTACAGAGATCTGTTCAAAATGTGTTGAAGATGTCGTGGCGGACACGTGGTATTAGCATGGCATAGGGGTCAGTTAGCAGAGTATTTAGCGAGACTTCCTCCGAACCTCTTAATAGAACCATCGTCTATGATGTTACTTCTGCCGAGAAACCTCCCATACATACAATATTCCTACCAGAAACTCTAACACATGATGCCGAACCTGGTGGGCAGTCTTCTACGCCCATATTTTACAATTATACTTGCAGAGCCGACACTAACCACTTACATGTATGTAATGAAGAACTCGATTACAGACTGGGCCGCCAATCGGGAACTAGGTGACATAACCCATCAAATTATTCCTCTCCAGCATCTAACTAATTCATTACGCACTATAACCATGGATACATGTTACGCTTTAGACCTTATATCGAAACCGACGTCTGCACGCGGCATTCCAAGCCGCAAACGACAATCCACTCCCATGAATGGAACGTGAGATCAAGAACCGGGGAGCAATTCTCGCCCAACTCTTCGATCTGTTCAGGGCCTCTCTTGGATAACTTCGTGGCTTAATTGGGAAACCGGGTGACCGATTGGCATGCTTCTTCACAGCCGCTCACTCGGACCATCCATCCACACACACCACAGCAAATAACGGTATATATCCCCTTCTTTTATCATTACTATCTCTTTCTACGCCTCTAGCCGGGAACTGACATTCAGTAGAAGCCGCTCCTGAAACCACAGGCGGGGTTTGTTGTAGGTGGGGCTAACTACATACCGCCCCGGAGATCTAGCCAGACCAATGATAGATGATTCTCCAGGGTAACGTATAGCAGGCTAGCCTACAATCACCAGGGCCTATATATATATTCGGCTTTACAAAATCCAACAACCAAACCCATAACCTCTATCTACGACTTGGGCACCGTCGAGGATCCGGCCAGTCAGCCGAGTGACAGCACATGAACGGGTTTAAACCCAGCTCCACGCAACAAAACCAACCAACCAAGCAACCGCATGGCCATTCGCCCCCATAGGACGCCGTTTAAAACACGCCAAGAAAGGAAGGGGGAAAAGGAGAAAAAGAAAAAAAAGAAAGAAAAACAAAGAAGGGCGCAATCCCGGTCTATCTAATCTGGTATCATAACAATAATTCATCTTGACCCAATACTTCATGTTAGTTATATAACTGCAGTGGGTGGGGGGGGAGGGTCAGCAAGACTGCATATATACCCACAATACAGTCCACTACAGTTCTTTGGAGGCATCGGACGCCGCTGCGTCCGACTGCATAACTACATCAAAGTCCTCGCCATCATGATCCGGCTCCGCAGCTTCGGCCACTCCCGCAACCTCATTCTCAAACTTCTTCAAGAAGTCCACAATCTACCCCACAAGCACACCACATCAGTAACCATCCTACACTCTCCAAAGGTACACACACAACAACAACAAAAAAACTCACCACACCGGCGAACCACCGCCCTCCACCAAGCTCAAACCAACTAAGATGCCCGCCGACCCCCGTCGTGACCATGACGCACCATGGCGTCGCCTGCACCTCCTCGTACGGCGCCGCCTCGTCACACGCAATCGGATCGTCCCGGGCGTGGATGATGAACGTCGGCACCCGCACCTTGAGCAAGTTGTCGACCGACGAGGCGTCGCGGTAGTAGGCGCCGACCGTCGCGTAGCCGAAGACCTTGCTGGTGAGGGCGCGGTCAAAGTCGTCCATGAGGACGCCGGCGCGCACGGCGGCGACCTGCGCGGCGGGGAGGTCGAGGTTGTGGACGTGCTGCTCGAAGAGACGTTTGAGGTTTCTGTGGACATGTTAGAGATTTGAGTAATTTGGGGGGAGGGGAGGGGTGGACGCACTCGCCCATGACTCGGGAGTACATCTGGCCGAGATAGGTGCGGTGGAGGTTCTTGCAGCAGAGCTCGAGGTTCCATGGATTTGAGCAGACAATCGCGGCCTTGAACACACACTTGTCCCCCTCCTCTGCCAGATACTGCGTTTGTTCGTTAGCCCCCCAGCTGCATTTACTTAACAATTGGGAGTGGGGGAAATGATCGCAGCACCCACATTCGTCAAGATGTTTGCGCCGAGCGAGAAGCCCATGACATACAACGGCCTATTGGGAAACGTCTTCTTCAGATACCCCACCGTGACCCTAAGGTCCTCCGTGAACCTCGCATTGAACAGCTGCTTCGTCGTGATCTTGCTCTTCGCGCACCCACGCGCATTGACCACGCACGCCGCCCAGCCGCCGGCGGTCATCAGCGGCGCCAGCACGGCGCGGAGATAGACCTCGTGGCTGCCGCCGCTGAGGCCGTGGAGGGCGACGAGCATGGGCGTGTCGTCGTCGCTGGCCAGCTGTGTTTCGGGCGGCATGTGGCGCGTGCGCTCGGGGAGGTCGTCGGCGGGCGGGAGGGGGTCGAAGGGGTCGACGGCAAAGTCGACGGCGAAGTGGCCGCCGTCGTTGGGGTTTATGAGGTGGCGGCGGGCATAGTGGACGGCGTAGGGGTCGGTGCCCTTGATGGCGGTGTAGCAGGTCTGCAGGTGGCCGTTGAAGAGGAGGGGGTTGGCGTAGAAGGTGGGGACCAGCGGGGGGATGAAGGCGGAGAGTGGGGTGGGAGCGGCGGTGGCGGTGGTGGTGGACTTGGAGTGGAGGAGGATGGTTTTTAGGGCGTGGTGGAAGGAGGGGGGGGAGGGGAGGCCGAAGGGCATTGTGGAGGGTGAGCGAGTGGGGTGATTAATGAGTGGATGTATAATAATTGTTCTATATGTATATAAAGAATAGTCAATAGCTTCTCCGGGTGGAGAGAGCAATGCAGTTATATATCTGCTCTTGCTGTGATGTTGCAATAAAATCTACAGGGGGAACCCGGAGCATCTCCAAGGGACCTCCGGGCCGATGTCAGAACATGTGACAAAAGGGAAGGTACGAGTACGAAGGAATGCTAAACCACACTAGCACGATCGGGGTCCGGCAGCGGAGAGTTTTGGGGCACCATCGGAGACTTGAATCGAAGCTCTGTGGATTGATATTTGTTGGGAATCTATCTATGTATAGTTGCGCTGTACCTCTGTGCATATCTCAGACATCGTGGGCTATACTGCAATTGAAGCGCAGCCGCAGATAAGTGGATATATGCAGACATCTGCACGCGCCGCTGGGAAACATCGGGGGTGGGGGGGGGGGGGGGGGTCGATAACTTGTGGGAGATAGGAGATGTATACGGTTCATGGTCTGTGGATGCCCGGCAGGCACCTGTTTGTGCTAGAGAAGTAAAGTACATGGATGGCGGGCGGAGAGCAGCTGTTCCTGTCCAGATCTGTCTAGTAAAGGACAACCCGGAGGTGCCATTCCTCACTCGCTCACTCACTCGAAGATCTATCAAGATCCAAGGGGACATCGACTCGAGATCTACTGATAAAAGCTACCATCTACTCGAGATCTACTGATAAAAGCTACCATCATATCAGCGCCCGCTGCAGTGCGGCGCCACCAAAAGCTTGAATTTCTACAATTGCCTTTTCCCCCACGCTGCTGCTTCTTTTAGAGCCCCGGTCGATCTGGTGGGCGCATTAGTCATCCCCACGTTACCTCTACGCGGCTTCAGACATCAATCCGCACCACACGAACTCTCGACACCCACGCTCTCTCTCTTCTCTCTCTCTCTCTCTCTCACACTCACACTCCACATACACACCCACCGCCATCCATCCACTCCGCTCCACACACACACACACACACACACACAGACAGACAGCCAGCAAGCCAGCCCGCCCCCATCATATGCACCGGCCATGACAGCCCCAAACGCCGGCGGATGGTACCCCGTCGACCCCGGCAGCAGCAGCAACCACAGCACCCACAGCACCCACAGCACCCACAGCACCCACAGCACCAGCTACACCCCCCCCTCCCACCCGCACCCGCAGCACCCCTACGCCCAGCCCACAACCCCCGTCCAGCAGCAGTGGCCAACAACATACACCAACTTCGACATCAGCGCGCCGCAGGCCTCGCCGCGCTGGCCCACCCCGACCCCCACCGCGCCGGCGAGCGCAGACCTGCTGCTGGTGTCGCTCGCAGAGTCGTATCTTGAGGCTGCGCATGCGGGGGGGTACCGCGCCGCTGGTGGGGGCGAGGAGGAGAGGGAGTATTATGCGCTTGTTGCGACGGGGCTGCGGTGTTTTGAGGCGGCGCTGGGAGGCGGGGGACGGCTGCAGCCGAGGATGGAGGCGCTGGTGAGGTTGAGGTATGCCGGGGTGCTGCATGAGGAGACGGAGAATGGCGATGAGGCGGAGGGCGCGCTGAATAAGGGGGTGAGTTTTTCTCTTTCTCTGTGTGTGCTGGGGGGGGATTGGGGGGTGAAGGGGGATGAAGGGGATTTGGGGGTGGACTGGGCTAATGGGTGTGCTGTGGCGCGGGTAGATTATGTTGGCGCAGAGAGTAGGGTTTCCTGTTCTGATCATTGACGTTGGCGTTGGCCTTGAGCTGCTTCGATGAGCTCCCTCCCCGGCAGACACACACAGAGAGAGAGAGGCGGACAGAGACAGAGACTGACCCCGCGCGCACAGAACAGCCTTACAGACCTCAAGCACCGCATGCAGCACCTGCTCGCCCGCATCATGCTCCGCACCACGCCCAAGGCCTCCCTCAAAATGCTCAACACCTGCATCACCGAGTCCGAAACCCTCGACATGCCGCACCACACCTACAGCTTCCGCTTCCTGCGCGTCAGCATGCTCACCGACCCCTCCTCCCCCATCCACGACATCGCCTCAGCCATCACCACCCTCCAGAAGATCTCCAACACGGCCCACGGCCGCCGCGACCTCGCCATCTTCGCGCTCGCAAACCTCATGGAGGCCATGATCTCCATCCAGGCGGGCACGGACGGCGTCGAGGCGGCCCAGCGCGCGCTCGCAAAGGCGAACAGCATCCAGACGGAGGCCGACGAGACGGTGGCGCAGCTGGCCGTGCTGCGCCAGGTGATGGACATCGTGTGCTCGCTGATGCTCGGCCGCACGGCCGAGAGCGAGGGCAAGATGAAGGTGCTGCACCACATGCTCGACTCGAAGGAGCGCTGGGCGGCCTGGGCCGAGAGCGGCGAGTTTGTGATCCCCGTGAACCCGCCGCGGCTGGGGAGGCCCGTGGAGACGCTGAGCTTCACGTGGCTGACGAAGGACGACGTCTTCATCGTCGGGTACTTCATCAGCGGCCTGTGCAAGTTCCAGAAGAACGTCGACGAGGCCGGCAAGGCCGAGCGCTTCCTGCAGGAGGGCCTCCGCAGCATCGACCGCCTGCTGCAGCAGCAGCCGGACTCCACCTCCACCACAACACCCGCCGGGCCGTCGACGCTCGTGGCGGCAACGGAAAAGACCGTCTGGCGCCAGACCCTCCGCTGCTACATCCAGCTCTACCACACCTTCCTGCTGTGCGTGCGCACCGAGTGGGACGGCGCCATCAAGGGCTTCAACGCGCTGCGCGACGCCTTCTCGGCCCTCCCCACACAACCGCCGCCGCTCGGCGCCCTCATCCTGTACCTGCAGGCCACCATCTACCAGGGCACCAACGCGCTGCCGCTCGCGCTCTCGTGCTACACGGCCATCACAGCCTCGCACGCGCCCGACGCCGAGCTCGCGCTCATCAGCACGCTCAACAGCGTGCTGATCCTGCGGCCCGTGGACCCCGTGAGGGCCGAGGCGCTGCTGGCGGGGGTGGAGAAGGCGTGCGGCGCGACGAAGAATGGGCTGTTGAGGGCCGCGTATACGTGTGTGAAGGCCACGGAGAGGGGCGAGCTGGTCAAGACGAAGAATTGGCTGAGCGTGGCGCTGCAGCTGGCGACGCAGTGCGCGAATCAGCAGATGACGTATATTGTGCTCAACTTTATGTGTCAGCGGTTCTTTACGGGCGTGGTGAGTGAGCAGGCGGAGAAGAGTGCGAGGGCGGCGCTGCAGAATGCGATGAAGGGGCGGGATGGGTTGTGGAGTTTGATGGGGGGGGAGATGTATGCTGGTGAGTCTTTCTTTCTTTCTGTCGTCCTATCCTTCTGGTGGGCGCGGCGGAGCAGGTGGCTGATAAGACTGGGGGAGCGCAGATTGTCTAGCACGCAAAGGCAACGAATTCGACGCCATGCGGCAGCGGCACGTCAATGAAGAGATGCGCGGCGCGGTGCTGGCGAATCTCACGAGGCACCAGCAGATGCTGGGCGAGGAGCAGCAGCAGCAGCAGCGCGCGAGTGATTTTGGGTGAATATTGCTTTTTTTCTTCTTTTTTTTTTGCTTTTGTCCCTTTGTGTGCTTTGGTGCTTGTAGGGTGGACAGGAAGGCTGAACTGTGCTTTGGATTGCAAGGGCTTAGGCTGGAAGAACAGCGGTATTAGGCGCCGCGGCGGCGGTGAGGGGGAGGGGTGGTGCTGGGTGGTATATGTATTCTTTCTGCCTGCCTGCCTGCTCTCGCTGTTGGTAGCTAGTTAGGAACGTGTTTTCTTGCTTCTGTCTCTTTTATCTTGCTCTGTATTCATTTCTCGTTAATTTTCCTCTTGCTGTTATAATCCCCTTCTTCTCTACTTCTTTCTCAGATAGGGCTTGCTTGTAGGGCGTATCGGGCTGTTTTTTTCTCTCTCTCCTTTTTTTTTTTTTTCCGTTTTAAATTTCTCTTGCTCATTCTTGTGGTATTATTATTGTTGTTGTTGTTGCTATGTAGTGGCATTGGCATTGGCATTGGCATTGGCATGGTTAGGTATTGCTTCTGTTTCTGTGCTTGTGGTTGTGGTTGTGGTTCGGTATTCTTTCTGTGGGTGTGGGTGTGGTTTCTGTGGTTGTGGTGTGTTCGTCGTTGGTCGTTGGTGGTGCTAGAGTATCGGATCAGTCAGTCAGGCAGTCAGTAATCGATATGGTGTGCTGTGTGGACTGCCGATGGAAGGTATAGCGGCAGGTTTCGGTGATTATTGGGCGTGCTGGGCAAGGGTGGACGTGGTGGGGTGTGGCGGGTATGTGGAAGTGGGTGGGAGGGGGTGAAGGTATTGGGTTTGTGAGGGTGGTAGAGGTGGGGGTGGTGGGGGGTGTGCTGGTTAAGAGCAGGAGCGGAGGTGGAGGTGGAGGTGGAGGTGGAGGTGGGTTGACGTATGGGTTGGAATATCATTACCACCCTGTACCCCGCCCCTATTCCCAATATCTCAGAACCCATTCATCACACATAAATTTAAAAGCGTGCACATCCGCCACAGACCACGAGCCATTCATACTTGTAGCACCAGCTTGAATAGCTGGGATGGGTGGGTGGAGTAATTCTATGGCTGAACTCAAGACTCGATGGTAGTCATGGCCACTAGTACTGCGTTTCTTGGCCAAGACCGAGTGATGGCTTGTGAAGGTAGCTGTGACGGGGTTTCACTCTTCTTCGTACATGTAGTCCTGATGTATAATATATTACGGTTCTATGTAGGTACATGTATCTAAGACGAGACGCGAGCTCGGATTGTGGGGGGGGGGGGGGGGGGGGGTGAAGCTTCATTCATGGTGTGGGCCGACCCCTCTTACCCTGTTGACCCAGCCAAGTGTGGTTTCCAAGGCTGGAATACCAGCCCGTGTATGGTATCAGGTCTACATAGAGATAGAGTGCTTGATCTGAAGTCTGTGAGTGGGTAGGCCTAGGGTGCGGCGTTGATGCGGGGTGAAGAGTACGAAGGGTGCTGGTAATTGAATGGATGGGGTACTGAAAGTTACCTGGTGATGCGTGTGTGCCCGTTCGCCAGCTTTGTGAATAGAGTTGATCTGTTGGCCAGTGGGGTGATTCGAGTAATGGCGCAAAAGATCAGGAGTTTATTTCCCGGGACGACCCGTACAAGGTGTTGGTTGATGTTTGAGGGGATGTTTGTTTTCGGATCACAGGAAATCACTCGCCACACTAGGTCGGTCAAGGATTCTGGAAATAGGTCCCCAAGAAGGCTTGTTATTCTAACTATGGGATATTACAAACATGTAGACAAGGTATAGTAAGAAAGAAAAGCCCCGGACCCCCAACCTCGAACCGATAACTACCCCCCGTGCAGAGTTGAGACAAAGAGGATGTTATCTCCCTTCTCAAGAACATACTCATCCTCACCTTCCAGCTCCCAATCGGAGTCATTAATCAGTACCAGGATTCCATTTCGACTAGGTAGGTTAGTCACAACAACACAGACAAAGAACACAAAAAGACAAAAAAAAACCTACACAGTGCCATCCATAACAAACATATCCTTCCGCTTATCCACCATCAGGTTATCGCACAACCAGCCCACCAAGAACCCCACATTGGCGGGCTTCCCCGAGGGGTCGCTGGCCGGGATTTGCACCTGATGAGTCTTCTGCTTTGAGAATAGTAGCTCCAGCCCACCGCTGCAACAAGAAGGATGTAGCTTAAATTAGCCCTGGCTAGTCTAGTGTGGGAAAATTAATCGGTCGTCGAACCTGAACTCGACCGTTATCGGCAGCGTAGCTTCCTCCTGCACAGTGCCCATTGATGTGATTATGTTTACTGCACCGTCTCGATATTGTAAAAGGGAAAGGGGTGGGGATGAGGGTTTCCCAGAGGGTAGAAGATCTAGTGAAACATTTAAATTTGTTGCTTCGTGAGGGAAGAAAAAACGGTTTCCTTGCTGCTGACTCAGCATGCAGTGCCAAGGGAATGCGCGAATACCATTCGAAACGCGGTTCCCTGGTCAAAAACGCCCTTCTAACACAGCGAAGGACAGCAGCGTAACCATCACAGCCGGAGAAAATCAACAACACAATCCTCCTCAAAAAAGGGTCAATTACGAATCAGAAATGGGCGACTACTACCGTGGAGGAGAAGGCGGCGGCGGAGGCGGTGGAGGTGGTGGTGGTGGAGGTAGTGGAGGAGGAGGTGGTGGTGGTGGAGGAGGCGGCGGCGGTGGTGGTGGGAGACGCGGTGGGAGAGGACCCGGGCAGAGGAAGCGGTACAGAGGTTCGTCTGGATTCTTGGGGGATAATGACGTGCTGTGGCTTACTGACAGCTCCGTGAAGACGATGACGACCAGCAAGGGGAATACCGGCGCTCGAACCGTTACGAGAGGGAGGATGCGTTCTCGAAGCTCCGGAGGGAGCTCACGACCATCGCAGAGTCTGTATGTTACTCCAAAACCCCCGAAGAAGGGAAGGGCATATTCAATACAAAATCTAACACGCGAATAGCCCTTGGCCCGTATTGGCGACGTTGTGAAAAACATCGCAACCACGTTTACGAGTCACTTTGAGAACGAAGACCTCAGGAACGGTTTCTTGGGCACTCTTCTCGCGCTGTGAGTTCTAGAATTTTCGTATTTGATCCCGGCTACAAAGTCCTGACGCGTTCTCTAGTGTAATCGAGCAGCCTTTCAAGATCCCTTTTGTCGGCGCGGTGGCTCTTGTTGCCAATTCCCAGAATCCAGAGGCCGGAAAGCTCATTGTCGAGGAAGCCGGAAAGGCTGTCCAGCAATTCCTCATTGATGGTCAATTCACAAAGTTGAAGCTGACCCTACGATTTCTGGGATGTGTTCATGGCATGCTAGAGGGAGAGGGTGTATTCCCATTGCTTCACAGTGTCCTCAACAAGGCTGAGTCCGTGATGGCCGATGGCGATGTGGGATTGGCGCTCGAGCTCACAAAGTCGGCGTTATTCTCGGTCCCATATATTCTGGCGTCGTCAAGAGCGGATATTGAGCCGATTAATAAGCTATTGGACAAGACCCGTCCTCTTACTGAGGTTAGGCATAAAATGCAGTCATTACTAAACCCATTTACTGGAGATGCAGCACCATACGATGACCGGGCAAAGGGAACACATGTAAGGGTTCCCCCGCAATTTCTTTTCAGGGATATGTTAAGAGTCTAACTTTTGCGAAAAAAGATGGTGCGAATGCTCCAAATAAACATAGAGACACATCTCAAGGGAGTGCCGGGCGGAGAACACACAGGTTTGGGCTCTCTGCCACGACCATGGGAAACATTTGAGGAGGTACTCAAGGAGGCGGCGCAGCACGCTTTGCCAGAAATAACCATCCCAGAAGAGTTCCCCGTCGACAAAAACGCAATCCTCCCAGACGTATACCTCTCCGTCTTTGCGGATCCAAAAGTCGAGGTAAGCATTAGAGAGTCTCTTCTGGTATTTGAATTGTTTCTAATCACCCTTTAAGACTGTTCCAACTCCTCTGGATCTTGCCTCTACAATCTTCCGAGATAACATCGTAGACACTATCAACATTCTAGACTGCAACCGTCTTTCAGTTTCTCGTTTCTTGATTGAAATCGACTGCTTCTTTTCACCAAAAGCATTCATCAAGAGGGCAACTCCTTTCGACAGGGTCAACGAAACCGCAGGTGAAACCGGGTCCTCATGGAAACCCGAAGATGTAGCTGTAGATGCGATTTTCAGCCAGCTTTTCAAGCTTCCTGCCCCTAACCACAAACTAGTATATTACCACTCGATTCTAACAGAATTGTGTAAACTTGCGCCGGCCGCTGTAGCTCCTTCATTGGGAAGAGCCATCCGTTTTATGCACAGGAATCTGGAGTCCATGGACACCGAGCTGATCTACCGGTTTATTGACTGGTTCTCGCACCATTTGAGTAATTTCGGATTCACCTGGAAATGGGCGGAATGGAATGAGAACCTCACCCTCCCGGATGTGCACCCCAAAAAGGCATTCATCTTGGGTGCTTTGGAGAAGGAAATCCGACTTTCGTTCGCAACACGAATCAAGGGAACTGTTCCGGAAGCTTACAAGGAGCTCATCTCAGAGGCCAAGGAGATGGAACAGCCAAACTTCAAATATGACTCTCCCGGTACGTAACCTTTACCCAATTTTTTTCGCCTCTTAACAGTCGAACTAACAGTCCCAAAGATGAGCCCTTTGCTGCAGAGGCCAAGGAGGTGATGCACGCCGTAGCAGACCGCAAAGAAATTGAAGAGGTCGATGAGATTCTTGGCCGCATCCGCTCTCTCGCCGCTGAGAGTGGTGTTGCAGATCCAGATTCTGTCACTCGTGATGCCTATGTAACCGCCATCTGTCACGTTGGAGCCAAATCTCTCTCCCATGTCCTCTCCTGCATAGAGCGCTGCAAAGAAAAGCTCGTCGCCATCGGCCTCGAATCCCCCGATGCCCGCCGGCAAATCGTCGGCTCCGTTCTATCTTACTGGGAAGACCAGCCGGGTATTGGAGCAAACGTCGTTGATAAGCTGTTGAACTACTCTATCGTGACTCCCCTCTCAGTTGTAGAGTGGGTCCTTCACGACGCTGGGAACAACGCCCTCAGCCATACACATGCCTGGGAGATGGTCAGCACCACTATCAACAAGGTGAACAACCGTGTCCGACAAATTGCTGCCGCTAGACCGGCAATGCTTGGCAGTGGAAGCGGGTTCACAGAGGAGCAGTTGGCAGTGTACGACGAGACACTGAAAGGCGCTGAGGAGGAGCAAGGCGTCATACTTAAGGTGGTCACAGAGTCTCTTAGCGCCATGGCCGAGAGCTCAGAGGAGATGGATGGCATTGATGTAGAGAGCAAGGCATGGATGCAGTGGTGGGCAAAGGGGTGGCTTAGAGCTTTCAACAGGAAGTTCGGTGTTCCTGATGAGGAAGTGCCAACAGACACTACAGGGCGCGTAGTGAAGGATGAAGAAAGTATGGACACCTTGTAGGACGCTCGGGGGACAGAGGGCCAGTGTAGTTTTAGGATACGATAGGTTAGGATAGCACCGCTGGTATGTTCCAGTAGTTGGCGATGGTAGTAATGCCTTTACGTCTCTTGTAATATTTCGTATTTTCAACCAGGTACGAGCAGGGGAGGCAGGAGAAAATTTGGGTGATCTGCTTTTAGCATGTGTTAAATTTCATTTTTTTTTTATATTTATTTCTTTTCTGGCATTTATTTCTTCTTGTTTTGTTTTTTTCCTTGGCTCGATGTAAAGGGGAAGATAGTGAGGTGTCTTTGTGCAGCGTGCGAAGGTGCGAAGATTCATATCATCATCCAATTGCAATGACCGTGAGCGATCCTAGTGATACCACACTAGCGCGGCAGCACGTGAACAAACGAGTGATACCTCGTGCGACAGTTTCACGCTTTTTGGTTTGACACAAACCCTTCCCCTCATTTTTGGCCACGTACACTTTAAAATGTTTACTGTTTATATATTTGATGGGAATCGTACTCTATATTCATCCTGGATGCTACCGCTATGGAATTCAAAACAAGGAAAATGAAGGGGGAAAAAAGAAAATAACTGATACAAATTAAACTTTTTAAAGGTCCACCGACGACGTTGGCCTTCGCCTGATACCCTCGGTTCCGCTTTCTTCGCCTACATCACCAGCTCGACCCTGTTCCCTTGTGGTCCGTTTTCTAGGCCACAATGAGGGCAGCACTATCTGCTGAAACTTTGGTTCAACACATCTCTCATCAATCCAGCTATGCAGCCTGCTCTCTACCAACTGAGCAATTTTTGGAACGTCCTGCAATCTCGACCTGGACCCCACCAAACTACGCACAGAGATCTCAAGCCGGTAGTCGTCAAGGAAACTAAATGTCAGGGTGGTGTTCCCTGTAGAATTCTCAGGAGATGGGACGAAAGATATCGACAGTGTTCCGGAAAACCGGACTATGGACACAGCAAGCGCCACTGGGAGTACGGCAACCATGGGCTTCGGCCAGTTGAGTAGTAGTTTGGTTTCAACACCTAGCGTGATAAGGTCGCTCAGGTCTACGTCCATCTTCGCCTGAAGCTTCCCGGGATCTTCCTCGCTGGGGGTAATTCTGCAATTGGAGAATATGGGGAAGTCTTCACCAAGGGATACTTCCGTTACACGAATTGAGTCCAAGAAATCGGGCTTTTGGGGCCCGTTCAGGATTTTGTCTAGGGATTTCAGAATTGCGTCGTCGGTTCGTGCATCTTCACGGAATTGAGCGAATGTTTGCGCGAGGAGTACATTGAACCAATCGAGCGATTCTGGCTGGTGGGAGTGCACATTGTAGTATGTCTTTGAGAGGATGGTAGAAGTTGTTTGCGGTGGCGGATTCCGGAGAACTGAGGATCGTTTCTTGCGGAGGTTTGAGGATCTCCGGGAGCGTTTGGGGGAGTATGCCGAGGCGTACTTTGAATGAGAAGGAGAATCTGGAGTTTCACCAAATATGAAGAATTTGATGAAGCACCCTATTATGAAGATGACTGATATTTGCCCAAGAAGTAGACCCTGGGTGAATGACCAACTAGGTGGGAGGATGTTAGCTGAAATTTGAACAGGTGTTCAAACGAATGGAAAGAGAGCCTCACTTTGAGCATTGCTTGGTCGTTATCGCAAGGTATTCTTTTAGCGGAATCTGTATCTGTCCTTCTCGAATGGCAGTCAGCAGCTATTATTGCTTTGCAAGAATTGATATTGCAAACACACCTTGAGACATTTCTCTTGCCGGACAAATGTTTATGGGGAGCTGAGGAAGTTGGTGATGGTCACAAGTAGACTCCATCTGACGTCGGCGTGGTGTTGGCTGGCTTTCATCCCGCAGAGCCCCAAACGAGGGATAGCTTGGCGAAACATATCTTAGTCATTGGTCCCCTTATCGGTCTATCGTCTCACGAGGCGGGGCCAAGCTTTTTTTTCTCGGGCTTTCTTGACTTTAGCGACATCATCACCATAACGACACCATCACGACCTCGGAAATTCAAGATACGCGATCTTACTACCCCCCGTCAGTTGCCCCTCCTCCTCCACCACCCTTCTGAAACTACTATCTTAATCTCATCCATACCCCCTCGAACTACCTGAGGTTTCGCTTGATATTCGACCTGCTGACAGACAATGGATAACAGTCAAGCGAAAAGCCAGCGTCTCAATCGACTGATTCCAAGCATCATGCAGCTCTCAGAAGAATCC
Source organism: Morchella sextelata (assembly GCF_020137385.1). Classification (NCBI taxonomy): domain Eukaryota; kingdom Fungi; phylum Ascomycota; class Pezizomycetes; order Pezizales; family Morchellaceae; genus Morchella; species Morchella sextelata. The sequence goes on from NW_025408623.1 coordinate 554,485, forward strand.
AAGGTATTCCCATAGCTTCCCCCAACATACGAGCGCCTTTCCGTATCCCCTCTGCACTCTCTTGTCTATCTGTCTCATGACATCTCATGATAATTACCCCTCCGCTGACGATGTAAATCAACAGGAGCGTATCTCCAAGGTCCTTGAAATCTCCCGCGTGGCTATCCACTAGTCAGTCATTCCTCTTCCGCAGACAAGCAAATATTTTTGGTTGTATAAGTTACAAATTTATACTTACATATATGGACGGCAACAGTGGATATCTTCCGCTTGTCCTCTACATCGGTATATCTATCTCTACCATCCAATCCCTCTATATTGCACATCGCTGCATATCGACGGATATGATTTCGTATGGAGGGACTCGCTTGCTGACCCTGTTCTTTAACGCAGGATACACCTGCAGCACCCCGAGACCTTCGTTGATCCGGTAATAACTGCACCCTCCTGTCCTCTCGATAATCATGAGTTGCAACTAATCGGGCCATTACATAGCTTGATCTCACCATTGGCGTAGAAGATGTATGTACATTTGTTACGTGCTGAGTTCCGAATGGATGATTAGGAATATGGTAGGGCGTTATTGCACAACTGTGTTGCTTTCTTTTTTTTCAGGTTTTTGTAAAAAATTAAAGATATTTCAAGAAAAGCAAGCACCCGGTAAAAAATAAAACATTCATCTCCCTTCTTCTTCCCAGTTGCTTTTTTATCGCATTTTGTGGGCTTTATTGGTAAGGCAGGATACATTTTTTCTAGGCGGTGATGTCACTTTGCGGCTCTCTCTCATGCTAGAACACATCATTCCGAAAAAAAAAATTATTTCCGACGAAAACCCTCCCACCCCGCAATTCCCCCTCGCATCGCACCTTGCACTTTATTCCAACATCCTCTCCTAGGAAAACTTCTCCCCCGTCGCATATTCTCACGCCTCAAACCTCACCGGACCGCAAATTGCCACGTGCACTCAGGGAAAGAGACAGATAGACCGAAAGCACCACGCGACCTTAACAACCCTTCATGAGCGCACCCCAGAATGGGATCCCCCCCGTTCTGGTGGAGACCATTTCCGGCCTGACTGCTGGCCTGCTTTCGACACTCGTAGCGCACCCTCTTGATCTCATCAAGGTCCGGCTGCAAGGTCCCTCCCCCAAACCCTTCATTCTTTACCCCCACCCCCGGCCAACCACGAGCGAACCAGGACGCTGAGATATAAGGGGACTTCGAGGTCAACAGTGAACAGGGACTACAAAGCTCCACGGCTCGGGGCCTCCTGGAGAATCGCCCGAGATGTGGCAATGAATGAAGGGCGTGGGGCCCTCTATAGAGGTCTGTCACCGAACCTGGTTGGGAATATGGCGAGCTGGAGTATGTATTTCATGCTGTACGTCTACCACTACTCCTTCTGGCTTTGCATCCTCCATTATTTCACCCTCGCCCCCCAAAAATACAAAGAGGTTTATACGTAATAAATATGTATAAAAACAATTACCTATTGTTACTCCCCATTGAAAATATCTTTGATGCAGAAGTCCAGTTCCTAATTAATATGTTGTGACACAACAAATCACACATATAGTTACGGCGAGTTCAAAAATATCATAGCCGGCTATCGCGGGATAGCAAGAGATGAAGGACTGGACTCTCTCGATTACCTTCTCTCCTCCGGGGCCGCGGGGGTCTGTACAGCTGTATTATCAAATCCTCTCTGGGTCATCAAGACTCGTATGCTCTCCACGGGTCGGTCATCTCCGGGAGCGTACTCATCCATGACCAACGGGCTTCGCATCATAATCCGGGACGAGGGGACCAGAGGTCTGTTCCGGGGATTGGTGCCGGCCCTTTTCGGCGTTACGCATGGAGCGCTGCAGTTCATGTTTTACGAAAGGCTGAAGATCTGGCGAAAAAACGCTAAAGAGAACATTGACCCACCTTCTACTGGCAGCGGAGGAGGAGCTCCGGTATCAGAAGAAAATACGAAAAAGGGACTGAGTAATCTCGACTTCCTTACACTTTCTGCAACGTCAAAGATTATGGCCGGATCAATCACATATCCATACCGTGTCGTGCAGACGCGGATGCAGACTTATGACGCCGATGCCGTGTACTCGTCCGCTCGGGACGCCGTGATAAAGATATGGAGAAATGAGGGTGTTGGGGGATTTTACAAAGGGTGAGTTTCGATCCTTTTCTATCACTCTCTTTTTCGCCTTCCGTTTCACGATTCCATCCAATTCCACCTATCATCGCCTCTTCGGAAGACAAGCCGAACGGATGAGCAAATGGGCTTTCGCCAATATCCAACCGCAATCGCTTGTTTCAAAAAGCGGAGAGCGTCGCTTCACAAGAAAAAGAAAAGGGAGGAACCCACAGACATAGACAGGCAACAAGCAGGGTCCACCCAACAAGCAACCGAAAAAGAAAGCTCCCTTAAACATACGGATAGGAGATAGAGAGAATCCGGGTCAGGTCCGAAATAAAGACTTAAAACAGTTTCTCGCTGACAATTCGTGACCTGGGAATTTTTAATTCCTTCATGGGTCTTGGGAATGTAAATAAATAGGTTGGCGCCAAACCTGGCACGGGTCTTACCGTCCACTTGCATCACCTTCCTCGTGTACGAGAATACCCGGTATTACCTCCAGTGAGGCGAATCGAGACACACACATTTCACACCGGTCACACACACACCACGATTGAGAGACACAACAGGTAGACAGACGCACGTACGAGCGCGGAAACCTCGGCCAGGGCTGTGTTGCGTTTTCTGGGCGAATTGCTAGAGAAGACCGAGAGAAAAAAATTAAAAGCGACATGGATGAGTTTATGGTGACCACAGACGTGTCACCATGCTTGCGACTAGGATGTTGAAGATCTCCTGACCGGGGGGGGGGGGGGGGGGGGGGGGAGAGAAGAAGTTTAGCTGAATCCAGGGGTGCTTGGAGTGCGAATGTTTGGGGGGGGGGGGGGCCAGATTATTCATCTCTCGTGTAAAATATCCTTGAATCTTGGAACCTCCTGTAAGACCCTGTATGTGTCTTTGGTTCCCCATAGGCTGCGAAACGAAACCTCTCATGATGCTTGATTCATGCCTCCAGCCTCGTGGAGACGAAGCGGACCCAAATTAGTGCAGCAAGTGTCCTAGGACACGCAGCAGCAAGAAAAATAAAACAAAAGGTGGTGCGGGTAAATCTCACGTACCAGTACTTCAGATAGCTGTAACAGTTATAAAAATCTATTTCCAGGACGAAGGATTCCCAATGTTCCGATCCGATCCATTACGTTTTTCTTTTGAAATTTCTTCTTGTCTCTTTTTTTCAGTTTCATCATGATGGAGATCGCCCTCGAACGTAGATTCCTCTGGTATATTTTGAATACTCCCGTCCATCCCACACGTTGATCAGACAACGAGCAGCCATATCCCACGGTTCACCCACCACCATCAGACCTGCCACTGCGTCAATCAGTCAGTTACAGCACAACATTTACGCCCGCACGGTACTTCTTTAAAATCCCACCGGAACGGTCGAAATGAAAATTTCACCAGGGACGGAAGGGAAAGAAAATTTCCAGGGAGAGAGAGTAAGAGCTAGGACTAGGACTAGGACTAGGAGGTAGGTAGGCAACGAAAAGCTCGGAGCCTCCAAAACGTAACAGCAACAATAACCCCTCCCTCATCAACACCACCACCCCCCTCCACCCCCATATATGTGGTGAGTTATATGTGGTGTGTGTGTGGTGTCGTGTGTGTCGTTGCTTGCTTGACTCTTGTTAATGTCGGGGGGGGAGGGGTGAGGGAGGGGGAGTGGTTGTGGCCGCCCGCGCGGTCCTTGTTGGAATTATATTTCTATCGCCATTTCCGCTCTTGTCCGTTCCCAGGGTCGTTGTTCAAGTTTTACTTACACCTTGGATCATACTACCATATCATGTGTCTGTTATGGGGGGAGGGGCCAGGCAGCAGCAGCAGTCAAGGTATATAAGGTAGAGAGTACTGTAAGTAGTAGTAGTTTGTATGTAGTTCAGTGTCAATTTGTTAGTTATCGAAATTTCAATGTCCCACGTGATGCATAACAATATGTATGTGGAGGTTACCGTGCGTTCAAGAAGCTCCCTCCACTCTCCTCCTCTATCCCTTCTAATCTACTGTGCTTGCATGTGTCTACTAATCTATCTACTCTGAGTAAAAGAAATAAAGCGAGATGAGAGCCGATGCAGAATCATGATCAAATGGAGCATATATACTTGTACATCAAAAAACTAAGTGTATCCTGGGGTTGGGTTAGGTTGGGGTTGGGGTTGGGGTTGGGGTTGGGAGGGAGGGGGTTAGTGCGTTAACGGAACGCCCAAAACGGGTGTAAGGCTGGGAAGGAGGAGCTAGCTGTGATGTTCTGTTGTCTCGCCCGACTCAGGCACTTTTATTTGCTTTTTTTAGTTCTTATGAACAAGAACATGATGCTCCAGTACCCGCAGGCTTGGGTTTCTTGAATGTCATATCATATCATGATCAGTGGAGTTAGATATAGCCCTGCGGCAACACCCCGTGACTAGGCAGGCAGTGAGTGTCTCTCCCCAGCTCTAAAACAGTTCACTGCTTGCTGCTCCCCAAGAAAGAAAAAAAAAAAACGCGGTTCTTCTTGCTGTTTATTGTTTTTTCTTAATCATAATGGTTGTTTTGTTTTTCTTTTCCTTTACTGATCTTTCCAATAGTAGAGTAGTATTACGTCTTGACTTGTGTGGTGTAACTACATGTACCAAGATATTAAGGTACAGGTTTCCTAAAGATACGAAGCTAAGGAGAAACTTAAGCTAGGGAGAAACTTTTGGTAAGAAAAAGGAAAAAAAAGAGATAAAAATGGTAGTCAAACGCCCCCCCGCTGCCGCCGCCGCGGAACCCCCCCGCCCCTTTCCCAAAAGAAATGCTAAACCCCACCCATACATCCCACGTGCTGTGCAGAACAAAATAGATAAGATCTGGAAAAAACCGAAAAGTAAAAAACAAAAGACATCAGAAAAATAAAAATAAGAGAAAAAAGAAGGTAACCAAATGTAGAGCAATGACCTCATCAAAGGGAAATGGGACAAATAGAAAAAAGAGAGGGAAGAAAGTATGGAGTAACGGCAGATGTAGAATAGAAATACAGATATGTGATAGAGCGCGTGCGGCGAGCCTGTGGCCGCCCCACTGCGCATGCCCCCTTCTTTTCTCTGACTCCCACACAGAGACAGGCCGGAGGACCCCCACGACCCAATCAACGAACCCGAGAGAGGGATGCCGTGGGAAACGTTATCAGCAAGCAGGGAAGATCAGCAACAGGGAAAGCGTACTTCTTCCCCGCCCATACAGATTGGGAGACACCCACACCACACCCCAACCACACACACACCTGGATAGACATCCATCACACCCACCACCACCACCGCCAGGATCAACCACCACACCCACAGACTGTCCCACACCCTTCCCCCCCCCCCTTCCTTCCTCTTCCCTCTCCCTCCCTCCCTTCCCAGCTGCCTAGCTGCCTGAACGAGAAAATGAAAGCAAATCAAATCGAGTAAAAATCAAGCTCTGCGGAAACTCCCCCGTCCGAACCAACAAGCGAACCAGTACCCAAGTACCGGTGCTCCGGTATTTTCCCCATTTAAGAAAAATGATGGGAAAAGAAAAGAAATGCCGCCCCCAAATGCGCACTCACACGCGATAGAAAAAATAAAAAATAAGAAATTTTTGGAAAAATAAAATAAAATAAAAAAATAAAAAATAAATGCAAGATTCTGTAAATCATTGAGCCATGGGCCAACGCCTTTTTTCTTTTTTGCCTAAAAGATTTTTACCCCGGATCCGAGCCACAAAACGGGGACCAAAAAGAAAATAATAACAGGAAACCAAGGGAATAGGTAAGGGGTAAAAAGTTGACCTGACCGTAAGGAAACAAAAAAAGGAAACACCAAACCATGTCGCGCAGGTAGATCCAATAAAGTGATATGATGCAATCAATATTACAGAGCGACGCCATACAACCCCAGGTATAAAAAATCAAAATCAAAATCAAATCAAGTAATCGCTATGAAGATGAAGGTAAAAAAAAATTTGTTACAGCTGGAATTTGCGATCCAGGCTGTACTTTGCCATATCGGTGTGTATCGCCATTGTGTCCTCTGCATATCCGCCCATAGCTACCATTCCGACGTTTCCTCCAGGCCTCATGGGAGGCAGCTGCTGTTCGTAAGAAGAATCCACAGAGCTTTCCTCATCTTCATCCATGTGTCCACCTGCAAAATCAAATCCCCCATCCGGGTTCGAGTTGCTGCCGCAGGAACCGTTTGGCGATCCTAAACTGTGCATATCGCCACCTGCACCTCCCTGGTGATGACGTCCATTTTGATGGTCGTTTCCGCCAACTTCTCCATCATTCGGGCGGGCCTTCTTGGTTCCTGTAATTTTTCGGTCCTTGCCACGGCCCTTGATGCCACGGTTGGAGTTCTTGTATAGCTCTGCAAAGTACTCAAAGAGTTCCCTGTCGGCCGGCGACATTTCATCGGGTTCCCGAACGCCCGCGAACTTGTCAGTCAACGTGCGCAAGGTTACAGCGTGAAACTTGTTTTGGTGCGACTACAAAGAAATCAAGCGAGTTAATAAACATTAAAATTTCATCAGGGGGAGGAGTTCAAAGCTAGAAACTTTAAATTAAAATGATCGGGGGGTAATTTTGAGCGCGCCTACCTTGAGATTCCCTAGCTGGGTAAATTGTTTCTCGCAGTTATCCAGCCGGCAAGTAAATGGTTTGGCACCGTCATGCACAATCTTGTGAGCGCGAACATTGCCTCTTTGGGCGAATCGCTTGCCGCAGAAGTCGCAAGAGTACGGCTTTTCGCCAGTATGTCTACGTTCATGCGTCTATAAAAAAGTATAAAATAAGTTTCATGTTGATAGCCGCAAATAATCGAATGAGGGGGTCGCATGGGTAGGCAAGGTAATATGGGAGGCACTAAAGAGAGAAAAACGGACCTTGAGATTACCCAACTGGGAGAAACGTTGGCCACAACCAGGCTCACTGCATTGCTAATGGAAACGATCAGCGCTACGAACAATGGAAAGGTTTCTATATTTCAAGAGATCGGAGAGAAGGGAGATAGCGGGAAGACCAACAAATGGCTTGTCTCCAGTGTGAGCACGAGAGTGAATATCGAGATGTGTCTTTTGGAAAAAACTCTTGTTACATCCTGGCACATCGCACTCATATCTCTTCTTCGCCTTCTGCGACCCCTTCTTTTCTTCCTTCCCTGCCCTCTGGACCTCCTCTGTTTCTGCCAGCAGTTTGTTGACACCGAGTCCCGAACCCTGCATATTACTGCCTAGTTGGTGTCCCGAATATCCAGCTTGCACATAACCACTGAAAGGCGATCTTTGAGCGAATCCACCGGGATGTATCGGGGTCACTGGTGAAGATTTTAGTTGCTGAGCGGGATACCCTGGGGATGGTGAGTTTGGTTCAGATTTTAGTGTCACAGAATGCTTGGACTGGATAGCCTTCATCAAAGTATCCACGTCTGTCTGGAAATCCACCTCATTATTCGGGTTTGCAACCTTGGTGGTTCCTGGACTACCGCGGGGCGGTGAAGACTGTGGGTATGGGTAGCTCAAAGATCTCGCAGCTTGCTTCTGAGTTGGTACTGAAGGGTTCTGCAATGTCGGTCTAGTTAGTGTTGCTCTCCGCTGACCATTAATGCCCCTGTTTTCCTGTGGTATCTGCTGTTGCTGTTGTTGCTGCTGTTGCTGCTGCTGCTGATGTTGCTGCTGCTGTTGCTGCTGCTGCTGCTGTTGTTGTTGCTGGTGCTGCTGCTGCTGCTGCTGCTGCTGCTGCTGTTGGTGCTGTTGTTGTTGGGGAGCACGCTGGGAAATGATTGCTGGTGTAGGTTGTTGAATACCCTGGTGATGGGCGTGAGAATGAGGATTATGCTGCGGATGCTGGTGATGCGGTTGAGGATGCGGTTGAGGATGTTGATGATGCTGATTTGCATGGGGATGCGGATGCGGATGCGGTTGATGGTGAGCATGGTGAGGGTGCGCTTGATGATGAGCAGCATATGATTGTGGAAACCCGTTCGGAGGGTGTCCTACAACGCCCACGCCCTGATAGTGAGGAACTTGGGACGTATCGAACCCAAATTGTCCTTGATACGCGTCAAAGTTTCCCATCTGATCCTGAACAAACGGCTGCGAGTTTAAGGGCATGTGAGGAGCCATGATTCCCCGTGACGACGCCGAAGTCGAAACTGAATGGTCTGTACGATATACCAGGCCAGAGATGTCCATTGCCCCAGGTACAGGACCGCTGAACCGATGCTGCGTCTTGTCACGATGCCAGACACGAGCTGGATTTGATGCTACTGCTGCTGCCAGAATTGCGGTTGTAACTTGTGACTGTGAGAGGCGTACCTAGCTAGGGGTTTTTGAGGATTTAAAAAAAGGTGAGACTGTGGGAAACCTTTGCCGGGTTATGATCTGTAGTATCCAGGAGGCCGGGGCTAGGCGTCTCGGACCGTCGGGCTTGCTTTTCAATGGGATTGACTAGGTGTAGCTACGCCTTGCTTGCTGGTAGTGGTGGGCGAGCTGATGCTCAACACCTTATAATAACCTTTTCCCCCACGAGAGAGAGAGAGAGAGGCTTGAAGAAGAAGAGAGTATGTAAAAAACTTTTGTTCAGTTTTTTTGAGACTCTGTCACCCGCGCGGCATTGGTATTGGTCCACTAGAAGGGTGTCCTATACCTGCAAGGCGAAATGCGGGTTCGAGAGGGTGTGTGGGTTTTGTGACCTGGGCAGGCAAGTAAGAGTAGAGACCAGGTGACGACTCGAGCGCGGCGTGGGAGATCCCTGGTCAAAACAGGAAAAAGGAATATCAAAAAGAAGTTACTACCGCTGCTGCATGCATCGCAGGTCGGCGAATCTTCGATCGAATATTTGCGGGATGATGTATAATCCTGTGTTGAGGTAAGGAAGGGGGGGGGGGGGAGTGTTGACCGGGTGTGTGGTGATTGATTATGATGGAGGATGTGGTGGTATGGATTATGGGGAGTAGCAAATGAGTTCGTTCAATAGGCCCGTAGTGATATTTCATGTGGGATCAGAATTTAATGTTTGACGGATCCCCTACCCATTTTTTTTTTCAACCTTGAAACCGCTATTTGGGGTCTTCGGCAGAAGGTGGGGGGATCGGAGTGGGGATGGGGGGTTATGTTCAAGGGGGGGGTTAGGTTAGAGGGAATCACCGCACATCATCCGCAAGAGAGAAAGGCCATTCAATTGTAGCCCAGTACTACTACTTGTAGATATCAAGTACATGGACTGTACCTAAAGGGGGGGGGGAGGGAGGTGGTTGGTAGGGCAGGGAGGGCCCACAAGAGTCGGGATGGAGGGTGGATGTATCCAGGCATTCGGGATACAGGACAGGCAGGAAGACAGACAGTGTTCCGTCTGTATTCCATCAATCAATCTCCCCGTTAAACTCCTACTATCGAGTACGGCGTTACGGTGTACGGGGACGCCCAATATTCATACATGCTACACTAGGTAGCACCGTAAGGTAGTCCAAAGAACAAGCCCGTTCTCTCGTTCTTCCCTTTCCCTTGCCTTGCCTTCCCGGGTGCGTTCTCCCTCCCGACCTCCCGTCATGTATGTAGTATGTATCGCCAATCCAGGCTTCGTTCACTAACCTTCAGCCCCTCCGTTGGGATCTGCTAGGGCACGAATGAGGTGTCCGTGCCCGCAGAGACTTCGTAATCCGTAATCTATGGGACAGCAAGAAAGAAAAAACGGGGCTGTCCGGGCACATCCAGTGGCCTACGGCAGGGCCCATCATTGGCAGGTTGAGTCGTGCTCAAACACGCAATACCACTTTATTTCCTCTCACGGAATGTATATACCAGCACATCTGGGCTAGATATGATTCTAAGACGACTACATATGAGCTGGTTTAGCATATGATGATGCTGCTGCTGCTGCTGTTGGCGATGATGATGATGATGATGCTGATGGGTAATGATGAGGGTTGTCGCTTTTGTTGATTGCACGGACTTTTGCTACTCCTTGTCGTGATATGTATGGATGGATGGGTTAGGTTGACAGCTAGACAGAGATACCTAGACAGCTAGGTAGGCAGACAGATAGGTATTCCTCCGTCTTCGCATCTGCTATCTGTATCTCTCTCTCGCTCGCTCATTCATTTATTCATTGATTGATTAATGACCACCACCACCACCACCACCACCACTAGCTAGCTGCCCATGCTGTTTCTTCTATCGCTCCTTACGCGCGAGTGTGTGTGAGTGCGTGGGTGTGAGTGAGCTGTGTGTGCGGAGAAGCTGAACGAACGAGCAGCAGGAGCGGGCAGTTAGGCAGGGTGTCTCTGGACTATCTAAGCTAGCATCGTTGGATTGGGGGGGACAAATATTAATGGACAGAATTGGACAGGATAGGTAGTGGTGACCTACCAGTACGGTCTAGAGTAGGCACCTGTACTGGTACTAACCTTCCTACTAGTTGCTGCCCACCTCTTCATTCCTACTGTTGGCTGTTGGTTGTGCATGTGTTGGGCCCGAATGGGACGTAGCCAGGGGAGAGTATGTAAGAGGATGGGGGTGGAGTAGAAGAGAGGGGGGTCAAGGCCTGCGCGACACTCACTGCACACCAAGCGAGAGGATGAGATGCGCACACATATCCAACAAATTTTTTTGTAGATCTGCGCCGGGCCTTGAACGCATCCTTCACTCTCCTCAGATTTACTGGTACCTGCTCTGGGTAAGGTAAGCCATGTTATGTATCTTTGACCAGGATAGTAGTAGGAGTACCGACAACGACCGTGTTGGATGGATGGAAATGGATGGATGGACGTGTTACTGGGGTCAATGCGAATCCTCATTATCTAAGTCCATGACGATGGAACACCCATGCTACAGTGACAACACAGGTAATAATCTACTTCACTTTACCTAGATTGCCTGGTAGAGGAAGTTCCCTGTTGTAGCTCTTCTCTGGCGTCAGCAACTGAGTACCAATCTGTGAGCACTCTATCTCCAGTACCGTATCTGTGTGCTGCTAGCTGCCTACATCTGCTACATAATTTTACACTCTCGGTAACTCTACCTGACCATCCACATCATGGCTGACTGACTTTGACTATCATCTTATGGCTGACTGTCTGTCTGTCTGACACTGAACTGTCTCTGTATGTCTTGTCCGCGGCCCTACTACTACCACCAAGCGATAGGGAAATGGTCCTTGTTGGGACACAACGCACGGAGCAGCACAGGTCAGGAACAGGATTATCAGGCAATAAATGTCTCGGTTCGTTTTTTCTTACTTACGCTTCTTACTTTCACGTCGACCACTACCACAACTACCACAACTACCACCACCAGTATCCACCACTACCATCACTACCACCACCACCATCATCACCACACATCACTCCCCCCCCGCTCCACCACCGGGACAACCCCCCCATCCATCTACAACTATCTGGCATCCATCTCACACTCCCCTACATACATATATGCATACATACTTCATACATGCCTGTTATCATTACTCCTGTCTGTCAGTTCTGTCTGCCGGTACTGTATGCCCTTCCTCGGTAGTCAGAGTGCCGTCGAGCATTATTTTTAGAGGGTGGGCAACCTTTCCCGCCTACCATACATGTATATACACACACCTCCATGATCCAAAAAAACAACATTTCTCTGAACGTTGAGATTGAATATCTCTGGGTCCCCCCCAATAACTCCCCCCTCCCCCCTTTGTGTTCCTGCTCCACAACATTATTACGCATCGAGATGAGATAAAGCAACACGTACATATACCTACATGAGTAGAGTACATATACCCTACATAACAGACCCTCACTCGGTCCTAAGGTAACTCACCACAGAGATATTATAATGTAGTGACTTGACCACACACACTACACCCCATACGTCCGTCACAACTCACACCCCCCCCACCCCCCCCAATACCACACGCAGCCCTTTCCCCTTCCAAGTTGCGCGCCGCTTATTCAACACACATAAAGTTATCTGCATGGGTGGCCGACCAGGCTCCTCGACTCGCGACCGCGGACACGGGTCGCAGCATCGGGACCAATAAAACTCTGCCCCGGCCGTCATGCAGCAGTAGTAGAGGAATTGAAGGAGGTAAATCTCGTTGATTACATATGTAGGTATGTTGTATGTATGTATAATGTACCCCAGCCAGCTGTATGTGGGTAGGTACAGTAACTCTAGGTAGGTACATGTACTCCATGTACCATGTATGGTATGGTATGTAATGTAGGTAGTAGGGACGAGTGTTCGACCACATGTAGTTAGAGAGTTAGTTGACATTGAAATAGCTCTACACATAGATACACACGACACACCGGGTAGACACAAAAAAAGGCGCGCCAGAGTCGCGAGTGAGAAAGAAAAAAGGCCGCCGCCTCTTCTGTCTGTCAGTGTCAGTGTAACCCAAACCCACCAACGCACATTCCCAGGAGTTTATTTGCGGAGGAGCACCCAACGGCGCTCCTTCAATTACGAGCTTTCCCCACCCCCAATAATATTACTCCCCCCCTCCACCCTTCTACCCCCAATTTGGTTATGCTCGGGCGGTTCCAAGCGAGTCTTCGGCACATGAGGTTCGTCGCAAGCAGTGTCCGAGAATGCTCATATAAGAGTAATATCGAAAAGCTATTGACAAATCTTGCCTTTTCCATGAGGATCCCCCACAATGGAGATCATTATGAAATGCACGGAGAGGAACACGCATTGCATTCTTTTAACGCAATAGATTTTCCGCCCAACCAACTGGTAAAAATAATGTAGACAATGAAGACAAAAAAGCTAGGTAGGCAGGCAAAACGGATGCAGGAGAAGGAAGGCCCCGAAAAATAAAATAGCAAGACAAAAAACGTAGATACTTGTAGGATGCACTGAATTCCAAGAATAGTTTGTGTCCTCCTCAAGCCTTTCTCATTAACATATCGAGGGTTTCGTCTAGTGGCTTGCATGTTGCGGGTTCATCCCATAATTCCCGCCATGGTGGGAAAAAGATTGCCTCATCGACATCCTTCCCGCAATGCCCCGCATCCGCCACACATCAAGAGAGGGAAAAAGGAAAAGCTCAAGGAAAAGCAAAAATACAAACGATTTGCCCAAAAACCGGGTACCAAACAGGGAAAAATTGGAAGCTTCCAAACAAACAAGGAGGTGAGAAAAACGAACACGATGAAAGAAAACGGTAAAAAGTAAATAAGCATCAGAATTTTCGATCGTTTTATCCCTTAAACGGTCCTTTATTTTTCAATATGTCGATTTTACTTCACACTAGTATCCCCGAATTTGTCTCCATTATCATAGGGGAGGATGGTGATAGGGTTCGTAACTGCAGCAACCGCCCACGTCAGTAAACCATCCAGAGGAAAATTTTCATGCCACATCAAAATCGGATACGTGGAAAGCCATGCGTGGGGGCTCAAGTCCAGGGACCCCCGTTTTGTGGGGTAAAGTAGGGCGGGAAAAAAGAAATTAAAAAAAATAAGAAATAACGAGACAAAAATAAAATAATCCGATCAGGGCCCGGAGGCGAAAAAAGAAAGGAAATTGTGGGGAGATGTAAACAACAAAAGGTACTGACCTCCAAATTCTTGCTCTCATGTCGCCGCTCCCAGTTGCAAATAGACCCCCTGAAGGACTTGGGGCAACAGAGATAACTGTTACGATGACAAACAGAAACTCATCAGCCGCAAGCTCCATTGAGAACAAAACTGGAATCAAAGAGCCCGGAACCACCCGCCAATCCTGTCCTAGGTCTCGAAACAAAATTTCTAGGACGACTAGAGGCGGGGGACCGGTTCGGGTGTAATTGGAGGGGGGACTAACCTGAATTCTTGTGACCCTGAAGCATAAGTTGCGCGTTTGCAGTTCGGGGGTCCCAGAATTGTACTCCACGGTCCTTGGAACCACTAAGAACCCAGTTGCCGTCAGGTGTCAAAGCGACACTGAGTACAAAGTCCTGTATAATTGTACATCAGCTGATCTGTCCGTTTGGTCGACTTTCAAATAGGCCGACAGTCATGAAAAATTTGTACGTAGGAGTCTCCCGCGTGGGGAAGTATTATGGAGACTTACCTTGTGTCCCTCGAATGTTTTGACGCATTTTCCGCGATTCGTACCGCCACCCGGCATCAAACCCCTTGCTGCTGACAACTCCCACATCTTGATTGTTTTATCCAAACTTCCGGAGACTAGATCCCTTCCGTTCGGTGCAAATGCGACACTGTACACGCTGTCCTTGTGTCCCTCGGCGCCTTCGAGTCTTTCAACAAGATAACCTGTCTGGGCATCCCACACACGCACACTCTTGTCAAGAGATCCAGCGGCCACGTATCTACCATCAGGAGATATAGCGACAGTGGTAACCCCATCCTCGATACTAAGTGTGAGAACATTCTGACCAGTTTCGATATCCCAGACACGAACGGTGCGATCACCACTTCCTGAAGCGATATGTCTTCCATTCCTGGCAAAATCAAGAGAGTAGATATCTTGCTCATGCCCGTGGAAAGTGTGCTTAATCACACGACCTTGAATGTCCCACACCTACAAAATGTAAGTTAATCTGCATCACCAACGTGGGAATATCTGGAATATCTGAATATAAGCTTACCCGAATTTGCTTATCTTCAGCACCAGTAGCAAGATATCTTCCATCAGGACTGAAGCAGACACTTCGGATGTACAAGTCACCATCCCTGTCCACACTCTCATCTTGTAGATGCGAAACCTTGTTTCCAGTCTTCACATCGAAAATCTGAGCGCTGCGATTGCAGCCCGTGGCAACATATTTACCGTCTTGGCTGAATCTCACACAGCAGACAACACTGTTATGTTCAAGGGTGTGGACAAGGTCTACGTCTAGCAGACGAGGAACCTTGGGGTTGAACAGAGCAAACCAATCTGCGCCCTCCTTCTTCTGACTAGCTGGCACACGGTCCGGGTCTATGCCTGAAAAATCATTGCCGTTCATTTGCGCCGTGTTCAACGGCTGCGGAGACCTCGGACGCGTAATTCGGGGCGATCCACGCTCGGGGGGGAATGTACACATGTTCTGCTGAGGTGTACCCGGGCCGCCGCCGACTGGACCAGCTCTTCCCCCCCTTACACCCTTACCAGGGCCAGGGCCTGGAGAGGCAACTGGTTGTGGAGTACCACCGCCGTAACCTATTATAGTTCAATACATCCAATTAGCTTCAAAGGCTTCTGACCAATGAATCAAAGGCAAAATCAAGTGACCAATAAGTATAGTTCAATCATGTCACCCAATATAAAGTGACTTACCATTTACAAATCCGGTGGGTGGCTGGTACGCCTGTTGTGCCTGTGGCTGCTGCGGCGGTTGGTTTGAGGGGCCTTGCGGGATGACTGCTGGTGGTGGCGGGGGTATTTGGGGGTGATGCTGCTGCTGCTGTGGATCTTGCTGTTGTGGCGGTGCTAGCGGTGGCCCATTAGGACCCCCGCCTGCCATGATCGTTCCAAACAAATCTCTTGGTCCGTGCCCAATAGCTGGAGGGGGAGGCTGCGAGGGACCAGCATTTTGAGAACCATGTTGAGGGGCATGTGCTCCTCCGCGTGCCTCCAGCTCCCGTGTGAGACGAGTGATCTCCTCTTCATACCTAAGGCAAAAGAGTAAATCATCAGAATCTTGATTCCATAAAAAGCTCTGAAGAATAGACACACAGCGCAAAAGCCCTAGTGATGGGCAACAGTTATATGGATAAAGAAACGTACTTTTGTTTCATCGTGGCATGCGCAGCTTCTAGTTGAAAAACAGTCTGCCTTACTAGATCCATCTCCTGAGTCTGGGCATTGACTATCTTCGAGTCAGCAAATCTTGTGAACTTTGTTAGAGCTAGCTTCATTTGCTAAGAAGCAAATTGGCTAGTTTTCACAAGTGATAATTTATAGACGTACTCTTGTGTTCGTACTCGCTGGATCTAGCCTGCTGCTGATCAAACTCGGCGCGGACCTGATCCAGCAGCTCATTCAAGCGGCTGTTTGGAGCAGGCCCCATTCCACGGTGTGAGTTGTACATCGTACTCATTCAGCGACACGCAATATAAGTTTTTTTTTATTGTATTGAATGATTTTGTTGTGGTGAAGATCGCAACGGGTACAGTCGCGGGGGAGCAGGTTCGCTGTATTATGTAGGGACGGTCAGTGGACACGCTTTGCTTTTTATTTCAACTACCAAACACTAGTGGTGACTAGGTTGCGCACAGCTGGGCGCGACAATGTAGGGTTGGACAAGGATGGTGCAGCAGATGAAAACAAAAATTGTGAAACCAACTTTCAGGGGCCTAGTCAGGACTTGGATAGCAACGGTGGGGATGAAGATGATGAAACTATGGGTTGATGGCGGACGGAAGTGGTCAAGTATACGGTGGTGATAGTTGTGTGGGGAAGGAGATTGTTGTTGTGTGATGATGAATGATGATGGTTGTGATGATGGATGATGATGATGGAGGATGGGATGGATACGCGATTAAGGGGATCGGTAGCAATAGTGGTAGTGGTAGTCTTGATGGCTATGTATTTTTGGGTTTTTTTTTTTTAGTTTCAATGGGGGGAGGGGGGCCAAGGATAAAATGGACGCGAACGTGAACACAAATACGCAGGGCTCAGGAGAGAGCGATGTGTTGTGTTGTGTATGGTGCGAAGGGAGTGAGAGTGAAAGGAAGAGCAGAGTGTAAAGAGAAGGAGGGAAGAGGAAGAGGGTGAGGGTGAGAGAGTGTGCGAGAGAGGAGAACGAGGGTTAGGAAATATGTTAGAGTGTAGGTAGCGGCTACCCAAGTACGCGAGAGGCGGCGAGACGATCGAACAGCAGAACGGTGGACGGGGTGTAGTTGAGACAGGAAGCCTATCTTCACACGAGCCTTTGCCTACATGTAAGTATGCCTATGAGCAGGGCTGCCGCTTTCTGGCCCGCTAAAATGGTTTTCGCAACGACCCGGAAGAAGCTGCGGGTGTGGGTGTAATGGGTGGGGAGCTGCATATGCTCTAAGGGTTAGGTGTGCACTAGAAGCTCAGGTGCAACCGCAACAATTTTGGCAGCGGCCGCGCTTTCGATGTTGCTTGGCAGTGTTGGAAAACGTGTGTGTGGCTAGTGCTCCATCAAACCTTGCTTAAACCTCAGCCCAGCGCAGCATCTCTTCCGCCAACGCATCCTATCTCTCGCCCCTCTCTATATAACACAAAGGAAGGATCAGAATAATCGGAACCGCTTGTACTTTCGGAATTATTCTCAAACAAATGCAGTATGTAACTAGTAGGGTCAGCATCAACAGAGCTCTCATTTCATAGCGGACAGCATGCGCATTATTACTACATGCATTCTAGATACAAGCATGTATGGGGAACTGTGGGGTGCACGGTTATCGCGACAATAATTGTTTACCCGCCACCTGTTTTGCAATGCAGGTGCATGGCGTTTGTCAACCCCCAGTGATAATAACACAAGGCATGACTGTCGGTACATGCTCCGTCACTAGCCACAGCCAACCACACCACCCCCCAAACTGGAGTTCCCGTTCCTTACGGCAAAAAAACAAATACATTATGCGGTACACTCTACACCCTCGAACTGGTGGTCAACTCTACATCCACGATCGCACACAACTGACGCTCCACCAACCGTGGGGTCATGTCGAAAGAAAAGAAAAGAAAATCGGGAAACAAAAAAGAAAATACCAACATCAGCAACGAAAGAAACGCGCAGAAGAAAATCAAGAGAGATCATGTCTTAATGTTGCTTTTCTCTTCACACTCGAGCAAAACAAAGCAATGCAGGGAAGACGAAGATGTGGTGGATCTTGCAGTTTGTATGGAAGGAATGTGTGTGAGCTTTTCTCTCACGGCTGCACGCATCCGATATTTCTTTCCCTGCTGAGAACTGCATGCATCCCGTTACACCACCAAAGATATTCAGATCACGGGCCGACGTCTGTTTTCCAGGCTTCTTGGTAGTAGTCTAGTAGGATGACTCTGCTTATCGACATGTGCTGCGATGCCTCAGGGTCACATATCTAAACCAAAAAAAAAAGAAAAAGGAAGAAAAAGGAATAATTGGTAGAGAAGATCGAGGCCAGATATCCACACATCAAGAAGAAAAAAATGGATATCAGAGCTTAAGCACCCCTAATACTACACGATGGATGAGATTACCAAAAAGCGCAAGAGGTTGGACAGACAGTGCGATCCAGTCTGTGGGAAAAAAGCAAAGAAATGACGCAAACAAATAGCCGAGAAACCTTCTTCTCGTTGCTGCCGAGAAACAGCAAAACCGTTGGTACAGCAGAGCCTCAATTACATAATTTCTCCGTACTTGCCGGGGAAATGTTTTTCCGAATACCAAGATACCTCACTCCAGAATCTGGCCTCTCGATCAAAATACTTTGTAACTGCATAAATAATTACCCTCTATTCCCTCGAATGAAGATCTTGCAATCTACACCGAATACCTGCATAACTATCCTAGATATATACATGTAGGTTACTGTATCTGCCGCAGAAACCCAAAGGGACTACATGTACTTTACTTACCATGCCATCGAAGACCCTGGCCAACTTGCCAACCAAGTTAGGGCTTGTCGCGATGTTACTGCTCACTAAGCTTTGTTGGCCGGTTTGTCAACATCAATATTCTAACGTCTTTTAGAGTCGCGGCTTGAACCAAGCATCCAGGAACTTCAGGGCTCGTTACTCGGCCAAATCCGTCGATCAATCGGGAGGTGAACCGAGTGGCTTCCACCAAGTGGCTTCCACATTATGTAATCAATTATTGTGTTGGTCTGGTCACATGACCGGTTTTGATTCTGCCGATAGGAGTCAATTCAATTAATCTTTTTGGCCTTATCTTGTTATCTGTAGTATCCGTAGTCTTGGGCGGGCCTGATTGCCTTCCGTGGAGCGCACCATTCACATTATTATCTATTTAACGTAGCCCTATCGTTCAAAATCATAGCTGGATGTGTTTGCCAGGTGTCAGTTACAAATTCAACACAAAACTGATGCGTTCGCTAGACCACGCAAAGAGTGTTTGGTTACCAAGAATTGTTCTCACCCCAAAGTCTTCGCTTGATAACCAAACTAATCGAGAAGCGAGTCACGCCTACCCCGACATTGAAATAACTTTTCATTGCGTGGACTCATCAGGTCAAGCCCATGTTTGACTCCTTTGGACTCAGCCTGAGTGTCTGTTTCATTGTTTGATAAAGTTTTCAAACGGGCTGATGAATCTGGAGTAGGGTCTTTACTTAGACGCCGTCCTCTTTACCAATACCAGGGCTATTTACAATAATCGAATTTGACGATGTTCTTCAAAGTAAACAATTATGAAACGCTACGACATCTTTCGCCTTGATCATTGGATAAAACTTTAACTGTTATCATAAGAGACGCAAGGTCAATCGGGTGCACAGCCCGGCATTGAGAAGCGGGGTTTTGATAATCGGTCAGATCGAACTTCTAAAGACTTCACAGCGCCTTGTTGTAAGAGTTTGCGATCTCAACTGTTTCTTGTGTGCTTTTACGCCTGACAGTGCCGTGATCGAGTTGTTCATAAACTGAGTTTTGAATTCCCCGAGGAAATATTCAAGTAGGCAGTGAAATAACGGCATAGCCATCAACAAGTTTCAGCTAGAGATATACCCAATCAAACGTTGGGTTTCGGCCCGTGTCAGGTATGTACTCGAAAAGCGTACGCACAATCTTGCCAGTGGTACTTATACATCGACCTCTAGGAAGACCCTTTGATAGGGTAGGGTGCTCATAACGCAATTGAACACCATATCTCATGAGGTCAAAAATCATTTCCTAATCATCTACTCGGGTTCCTATCGACTTATAGTCACTGTGTTGTATATGTGACACCCGCTATAGGCTTTAAACTATTGAATCGGCTATTGTATTGAGGCATCTGAGTTTTATTCAGATTATATCCGTGGGTGTCTTCATTAACTTTGTCTTTAGTTCTCCTCATTATTCTTGTAGTACGCGGCAAGAATATTCTTTAACATATGAGGCCCGTGCGATTGTTGTTTAGGCAATGATATTCACTCGACGATATGGACATGGAGAGGTTAGAAGCAGGCGGTTATCGGTGGTTCCGGTTAAAGAGATTCTATATTCAAAGTTTGTTAACGGCCCCTATATATCACTTAGATGAGTTCTTTGTACTCCATAACATCGAGAATTATTTGAATGTATGAATTCAAACAAGCGTTGGAGAATATTTCTAACGGTTTGTAGCTAAAGGCAGGTATATGGATTGCCTTCTTGGCAGTAAAAACTGGCTACATTTCTTGTGTTTTGTGGCACATTAGTCCTCAAATTTGTGGAAAGCGGTTGAATCTCTCGAATTCAACGTCCTTTGAGCTATTCCCAGTCGGAAACCTTCCGAATCTATCATACTACATGCACAATGGAGCTTTGCCACTCCCCTTGCGTTAGTTAGAGGCCAAGACGGATCTGTCAGTATGGGGTTCAAAGGGCATATATACAGCACCATATGCAGGAGATCTAAAGGATCTTATCCCCGTCTACTCCGGCCGATCAGGATACAAAGAACGTATTAGGAAATTGATTTGTGCTAACCGGATTGACTGCTGGATTCGTGCTGGTATCACGTGATTAATATAGAGGAGTTTATTAGCAATTTGGTAGGACTTGAGCTCTTATTATTTTGAAAGTCCTTGGAGGGACTTGTGATGATGTTCTCTGTTTAAACATAAGACCTGTTCAAACGTTCAAACGTTGAAATAACCCTGGGTGTAATCCATAACCTGTGTTTGACTTGTCACTAACTCTCACCCTCGATTTCGTATCCGTAAAAAATATAATCTGCAGATTGCGATTTTTGCAGGCTGTACCTGCTGACCAGAGCAGGTAACACCAGGGTAACAAGCGTTTAGTTGCGTCAGAACTTTAAGTACTTGTGCCTCTTTTACTGCTTGTATCACAGAAGAAAATGTGCTCGCAGTAATTAACAAAAATGCTAGCTAACGCTGCCTCCCTTGGCATGTAATATGACGTACATATGTACTTCTAAAGTGCGTACATAAGTCAAAAGCCATATTGGCTTAGTAGACACACCACTGCTATCGATACATATCACTATCACACTGTTGTGCGACAGGCCTGAGTCTGGACAGAAGCTCTCCTTTGAGAAATAGCTCCTGTGTAACTACATACATAGCCACATCGAATAAGAGATGAAAACTATGTTTGTGGCAAAGACTTAGACACCCCAGATCTTCCAGCCCCAGTTTGTGGGTTGGGCAAAACCGTTAAAGTTTGTTTACTCACACTCCAAGTTCCATGCATAAACACAGCTGCTGCAGTGCAGTGATTATGTTTATCAACCAAAATAACCTCTTGCGTTCACTATTCCAAATTTTTCCAACCGAGTGATACTACCCGAGGAAAAGGAAGGATGAAGCGAAGATGATATAGCGTATTCTAAGGCTGAAGTCTTTGTTCACATATCCTATATCTACTACGTCGAGGAACCAATGGTTCGATCGACATCCTGCGCAGAAATGGATTGCACAGCAGCCAGCAGCCAACAAACTCATATCAGTCTGCAATGTGGTTATGTAATCTACAGCATTCTCGGATTTTGTCATGCAGCGATAGATTGAAGGTATATTGCATCTTGGGGGTCTAGGATTTCAGATTTGAGTGCTGATAGGATCTCAAGGCCAGAAACCTCGCCGTTCGGTATTCGGAATGCGGGGTCAGGCAAACACCCCGCGAAATGTCTCATCGCCTTTCGAGGTCTACATCCTCTGCTCAATGGCATTAGTACTGGTAACGGGCTAGATCTCCTATGTAGTCCTAGGGAGTAGTAGTTACATAGAGCGTTCAATGAGATGGATCATGGATGAACCAGCGCACTAACTGACTATATAGCACCCTTCGATTTACAAGATGGCAAGCCTTTATCATCGCGTTTATCCGCCGCGTTCCCACAGACCCTGCAACTACCCGCATGCTTAAAGTTAGCTGGAAATGATGTACATATTATCCGCTGTAGGCAGAAGGCTATTGCGCGTTGCTCTTTACTATATTTCTCGGTGGTTGTCGCACACACACACGCACACACGACTCAGACCAGCCAGACACACACAGAAAAGATGCAGAAGCAAGAGAGAAGGATGTGGAAACCGATCAGTATCGGGACTTTTCTCTCAGCGGTTCCCTAAGCGATCGTATCGTGTATGTATGGACGGATATGTATGCGTGCTCGGTGTGTGTGAATGCGTGTGTGTGCTACAGAGGTAGAGCACGTACGTACACCCTGTATCGAGGGGAATTAAATATTAGCATGACCTAGAGATTCTGACTTGATTCGGCTAAGTTTTCCCCTCGTGGTGGAAAGAGAGGTGAAAAAAGGCACCGCCGGTGGGTGTGTATGTAAGGGTATGCCATGGGTTAATCCTACAATCTTTTTTTTCTTTCTGTCTTTGCTCGACGGTCGAAGAAAACGAAGGCTTAGAAGACCCCCCGCCGAGATAAAAGAGCATAATAAACTATGATGCCACCTCTTTCATTTTCGAAAACTTATTTCATGGAGACCCCCCGGGATCGTACGATATCTTTTTTTTCCTGTCTAAATATCAACTCTTCTCCGTAGCTCATGCTCATGCTTGCGCTGCATCAGTTACACCGAACTGTACAACCCAGCTAGGTTCAGATGGTCCCCTGTTTCTCATTCTAGTCTCTCTTTCTTCCAGATCAGTGTTCACTCACCTCTTTGAGTTTCTCGGTCCCCTGTTCGAGGTCTCGGCTCGTCTCTTTTCAGGCGTTATCACACACCCTTTTTGCTATTTACCCCAGGACAAATTCCACAGGAACCACATTATACCCCTGCAGGTCGAATCCTATCTAGGTTTGGCCGCCAATCGGCTGTTGACTCTGATTTGCCGAGTATCGAGAAGATTAACGCAGAAAGCTTTGTCCTGCATATGCCCTCAAAGCGGAATTCAGGAAGGGCTTATTTATACACTACTCATATATCATTATGAGCATCGCCCCCCTCATTTGATCAACCACATGTAAGCTGTCACTCAAGAAGCCCTTCTTAACTGCCCTCTTATACTCGTCGATGGGGGTGAATTTCCGCAGAGTCGACAAAAAAACGTGTTTCTTTCTCTGTACTGCCACTGTGTACTCACAATAACCCCCCCCCCCCCCCCCCCCCTCTCCAGTGAGAAGACTTATTTCCGGATACTTTTAATGAGAAGATAACAGTAAGTTAGTCCGTTATATTCCATCACCCCACACACCCATAACTCTTCTTTTTATTTTTTTATTTTAATCCATTATCTCTTTTATAGATTCCCAGGTACCAAACCCAAGTGTTACGGAAACATCATGGCAACACTCGAAGGAAGACAATTGAAGAGGGACTTCATCTCGGAACTTCCCCTAGAACTTTCGAGACTTGTTCTCTCGCTGCTTGATATCAAAGACATCTTCACATGTTCAGCAGTGAGTCGTACATGGCGTTCACACACGCTCATTGACGACTCATTATACATTCCTCATCTCCTAAGGAAGTACAACAACGTCACACATGGCCGGGATCCTATACCTCCCAAGGCAAATACTGCCCAGGAGCTTCTTCGGAGATTTCCGCGTCTATCGGCATCCTCATACTTTTCGGACCTATCGACACTCCGTGACTTGGCACTTCGAGATCTCTACCTCTTGAAGCAATGGAACAGCGGGAAGCCTTGGCGGAAAACCAACTTGAATGTGTCCTTTGAGCATGCGGACGTGCTTCTCTCGGCCTTGATTGATCCGGTGTGCAGTCTGGTCATAAGTGGGGACCGCTCGGGGAAAGTGGTGTTTTGGAGTACCCAGACGGAAAAGGCGGTTAGCAGCTTCTGCTTGGGCGACGATCGTAGGGAAGGAGACACCCGGGGTCCACGTCCAGCGGCTTCTGCTATGGCGTTAGCAGGCGGTCATCTGGTTATTGGAACATGGGTATTAAACCACAAATTCCTGGGGGTAGTGTAGTGTGTGTGTGGGAAGGAGACAACGTATGCTAATATCGGGGGATATTGCAGCACATGATGGTGCACATCGCTCGTCGAGATGAGGAGGATGTACCTGTCGAGAGTCGGGCCTTCTCGTTAGTCGCAAGTTTCCCGGTCCCGTCACCTGTCGTCAGCATACTGTTAGAGGGCACGATATGTATTGTGGGCTGCCATAGTGGCGAGATCTCATTCTGGGACATAGGTGTCCCTAAAGCCAGCGACCTTTCGTCGGAGGAGGCCCCCAAAGTGGAATACTGCCCTAAATGGCTCCTTAACATCCAGATACCAAATAATGGCCCCTTCCAGCAAAAGAACCTTTCCATGCACTACCGAAAACCCTTCCTCTTCACATCGTCCAATCTCGTCTCCCAGGTGACACCAAGTTCACGAAAGATGGATCGGAATAACAAGCGTGATTTGTGGGAATACGGCGAGCGGGAAATAACCATAAAGTCCTTCTGCGGCTCCACACTGGACCTACCACCGGAGCACCTTTGCCTCTTGCATCCATCACGTGACGAGGGTGACCTTTTTGTGGCATGGCCAGACTTCTCAGTCTACAGTGTGGGCGGCTTCAATGCGAGGATAGTTTGGGACCCAAAGTCGGACTTGCTGGTGGGAAAGGCCCACGAGCTGCCTGTGAGATGTCTTGGCGCCACGGACGGTTTCCTTCTTACGGGCTCCTTTGATCATGTGTGTATACCATTTCCTGTGCAACGTGCATTTTCTTTCGGTATTCTAATAATAGGTAGACTGTCCGGTTGTTTGGGGAAGATGGAACTCCTATATGTGGACCCTTTGAGCACAGGGGTGATGTTAATGCTTTAGCCGTAAGTTGATGTTTTATACTCTGGGTTTTGTGGCATGCTGAGTTTTCTGTGATCCAGGTGGACCCGTGTTTTTTCGCTAGTGTGTCGGACGATAAGACGGTGATGCTGTGGGATTTCACGTCCCCTGCTTATGCGGCGAACTTTGGTGCTTCGCCGGCTGCTATATCGGATTCGGAGTCGGAGTCGGATACTTCGTCTCCAAGTTCTCATGTTACGAGCCCTCCTTCGAGCCCGGAGATTTAGGTATTCGTAACACATATCGGGCTCTTATTCAGGTTCTTCTTGGAACTAAAATATGGAGAACACAAAGATTTGGTTATATTATTTTATTTAATAGGGCAAAGATACAAATTGGTTGACAGGAACAACTCCCTCCCCGCCCTATACTATTTACCGGCATATCGATATGCAGGTTTCTAGTCATATATTCTCACTCTGACAGTTTTTTATATTTTCTTTTTCCTCTCTCTCTCTCAATATATGCATGCATGCCGTTACTCGGCATCGTTTTCTTTTTCCCGTAGGGTTGCATTTCTTGGTAGGGGGCATATATAAACTTTCGTATACATGTAGTGATAGGTGTTTTCTGGCATAAAAAAAACCATTATTTTACTTGACCACTGCAAAAAAAAACCTCCCATCTTATAAGAAACGTGCATTATAGCTATAGGTAAGGAGGCAGGTATGTAGATAATCGGCACAGGTCCCTATAAGACAGGCTCTTATAACGCAGCCCAGCCTAGCCGATCACCCACCACGCCTTCGGGCTGTGCTGCCGGCCATGGAGCCAGCTAGGGCATGGTAACATGATCTGGCGAACCGCGGCCAGGAGCCACCCTGTTTCCCGTCCGCAGGCCCCCCCAAAAATAAAAAATCAACGGCTCGCTAGTTTTGAAATAATACATACATGTACCTATACCTGGTAGATCTAGAAGATTTAGGTACATATTATATTGAGATTGAGATTAAGCAGCAGCAGTCGTGCGGCGGCGTGGTATGCGCTAGTGACATGTAGGTACCTGTTAAACGAGATTGCCTTGTGTACCTGAGTTACCTAGCTACCACACTAGACTGCATGTAGAACCGGTTGCTAGCTAGTGGCGATTTCAATTCGTCTGACAGTGGAGTGGAATGTAGTACCTAGTGTAGTGTGGTAAGGCAAGGCAAGGCAAGGCAAGGCAAACAAGGCAACGAGCGGGGATGGGAGATGGGGGACGATGGAGGTGGAAGTAGAGGGGAGGGGGAGTAATTATATGTAATTAGATAAGCATTAGGCGGCACAGCTAGATACATGTATGTATGCAGGACTGTGGCCGAATTGGGATGACGTTAATAGTACATGTAGTAGGTACATAGATGGGGGGTTTGGTAAGTTGGGGTGAGTTGGTAGATGGGGGTTAGTTGATACTTGTAGTCTAGTGCAGTCTACTATTCCCCGCACTTGGCCGCTTACGGAGTCTTAATCTAATATGTACTGGAATACACTTCTTCTGAACTCTCTGCAATATGATTGGTCGAGAGCGACAGGGGTGTGTAGTAAGCACGACACATCAAATTTCGTGCGGTTACCCTGCCTAATTCGGTGCAGTTACCCTGCCTAATTCGGTGCAGTTACCCTGCCTAATTCGGTGCAGTTACCCTGCCTAATTCGGTGCAGTTACCCTGCCTGCAGGTAGCGGGTGCACTCTGAATTTGAGGTGTCGCGCCCGTTGCACCCTTGGGGTACGGATTCTGAGTGTGGGTTGCGGAGTTGCGGAAATGCACCAAAAAAAACCCGTTTTCGACCCTGAAAATAACCCCCGGTGCGTCAAGTGGCCGGAACCCCCCTATTTTGCACCGGTGGGTCTATGGGAGCTGGGTGATAACATACACAACTCCTTGGGACCGGACTCTTTGCCAAAAATTCAATCTACTGAATACAATCTACTGAACAAAATCTACTGAATAAAATACCATCAACTCTTTAACAATCAATATCTTCGATTGAATTATCTGCTCTCTAGCCAAACAAATTCCATTATATACCATTCCATAGTGTTCTCACCCAGCTCTCTCGACAAGATGTCGACGGTTAAATGCACAACGAGCAAACACAATAAAAATATTACGGATTATGATTCCGATAGAAATGGCCGGCCCCGTAAATCATGTCGGTCATGCTTGGTGAGTTTTGAATTGAATACTTTAAATTGAATTCTACTGATTAGAACGTATTATAAGGCTCGCGCGCTACAAAGTAGGCATCGTCGGGCCGAAGCCAGACGGCAACAAATTTCGAACAATGAAGAGGTGAGTTATAGCATAGCTCTTAATACCACTACTCGGGGCGGTTATTCTAATAGATACTATGGCAGCTATTTCGGCCGCCAATTCAACCTGCAGTACCATTAGCATTCCAGTCGGCACGAACCCGTTGGACGCCATTGGAGTTAGGCAGAATGACAGTGATTTGTCCATCATGTCAAGCTTTACATTGGCTTAACGAGCGCGTGCATGGGAGCTCAATTACGCTACCGCGGTTTGAAAATTGTTGCAAGAAAGGCGATGTTCAATTGCTGGCATTGGAACAAGCCCCCGAGTACCTACGGTAGCTCCTCGAATCAACTGATACAATTGCTAGACAGTTCCGTAGCCGTATTAGGGAGTACAACTCCGCTTTGACCTTTACTTCCGTTTAATATACTTCAGATGAACGCATCGACCGTCAAGCTGGGGGGGTTACATGCTTCCAAATTCATGGGGAGCTATACCACCTTCAGGGGCCTCTCACTGCAGCAGCAAACGATACGCCCGCTTTTGCTCAGTTATATTTCTATGACCCACTCTATGCCGCACAATTGAGGCACCATGGACATCCAACTCTAGATATTGCGGTTTTGGAACGGTTGACGCAAGAGATACAAATAGTCAATCCATTCATTCCACTATATAAGACGGCAAAAGAGAGATTGGAAGCTGCGTCCTCACAAGATGGGGATGTACGTGTCTTACTCAATCCGCAATTGCGGTTGATAGTGGAGAGTGGAGCGGACAAGCGGAGACACAATTTGTCTACAAGCAATGAAGTCGCTGCGATTATCCCGGATGAATATGGTGAAGCAGGATTCCGGGATATTGTCTTAGCACATAGAAATCCAGATGCCAATAGGCAGTTTAGTATAATTGATCCTAATCATGCCGCTTATATGCCCTTACATTATGTTCTGCTATTTCCAAATGGTGAGAGGGGTTGGCATTGGGACTTACGGTTGCGGGATGAGTTGAACCGACGGAAGAATTTAAGGTTACAGCAACGCGAATTTTACAGGTTAGTTATAAACACCAATAGCTCAAAGACTTTTTGATATGGCTAACTTTTTGATTACTATACATGGTGTGCAGGTACCGACTGCATACCAGGACGACTGAACCCATGACTTTGTTCCTCTCGCAACGCCTATTTCAGCAGTATTTGGTAGATGCTTGGGCTGTTTGTGATCAGAATAAGTTGAATTGGCTTCGACTGAATCAGGCAAATATTCGGGCTGATCTGTATAATGGGTTGGCGGATAATATGCGGCAAGAGGACTTCAACCCGGAACAAACCGGGAAGCGTATCATTCTACCATGAAGCTATACAGGAGGCGACTGATACATGCTGCAGTTGTTCCAGGATTCCATGGCTATAGTCCGTCATTTTGGGCGTCCCTCACTATTTGTTACCTTTACCGCGAATCCAAAGTGGGAAGAGATTACTGCGGAGTTACTACCGGGGCAAACTGCTGTTGATAGGCTAGATTTAGTTGCAAGGGTGTTCCATCTCAAGCAACAATAATTCCTCCAAGAAATAAAGCGTAAACACATCTTTGGTCGCTATCTTGGGTCTGTATGGACCATTGAGTACCAGAAGAGAGGGCTGCCACACATGCATCTACTGATATTCCTTCATCCGGATGATCGCTTTCTGACAGCAGAGAGGATCGACGAAATTGTGTGTCCAGAGTTACCGGACCCCGCGACTGATCCTACGGGGGAACTAAATGCAATCATTAGAAGTTGTATGGTACACGGTCCATGTGGAGAGGCCAATATGCGATCGCCCTGCATGGCTTCAAAGGAGAATGGGGGACCAACTGCATGTTCCAAACGGTACCCTAAGGCCTATCAATCAGAGACAGTTGTACAGGAGGATGGCTATCCACTGTATAGAAGACGTAATGATGGCAGAACCTTTTCAGTGGCAGTAAGGGGCTCAGGATTTAATCAAGAGTATCAGATGGACAACAGATGGGTGGTTCCATATAATCCTTATCTTTCTTTACGGTATAAAGCTCATATCAATGTCGAGATCTGTGGTTCTATCCACGCGATAAAATATATACACAAATATATATATAAAGGTTCAGATCGAACAACACTTCAAGTAGGGAGTGACTCGGATGAAATTACTAGATACCTCCAAGGGCATTATATAGGACCCACTGAGGCTGTATGGCGTTTGTTCGAATACGGAATGCACGAAGAATACCCATCAGTCATTCACTTGGCTGTTCACTTGCCCGGCGAGCAACCGGTATACTATGGAGATAACTCCAACCGGGAGGAGTTGATACAGAGGATGCAAAACTCGAGAACTACACTGATGACTTATTTTGAGTACAATACAGAGCACGAGGATGGTACCCGGTATCTCTATCAAGATTTCCCGGTGTACTTTACCTATGACGCTAAATCGCGGAAGTGGGCATCCAGGAAGAGAGGTGTGGCTATTGGACGTATGTGGCATTGCAATCCTATGATGGGAGAGAAATACTATATGCATCTACTGTTAACCGTTATCCCTGGCGCAAAATCTTTTGATTATCTGAAAACTGTCAATAATGTGCTGTATCCTACATTCAAGGCTGCATGCATTGCCCTTGGCTTATTGGACGATGATCAAGAGTGGGTGCAGTGCTTTACCGAAGCAAGAATATTCTCGAGCGGATATTCCCTCCGTACACTCTTCACCACTGCCTTGCTATTTGGCAACGTGACTGAACCTCTGCAATTATGGGATAAATTCAAGTCAAATATCTGCGATGACTTGCCCCGAGCTATGGAAAGAAACACAGGTCTCATTATCCCCCCTGAGCTTCCGGATGCCCATCTGGACTATGGTCTCTACCTGATATCACAGATTCTTGCCGACTCCAACAGAACGCTTAACGACTTTGGGTTGCCCCTCTATATAGTGGATTGGAACCGAACAGTTGGGAACGAGATGATTGCATCAGAACTACGATATGATATGGTTGCGGAAGCGGCAAGTCTACAGTTGAGGATCACACAACTCAATTCAGATCAGTTGGAATGCTTTAATACTATTACACACAGTATTGAAGAAGCTGCGTCCGCCCTATTCTTCATTCAAGGGCCTGCAGGTACTGGAAAAACGTTCCTATACAACGTTATCTGTAACCATTTCCGCTCCCAGGGTAAGATTGTGCTTTGTGTTGCCTCTTCTGGCATTGCGGCTGTAACGGGGGTCCTTTCTAAGAGGAATAGATTTGTATAGAATAGAGACGGCCGTGCAAGATAGACAATCAGGTTGCAGATTATTCAAAGATACTATCGCTAGAACTCAATAATCTTTAAGGGCTCTGCTACCGATAAGAACTTGTTTTTTCTTTCTGATCAAGACTTGAGAGAACAGGACTGAAGGGCGAGAATGAACCTGAGTACTTATACTCCGAAGGCCTCTATTCTCTGCTCCTAACTCCTTTATTAAGTTCCAGTGGGCCTTCCCTCAGTACCGGAAACAATACCACCGCTACCCCGCTTTTCTCTAAGCGTCAGCAGGTGTTTCCGATACCCAAGGCAACCACCCTTAGTCAAAGCCTTTGTAACACCTGCAGCCTTGGTTGCCACACAACCGAGGACCTGCATGAATGAGCTGCCGCTCAGGTGTAAGCTTAATTATTGCTGTAGAGCTTTCGCTTATTGTAGACTTCCCTAGCATAGTCCCTGCCGCTTCGGCGGACAAACAATGCTCCGAGGATACAGAGGATCACCGGGCAATCAGAGCTTCACTCTGGCCGGTCTTCTAGACACTGGCGAGGCATAGACTCGTCAGTCATTGCTCCCATGAATAGATCCTCTTCCTAGCGCCCGGAATGTAGTTACTCTAACAGCTGGTAGCTAACCACACTGCCGGTACTTGCATATCACCGTGCAACTGGCTTCTAACAATAACTCTCAGCATGTAACCGGGCCCTGTGTGCACTCATACACCAGGCAGTTGAAATGGCTCCGTTACAGCGGCACAGTTGCTCCCTGGAGGCAGAACATCCCATTCCAGATTCAAAATTCCGATTGCTATCCATGAGGGCTCAACATGTGACATCAAACGGGGCAGCCTGTTGGTCGGTTTGATTCAAAAGACCGCACTGATCATCTGGGATGAGGTACCTATGCAGAACAAGTATTGCTTTGAAGCGGTCAGCCAGACCCTGAATGATATATGTAGTGTGGGGGATGATTGCCTGTTCGGAAATATTCCGGTCGTACTCGCAGGGGATTTTGCACAGATTTTACCAGTTGTGCAACGCGGTAATAGGGCTCAGATAGTGCAGGCATGCCTACAACGGTCTTCTTTATGGCAGCACTTCAAGATATTGAGACTCAAGATCAATATGAGGGTCCACAATAGCGTTGAGAATGAGGCGTTTGCGGCTTGGCTTGGGCAGATGAGCCATGATTCCCGATGGTATGGTAGAATAACTCTACCACCATACATCCAGAGCTGTAAGACAATTGAGGACCTTTGTATGCATGTATTCCCACAGCATATAATTGAATCAGCCCAACAAATTACACCGCATTCTCGAAGCGGGCGATTCTAGCGATGAGAAACGATACAGTCGCTGAGTTTAATGATAGAGTTCTACAGCAAATTCAAGGTGAAGTGCACACGTACTATTCGGTAGACACTGTTGACAGTGGTAATTCAGAAGAGAATGCAAATCTGCTACCTCCAGAATATCTGCAGGGTCTCAATCCGTCTGGCCTCCCACCGTCTATCATCAAACTAAAGGTGGGAGCACCAATAACTCTTCTACGCAATCGATTTCCAAAGCAAGGTCTCTGCAATGGAACACGAATGACAGTAACTAAGCTGGGTGTACGGTGCATTGAAGCCAAGATTCTGGGTGGTGAGTTTGATGGGGAGCCAAAGGTTATACCACGTATACAACTTTCGTCCACTGAGGGAGATCTACCTTTCACATTAATGAGAAGGCAGTTGCCTATTCGGCTATGCTTTGCGATGACTGTCAATAAATCGCAGGGTCAATCACTGGATGTCGTTGGGGTTGACTTGAGGTCTGATCCCTTCACTCACGGGCAGCTCTATGTAGCGCTCTCGAGAGTCACAGATGTAGCTGGCTTGATAGTGCTGCAACGAGATGAGACGCCGCCGCAAACGGACAACATTGTATACCGTGAAGTGCTGCTGTAAAGAAGTAAGTCCCCTTAATCCATATTTTTATTGATACTGACTGTCGGTTAGGGTAGAAAGGACTTATGCTGGAGCCGGTTGGAGGACTTGAGGGTATATGGTTGGAGGTGGTAGAAGGTGGATTTCTGTGTGGATGGTATGTATATGCCGCAAGGTGACAGTTTGGTATATGACACTAACGTTTATTATAGGTTTTCGGTAAGGAAGGGAAAGAGGGGTCGGTTACGGTATTGGATATAGGATGGGGGGAATGCAAGAAGTCGGGGGACTGGGTATCGAATGGTAAGTATATATACCGATCATGTACCACCCGGAAGTGCTTACCAAATCATTAGCTAGAATGACTTACGGAAATGGTGGGGAGGATCCAGGCATGGAGGAAATGGGAGAGAAGGATAGAGTTGGATACGGGATGGTGGGTGAAATTGCATAGTAGGTGGGAGGAAATGTGGAGGAAGCGGGAAGGAATTGAGTGGTGGACTGTATTTAGTTAGCAATCTGTATTTTCTTTAGCGTGTATGTTTCTTAGCGTTTATCTGTCTTATTCCCTGTCTTATCGTTGTTTTGTAGCATGGTTTCTTTGTAATAGAGTGATAAAAAGTTGTTAAAAAGATATGCGATTAGTAGAAAAAAACTGCATCGAGTTACCCCAGTTATTTACACCATTCCCCGTCTATGATCGTGTGAATTTATTAATTTTATCACAGACTGCCGGATGGAGTAAATAACCGGAGCATTACACTCTTGGATCGTTGACTGTTCCCAGCCTCACCAAGCGGACAACCCTCTTCCCTATAGGAGGCATAAATACCAACGTCTATAGGGTTATCAATGACACATCCTCTAACTAACGTCTGAATTTCACAGCTCGCGCTCCCGCCATGAGTTGAACCCATAACATTGAGGACATGTATCAGATATTTACCACTAAGCTAAGTACCTTTGTTGCACCAACAACTCTTTTGGACCCTAAATACCTTGCAAGTATTTTTTTTTATCTTTTAATTTTTTTATTTTTTATTATTATTATTTTTTATATCTAATTTAATATAATATTTCCGCTGCCTAAATTGCGCACACAACTCGCGGTCGCGAGGTGGCCCACCCCTAGTACTACATGTACTACTACTATTTTTTTGCTGGTGGGCTTACTATTTTTTTTTATAGTCGCTACTAATACTGGCTGCCGTAAAGAGACTAGCCTGCTTTGGTGCGAGTGATGGTGTGTGATCCGAGTCGGAATGTCACTCACTCACTCGTTGGTTGGTTTGTTCATTTGGAATATCACTGCATGATTTACGTTACGAAAAGACACCAGATTCTGCCCTGGTCAGATACATTGGCTACAACAAAAAAAAAAGCCACAGCTCTAATAGTGATGGGGGTGAGACTGCTCGAGACCGCACTCGCCAAGTCTGAGAATTCTCAGCAATAATGAGCCTGTTCTAGCTCATGGGTTCATGAGAACGTTGCAACCACATTAATCCAGTCTGGTATTGAATATACGCTGCTATAAAAACTCGAGTGGAAAGAACAACAGGCAGGTCTAGTTGTAGACACTACGAAAATTTATATGAAAAGGGTTGATACTTGAGGTCAACATTCTGCTGGGTTCTCTTCCTTTTCTGACAATTTATTGGATTATAACAGACGATTTTATGAGAGTGCTCTCATCAGAATTACCCACTTATTTCCTTAAATATACTAGTATTACCTCGCTTATGCTAATTCACGCTGTCTCGAGATGCCTCGAGACTTTTCTCTCAATTCTCGAGACCAAAAGTCTCACGGGTTTCCCGACTCACCCCCATCATTAAGTTCTAAGTCTATACGTGTCGCTACTCTGCGCCCTCGCCCATGTTCCCATCGCCGTCTTCGTCTCTATTGGCGTAATTGAGGTGTTTCCAGTCCTCAATCTACTCCAATCACATCAGCACACGCGAACTCTAGCCCCCCGATATACTCCAAGATGAAAAAGGAGAACAAACCTCCTCAATTGTAGACCTCAGTCGGTCCCTAATCGCCTCGACCGCATGATTCCCAATAAACAGCCTCAACGGCGGATGCACACAATGCGCCAACTACCCCTCCGCGTCAGCGCCCGCCCTCCCCTCACCCCCATTCTAGAACCAAACTCACCTCCCACACAATCTCCGCACACCTCACCGCGCTCGTCGGCTCCCTATACTTCAACCAGTCAATCATCCTCGTCGCATGCTGCGCCGGGCTACTCGTCGCTCTATACGCGTCCTCGGGCGGCTTGAGCAGAAAGTGGCCCCACATGGGCGCGGGCCCATGGAGCGCCTCGTCCGGCTCGTCCCTGCGTGACACCCCCGGGATCACGATGGTGACCTTGATTCCGAGCGGCTCGACCTCGTACATGAGCGACTCGGCGAGGCCCTCGATGGCCCATTTGGTGGCGCAGTAGGGGCCGAGGCCGGGGATACCGAGGGTGCCGGCCGTGGAAGAGAAGAGGAGGTAGTGGCCGCCGCCGCCGGGGCGCGATCGCAGGTAGGGGAGCGTGCTTTGGAGGATGTGCAGGGTGCCGAGCGTGTTTGTGGTGAATTGGGCGCGAATTTCATGGGTGTCTTGGTCTTCGCAGGCGCCGATTATTCCTATGCGGCGTGGGGGGGTTAGTGGTGGCGGGTAATGTTGGGCGGGATTGTATTGATTGGACGGAGTAGAGTAGAATGGGATAGAACAGAAGAGCTAGTCTTCAGACGCAAACAAACATATAGGCAGGTCACATCATAGCACAGAATCACCTACCATATCCCGTACAACTGCTCCCTCAGAAAAAAAACCTTGCATCAATCATTACCCGCACCTCGATCATTACCCCCTCCAACCCCCACGGAGGAGGTGCAAACTTACTTAACAACCCTATCCACCCTCCCCCAGCACTCCAAACTCTTCTCAAACACCTCCTTGACCGTTGACGCAACTCTCACATCACACACAAGCCCCTGACAGTTCTTGTGCCACCCCTCCATGCTCGCCTCTTCACCGGGTACGCTGCGGTTCCCGACCGCCGTCACGAGATCGCCGCGCTTGAGCGCTACACGGCAGATGGAGCGGCCGAGGTGCCCAGTTGCGCCGAAGACCTGTGTTCGTTGTGAGTACTGTTAAAAGCAGGGGAGGGGAGGGAAACTTACAAGCCATACTAACTGCTGTGGCGGGGAGCTGGCGGTCGGGGGCATGCATGAGGGTGGGAGATAGGTGCGGGGGGTTGGCGCGGCTAGGGGGGAGGAGGGCGTGTGCGACATATTGGCGTGGTGATATAAATGTGTGGGGGGTTTTACATGAGATACTTGGAGATAGGGGTTTATTTGTTTACCTTTTTAGTTGCATGTTGTCGACTTGCTCCATGTGGGGACGATGGCCGAGCGTATGACGTGGTGGGTGGGGGCCAGCCCGCCAAGAGGGCTAAGCTTTTGGGAGCCGCAGGGCATGCAGGGGTATCCTTGCCCACGGCCGGTGCTTACCGTGGTAATCGTGAGTGGAGCAGAACGTTCATGAGATGTTTTTTGGCGTGCCCTATAGACCACCACAGATGACTCAATGTTGCTCTGCCCTCCGCCCCTGCTGTGCGTTAATTTTCTGAATACTAGATAGGTTAGGAAAGAGAGAGGAACACTGACACTGACACTGTGAATAAAATCAACTTAGCTGGGTATGCAATGGGACTCGAGAGCTAGAAAGTGTTCTAGGGGCAGTGGGAATTTCACGGCTTCCAACCTTCCAGAAACACACACGTCTATAACATGCCACCCTACCAAGTCTCCTGCCGTAAGACGAAGCTGTGGAGAGCTTGATACTAGATAACGTTTTCCCCCGTAGAAAGCCATACAGGAGGTGTTTTGGATTAGGAGGTTCGTAACGAACTTCGCTAAATAAATACTCCACTGGTGACCACGTTTCGGCCACGACATCCTTAACCTCCATTGTACACATTCCTCGTATGACTACCAACGGCTCTCTACAAGACACCTTCAGTCTATTGAATTTGGCCACTTGCTTACTTTCTTAGAGTGCCCGCTGCTTTGAGGGAACTTTCACCTACATATATGCACCGGCTTCACTATCTAAGTGTATGTATTGGGTCTCGTGATGCTGGACTTGGAGCTTAACAAGGACCCAGCGGTGAGGCTTTCAACCCCCCAGCCTCGCAGTTGGCGCCTCCTGCAAAGTAGAATATGGGCCTCGTTGACCGATCCTCTGTGTTTAGACTTATGGCTTTAATCTTGGGGTACTCCCTCACGCCCCAAGCAGAGCTCTTTACTCCGACTCCAATGAAAGCCAAACAGGCAGACGCCCAAGCTAGCTAGAGCAATACCCACCCCACTACCCACCCTTCCGGCAGAGCCACCGCTCCCCGCAAGCCAACCTAAAGCAACAAGACCCACGAGCCCCGACGAGCCAGAGAAACCTGCCGATAAACCCAGCAATTCATCACCGCCAGAATTCCACAGCGGAATGTGCCGAGGGTCAATGATCGTAGTGCCATGTTTTCGTGCGCACACACAAACTGGTCATGTTCGACACGTATAGTGATATTGGTGCGAGTCCCAGTAGTACGGGCGCTGAGAGTCCATCTGCAGATTGCCTGTCCCCGAGTCTTCTACTGCGTCTGCCCGCGCAGTCAATGGTCGACACTCCAGGCCAGGTACCACCAGCCAATTGAGGACTCTACCCATCCATCAAACTCAGTGGTCTCTATCCTGTAGTTCAAGGTATCAGTGTATTATTAGACTGCCCATGTCCGGACGCTTGACGTGCCAGTTTCAGGAGCCCAACGACACCCTCCGCAGTCGATGTACTCCTGCTCATATTCGAGCTATCCTACAAACTCTTGCAGCCAAGCAGAGATTCCATAGATAGCGCAAAGCTCCCTTACAAGGTAAGCATGTACCTAGATACAGGGAGTTATACGCCGCCTTGAGTAAAGTGGGTTTACCCCAGTGTCTAAATTGCCGGTTGGACCGAGGACCGAGGCCAGTGTCAATGATCATGTCAGGGTTAGGGTTGTATACCAACTGACTAAAAAAAAAAAGAAGTGGGTAGCTCTACAACTGGTTGGTGCAACTGGACCACCTTAAAGGTTAAGCTCAAATCTACGAAGCTCACATTGAATTATCTCGGACCAGTTACTGTAGGCCAAACTCTTATTTCAGGAAACCATAATATTGATATTCAATTGGTATAATGTTAAACCAGTCTTCAGTGCAGTCTAAAAGATATATTCCCATAAACAATACCACCATATTCAACTCAGATACCAAAATCCCAATATTGGTTCTATAAGAAGGAAGAGAGATAGAAAGGATTGGGGGGGGGGGGGGGGGTAAAAGATATAAAATACAAGTATGTAAGGAACTAAACTAATTGCATGGCCACTAAAACGCCCCTAACCCATTTCACCTCGGTCTTTTACTAACCACCCATATATCCCCCCATATAAAATACTGATACAAATACAGCTGTGTAATTCACAGCCCACAGAGGAGAAAAAAGGGCAAAAAAAGAAGACTCCCGCTGCACCTGATATAGGAACCCACCACCGAGTATAAACGCCACACCTAACTAGGGGTGATAGACCTCCTACCTCTCTTAAACCACTCCTTCGGCGGCCATGCCTCCTTTGGCCGATAATCCGGGTCCCGGCTTTGACGCCCTGCCCTTCTCTCCAAGCTCACGTCGCGCGCCTGCCTCTTCGCCATTCTCTGCTGATCCTTTATATCTTTCCTCCTGAGTGCATGAATCTCCGCGAAGAACCACGGTTTGCGGTCATCACCCAGTGGCTCTGCTGGCGTAACCATGGGGACCGGGACGGTTTTCTCGAACACCTCTAGGCCTAGTGGTTCGGTGCGTCCGGGGACTGGTTCGCCGGAGAGGGTTTGGCCGTTGGATTGGTCTGGGCGGGCAAAGATGGGGATTACGACACCGCATTCCCAATTCTTGCATTTGATCTTGATCTTTGGCACGGCGATTGCGCGGTTAAGGATCAGTTTGCCCCTGTTGTGTGTTAGTCCTGGCCGGTTCAAGCTTCTTTTTGTATCCTTGGAGTCACTTACCAGGCGCTCTCACTGAGGTTGGCAGAGCCTACATAGGCCCATGCATCCAGCTTCCCACCGGCCGTCTCTAGCTGCACTGGGGGTCTCACAAACATGATCTTGCTGTGCATGATCAGACCCGTTCTGACACTGTCACAGTCCCTGACAATACTCTGCGGGTATGTCGGTGCCTCCCACTGATCCCGAACAAAGGTGATGGTCCCTGCGCCATTCAAGCCACCAAAGCTCCTCCGCACCGTTTCGCGACTGGGGAAATATATACGGAAGCGCTCTTTGACGCGCGCCCACGAGGTCTCCTCCTCATCGGTCTCCAGAGATTCTTCTTCGGATGCTGTTTCATCCAAATCCTGCGCCGACTTACTCCTCCGGGGCGGCGGAGTCTTCTTCCTCTTTTTTCCCTTCTTCTTCTTCGGTTCTGGGGTCGGTGGGCGTCGTGCAAGTTCTAAGGTCCCGTCACAGCCCATGGCTGCGTTGTACATATTCATAATGAAGTCACTATGGGTCGCCCCGAGGGAAGATGTGACGAAGTCAATCTCGTGGCCCTTCGGGGAGGCGTATCCAAGCTCCTTGATTGCCTTTCCGAGGCCTGGGTATCCGGTGTTGAGCCGGATATTTTCATCGTAATGGGCGCCACCGATGGTGTGGATGAAAGCCATGTGGGCGGTTGCCGAGAAATCGTACTGAGAGAAACGTCCAAGAACGTC
This sequence comes from Morchella sextelata, assembly GCF_020137385.1. Lineage (NCBI taxonomy): Eukaryota > Fungi > Ascomycota > Pezizomycetes > Pezizales > Morchellaceae > Morchella > Morchella sextelata. The sequence goes on from NW_025408623.1 coordinate 593,699, forward strand.
TTGCGGTATGTTCTGTGCTTGGCAAAAACGAAGGAGCTCCTTGGGGAACTGCAGATGCGATATCTTTGGGGTAGGCAGGCGTGGTAGGTCAATGATGAAGACCATATTCTCCATGGTGCCGGTTTCGCCCCAGTCATAGCTTGTCAGATTCGCCGTGGGGATTACAATGCGCAGCCAATCGTCGCCCGTATCTGCGCGCTTGTGGAAGAGAAGTTGCAACTTGCTGTGCATGGAGTTGATTTCCTCCATAGGCGGGAAGACAGCATCAGCCCGCGGGAATTCTTTGAACATTGAAATATACTGCTCCTTGTCCTCCTCGCGCTTTGCCTGCACGACCATGACAAATCGCTGCAGCTTCTTTGGCGGTATCTTGGAGAATACCCACTCAAAGTCCCACTGGTAGGCAGATAGGACAGCGCCGTAGATGGTTTTTGGGTCAAAGATCTCCTCAAACTTGATATCATCTCCATTGCGCGGCTGGCCAAGTACCCAAGTTTTCTTAACAACACCCCCAGGGAATGGAAGATTCATCGGGTTTGGTCTAGTCCATTTGGGACCCTCGCCCTTCACCACGGAACTACTGGCATCGGAACTGGTTGCCTCGGTTCCCTGGGGAGATTTCACTGCTGCCGCCGCTGCGCTGCCGTTGATGGATGAGCTTAGGTTACGATCCTCCCGCTTCTCCCGCTCCCCAAAGCTCTTCTGCTGCCCTCCTGTTGCAGATACCAGGTAGCCCCGTCCCAAGCGTTCAAGCCTTTCACGTTCCATCTGGGCTCTATCCATACCCATCGACGACATGCCACCACCACCTTCACTCGCGGGCCCTGCCTTGCTTCCTTTCGCCACCTTCCTACTCGATGTCTGTCCGTCCGACTCATCATCCGAGATCACGATAGCCTCCGATTTTCTCTTACCCGAACTCTTCCCTGGTGACTTTTCTAGCGACAGCTTGGTCGCATGCGCCAGCATACCTTCACCATCCGAGTCGGATATAACGTAAGGATCCTCGTTTCCCGGATTCTCCATTTTCTCCATTTTCTGCCGAAGAACGTCCCAAAACGTCTGCTTCCTGACCTTACGCCTGTAGTATTCTGGTGATTTGCTGGTCTTGTTATTTATTGGCGAGGCGCCGGTATTTGCGTTGAGGATGGTGGTGGTGGTGGAGAGGTACAGGGCGTTGTGTGTTGGGAAGACGCGTTGAGTTGTGCTGCAGAGCACATGCCGTGGGGCCAGTCGTGATAGCAATGATGACAGCATCGCTAAACCCTCTTCTTTTTCTTCTCCTCCTACTGCCCTCTACTGGAAGGTTCGATTGAAAGTATCCAAGCGATTGTGATAGCAGCTTCCCCGCCATGTACGGAAGAGAAGTGATCTGAAAGGTGTGGACTTTTTTTTCTAGGTCTTGGAGGGGTCACACTAGTTTGGATAAAGATTTTTTTTTTCTCCTTCCCCGATTGCGACCTGCAGATTGTTACTAATATTGGTAGCCACACCACACTACAAATATCACGAACATACAACCATGGAATAGCGACGGGAAAGGTATCCTATTTTCTAGACAACTCGGCATCTATAAAACAGTAGATACTTGATTCTAATCGATCACTACCCATAGAGAATTTTTTTTTTTTTATTACACCTTAATCTTTAATTGTACGCCCCTGCTTAGAAGAAATGATACGAGCATACTCTACTCTCGGATCCTTATAATCATGCTCCAGATGAATCTGCAAACCCCGAAAGGAAAGTTCCTTATCCCTTTTTCCCACAGTGACGATTGACGGCTAGATTATTCCAGAGCTGCCACTAGACAGGCCAGTAGACTGAAAGCCTAGGGTCAATGATCAAAAAGCCAGATGGCAAATATTTGACCTGCACTTACATACGATTTAGCGCGCAACATAACGAGTGATAAATCGTGATTTCAGCATCAATCAACTAATAAAAGTCGTAACAGTTGGAGTTGGCTATGGTTCGGTGGGGCACAACGAGAGTAACCCTAACCAGCCCTAACTGAATTTTCTAACCGGGAGTATTATAAGTAAACACGTTTGGGTATCAAGAATATCTACATATTTACACAATTACAGAAAGCGTCTATACAGTGCCAGGCGCTGAGGGCAAGTTCCAGAGCCTAGCAAACGATAGGAAAGTATCCAAGGAAAAAATTGAAATAGGAAAAACCCGAAAACCCCTTATCCCCACAAAAAGAAAGAAAGAAAAAAACGCCGCTTTTTAAATCAAAGATTGGGTCTATGTGCACCTTATTGGGCACATATCCCGTCAAATGCGCCGGTTCCATGCTCCTTTTCTTCTCCTCTTTTAATCTGTCATATGCCCACTCCATGCAAAAAATAAAAACGGAAAGAAATATATATTAGTTGAAATCATGCAACGTTCCGCCAAATCTCCCTGTACTTTCCCCACTGGGCAAACCCTATACAGAAACTCGTATCAGTAAAGTTCAAAAACTTGGGAGCTGAAATGGAATATACCAAGTTGTTCGTAGGTTCCTTGAAGGTCGACCCAGTCTACAAAGCATGCACGCATGCCCCTTTGTTTCAACTCCAAAATTGCCGCACAAATCAAACCCAACCCAACGCCCTGTCCTCGATATTCAGCTATAGAAAAACAAAGATTAGTGACGACCTAGAACCTTTCAGAACAGCCATTACTTACGCCCAACACCTAAACAAGCCAACCCTCCAACCCTCTCCCCTATTACCTTCGGCCAAGGTACATCTCTAGACATCTGGTTGTTCCCTACAGGACTAAAAATAAATGCAGCCCCGACAATCCCTTCGCTTGTGTAGGCGATCATAGCGTCTGCAATATCATCCGTTGCTTTTAACGAGTGGTATTTCTCCACCCATCCAGTGTAGGTGCTGAAATTCTTCTCTTCAAAGTCAAGCAGCGCATCGAACTGGTTTGCATTACAGCAGCTGAAAGAAACACCTTTTTCTTGTAGTGGACCAAAGATACCTTCAGGAACCGTCCAATTATCAATCTTCATCATTAAATCATAGATAAATTTGTCTCCCAATTTCCAGCCTCGGTGGGAAAACCAAGACAGGTCCTCAGCAGGCAAGTCTACAGGTAGACCTGGAAATATACGAGGAAATATACTTCCAAGCTGAAGTGATGTCATTCCTGGCTGCTTTGATAGATGCCGAAGCGCAACGTCATGTAAAGATCTTCCAATGCCAGAGTTCCTGTTTTCGATGCTTAGCTGGGATGGCCTGAATTTATCATATCTAGAAAGTAAATAAATTACTTACCTATGTGTAGGCCGAACAATAAGCAGGGCCAAACTCCCAATTAACTCATCCCTTCCTGACTGAATAGTGTACGTAACAGCGAGTCCCAATAGCTCCTTTGTCATTGTGTGACGCACAACAAAATGTTTCGATTGTCCGGGACGGTCTAGCAGAGCACTGAGCGTGCTTGCGTCCAACGGCCATTTTCGCCCTAAGCAATCTCGCCATAAGTCCGCTGAGGCAAAAAGGTCTCGTCTTTTTTCCCATACCTCAACGAACCACTGCTTTTGTTGCCTCAGAGCAGATGTGCCTGGTATACTGACAGGAAGAACACCTGTTGCATGGCGTCCACCAATTATTACTTCAGCTGCCGTTTCCAGAGCTGTTTGCGAATATTCGTATGTGCAGATGTACGTCCCAACTGCGGATGATGATTAGCAATAATATAAATGAAATGTACTTCGAAGCTCTGCTTACATGTTCTATCAATCAAAAGATCATAAGGGTCGCATGCAGCAAGAGTTACTAAAGGCTTGTTAAGACACAGACGATGAACCGCTCCAGCAGTCTCTAGTTGGTAGCTAGTGTTTGGCCTATTTGCATTTACAGTAACAAATATGACTGCTGAGGCTCTCTTAATGAGGGCAACGTGAGTTGATGTGATTCCATGCACAGTGTAGGGAGCGTGCCTAATTTTGGGGTGTTTTCGAGCAAGCGCCTTGCCAAAGCACTCAAATGGATCTATTGGGGGGTCTCCAGGTGCCCTCTGGTGAAGAGGTCTCACAACTGGTGTAAGAAGTAGAACATTTTCTGAAGACCTTATGCGTGCAGATAATGGAATAAGGTTCTTTTCATCCCGAACCAGCGTTGTCGAGTTTTCGTAAATCTTTCGTGCGAGAGATTGATGTTCCTGCATCAATGAAGGTAGGCGATTTGAATCCAGAGTAGCAAGAGCTGTCCGCCAGTTCAAGTAGTGTTGCTTAAACCGCATGACCCTCCCTGATGATCGGTAGATCTCGCTTCTGATTATATTTCCATTTCGAATGGCTTCGTAAATAGCCTCAATTGCCTGCTTCTGTGTCTCAGGTTTGGCCAAAATCTGCAACATGTCACACCCTACTCTAATTGCCATAACAGCGGCTTCTCCAATATTTGAGCGTTTGGTGAAGGATGGCATGTCGGTAGTATCACATATAGTGAGGCAATCATATCCTAATTGTCTTCGCAATACGTCATGAATAACGTGTTTAGCATCTGCCATGCCGCCATCCCCACTCTCTTCCCACACAGACGAGGTCAACATTACACTGTCCAATCCTGCCGCAACAGCTTTTCTAAATGGGACTAGTTCTGTCATCTCCAGGTCATCTCGAGCTTTGAAGTTAAAGGTTGAACTCCGACTGCCATCCTTGTTTGTCGTTCTGCCTGTGCTCGGGAAATGCTTTACACAATGACCCATTCCTCCAGCCCTAAGACCTTCAGCAAATGCAACCCCGTGACCACCTACTAGTTGAGGATCATCCCCAAAGGCTCTCACGCCAACATTAGCAGAATTATGTTCATTGATCACATCCAAAACTGGCGCAAAGTTCCAGTTAATTCCAACCGCGACCAGTTCTTTGGCAGTCGCTTTCGCGATATCAAAAGCTTGACTTTGTGATCGTGTTGCCCCCAGAGCCATCGCGCCTGGGAACTGAGTGGCCCGTTTTCCGTCGCCTAATCGACTGATCTGTGTGTCACATTAGTACGACTCTTGTTACATGGCGGGATGAAAGAGGGCTTTGTCTGCCGTATCTGCATACCATTCCATTCTCTTGATCGATTCCAATGATGAGCGGCCTATCGAATCCTACAGATTGTGCAATATTTTGTAGCTCCTGTGTGAGGCTTGCCAATTGAACCCCATCTACAGACTGTCAAAATTGCATCATGTAGAAAAGCATTTCACCTGGGACTGAGAAACCTACCTTGAATATTTCTTCGTGTCAAGATTATGTTTCCCACATAGTACTTTTCTATCATCATACGGATTTCTGGAGTAACGCTAAGTCCATCAAATCCCACCATGATCATTTGACCAACAAGCCTACAATGGCATTCCTTTAATTTAGCTACCGCTCAAAACCTGGGCGGCCAGCGAACTCTCAACCTACCGTGCTGCTTCTTCATCATCGCGCTGCGCAATGGGCTCGGAGGGACTTCTACGAGGCTGCGCATATTCACCGTTCGTCTGGCTAAGAATTAGCTCAATTCTAAACAGGTCGTTAAAATGTATGAAGGAGGGCTAACTGTCGCCATAATACTGTTGCGATTCCTGCTACTGGCGCTACAAGGCTTAGGTTCTGTCGGTTACTTAAGTCTGCTTACAGATATTTTGATAGCTTGGGAGGTTTATGTGCTGCTCGTGAAGAATATAGTGCGACACAGATGGCGTCGAAATTTAGTCTGGCAGATTGTAGGGGGAGGAGTAGCAAGGACTGCTCTGGAGCTGAGTATACTCAACCTTATGTTGAGAATATGCGAGTGAGGAGAGTAGAGGGGATAGCTCAGCTCGGAAGTCCGCTGTAAATAACCAAGTTGCGTGCGAAATAATGTAGGACGCTGTAGGCGAGTGAGGCTCAGGAAATGAGGCTGTTACGCACTTACCAACTTACCAGCGGGTGCCCGGCAGCCGAATTCGACGCAACGACAGAAACACAAACAGCGGACGAAGATCCGATAAACCCCCGCAACAGGGAAGAACAGAGACAAGGGCAAAAATAACTACAACTGTAGCCCTCGCACAAGGAAGGAAAGATTCGAATCACCAAAGAAAGTAAACAGAGGTAGAAAGGGATGAAGAAGGGAAAGTGGGAGGGGGAAGGAGTTCAAGTACAACAGAAGCAGCAGCACAAGCACAGTTCATATTGGTATTACTGATTGTGTGCAAGGTAACACAAAGACGGCGACGCGTGTACAATAAGAACGAATAAGGCTCTCGGGCTACAAGCTTCCCCGAGAAGGATCCACCTTGCTTTGCCGTTCACAGGTGGGTAAAGTGACAGTCTACACACATACAGAGGGCTTGGAGGTTGCTATGAGCCACTGTAATTGAGCGGAACTATGGGTTTAGGAATCTATTGGGTTATCCCTATCTCGCCCGACATGTATGTACCTACACATTCCTAGAATGTTGTTAACTACATGTACAGCGATTCACAGGCATTTGGCGAATACACCCATTTGACGAACAGGGGTTAGGCCAATAAGAATCAGGATATCTTAGTCAAACTCGCAGTTTGACTGGTTGCTGGCTGGTTGCTACATACAAATTCGCCAAATGGGTGTATTCGCCAAATGCCTGTGAATCGCTGTACATGTATGTACTGTGAGTGGTAATTAGGTAGAAAGACAGCGGCTCAGTTGTGCACTAAGGCCGTCGTACTTACGTTGCACCGCATACACACATATCGAACGCAGGTAACACAACATAAGGTGTGCACGGAGTGTGACACAGAATGAGAAGGGAGTCGCCTTCTCAACAGCCGCGTTGCCGACCTTAACGTCTTGACTGGCTTGATGATTGTTTTTTAGGATAGATGAGGGCCCCGAGTAAGACCTCGCGGAACAGCCAGCGTTCGTTCTATGCAAGTGGGGTGTTGAGGAATCCTAATATGTAGTAAAATATACAAATTGGGGGCAAGAAGCAACCATGAGATGATGAGACTCTCGGTCGATGTGCCCAGATTAGGCTCTGGGCATCTCGTCATTTTCTGCTCCACTTATAACTCAAGGTGCGTATATTGACGTCGATCGCCGTTGCAGACCTAGGTGCCTTTGCCTTCTCTTCCTAAACACGTACAGGTTTCCTTTATCAGTCCCGAAACTCTGGAACTTGTCGCGTATTCACGCATCCCCGAATGCTTGCCATGGATAGTAGGTACTCTGCTGACCTTGGTGCCAGTTAAAGTGGTACTAGGCCTAGGGCTTACCTCATCCTTTGTAAAAAAAAATAAACACGAAATAAAGAGCGGAGACCTTGACATCTGTACAATACTTTACCAATTTCTCCCTTTCTCGTATTTCGTCCCACTCGAAAGTTCCAAGATATGGCTTGTGGCGACGTTACTAGTAGTAAAAGTTCTCTAGAACGAGGCAAATCAAGCGGGGCGGTGTCACGAGAGTAGGCATTTGTCCGATGACTCGGGTGGAAACCCAACGCAAGATACAAGGCTTTTGTTGAAATTGGGTTTAAAGGTCCACTGTACAGTATGCACCGACCTCACACCACAGGTACTGGGGCAGACTTCCAGGTATCTACCTGTATGTACGCTGAAGCTGAGCGTGTTGTGATATGATATGATAAAAGCCGCATGAACGGTTATCCTGGGGTCAACAACCCGGCACAAAATATGCTGTGTAACGTTGTAATTGTCTTTATGAGTACTCGCAGCAGGTAAAAAGTACCCGAAAATGCACGTCCTAATCTGCAATTTCCATTGGAGTAGAAGTCAAAAATACACCAAAAACTTGCAGCTGCATATTCGGGTACTTCATGCTTGTCGCGAGTACTACTAGCTGTAAACACAACTGCCCGGTTGTGCGCACAATTGCGGAAATTGCCATGTTGAATGATTTCTCCGTTTGGATCTTGGGAACTTTCTGCAAGGGAAATTCCTTGGATTCGACTTCATCGTAGTAATAATATGAACAGCGTTTGGTACATAATGGGATTGAAGGGGTTGTTTGGGCTTGCAGTATTCTATCCCTTACGTTAATGTGATTCCCAGATTCCAAAAATTATTACTTTAGTCTTGGAGAGCACAGGGACATAGTGAATCGTTTCATGGATGCAAACCAATGTAACACTGGGTGGGGGCAGGCATTATAGAACCTCGTAGTCGTGATGCAGGGGATAATGTGGTACCAGTGAATCGCGGTTACATCTGACGGCGAGTCAGTTGTGTTTCAGATGTCGACAGTGACGACTGTAATCGATGCGAGACAGCGCAAAAACGCGGAGCTGGGGTTACAAGGCGGTAAAGCTGTCTAACTTCAAGCGGGAAATCATATCTAGACGAGCATCGCGTCAAAACAACTGACACCAACGACACATCCCCAATTCTGTTGTCCGACTTCCCCGCTGGTGGCTACCCCGCTAGATCTCCAGACCCGTAGTCCCCGTTTCTAGGAGTGGGTTTCGACTAACCCACAAGGATTTACCAATGCCTTCAGCAGCTACAAGCCACGGTACGCGTCCTCCAATTGACTGAAATGCCACCAGCTGATCACCCAAGGTATTCTAGAATTCGGTGGCGGTTTAATTTACGAGAACGATATAGAGGAGTTGGTCAATCAACTGCGAGAAGGTTTGTGGGATGTTCTGTTCGAATTCAGAATCAGATCAGATTGTTGATTCAATACAGCTGCCTCAACTCGCAATTCTCTTTCCAAAAGTGACATTACGGACGCGATTGAAAAGCTCTCTCAGCACGCGTCAGTACGTGGCTTAGCCGATGATGTATTGGAGAGTCTTATCGGCATATTGACTGAAACGCCCTGCTACCTTGACCAATCAGCCATTAGCAATATCGTTAAGATTCTCTTTCCACAGAGGAAGGTATCAGAGGATGTCGTGATAAAGATAGTTGGGTGCTTCGGTCAAGGACAAAGCAAACCATCTCTAGCAACGCAGGTACAACTGGCCGATGCCTGATAGTGGAGGTCTTGAATAAGAGGCTGACTATTCAAGGCACTTTTGCTTCGTTGGTTGGTTATGGTATATGACATACTGGAAAGCTATACTGCGCTTTCACAGCTGTATGGAGTTCTCTTTAACTTATTGGACATGATCACCTTGAGGTACACAGCTCGACAGGCACAAACCAAAATAAATTCTAACATAATTCAGGAGTCATTTGTGTCATCTTCTTTCTCTCTTGACAAGACGAAAGCACGTGAAGCCTTTCCGCATCCAAGCATTGTAAGTATTCCTTGGATATAATTATCTTCGTCGTTTAGGCTATCGTTTACACAATAATAGGCTGGAATTTAAGCGGAACCTGGGGAACGAACAGCCTCTAAATGGTCTCCTCCAGGTATTCAAAGATTATTACCCGGATGTGATTGTGGGCGACATCACCCCCACGAAAGTTGGATTGTTCTCGGTGAGTCACGTGAAGTTCAGCCTCAATTATGCCGTCTTCTCGTATTTGTGTAACATTCCTAATCGAGTCTCCAGCATCCGAATCCTGAATGGATGCAGAAGCTACTTTTGATACAAGAGTCAAGCGCAGCAGATTATTCTGGCCCTTCGGAGGCTTCTTCCTTTAGGATAGTTAGGAAAGTAGGCGGACAAGGCACAAAACGGCAAAAAACTAATCATTTAGCACTTCCGGAAGTGCATACATTTCACGCCACTGAGGTGAGTGTTCTAGGTTCCAGCAACTTTTAAAACAGTATTTACTGATTTGCTGCAAAGGCTTCGGTTACTCTCGAAGAAGTGGAAAATGTAGATGACTTTGTGAATAAGTTGGATAAACTAGAGCTTCCGAATCAGTTAGTGGCGGCTTTAGAAGACCCACTTCTCCGAAAGCTACTACAATTGAAGCCTTCAGGTAAATAATGTCCGATGAATCGAAATCAGAAAGGCACAGATAAACCTGACTCAAACAGATGCGGCAATTTTACGAATCAACAATTGGCTAGCAGCATGTTTATCAGACGAGCTTCGATCATCTCAGACACCTACTCCTAGAAGCGCCGATCGAACAGCAAAACTCCTATCAAAGATTCTAGAATATACACGTTCCACAAAAGTAAAATTCCAAAGAAACCAATAATGGATCTAAACTAATGCATTCACCATTTAGAAATTGTTGCCAGCAGTCGAGGGGTTTTTGTATCAATATCTTCAGTCCTGGGATGGGAAAAGTCACAAAGAATATATTTTGGGACTGCTGAGTTTTCTGCCCCTTCGCGGGTTTGAAGGTATGCATCAGATATTCGAACTGCTTATAGGGCTAACCTTTTATAGAATTATATGATAGGTTTTTCAAGCCGGTCGACCTAAGTTTGAGCACTATAGATTCCTCAACCGCTTCCTTGATTAATTTTTACACCGAACTTCTTCACCAATGGAGGGTTACGTATAGAAATAGCGAGATGCTTGAGGTAGAAGGGCTAGCCCTACGCAAGTACATGGCCCATGTTAGTCAGATATGTTTGGCAGGACAAGTGGTAAGTTTTGATTGCTCAGAGGAAATGCATAATATGCTAATATGAAACATAGGCTTTCCCTGGGTCATCTTTAATACCTAATGCGATACTCTGCTTTTACGAATGTGCATCCTCGCTGCCCTGGCAGAATGGGTTGTTTCGTATTTCATTGCCGCCAGACCAATTGGTTTACATCTTTTTATTTGCCGGAGACGTTATGATGCTCTCCAGGATAGCTGGCATCCTTTCAAAGTCTGTATGCCCCACACCAATGATCTCAGAACGTCCGTTAACATGTTCGTGTAGATACAAACGTGCATTCGAGCTTACTCTCAAAAAGTCCTCCTCGGATTCTGGGCCAGAAGAATACCCCCGAGAATATGTGAATCACTTTAACGGATTTTTAATGGATATCTGCAATCTTGTGTGGAGGAATCGTGCGTTCAAAGCAGGCGGACCAGAATCAAAACAGGATCAAAATGCACATGGATGCACCCTTCCCGAGTAAGAAGCTCCCACTATACTGCACTTTCTTTTCGGAGGAAAAATAAGAATATTCCTGCACTCACGTGGACGTTACAGGATGAAACTAATTTGAAACATAGAAATGTTATATCGTTACTCAACAAAGCTGCAGATTCACGTGAAGAGTCCCTCATGACGCTTTTTTCGCTTTCGCATTCTGCAGTGTTGGCACAGCTTTCTGCAGAATGTTTACGCGGAATGGAAAATGCACAACCAAATATCAAGGCTCGCCATTCAGGGCCTGTAACACAGAAGTCACTGGCTCTACTAGCTTCGGTAATATATGACTACCCTATTTACTATATTAAATGCTGATTTCTTTGTAGAACGGTGGTTTGGTAATAAGTTGGCCAGATTTCCGAGTTGCAGTCCTAAATAGTTTAGGTAGAGGGGGTTTGATCGGGATATCAAACTTCATGCATAGCACGATGATATCCTTGATACAATCCTCAGCAGCTAGGTAGTGGTTCAACAATGTCTCATATCTAACTATTTGACTATTCCCGATATAATAATGTGTACATACTATGCTTTTGTACGACAATGCGGTTTGAAAATCCTGAAAGTAAAGAGTGGGGGAGGGTACATAGAAGTACAAACCTTGGTAGTTTTAAGGCACAGTAGGTACTCTCAACTACAGCTGAAGTTATGTACCTACCTGTAGTTAGAGTAGGTACTTTCCTGTGGGTGTGAACAGGCCTATGATATGGCCAAACCCGATCTATTCGTTCTGTTGCACAAATATGCACCCACTAAGAGCTGTTGTGACACAATTCTTCCCTTGTCTTGCCCTATGGATACATTCCTTTCCTTGGCCTTAGGTATGCTCGGTGCTGCCGACATGTCACAAGGTTTCACTAAAAGAAAGAAAAAAACGCCATGTTTTTCTGACTCCTTTGATGAGCCGGATACACATTGCAATGAGCCTCATTTGCTCGCCCAGATTCGCTTATAATTCCAACCACGGGTCGTCGATCCAGCCGTGGAGCATATGTAGGAATCGGTAAATGTATCTCGATGGCTGTGATCCTCTCGGAGGTCTCGGTCATGCTATGAGGGTAAGTATTACCATCAACCGCAATTACCGACTCCTTACTTAATCGAAAGAACATGATGGAACAGGAAAAAAAGAAAAAAGGAAACGCAAGAAGAAAAGTTCATGTAGCACAACTCCATAATTCATGTATCCATGAAGATCCAATCCCGATATCAACACTGCAAATCCTATAAATAAACCCGGAGGAACGAATAGTAATAAATATAAGCATATTTTGAAGTAAGGCAGTGTATAATAGGTAGATCCCCCGTCACATAAATCCCATCCATCCATTAATCTATATAGCCCGCATTAAATCCAAACGAAAAAAAATTTAACCCATTAAACCCGCTCCACATATATATGTCACATTCCATTCTCCTCGGGCCCCCACGTCTTGAAAACATAACGCCTTTAGCTCCCCGTCATAGCTCTGAATGGGCCGTTCCTTGTTGTGTAGCGAGCATATCCTCGTCACCGGCATAGTAGAACCAAGCCCTTGAGGCGATGGTGTGGACGTGATGAGGAAGGTATAGTGATGCAGCGAGGATAAGCATCGAGAGGAAGATAAAGAGGAACGAGTCTACAAGGCGGTTTGTTAGCACAGCGATAAGGGGGTTTGGCAATGGGGGAATAACACGTACTAAATATGATCTTCTCTGTGGGCGTCAGCATGTACAGCGAGAATGTAACCTCGTACTGGTACCGCTTGCGCTGGAGAAGCTTGATGAGTGATGAGGCCATTATAGAAATTGTGTGGAATTAATCTCTGGAGCTCTCTGAGCCTGAGTTCAAGCAAAGTGCGAAAAGGGGGTGAGTTTCCGAACGAACAACAGCTGCAAAAAAGGAATTCTGTCTAGCTAGAGGTAACCAACAAACAAGCGAATGTGAGGCGAGATAGGAGATAGGGATAACGACTGGGGTGGAAAGTGAGTGAGAGGTTTCTGGTTGTTGTCGAGTGATTGCTAGACAAAAGGAGGTTAAGAAAAGAAAGCTTCAGGCCCGAAACCTTTTTTTCTGGGTGGCCCGGAATTCGGAGCTTGCCTTGCTATTTCGGTAGCCGTTCCCGCAGGTAGGGTAACGCAGTCAGTTCCAAAGCAACTATCAGCTATGGTGGAATGTATCACGAAGGACAAATCATTTCCTTACTCTACTCATGTAGTAGCGCAATGTAACCGTAACCTTCGACGTGCATCCGAACTTTCCCAGGTGTTGGTGTGTTTCGACTTACAAAGTGCATTCGTATCACCTGGCACAACATTGATGGGTAGGTGCTGCTCAAACTTACACCTCTCCTTCCTTGGTGTTGCTTGCCGGCCGGTTGTTACATCGAATTACCTATTGCAATATGGCACGCCGATACATCGTGTGCGTCGGCCCGTGCTATGCGCAGAACCCAATTGCTTGAGGAGATATAATGAATAAAGCTCTGAGGACGCCTTGAGAACGCAAGGGGGATTGTCTGGGCAAATCGACTTCTCCGCTTGAATAAATTCAGCGTCCACGAGGCGCTGCGCATGTTTCAGTTTTGGCCTGGCTGCATTGTGGAACATATCACGTTTTCAAAGTGCAATTCTCTGAACTTAAAGTTCACTAAAATCTAGTCTTAGACAACAGCAGCAAACTGGGCTTTCACAAGCACAAGGCGACGTTATTTGGGGGGCTTGAGACGACTAGTAAAGATATCTTGGAACCGAGTCATTGATCATGATCTTCAGCGTCCCAACCCCTCACCCCACCAACACTGGCCAACCAAACCGCGTTCGTTATCGCTAGTCATTATCAGTACTCCGTACGTACATTGTACTTTACTCTGCACTCATGCGCTCATTTCCTTTAGAGTACAGTAACTCGAGCTTTAGCCTTGGTAATAACCCCACAACAGGTGAGACAATGCATTCGTCATCACTCTGCTTGTACTCTCTGCGGTGTGACATGACAGTAGGCTCTAGGATCTGAAGCTCAGCCTCCACCACATGCAACAGCGACGTATGTTAAAGCTGATATATTGCGGGGGTTGTATCCGTACTATTTAGCACCCGCAGTTGAAGGGCGATCCTTTGGCATCTGGGAAATACAGTAGGCATATCTCGAGGTAGAAAGCTCCACGGCTGTTACTAAATCATGCAGGAACCAGTCAGAGCGTCGACTTCATTCCTCAGGACGTCTCCGAGAAATAGTACCTGATGAGGTGGCGTACATCCGCTTCGCGTCTGCACGGATGTGTGACTTGACTTTTTATCATAGTAGGTACACACGACAGCCCTGCGAGGCATTAAGTTATGGGCTTGTTGCAAGGCGGCTTATGGATTCATAAAAACATAAGAAATGCTGGTATATCGAATACCCCATAAAGCAATTTCTCCCGGAAGGCGGCACTGAAATCCTCGCCATGAGCTTCTGTGGCGAGGCTCGAAAACCACAAAATGATCTAGTCATCAGTCAGGTGATATCTAGCATACGTTCATACCACGCTTATCTCGATCTAGCATGAGCACATAGTTAGAAGCATCACAAGGTGTGGATTACAGGGAGATATCGAATCTCAGATGCCCTATAAGCACATAGTCACGTAACAAGGGAAGACTGGAATTAATGCAACCACCACCAGCATCGAGTATGTACTTAATGGTCGGCTGAGGACGAGCACGCGTGGGGATTATTCCGGACAGCTTCCCGCTCAAAGTGCCATACAAAGTACATCCGCAAAACGATAAATTGGCTATCTCCAGGCAGTGATTATCTCTTTAATGATTGGTCGAAGGCTATTGATCAGTTTCAGAAGTGTATTAGTAGTAATCTTGATCTTGCATGTATAGCCGATACTTCGAGTTGAAACGGTATGTGCAACTGTTTGGTAGGTGGCACTAAGTTTAACGTGCATTTGTGCCAATACTCTGCCGATTGGTGTGTCACAGCCCTAACCCAGCCATATTATTCGACCTCATAATATGACAACAAATTCGTACGAAGCCTTGATCAATTGATCTTACTATGAAAAAAAGCGGCTCGAAAAACAAAAACCCTCACCTGTGGGTCATCCTGTCATGCCATTTATTTCATGAATCATTACGCTAAAGTTCAATAAAGTTCTCGTTGTATCATGATGGAAGGTTACCAATTTGACACATATTCTTTACCCACAGGATTAAGTCTATCGACATATAATGGTTTTTAAACCTGTCAATTATGATAGTGATTGATTCGTGTCTTCTCGTGTCACAAACTAGGCCCTCGAAGAGGGTTTGTATCGTCACTATTCAAGAATATTCATAATCTGGAGCGCAACACTGTACTGGATATGGAACTGCCCAAAACGGTGCTTATCCAGGGGGCACGCAAGTAAAAAGACTATCTCCGATAGTTGATCTTGACCACCCCTTCTCGGAGTATTAGGTTGCCGCCACACTACGAAAGTTCCTGTAGATAGATATTATAAATAACAAGACAGCGACGGTGCCTGTTTCTATAATATTTTGAACAAACCACATAAAAGCCTTATCGCAAATTCCCGTCATGAAATATCACTCGCAATTACTCGGCCTCGCAGATGTTAGTTATGGCCTCCAGTTCAAGGGCACCAGTTCTATAGACAGTACCGAAACATGTCTTGAAGATTGAGGGATGTATGCAGCACTATTCCACAAAGACTGCCTGTTGTTTTAGAAGTCTGACCTCAATCTTCCTACACAGTCTACTTGTAATTACCGTTAACTGCGAAACTCTTGACCTTTTTTTGTGACTTTTCCCGGAACTGTTTTTATTTCCTTTTTTCTCAGTGAGTATTACTATCCCTTGGACGGATGAAATTTGCCAAATTCGCGACTTCCCTCTTTCAGCCATCACTAGCCTTGTGCGGTAATTGTTACTAATTTTTGATTGGCTCTGTTGTTGCTATTTACCGTAAAAAGCAAGGCAATTTCTTTTATGAGTGGTACACTGACCAGGTCGCGAATTTAACAACTTTCATCCGTCCAAGGGATAGGTATAAGAAGTAAGGAGGGGTAGGTAAAACAGCATTTTGGGACCACCGATTACTATCCTCATAGCGAGAGTATCACTATACACAGTATCACAATAACGGGAGTCGACTGTACTGGCTTCTCCTGATAGCGGAGCGGCCAAAACCATCCCCTCTTTGCATGTCCTTATCACTATAAATATGCACTTTCCACCCCACCTCTTTAAAACCCCATAGTGCTGCTACCCCTCAGCAGCACGCCCCCATCTTTCCCGAGCCCTTTTATTCTCCCAACTCAAAATCATTTTGAGCTGCAAACATGGTTCTATCACCGGTTTCCCCGCTCCCATTTTTGAGGGTGGGGGCCGGCGAAACTACAGTTGGAGTGATTCTTAGTGGGTTAGGGTTTCTTTTCATAGGTAATACCGCAAAAACCCAGGATTCATAACGAATCGAACTGGACTGGGAATATTGGGCTTCGGATTGGTCAAATGCTTGTTGAGCTTCAATCCTGCAGACCGAAAGCGTAACCTTTGGTCGTCTTTACCAATGGGTAAATGGTATTCTAGCCTACTCCGATTCGCTATTCCCCGCGGCAAGCAGCTTGCCTCCTCCTTCCTCTTTTTTTGTAGATAGTTTTTTTTTTAATTTATTCATTTTCTCATTGTTTTATTTTGCCCTACGTTAACCTTTTCGAAGAGTGGGGGGTGGGGGTGGGTTTCCCTGAAGGCCAATCTTTTAGGTAATTCAGCTGCAGATGATCAGAGTAGTCTCGTTCCTAGACCCATCCGGTATTCCCGCTGGCGGTGGCCTGGCTGACCACCCTTATGCTGTGTGATTTCCAACCACACACCAAAAGTAGGGCATGATAACGAGACTAAGATGAGAGGGGACATCAACCCAGCCAATATGTACCGAGTGATAATTCATGATTAGTAAACCCAGGTATGCACACACATATAGCCTTAGTGCAGTTTTTTTTTTAGAGCCAAAGTAGCCGTATTTAGGAATAAGTTACCCAACGGTTGTTCTAGTACTATACATAGCCTTTTGCAAGCGATTGAGTGATATGTGTTGATAGTAGTCGTAGTTATGTGTACAATAGAGGTTGGGGATGTCGTGGCGGAGACATGATAACAGCATGACACTGAAGGAAACTAGTGGAGGCTCTCTCCGAACCTCCGAATAGAATCATCATCAATGATACTTCTCTCGAATTACCTTCTACACTCGGAACAGATAGTCCCCTCGAGGCCCCTTATCCTTTTGAACCACTGTCCTTGTGTATCATGGAGGATATGTCCTCGAGGCCAGGGCACAAGGACGCCCGTCCTCGTGGACCACACTAACCACCTCTACAGACACATCCATTCCAGCACGCAACATACTCCAACTACAAGAAGTCCCAGAACACATCACTACCACTCGCACACCCGAAGGCACGTATAACACGTCTCTCCTACCCCCAGAAATACCCGCAATACGCCCGGCCGGGCTCTATGCCGTCAATTACCCAGAGACCCAGAGACGTAAAGTCTCATCGCTGGCCGGACTACATACTCGCTCCCAATCGAACGACACCGAAGCATCACTCGAGATCATGATCACATACTCGTCTAAGCTTTCTAGCTAGCCAGCGGCCCTAGATACAACTACATATACATTCGGGTACTCCATCCGATAGAGCACTCCAAGAGGGGGCTTTTATCTTTTTAATGACATCGGGATACATACTCTTATATTAAATACTTGGTTGGCGCTGTGTGGGGTCCCTGCACGTAAGGAAAAAACGTGTTTGTGAGGAAATGTTGAGAATCCATCATGGTTACTCACCCGAAGTAATGTACTGGGAAGGTGGGTGGATAGGTTGGGAGGTTCAATTCTAGGACTTCAAGACAATGGTACCTTTGTGTGATTGGAATCATGAAATATCACTCGATTTATTCTATTACCCCCTGGGAGCAGCGGAGCACACGGGATCACCCGGCGCGAGATATCTGGGCACTCGTTCCCCCCTCCCCACCACCTCCCTCCCAGTCCGCCAGCCGTCTAATTCCACCTTCTCCATCTACAACTTATGTCTCTTCTCCCCACTCGCCAACCTCGCAAACTCCTTCTGCGGCGCGCCCTGCACAAACCTATCCAACCCTGCAAACGCCTCCCTAACCCCCGCCTTCTCTATCTCATCCCTCCATGGCTCCCTCATAAGCGCCTTCACGCCCAGCATACTCTCATGGTTAAGGTGCGCACCCATCACGTCGTCCACAAACTCGAGCACGCGCTCGCGGAAGCCCTCGGCGGGGAAGAGCTTGTTGATGAAGCCGCAGGCCACGAGCTCGGGGGCGCTGATGCGCTTGGACAGGAGGAGGGCCTCGCTGGCTTTTGCGAAGCCGAGACGGCGGACGAACATTGTTGAGGCGATACCTTCAGCGACGAGGCCGAGGGAGGTGAAGGGGGTGAGGATGAAGGTGTTTTCTGTGGCGCTGTAAGGAGGGGGGGGGTTAGTATGTTATGGCGGAAGAGAAGAAGGGGGAGCCCCCGCGGGGGGGGGGGGGGGTGGTACTAGATGAAGTCACAGGCGCCCAGGAGGGCGGCAGAGAGACCGACGGCGGGGCCGTTAAGTGCGCCGACGAGGATCTTTGGGTGCTCGTAGAAGGCCTTGGCCACCTCCAAGTTATTCGCGGCGACTATCCACGCTGGTCAGCAAATACACCCAATCTAGAACACCCGGGAGTGCGGGAATAGCCTACAACGTCGCAGATAGTACTTCCGCTCGTCCTCATCCTTCGCCGGCGCTCCATCCGCCACATTCACCGCAACATCGGCACCGCTACACCGCACCAATTAGCCTCCAACCAACCCAACCCCAACCGCAGTGCAGAAGAAGCAGAAGAAGAAGACATACGCCGAGAAGTATCTCCCCGTCCCCGTCAGCACCGTCACCGTGACGTCGGGCATGTCGGCGACTTTACGCATGAGCTGGGCGAGCTCGTAGTAGAGGGTGCCCGAGAGGGCGTTGAGCTTCTTGGGCTGGTTGAGGGTTATGAGCGCGACATTCTGCGGGGAAGACTAATTGTTAGCTAGCTATCTCGGGGGTGATGTGGAATGTGGAGAGGGCACCTTCTTGACTTCGAGGAGGATTGGGTCTGACATTGTGTGATGAGGTGTGTGGTGTTGGTGTTGTCTGTGTCGATTAACAAACGATTGCTTGATACCCCAATTCACGTCTAGCTGGAGCTGTCTCGTTCTGTAGATATGTCGTAGGGAGAGAGCTAGACAGACAGAAGACGGGGTATATATCTAAGATAGTGTACGAGGGACAGGGACAGAGAGATATAGAATAGACACAGACACACAGCTATCCTATTCTCCCCCACGCCCGATAACACCTCGGCCCAGCAAATATTGTAATCACAAATCCGGGGAAAGCTCTCTTCTTGTTGGCCCCGTTGTGTTGTCCGCACGAGCAACCGAGGCTCACGCACGCTGATCCGCTGTGCGACTTTGTCAACGCGCGCGCGCGGCATCAAGCACGTGCGTTACTGTGGCACAGTCTCTGTGGCTTAAGGTTTGTGGCGTGTGTATGTGGGGGAGTGGGGAGTGGGGAGTGGGGAGTGGGGAGTGGGCGGTGTGATCTTGGTCTAGAGTAAAGTGGGTGGTTTGATCATTGACAAGTAGTTTTGTTTAGATGCTGGGAAAGTGGGGTGCGGCCATTGACACCGGCCGGGCGCGGGAATCGTGATTATTGACACCGGATTTGGGCGAGGTAGTTACTGTCTGGTACACACCGTATATCACTCTACTCTGGGTATGTAGTAATTCCAGTCCTTACCCTATAAGCCTTCCCTCCCGCTAGTTCCAATAAATCCAGCCCAGACTATTATTACGCCAGGCCCCTACCAACCAGCCAAACCAAGCCAAATCAATAAACTACAGCAACAAAAAGGCAATTTACACAGATAAGTAGAGTATCATCTCAAACCCAAAGAAACCAAACACAAAGAACCAGAACGCAAGGGGGAAAAAAAAGAGAAAAAAAAACCACTACTAGCTAGCCATCATGCCTGCCTCCTGCTCCCCCGTAACTCAACCTAACGAGACAAAGCTGGCCCCCGACGAAGACCGCGAGCCCCCAGGGTTCGCAAGACTCTCGGTCAGTAAGTCTGCATGGCCCAACCTGCTATCAAAGTCGTGGGTGTCGCCTTCGTTCGTGTGCTTCTCGCCGCTGCTGGTGCTGCTTTTCTTCTTGTCCTTCTTGGCGCTGTCTTTGCTCATGCGGATTGACGTGACGACGAAAGCTGTTGTTCAGCGTCAGCACTCCCCAAAATCCTCCATACCGAGAGGGGAAAAAAAAAAAAAAAAAAAGGCTATATGTATATAAAAACCAAAAGAAGAGAGCAGAGCACATACCCGCCAACGCCGCAATCGCAATCAAGCCCCTCCTCGTCGTCGTCCACCTCAACTTCTCAATCTCACTCCTCAACTCCGAATTAAACAGCACCGTAATCTTATAATTCAGCTCCTGTATCTTATTCTCCATGGCCCTCTGCTCGGCCCTAGTCACCATCTTCCTGTCCCCAAACAGGCCATTCAGCTCATCCTTCAGGGCCATCACGTCCTCCAGGAACTTCTGGTTCAGCAGGTCATAGCTCGTGCGGATCGCGGCGCCCTCCGCGCGCAGCGCATCAATCTGCGTCTTGCGCGTCTGCACCACCTCGTTGCGCAGCTCGGCGCACGCGGCGTGGAAGAGGTACGACTCGTTCTCGACGTTGCTCTTGGAGACGAGGTTGGTGTGTGCGATCTCGAGGTTGGTGGAGAGGAGGCTGCGGATGGATTTCATTATTGTGACGCTCTGGGCGGGGCGGAAGTCGCCGCGGGTGAGGGATGCGGCGAGGTTGTAGGTGTCGAAGTGGTGCGTCCATTCGCCCGGGGCCAGGGTGGTGGTAGTTGTGGTGGTGGTGGTGGTGGTGCTGCTGGAGGCGGGTGATGGTGATGCTGGGGCTGCATTATCAGATGTTTTGGAGGAGGAGGAGGAGGAGGAGGAGGAGGAGGCGGGTGCAGTAGTGTTGGGGGAGGTGGTGGTGGGCGGGTTGGGAGCTTGTGCGTCGTCTTTTGGGGCGGCGGTGGAGCCGTCCGCGGGGGTGGGGGTGGGCTCGACGGCGGTGCCGTGGCGGCAGCGGCGGAGGGGGATGCCGGCGGGGCGGGGGAGGCGGAGGGCCGGGTAGAGGAAGGGGAGGCGGAAGGGCGAGAGCGGCATTGTGGTGTTGTGCGTGGTGGGGGCGGTGCGGTGCGGTGTGCGGTGTGCGGTGTGGGGGGGTCGAGCTCTTTGTGGGAGCCCCCGGAGCCAAGCTTTTGGATCGCCCGGGCATGGGATATCACTCGGTTACAGCTCAGCGGTGAAATGGCCTCCGAGGCTGGGATAAAGTACATACTGTGGCTGTCACTATGATGAATCACTATATAATGTCAGTATGGTGTCCATAGTATTTGCAGAGATGATCTTTGCAGAGCAAAGTAAAGAGCCGAGAATGTAGAGAACGTATTGTATGAACTAACGAGTGGAAAGAAGGAGAGAGCTCTCTCTCTCTCTCTCTTTCTAGTTACAGTTTAGAGGCCATACCACCGGCTCTAGTATAAAAGTATAGACAGGCCGGAATAACGCCCATAATGAGACGTTTAACAATGCAATTGTTAATGTACAACATCCACCACCGTAATGACTTACCACGATCAACAAATAGTAGATGATGTAAACAGCTGGAGAGTCTGGTATATCAAGCGTTATATGGATATATGTATATAAGAACTCTCATTTGTACTGTGGTCAAGTATGTACCTCAATACAAGTTTATGCCTCTCACTCCCGTCCATATTTCCAACAGCAAGTAAGGAGTGTATGTTTTATTTGATTACTGATTACTGCCAGAGTACTAAAACCCGGCAAAACATCGTTCATGAGAATAACATCATGCATCGCTGGGGTATATATATGCATGGCAAAAAGATCCGATGAAAGGAGGCAAACAGGCTTTAATTTTAGTTCATTCTATAAAACATTTGCCTCGTCCTGATATCAACCTGACATTGTCGTGCTTCAAAACGACCTACACCTTGTTTAAATCTACTGCATATAGTTCCGCAACATGTTCTTAGCCTCCTCTGGCAGTTCAGCCTTGATCCATTCCTCAACCTGTAACAGCACACCGAGACGTCAGTACTCTGCAAAACTGGCAGGGAGGAAGAAGACGAGAAACATACCTTTCCACCCTTGGCTGCGCTCCCCTCTCTGATCCTCGCTCCGCACCATTTTTTCAGGTCACCGGTCACCTGCGGGAACATATCTACAACCCTCGTCTTACAAGTGTTCAGTCTAGTGTAGGTGCTTCCAAAGTTCAAATCGTCAATGTCTGCGTCAACAAGCTCCGCCGCATTGTCACCCTCCTGGACAGGCAACGGCGGCATTTCAAGCAGTTTCAACAGCGCCATGACAGTGCTAGGCCAAGTCTTGTGATAACGGTTTTCAAGTTCACTGCTAAACGCCACAAACTTGGTTAAACCGACAACAGCGATTTTTCGGTCCACGGGCCTCTGAAGCTTCTGGGTATCCGGGAGAACGACGGCTTGATATAGTTGCCCAAAGATTCCGTCCTGCACGGTATCAATTGCCTTCACGACAAAGTCGGGTCCGCAACCTTCCGCATCGCGAGAGGCCAGGAAGTAAAAAAGTCTTACAAACTTCTGGGAAAGAGCTTCGGTTTTTGAGCCGTTGAGACGCGTGAGCAGAATAATGAAAATATCCTTCAGGAAGGGCTCTAGAGATTTGAGGGGAAAGTAAATGAAGCAAGCTTCGAGCAGCTCGAATGCGTGGATTTCAGTCAATTTGGATGAGACAAGCTTCTGGAATATTCCCAGAATCGGGGAGATCTGGTTGTTTTGGACAAAGTGATCCGCGCCCCGCGCCATGATGGCTTGGAGAAGACGGACAAGAGCTGGTACATTTCCGCGGGACTCGCAGAGAGCTGGAGCGAGGAGATGAGGGATGAGATCCTTATACCGTTGGGGGATTGGTGCCGAAGGGTGGCTTTCAAGAAGGAGGGAGAGGAGCTGGAAGACGTAGGGAATGAACTCGGTGATGTATAGGCCAAGAATACTCATAAACGGATCATGAAGGGCGGTTTCAAGACCTTCTGGATGATGAGGGGCCACGAACCTAAGCGCTGTCAGAAAGAGCCCTTTGAAACTCTGAACATCGAACCATACCTAATGATGGCACCCAGACTCTCAAAGTGGTAGTGGATAAATCTCGGATTACTGGGGTTCTTTGCAATCTCTCCAGTAATCTTGATCAACTCGCCCAAGACAAACCCTACAAGAGGACCCATCGAATCCTTTGCTACAATTAAACATCTCATCACGCAACGCATCAGGAACTCGTTCTCTTGAATCTTCTCGGGGGTAACTCCGGCTTCTATCAGTCTAAAAAGGTGCTGCAAAAGATCGTTGGAATAAGGCTTCAGATCTTCGGGGTGGAACACCGGTTGCCCATCCGCAGTCATCGCAAGCAGCCTCTCCACGGTGATAGCGGTGTATGTGTAAACAACGTAGTTAGGCGAGGCAAGATGTTTTGCAAGAAGCGGGAATGCACCCGACAGTTGTTCCTTGGTCAACTGGCTTCGGAAGGTATACAAGTACTTGATTGCGTCAACCTTGAGGATTGGCTCCACATCATCAAATGGAGCAATAAGGTCTGCTGCGACATTACTTTGGAAAAATTCGACTACATCAACCAGGAGGTTAGTATGAACAACACCCTTACGCTCCGTTGAACCCTTGGCAGCGATGGACGAGAAAAGGTACAGAGCTGTATCTTTCGACCTCCAGTTCACCTTGGGGTTCTTGTTATAATCTTGGAGGTAGTGGGTAATGTATTTCCAGACAACTTGAGTAACGTTTTGATCGAACTGTTCAAGGAGTTGCCGGAGGAAGTCGGTGGCTGCTCTTCGGCGAGTATCGCTATCGGAGCCCTCGAGATCTCGTCGAATAAATTCAATTGGGTCGTCTTCAAATAACTCTTCGTCTGAAGTTCGTAGGGCCATGTTTGGAAGAATAATCTTTTCCACAACCTGCTCCAAAACCTCCGTTTGACTGAAATTCTGCGCATGTTTACTTGATCCCGCAACAGACGTCAAGAATTGCAACGCTTTGCTAACCAGCTGTTCGTTTTTTTTTTTTTTTTACAATCAGCACATATTCCCCCGTGGTTCAAATCAAATTCTGATCTTATACTCACGATATCGTATTTTGGCTGGGGGCCAAGATTTGTCAGTAGCTCCCAAGTTGAATTTACAAAATTCTGGAGCATCTCTTCAAACACATCTTCATATTTGTGTGTAAACAGCTGTAACAATTCACAAATACCAGCTTTCACCTTTTCTAGTGGACCAGCCTCGTCATCATCATCAGTCGTAAGAAGATCGTTGGAGTACGTGAGGTACTTGTGGAATAGTCCCATGATGGCAGTAAGACTTTCCTCAAAACCGGGTGCCAAGTCTTGGCAGTTGAGATCGAAAGAGATCTTAACAATGAGATTGAGAGTTTGGTAGAGGCCTTGTAACGTTACTTTATCGTTGACATTTTGTTCGATGAGCGAATCCGTGGACTATATCCGTAGGTCAGTCGTTCGTACGGTTTGATAAGTTTATATGTGAGCGTACTATGAAGAGTTTAAGAAGAGGCTCTGTGAACTTTCCGAGAACGTGGTTGATCTCTTCAAATAGGTCGTCAGAGCGGAACAGCGGCCTCCAACGTTTGAAGATTGCGTGTGCAACTTGGAGAACACCGTTGTTGACTTGCGGGTTGTCGGGGGTGAGCCGAGAGACAAGATCCTAAAAACAAGCGCCGAATGTTACTTCTCGAACTATACACAGTTTAGATGTCTGGAGGTATGCACATCAATCAAGGTATCCCATCGTCGCCAAAAGTCACTTTCAGCGATAATACTGATCGCTTCTCCCAACTGCACCTGGAGCGCTGGTGGGGAGGTGATCATGAGTCCGATTATTTCCTGTTTGACGGCGACAACATCATCGTTGTTCATCTTGTAACGCCCTTCCTCATCCTGAATACAAAAACATGATTAGTAGAGATATTCAACTTCATAATGTCATCCGCGGGAGCTCACAGTCCAGTTCCTCCCTATCAAGTTCTTGAAATACAAAGCAGCAGCCAATCGTGTGTTCAAGCCGAACGTATTGAACGCCACGATTTGCAGCAATAACAATGGAAATCCTGGAGCATTCTCAGAGGCTCTCAGAGATTGCTCAGCTGTTCCGAAAAGCGACAGTCAGTTACTATTGGTGAATTTATGGGCTGTATTTAGACCAAAGGAAAACACATGCTCCACAATTTGGATCGCGCGGGGAAATTGATGTAGAAAGATCAGGAAGCACCGGAAACCCAGGAAAAATAAACACAAAAAACATTGATGTGGAGTTGCTGGTTTACCTTGTTTGTTCTGCTGAGGTATCAATGATGTGTCCAGAAGCTGGGCGATAGTTTGAATGTTTGAGGCCATGGTTGGTTGCGGTGACAATGGTACAGTGCAGGATGTGGGTAGCTTATGGTGATCGTGGCCGGGAGAGTATTGATAGTGGTCCTGGTTGTGGGGGGTTCGATGTAGAGAATTAGTGGGGGTATAAGTGATCAACCCAGGAGCTAGATGTGCCGGATTGAAATTGTCTTTCAATCTGCCTAGGGAGCTAGAGAAAATGAAATCGGTGTTGTCCCTAAGTTCGAAAAAAAGAAGAATGTGGGACGACGTGAAGGAAAACAATGATGCAACTAAGACAACCGTCCACAAACAGAAGAAAAGAAAGATATCCCCGCTACTGAGCTCAAAAAAAGGCCTGGCCTGCTTGGCGGGTTGGGAGTCGGGACGTGACTGTACACTCTTTGTCTGGCGAGTACTCAATTTAGCGTAAAACGAAGCACGCGGAGCACATGCCAGTACGGCAACTTAGCCGGCATTAACCCGACAATCATCATGCTGTTTAAACTAGTCAGTGACGATTGACATCGAGTGACAGACCCCACGCCCACGTCCAACCTCACCTGCCAAGTGCTGCTCCCGTCCTCGTGCCTGCGGTGGTGGTGGAGGCGCACTAAAGTGGCTCTGTCATTGATTCTGGAAATTGTTTTTTGTCCGTTTCCTTTAGATGATTACAGGCGTCCATAGCATATCCCTCCCAGTCATCCGTCTTTGACCTGTCTAACTGTTCATTCATCCGTTCGTCATCCCCATTCACGTCAACAACTCGCCCAAAAGAGAAAGTGAAGACAATAAGAACGTCGGAAGGAAAAAAGATCGGGAAAATCTTCCACTCTTCCGAGTCAGCACCCAACACCCCACGAGCCATCCCTAGTCCACTAGTACTCTGCACGGTGTTTCTGCACCTCAGTGGTCCCTGCTTTCCCTCCCATCTCCCGTTTCGCTGAACCCCATCGAAGATAAAACTTCAGACAACGATAACAGCAGCAGCAGAAGCCTCGTAAATTCAACTTTAAACACCTATTAGACTCGCTCCTGGTTGTACGCCCTCCGCATAGTCTAGCCACAAAGCAAAAAATATAAAATATATAACCCCATATCTGTCAGACTGATTCCGTAGTATCATCCCGACTGGTTGGTTTTCTGGCCTCACCCCTCCTCACCCCTCCACCTCTTTCTCCTTATCCCTCCACCTTATCTTCGCCTCTCCCTCCCCTCGCCTTCAGTTCCCTCCCCATGCTGTTTATATGACCGACTTCATACTTCAATTATCATACTCGCTCGCCAACTTTCGGATTGCTCCTACCTCTACGCAAACCCCTCCATCCGCTCTCTCCCGCGAGTGGTGTTCTCATCCTTCCGCGCTTCGTTCGGCGCAGGACTCGCTCACCCGAGTGTTTTGGGCGATAGGTTCGTTACCATACTATCATTGGTTCTTTGTCATTTTGTTTCGATCAGGTGACCTGATTGGGCGTTGTCACTGCACACCCTTTTTTTTCTCCGATCCAATAAGCTTTCGGCCCTGAATGACGCCAATTAAATTGTTTCCTCTGAAAACTTTGTTCTCCTTCATGTCACCGGCATTTACGCTGACTTCATATCGTCTCATAGTTACTTAATTAAATGCCTTCATCTTCTCAGAGTAACGTCGATCCGCCACAGCTACATGACTCGAACAAGCCATCTTCCAGTATCGCGAATGTATTCCGGAGTTTCGGTGGACGTCTGAATCGTACTGGTTTCTCCATCCCTCCATCACCAGCTGCACCAATAACTAGTAATGGACACCGTTCGAGCTTGTACGGGGAATACTTCGGGGAAGATGCTGTCACTAGCGGGCAGGTTCTGGTTGACAGACTGAAGGCTAGCAATCCCCTGAGTGATCGTGTAGCAGCGGCAGAGGCGTTAAGAACGATAATTGCGGATTACCCGGTTTCAACTGTAACGGAAATCTGGGCAAATGCCCAGGACCTACTAGACGCCGATAATCCACCTGAGGTTCGGCAAGCAGCTTTCAAACTCCTCTCGGCATGTATCCAGCAGCATGAACCTTCACCACTAGATCGACTCAAGATTTACCGTACCATAGCACTCCATGTTTGCATGGATGACTTCTATCATCAGTTACAGGCACTGACTGCGCTCACCAATGGAGGAAGGGATGTGTCTACGTTTCACAAGGACCTGGTTTCTCTGTTGTCCAAATGGTTGAAGAACTGGTTCAAGGAAGCTACTGGGGAACGATCGATCCGCAAGCGGGACGGAGGTAATCCAGAGAATATGTCAGGTGCGGAATTTAACTTGAGGGAATTGTTTCAATTCACCACTCAAGTCATCAAATTCAACTTTAAATCGTTTGAGGAGCGTGAAATAAACCAGCTACTCTTGGACGTCCTTCAAATATGCAAAAAGACAACGCATAAAAAGGACATCGAATGTTCTATTGGCGTTATCGAGGCTCTCATCACTTATGGCTACGTCCCACGTGCTGCACTCAAATCTTGTATAGAGGTACTGTGTGGTGCTTATGCCACACTAAGAGATCTTGCCGATGCTACCTGGAATGCCGTCAGTAACCTCTGCAAGAGTTATATGGCTCATAATTCAGTTCTGGTTCTGCTTGAAATTCTCGAGACGCCCGCCAAAAATCTTGTTACCAGCTCTGCTAATGCAAACACGAACACTCTCAAAGGTGCTGTCTGGTTTCTAGAGAAACTTTTAATAGCGGACGAGCAAGATGGGCTTCCTCCAGTGCAATTTCCTATTGTCATGTCAGCATTCCGATCAGCGCTTGCCGCTGATAGCGCACGCTTGGAGTTAGAAATCTGCAGAGCCATTAGTGCTATTCTTGCTAGTAAAGACGTCGTTTCGCAAATCTCCTTCGACGAATGGGCAGTGCCTTTGGATATATTAGTGGCCTGCTCAAACAGAACGACAGAACGAGCAGACGGGACGGTGATAGAAGCCCGTGCAGGTGCAGATGAGACCTCTTCGCGCCCACAGAAAACCGAGCACGGCGGATTGAACGCCGCTATAGCACATGCCATCTTACAGGTCATAACTCAGTTGGAGATTGCGTGCCGCAACCCCGAGTTCGAACAGACAGATGAAGTAGTTGATTTTTTCGTTCGTGTTCACGAACACCTACCAAACTCGGCAGCGGAGTACGTTATCAATCACTATGCCACAGAACACCTTTGCTATCCATCGTGTGGTGAATGGATAGAAAACTGCAGAAAATTGCTTGATATATTCTTCAAGGCCCGATCAAGACCAACAGCAATGCGGATTAGTGTTCTATCTTTGATCAAGGATGTTTATGAGACTACAAGAGAGTTATGCGAGGAAGACATTTTACGGTCATTGGTTCTTTCTATTTTTGAAGATTTCCGGAATGAGGGTGATTTGAAGGTCTTGGAAGCATTAGTTAAGTTGGCAGTAGATGTTGCAGGGGATAGCAACATAGATCTATTCAATGTATGTCTCGATATATTGGTGGATTATATTGGACCGGAGGAGCCCGTGAATGATCAGTCTATACCAGAGGAGGACGAGGAAAATGAAAATCAGACAGCACCGAAGAACTCCTCCGATCGACCCAAGCCTGCGGTGATTCCACACTCCCAGCAACATCACCACCACCTTACTTCCCCGGTCAACATCGTCACTCGAGGATTAGTAAGGATATTTATGAGAAGCATGAATGTCGATGCTCTAAAGACGGCTCGGACATACGAGGAAATTATTCAGATCGTAGGATCTAAAACGATAGATGCCGATGCACGATTAACAGCTATGAAGCTTTTATTCAGAATCAGATCTGACTCAGAGAATGCTATCTTCTTAGTCGAATCAACGGAGTCAGAAAACTTAGCAGCGGTATTTCACAGAATCACAAAGATCCCGGACGAAACGCCGGCTCCTTCGAAGCCTGAGGAGGACTCATCGTCGACATCTTCGAGATCAAACAGAAGTAACTCGATATCCCAAACATCGCAACAGACATTTCTATTTAGAAGTCCGAGCCGACCGGTTGTGGAAAAGTATGACCGCGCCAAACGAAAGTCACCGATCTGGGCATACCCTGAGACGAAGGCGCTTCCAGAGAAGCCTTCGTATGAAGCAAGCCCAATTCTATGCACATTTTACGACCCACCGAAGGACTATCCAGTACAAGAAGGGCCGTCACTGGATCCAAAGACTTGCATCAGAATGTCGTTATGGATGGAGCAAGTGATTCCGATTATGCAGCAAGGTTGTGACTGGGAAATATACAGCTACGTCTTGGTTCACCTAAGCTCCCAGCTTGCCAATAAGACAGCATTCCGAAACTGTAAAGCGCATATCAACATGCTGAGAAGTTATATTTGTCATCAGTTACATACAGATAAAATTCCTAACACGGACCTTCCGGAAGAGGTTAAGAAGGCCGATATTGCTATAGCTCTCATCAACATACTCACGACTTTGGTCAGCTACAAGCAACACTTTGCCAAAAATGAGACTGAAGGAATTGTTAAGGCTTTTCAATTGGGGCTCTACAAATGGCAAAGAACCGCCAAACCATGTATCCACGCTCTATCGATATGCTGCTATGAACTACCAGGATCAACAAGCAAGTTCCTACCAGGTATCCTAACAAAGCTCTCCCAGATTATCACCTCCTCCGCCGTCAGTGTACATATCTTGGAGTTTCTGTTGGCATTGGCGAAGCTACCTACTCTGTATAGTAATTTTACAGAACCCGACTTCCGGAATATCTTTGGTATTGCTTTCCGTTACATCCAACATACAAAAGAGAGTACTGCCTCAGGGCCAACGAGGGTAGGTTACCCCTAACCACTTGGGCTAATGAAATTTCTAAAACTAATTTTCTACAGGCGATGCAATCCCAGCCCGAGACTGAACCAAGTCTACCTCAATACGTCCTCACGCTTGCTTACAACGTATTGACAACATGGTTTTTATCGTTGAGGTTGAGTGAGCGGCCAAAGTACGTGTCCTGGATCACCAGGGGGCTGGTCTTGCATGCCGAGAGCAATACAGTCGACGAGCAAAGCCAAGCGTGTATGGATATGTTGCAAAGGTTCACCTTTAGCGATTTTGACTTGAAACCCCCTGCAAAAATTGGCAAGGATGCAGCGATAGTTACGAAGAATTGGTTGGTCGGAGGAAGTATCATAACTGTGCATATGACGACGGAGACTGGTGTAGCAAGGCTCGTTGTTAGAAGACCAGTAAGTTCTTTCTCTCACAATCTTCCTCCCTTACCGCCCCCCTCCCCCCATATAGAAGGGCAATGTTGGTTGATTGTAGAAATAGTCTGGTACAAGCTACTACAGTATGAAGCCGGAATCAAGGGATTTACACAGTACTCTACAATCGAAATGGGTCAACATTCTTGACACGAAGCCAAGCTCTCCAAGCGAAAATAATCCTCTGGAAACAAACACGCAACCGGATAAAATTCTACCTAGTCATGTATTGTTGCAGCTGGCTGGAGGTATAGGAACAACCGAGATGACTAGGCCAGTACTGCTCCCGGAGGACGATAAAACCACTAGAGCGTTGGACGTTTTTGATAGGATACCAGTTGTCGATTTTCATAAGATTGGTGTGGTTTACGCCGGCCCTGGACAGTCTACGGAACTTGATATCCTGACAAACCAAATGGGATCACCCGATTATACTGACTTTGTAGACGGACTGGGAGAACTCATTACCCTCAAGGGCACAGACCGAAATACCGGGGGTCTTGATCGCGAAAATGATTTAGACGGCCAATTTGCATATTTCTGGAGCGACAGAATCACGGAGATTGTGTTTCATGTAACTACCATGATGCCAACATTGGCAGAAGATCCCCAGTGTACCATGAAGAAACGTCACATCGGTAATGATTTCGTCAACATCGTTTTTAACAACTCTGGTCTTCCCTGGCGCTTTGGAACAATACCCTCCCAGTTCAATTTTGTCAGTATTGTAATCACACCGGAAGCTAGGACAGGGTTTATTTCGTCGCGTTTGACGAAAAAGGGACTACAGGATAAAAAATATTACAGAGTCCAGGTCTGCCGCAAAGAAGGATTCTCGGATATCAGCCCGGCACAAGAGACGAAAATTGTCTCAGATCTGTCACTCCCGGCTTTTGTAAGGAATCTGGCGTTGAGTGCGAGCGTCTATTCGCATGTTTACAATGAGGGTGGCGGAGAACATATCTCCAACTGGAGACATCGGCTGCGGAATATTAGTCGGTTGCGTGAGAGGACTGCTACGGGCGGTTTGAGTAATGGGGGAAGTGTCGGGGGCGGGGGAGTTGGTGGAAGCGGCGGAAACGGTGCCATAGGTGGAGCAGCCAGTCCTCCTACCATGCCAAGCTCCAGGAGAGTCTCAACTATGAGTGGACAAACAAGTTTGGCGGATCATGGTTACAGCAGAAACTCTGTACAGCTAAATGGTGCTGATCTGGAAAAGGATCTGGAGACAGAGGATCTTTTGATGAGTTTGGACTTTAGTAGGTTCACATGATGTGGGTTTGGGATACTTTCAAAAGCGTTTGATTTTTTTCTTATTCCTTTCCAGGTTTTTATTATTGGCGAACTCCATCTTCCATTCCTCAGAGCCATGCACGTTTCACTTTTAATCAATCTCTGGGTTGTCATTCTGACAGCAACTTGACGGACTTTCGCCAGCCGTCCTTTTTGTTTTCGCTTGCTTCTTATCTTTCTTTTTTCTTCATTTAGGGGGTCTTTTGCTTATTCTCTCTTTAAACGTTGCTTATAAAACCAAAAGTTTAGCGGGTATTGGAGTGATTGATTTGGTGCATGTGTGTGGGATGGATAAGGTGGGAACTTAATCCCTTATTTTGTGGTTTCTTTTTTTGCTTCTTCATATACAACTACCTCTTCTTGTAATATTACTATTCTTTGTTTGCTCAATGTGTTGTGGAGGTGGGATGATCCGGTCTTTTCTCTCTTTTGTTGCATGCCTCGGGATCAGTGTGTGGTTGTTTAGGACAGTGTCTGTCCTAGTACAGTGGGAATGCAAGTTTATGATCGACTGGACATGAGGGGAACAGGGATTTATCGGATAGGAGGGCTTGGTGAAGGGAAAAGATAAACTTGGATATTTTCTTTTAATTTTGGGTTGGGTCTATTTACATGCCATATCATTTGGGGGGGGGGGGGGGCATTGATTGTTTATGGGAGATTTGTAACAAAAACACATAATTGTATTGTGTTGGTACTCTTCTGCGGGCTACTAGTCACACATAGTCCATGTTTTTTGAGGGAAATACTGACAACTACACAACAAAGATTTTAAAAGAGCTACTTAGGTAGCTGCGTAGTGACTAAGTGCACCCACCCTATACCACATTGCGCAACCATCATGGTTGCAATGTATACTGATGAGCACATACATCTATGTGTGATGTAGTATCTCTTGAAATATTTTTTTTGTGATGGTTTTCTCAGCATGGCCGCTCTTTAACAATCCACCCATTCCTCGAGTGATACTGCATGATACAAATTCTTTTAATATGTACTTTATATGTTGATTAATTAATTGATTAATTAATTGATGTATTTACTGCGAGAATAGTTTCCGCCACCACTTTTGTGTTGCACCGCATTTTCACTGCCAAATTCGGCGGAAACTTATTCTCGCCGCAAGTATGTACTTCATATATATCGTATTGGATTTCATGATCGACAAAGGACTATAAATGATATATCCTTAACACCCCGTCTGTACCTACATATTATTCACATTTCAAACACTAAGGTAAGCTTCCTACTAAAGTATCAGGACTTGTTTGTTAATGCTAAAGCACAATATATTATGTCATCTAGTCTTTAAGGTTAGGCTTGCATCTGCTGCATAAGAGAGGATTCGAACAGCTGTCAAGACCCAAAATAGGTAGAGCAATTCCTTCCTTAGCCTAAAGAGATTGTATTTAACCGCGGAAACAGGATTATCTTTTGGAGGAGGCTCGCTCCGTGCTGGTGGCCTCTACAAAGCGTGCTAAAGTAGATCGAAGCCCAAAGCCGATAATCCCCATTTTGATCGCGCAGAAGTGCACAGATAAAGATCAGCAAAGACGCATAGATCAGAGAAATACTGACGTATTTGTCTCCTAAGTCTCCCGTGCTTAGATCTGAAGAGCAAACGTGGAGGACAGGTAACTTGGGGGGGGATTGGTTTTTTGAAGTGGCGATCCTGTGGGGGTGGACGGGGGACCGAGGTGTCTCGAGACTTTTATGAGACTTCATTCAGCTCTCGATTCTTTCTTGGCGCCGAAGATGTTTCATGAAACTACAGAAACGAGCGTTCCAGTACCCCGTCGGTGGTGACTCAGCAAGTGATACACGGAGATAGGCACCTTCTACTGTTGCAGGTGTCTCGCGGAGTCCTTAAGCAATAATTGTCATTGGTGTGAAGTTTTTTACATGATAGGATCGGATTTGGAGAGTCTCATACTCATACCAATCACTAATATATGCCAGCGAGTCTTCTCTAGCTCTCCAAAATTCAGCAGTGTACTTTTCAGCTCATACTGTACCAGGGGACCCCAGATAGTAGCTATCTGTTGTTTTTGGAGGCGTTAGCCTTCAAAAAGGATACCAGGACAAGTAGGTACAGGCTGCTTTAAACAACGCCAATCCAATGAAGTTGACAATGTTGACGATGTCGATGTTGTTGATGTTAAATACCGAGTCATGAAACATCACTCGGCCGTGAGACAGATTGACCAGCGATTCCGAGCGCCGGCGATCGGCGAGAATAAATTTTCTGAAACTTGACGAACGCCAACGAAGTACATACATAATCAAAGCACCTAATCTATTTCCAGCTTGTCCCCGCAATTTAGATTTGAGTGGTGCGCTGTTTCGAGACCTGCTCGATTTCCAGATACACCTCTGCGTGTACAAAGCTAGGTCTAGCCTAGTCCACTACCACCACATATTTACAATCCATAGCTGTAAACCAAATTCGGGTTAAACGCCGCCATATAAGCATCAAGCACAGGTTTCTACGACACCTTGAACGCCAGGTCACTTGTCAAGCAGATTGGCAGACAAACGAACATCTGAATTTCTCAGCTCCCCCCGCCCCTGAAGACCGATCCACCAGCAAATACAAAAATACAGCCGTACTAATTGACCACTGTGCCCACCATGGGCTTTGAAAAAAAAAAATGAATGTGACAAGAATTATCAAAAAAGCAATATCCACAGAAAATAACTCCTCCAAATGTACAATTCAGACTTTTAAGTCTAGAATAGGAAGAAGTAAAGGGTGGGATAGTATAAACCGGGTATATAGTAGGTAGAATAGAAGTCGGGGGAAAGAACATTAAGGTCATGTATTTACAGAGAATTTAGCAGGGGTAAAGGGCTATTACACGTTAAAACAGGTGAAACATAAACAACAGCGGCGGACGAGGGTAAACTGAGATAGATGAAGTATGGCGGTATGTTTGAATGAGGAGAGAGAAGATCGATGTCGGAATGTAGTGTTCGTAAACCCTCGAGGTATTTTGATGTCGTTTCTTCACGAACAGTCAACTGGTGGGAGTCAATCCGTCATTACTCTCCTTTGGTGCTTCTGCTGTGAGATATGCCTCTCGCGCAACACCGATCCGTCTACCGTTTCCGTTCCCACGTATGAAACAAACCCCCAACCTTTAACCAAAAGAAAAAAAAAGAACCTTTCGTGACAGAAAATAAAACCCAATATGCATTTCGACAAACAGATCACAAACATAGCCAGAGTGAGGGAAAATGGACTAGACTCCGTACGTTTCTTAACACCTGCGCCGAAAAGCAGACAAAAGCAGTTCATCCGAGAATAAAGAAAAGTCGTCAGAGAATTGACGTTGTCGTCATTCCCCTTCCTGCAAGGTGCTCATTTATGGGGATCTTGGGGTGTCCTTCTCCTTCAATCCTCCAATTCTTTCGAGATCGACAGACGCGAAACGATCATCCGATCTCTGTTGATATGGCGGAAGTGCCTCCTCCTTCAAAGGGCGAACAAATCCAACACCGGCCTCGCCCACCTCAACTACCATGACTCTTGAGATCCTGCGACCAGTTTCCTTGTCGGTTTCTTCGGGAAATGTAATTCTGATCTCAGGTACGTTCTCAGGGCTTAATGGCATAGGAGAAGAGTTGTCGAGGAGTTGTTCCTTCTCGGAGTACATAAGTGTAGAATTGCGGGTAGAAATCGTCAGGCCATGCTGGTTTTTGTTTGCAGACTCGTATGTTGGTAAAGTACCGGCTGCCTTGCGCTGCTTGCGAATACGGTTAAGAACAAAAAGTGAAAAGCTGAGGATCAAGGTAAGGGCAATCAAGATAACCAGAGAGATGAGGAGCGAAGACATGGTGTGGTTATTTGCTTCGTAGTTAGCGTCAGAGTTGGGATCGTTTATGTTGCGACGGTTGATCAAGGGCATGGCAGGCATTGTATTATATTATAATAGTTCGTATTAGGGCTGTTGCTTAGGTTCCTGTTGAATATGCTGTCGAGAGAGCTGAATGAGTGAGTAGTACCGGGTTTCGGGCAAATCGGACGTAACGAATAAGTCGGTTGTTTATTGGCCTGATAGAGATCGTAACGGATTATGCTGTTGGTAGTGTCTGGTATTAGTGACAATTGACAACGAAGACAGGAGACAAGTGTGCCTTGAAGTTTGAAAATGAAACCAGAACATATCGGGGCATAGAATGATATGGAAACGGCAGAAGGTGGGGTGGGGTGTGGGTGGTGGTAGTGGAACATGGTGCAATGATTGAATGCCATCATGTCACAGATGATAGACATTGTACTCTAAAATTGGGTACAGACCGAAGGGATCAAGAACAGGCACGTAACCCTTGGAGCAAGGAATGCACGGAGGGGAAAAGCGAACGAATCATGGAGGAAATGCCAGGCACGTACATATTACTAACGTAGCGGGTACTAACAACGCAAACTAGGTATGCAAGGGCGATAGAAAAAAAGAACAAGAGGACAAAGACAGGACAGTACTGAAGAGTACGGGGAGAGAGAGAATGTGAGGTTGAGTAAGTGAATGATCGGAAGGCAATTTGCAGGCCAGCAAAAGAGTGAAGCCGGACAATTAGAATCGCTGCTGAAAGGAATGACAGGTAGCGAGAAGTGGGAATAGCGGTGGTAGGGGGGAAGGGTTAAAAGAAGGAAAGAGGGAAAAAGAGAGAGAGAAGGGAGAAAGGAAGAGAGAAAAACAACGTTTGGTATCAATTCTTCGCTCTTGGGGAAAGGGGTATAAAAGTGGTGAACGGGCGTGTAATTTTACCTACATGGCCCTTTGTGCTTTGTTTGGCAGTAACATCACGCCCTAACAGGCGCCAACTTCCACTTTCAACCGTCGTCTAACGTTTTTAGGCAACATCCCGCCTCGGTTGCCGTTCCCCCACGGTCTCACCAGTCTACTTTAGGCCAAATTCCATGATCCATGTCGGTCAATCAGCCAGTCAACAGGCTACCCCAACCGAAACTGTCACCTCGACATTTTGCGAATTCACTAGGTTTGAGATGAGATCATTAAGGTGCACTTCACCTACCAACGATACAAACAATCAGTATGAAATATTGCCTGCATTGAATGAAAAAACCGGAATATGGGATGAAGAGAGGGTGAAAAGGGAAGGAAGTGAGTGTGTGTGAAGTGGAAGAATGACCACAGTATAAGAGGGAATTCCAACACTTCCAAATATAGAGAATCCTCTTGCCGCTGCCATTATTGAGCACCGGACAACATTCGGTACATACATGTATGTACACACACATAAACAACATGGTTGCGGGGTTTTGGCATGTTTGCCGCCGTCAAGGTAATCTCGTCCCAGTCCAAAGACGATAAGATGAACGTTATGTGTCATTCGCTCTCACCTTCGTACCCCTCCAGGTCCCAGCAACCCCATGTCGCTACTATTAAGAGCAGCATGCAATACTTGATTACTTTCAATCCCGAATGCCTGAGGTAAGTACAAATTCGTTTCGAATTTCGAAAACGAGGATGTTTGTATGTGTGAAGGCTTCACTGATAGCGGTATGCCCCCCGTCGAGAGCTGTGAGAACATCAGTAACATAATTCAAGATACAGTGAACAAAAGATCGGATGACGGGGACAGAGAAAACAAACATCAGACGACGGATAGAATGGCCAATGGCTTCGGTACGCAACATGTATTGATTCCCTTCGGTCACCCGCCAAACAGGGCTGTCAGGAGTTGACATTCGCCTGGTTCCCGAAAGACCGCGAGGTTATTCAAAATCACCTATTTTCGGTAGATACATCTCAGAACACAAAATCTCCTCTTCGAGTTCTAGTAAAGTTGAACTCAGTGGTGTTTTCGTTTGGGATAACGTACCTGGTTCCTGGATAACCATATACATAAGTAAACCTTAAGTGTTTACAAAAGGCATGATATCCTTTTGTCATAAACTCGTCACACAGGTAGACGTAGCCAAGTCTGCCGGCTAGCTGCCATCAGCTCTTCGGTCTTAAGCTGGTGTCGATTATCGTGGAACAGTTCGATTCTCGACAAAAATGGCCATATGCAAGATGAAGGTCGATAGCGATGTCAAGAGAGCATACTCAACAAATTGAAGGCCTGCGCATTGGGGCGGAGCATCCTTTGTTGTATGGATTGATGGGAGATGGAGAGGCAAAGAAAGGGGGGATCCGAAGAACATCTCCGGCAACAATAAATGAGAGAGACAAAGATAGACACATGATTCTGTTGCTACTGGCTGTGGCTTCTTCACAATTATTGCACTGATAGGACCTCTCGCAAGATGAACCGGCACCTAAATTCGCTCATTGCTGCCTGGATTCATGCATATATGTATTCATGTCCATCACATACGCAATACTCACATACGGGCCGAATAAATGGACAGGCGGGATGGTCGAATTGTTTCTCTTCCTTCTTCTGCGGGGTTGTTTGCCTTGTCTTGTGTGTCTCAGGCGGGCCTAGGTATGGCAATTCTGCACCTTTTGGGCTACCGCAAGGACTGTAAGGCCGTCTTATTAGTTGACCTTATACCACCCTTCCAATGCGCGAACCCGCGCACATTCGTCATCCTGCGAATTAGAAATTTGACCACTGGTAGGAAGTCTATTCGCTCACAGAGATACGGAAAGGATCGAGGCCACGTGGGCAACTACTCAGCGAGAAGATATCGTATCATACGGTACTTTTTTTTTAAAAAAAAAAATCCCATTCTGAGTCTCTCGGCCGGCAGTCAATTCTGGGGACATACATTTGAGCTGAATGTTCCTGTGCCTAGCTAGACCAACCTCCCGATGGTAAAAATGAGATATGAGGAGAATAATGAACTCTCATGGATCAGACAAGCGGATCAAATGACTGGGCTGTAAGAGATCAAGCTGGGGTGAATCCGATCTTCCAAAGGATAAACCATACGAAGTCAGATAAAAGGTGTGGTTGAGGTCAGGGGCTGATCAGTTGACGGAAGGCAACACGGGAGTCTTGGACACAGGCTCGGATGGCTACATTCGTTAGTGCCGTGATGGTTTCAATAAATATGAGCAAAATTGGTATCGTTTGTTTCATTTTGTTTTTCGTTCACAGCCTGTCACTCACACCATGACCCCCACCTCACGCTCGGCCAATGGTTTTTCTTTCTAAGAAAATACGGCTGGAGGAAATTTTAAAACAAAGTAACATGGTTAGAGCAGTCCAAAGGCAGGCGCGGAAGATCGAGGATCATCTTTTACGTATGCAAGGAAAATCGATGCGGGTTTACATACAAATCCCCAGGGTTGAATATATGGCCATAATATTGATGAACCAAGTACACATCTGATCTGCTTGTTGGAATCACGAAGTCAATAGTTGTCGGCAACCCTCTGGGTAGAAAGTTAATTTTGAAGAATTGGCTGAGATTTTGGTGCTACCTAATATGGTTGGGATCTTTCAATCATGAGTGCTACAGTACGGTATGTATATATCTATTACTGTACATTACAGTACATAAATCTCAATCAAAGGCACTCATTTGTATCCCAATCTAGACAACCGTGACTTCTTTAACAAGAAGACACATCGTACTACTACTCCAATTTCCAAGCACATTTGATGATGCACCAAATATTTCTATAGGATTATCATAGGCAGCTGCCTGCATAAATGGGGCTAGGAAGTGAAGATCATATCTGATTTCCAGGCTCAGTTTTGAGGCTCTACTACTGCGCGCATAAGGAATGTGTACTTTACATACGTAGGGCTCATAAAATACCGGGTCACGCTCATATCTTAATTACCGTTACACCCCAGAATCACAGCTGACTCAGTGGCGTTTAAAACGGACGGCATATCATTGCATATTATTATTCCCGTTTCCCTGTCGACGACGACAAGTACCTACAGTACAACATCGGCAAGTAAAGAAACAATTGTGCATAACAGAATCTCGTGCTAAGTGCTCGCACGCCAAGCCCTAAAATTGGTTCGTCCGCTAGTTCTTACTAGAGTACATGCGGAGGTAGTTCTTCCCAGTGCCCATTTCTTCGGGTTCCTAGGCAAATCAGAATTCAATGGAGCTGTCGAAGCTAGTTAGGTATCTCAGCTCTGCTTTTAAATTCACTTTCGATATCCCGCATCGTGCATTGTGTCTGTATGGTATATCTCTAGAGGCCTCTCGTATGGATTTATAGGTGCTACGCACTCAGCGCACTAGGGCAGGAAATGATATTCTTGTAACTAACTATCACTGTAGAAATTCCTCTGAGATGTTTCGCGCCTAAAGCATTTACAAGTCTATGCCGGTTACTATTCCCGCGCACAGACCTCTCCAACGAAAAGGTTATCTCGGCTGGTGTGACGTCCACTGCGGAACCGTCCGCTCAATCGGACAGCTTTTTTTCGACCTCTAGGGGTTTAGGAAGCGGGAAGGTGGGGCCACATCGTTTCTTGGAGCCCTAGATCTTCAGCCGTACCGTCGCACCCCGATCTCCTCTAGAATTGATACATACATGTACTGTACTTCTACATGCCTGTCTACCCTTCCTTCGTCCTCATAGCTTGCGCGCACTGCACGTACCAGTGGATGAAACGAATGGTAGATAAATGAAACAATTGATTGACAGCAGAAACAACAACAACCCCCCCCCCCCAAAGTAAATCGAAGGACGTCAAGGGTTTGTCTCCATACAGCAGGTTTCTCAATACTGGCATCATGTAAGGTTTATCACCACCACTTTCAGCTCCTCTTTATGGACTGGAACGACAGGGCATGAGTGCTAAGTAAACATTTGTTTCCTGCCTCCACTTGTTTCTTCCTCGCTGTGTTTTGGTTGAAATTGGGATACGGGAAGGGGAAAGCGTCATGCAACGGCAGAAGCATGCAATTGATTGAGATTCAAGAAAGGTGCCTTCATTGACTCCGAGTAGTGTTGGAGGGGCGGGGAGTCATACCTCCACACCACTTGACACGTAGCGAAGGCACAGCGCATAACCCTCCCATCAGCCGCCTGTTCGTTAAGTCCTGCGATAATAAATCATAGTTTCTCTCCTCTCAGGTTCCTCGTTTTGTATCTGGCAAAACAAGATACAAGATACGAGGGTATGTATGTATGGATATATGTATGTACTCGTTGGGATCTACTATCGATCAGGGTTAATATATTGAGTATGCTTATGGGAGGTCGTTGACGAATGACTGCAGGGTGATCAATTAATTGAGTGCACTTTACTCTAATTTATGTTTGGGGAGGGAGAGCAGCCTTAAATACTGGTGTAAATACATATGTGCCCACATATTTGGTAAGTATTCTCATCGTTGATCATTGATAGTGGTTGAGAATGCTGTCAGTCCTATGGCGGCTATGTCCAAGACTAAGACACATAAAATTGAACTAGAGCACCCTACTCTATCTAGGTGCTCTATGCTGTCGGCTGTTTTGAAATGCTCGATATCAATCAGATTAAAGTGGGTGCATCTTCCCGCCTTATGAGGTTACTGGGCAAAAGTTATCGATATTGCAGTTAATACGCACTAGTATACTCTGCACATCTGCTTTGGGTGCATGTGGTAATAGGTAGCACTCACAAACAGGTCACGATTGTGCAAAAAAAACCAGATTCTTCGAGTCAATAATCAATCAATTGGAGGTTATCTGTCTTTTCACTTTACTCACCACAGACATCAAGCAAGCCAGCCCAGACCAGACTCTCGCTTCGCCCCATCCATCCCCATCTCATCAGCATCCCAGCACCGCCTAGCACAACCGTACATACACATACATCGTAGCTGTGCCCAGTGCTCAGCTACCTTACCTTACCTACCTGGTACCACACCCACTATTCCCCCCCGCACTCTTACTCACGACGAGTAGCGCCCAGCAATTGGAAGACTAATAGATCTACCTTTCCTTTTTCCCACCGCCCTCTCCCTCTTTTCGTGCGTGGGCCCTTCCGCTTTACAAAAAAGTCCCGCAAACTTTCCTTCCCGTCGGTCGCTCTCTTGGTGTCAAGTCGGGGGTCAGAACGTAGTGGCAGCAGCAGCAGCAGCAGCAGCACGGACGGGACGCGACCGCCTTAAGTAAGTGTGCGAGACAACCAAGAAACAAGAGACATTGTATGTAACGGCGAGAGAGCAAGCGGACGGAGCAACATCAAACAGAAGATATCTCAAGGATCAAGAACTACAGGCATAAGCCCAGGAATGACAGTTAGAGATTGTGCCTATAAGAAAACAAGTACCTAGAGGAATAAGAGAAGACGTGAGAGTATGATAGAGTGCAAGGTCCAGGCAGGCCACCACCACCACCGACGGCAGCAGCAGCAGCAGCGAGCAGCCTTACATACTTGACTCTGAAACCAACACCGAGTGCAACCCACACAGAGGGGCTTCAAGGGTTTTCGTTCAAGGGACGTAAAAAAAAAACACAGTAATAAAATAAAGAGAGAAAAACTATTGCTCGCGACATTTCTATTCCGGATAACATCGTCCACTGCTCTCTCTCTCTTTCTCTTTCTTCTCTCTCGTTCTATCCTGTTCCTCTTACCCTCGTCCACAGCTCTCAATCCGGCACAATCCCTCGCTGCTTCTCATCTCCATCTTCATCCACCTTCTTCCCCTCCTCCCCCATCCTCGTCATCCCACATCCCTACAGAGTCAATCAAACCTTCAAACCTTCTCGCTCTGCTCCCGGCGGCCATCGTCATCCCCTTGCATCAGCCCCTCCGCCGCCGCATGACTACAACTTGCTGTTGCTAATCAATCCAAGCGGAGGGCAGGATACCACGCTTTCTAAGGCCTGGCTTGCGCTCGCTCCTTT
This sequence comes from Morchella sextelata, assembly GCF_020137385.1. Classification (NCBI taxonomy): domain Eukaryota; kingdom Fungi; phylum Ascomycota; class Pezizomycetes; order Pezizales; family Morchellaceae; genus Morchella; species Morchella sextelata. Next base: position 636,554 of record NW_025408623.1, read on the forward strand.
CCTTCCCTCTCTCTTCCATCTTTGAAGATAATAAATCTGCCAATACCTCCTGCAACGTCTCCCAAAACTTGACTGACGTTCACAACCTTTCCGCCGCCCGCCTACCTCCCTCCCTTCCTTCCTTCTCCGCCCCGGCACCCTTCTACATTCGATTGTACATCTTTTTGATTAATTTCTTTCCTTTTTCCCGATTGCCCGTTAGCAAACGACTACAGCTCCAGGTCTTTCTCCCGTTACCGTTACCGGCCGAACCTTTGCAAGATAAGTGCGTAGAACCAACAAGCTCAAGCAATATCTCTCAATCGTTCCATCGAACCTGCTCTTTTCGGAAAGCTTCGTAGGGCTGACTTTCTAGCTCCCCGCGTCAATTCAACAGCTGTTGTAACATCCAACATAACGTTCTACGATCTGTAAATTTAAAATAAAAAACCCCTCCTGTACAGAAATCGAAAGTCATATTTCTTTCTTGCGTCTCCTGGATATATATTTGTTGTCCGTCGCTACTTTTGCGAATCCGTCACTCAACATTTACATAGTCAATTCCGTACATACACACACAACCTCCGGTAGCAAATATGACGGACCACCAAGCTGCAGCTACTGCTCGAGCAGTACCATCAAATAGTGTACGTGTTCTTGTAATTTAATGATACCGACTGCAGTTGTGTAAGCTATAGAACTGATGATTTGTGGTGTTGCAGGTTCGAAACACTCGATTTGGGGATTTTGGAAGGTCGCCCGGGACTCTTGACGAGAACTCATCACAGAATTCAGGCCAGAGCCTTGGAGCAGGTGGTGCAGCATGGGGTATCTGGGGTACCTCCGCTATCGGTAGCACGACTATCGGTAGTGGTTTTGGAGCCACAACCAGTAGCAACAACGAAAGGAGAGGTGAGCTTTCTGCCCCATCTGGTTTGGACTCTAAAGAATTTATCCGGTAGAATTGAGAGCTTTCGTTATTGATATCATTTTCTATAAATAGGGTCTTTGGAGGGTAAACAAGGTTCTTCCTCACTTTTGGCAGGATCTGGCGAGCATGAGCCGTGGAGCAATACCAAACCCACTGCAGTAGGATGGACCGGCGAATCCACATCACCAGCTCTTTCAAATGTGGCCATAAGCCAAGATCATTCTCGTTCGCCAGCTCGACTTCGCAGTCAACAATACGATTCACCTCAGACTAGCTCAGAAGTCCCACGTACCTCATCGCCGTACTATTCTTCTATCCCCCGTCAAGCAGCTGTTGGACAGGGGCCATCTATGAGTCAATCTCCAAGTAGTAAATCTTATTTGGACCCTGCTTCGGCGGTCAGCTTTGGTGAGACTCTTGATTTTCAAAATGGGGGTCGAGGGCGTGGCCTTGAAATGGGACAAGGTTTTGGTGACAGGAGACATCTTGGCTCTGTTCTTGGTGCTATCGAGGATGAGGATCCTAACCACACAAATCGAGGGCGTGTAGTATCCAATCCACGTGGTGTTAATACCGGTGCCGAGATTCTGGGCACTAGTGTATCATCCGCTAGTCGTAGTGAGAGCCTTCCACCTCAGCAACGGGCAAATTCAACACCACCCACATATAATCCCAACCAGACACCGCAAGAGGCTGCTGGGTACGGAGCTTACACTCATGTCCCAACTTCTCATCCAGCTTCGCATGGCCCTAATCATCCTAATGTTGGCAATTATCCAGTTGGTGCGCAGGGTAGATATACTGACTTGACTCGAGATACTCGCCAAGCAGAGATGCTTGCACAGTTTCGTCAGGTTTCAGTCGAAGATGAGAACGATCAATTTCCAGATAGGCGTCGTCTACCGTTCACAGGATCATTTAACCAACCCCAAAACAATCCAGGGAACTTGAACTACCCTTCACAGCCTTCGTTCGCCGACTATCAGTACCAACAACAACAACGTCAGAATGCCCAGGCCGTACCTCAAAGCTCGTCTCCATGGGCTACAGAAGAGGGAACCTACACCCGTGGACAGGAAGGGTTTAGCAACGACCAATATAATGGGGATGGGTACGTTGAGGGCTACAACGAGTTTCGGACTAGGCCTTATGAGAGAGTTGGTGCAATGTCTCCAGGCGACCAAAACGTCGATTTCCAGAGAAGAAGTTTGGCCAGCCCGTACTATCCAAACGGGACCACTCCTCCGCAACAGGGGGACTTTCGCTCTGCTTCTCGTGGTGCTACTGCGCGCACGCCACCTTCGGTACAGCTGGGATTGAACCATGAGAAATTAAGGCAACGGCTGTTAGTCACCCAACAACAGCAGCAGAGCCCCCATTTAAGTCAAAGCCAGACTATCATGCGCGATCAGCTCTATCGTACTCAGCAACAGCAGCAACAGCAACAGCAGTTCCCTATGTCTGGGCCATATGATTACACATATAGCAATTTGCGAATGCAAATGCCCGCTTATCCCGGCGGTTCACCAATCAGTCCTTTGGCTGCACCTACTCATCCAGCTGCTCGGAGGCATGATGATATCGGAAGCCTTAGAAGCGCATTATTGGAAGAATTCCGTTCAAACTCTAAATCCAACAAACGTTATGAGCTCAAGGTAAAACTAAGCCTCTATGTTATTCCAAGCCTCTTACTAACACGGATAGGACATCTATGGCCACGTTGTTGAGTTTAGTGGTGATCAACATGGATCTAGATTTATCCAGCAAAAGCTTGAAACGGCAAACAGCGACGAAAAGGATATTGTCTTTGCAGAGATTAAACCGAACTCTTTGCAGTTAATGACAGACGTTTTTGGGAACTATGTTATTCAGAAGTTTTTCGAACATGGAAATCAGCTGCAAAAGAGTGTTCTGGCAAAGCAAATGGAAAACCACGTTTTGACGCTATCTTTGCAGATGTATGGTTGTCGTGTTGTTCAAAAGGTAAGGAAGGAAAATATATTTGCATGGTATATGAGCTAACACAAATCACAGGCTCTTGAGCACATCTTGACCGAACAACAAGCAACCCTCGTCAAGGAGCTAGATGGACATGTTCTGAAGTGTGTCAAGGATCAGAATGGAAACCACGTAGTCCAAAAGGCTATTGAGAGGGTTCCTGCGGAGCATATCCAATTCATCATCAAGGCTTTCCACGGCCAAGTCCAGACTCTTGCAACGCATCCTTACGGCTGTCGTGTAATCCAGAGAATGCTTGAGCATTGCGATGAGACTGCGCAGGCATCTCTTTTGCAGGAGCTTCATTTCTGTACCCAGGCTCTAGTTCAGGATCAGTACGGCAATTACGTGACGCAACATGTGATTGAGCACGGGAAGGCCGAGGATCGGGCCAAGATCGTCAATCTGGTTACCTCTCAATTACTACACTTTTCAAAGTATGTTCACCTAAATTCAAACACCTTTCTGCTCTCAAGGAGCTAACCAAACTCGATTAGACACAAATTTGCTTCAAATGTCGTCGAGAAGAGCATAGCTTTCGGGTCACCAGACCAGAAGCGTGAGATTGTGAAGGTCGTTTGCGCAACTCGACCTGATGGCACTTCTCCCCTGCAGATCTTGATGAGGGATCAATACGGCAATTATGTGATTCGTACGTGGGATCTGGTACTTCAGTTGAGTATAAATGCTAACATTTAGTTAAGAGAAACTTTTGACCTTGCTTTCGGGCCAAGACCGTGAAACTTTGGTTGAGCAAATCAAACCTCAACTTCAGGCGCTGAAGAAATTCACATATGGGAAGCAAATCAATGCGGTATGTGTTAGTTCCTACCCTCAGTCAGATTATACAACGCCGTAGCTGACAAATTCACAGATCGAAAAGCTGATTTACAACTCTTCCACGCCATCGCAGACAGCTTCTCCACCGCCTGGTTCATCCGCTGCTACCCCGCCGGACCACACCCCGGAATCGACTGAGGTGTCATCTACAACAAGCAATGCTGGCGAAGTTCCCGTGGTCGAAAAGACTACCGAGTAAGTTTAGCTAGATCATATCAGCATCATTGTGGTCTGAACTGGGAAACAAATTGGCGTCAGGAATTGTTTCATGGAAGTGTTTCAATCTTATTTTTGGCTGAATATTTTGGAGGCCAGTCTTCTTCAGTATATTTTTTATATTTCTTTTGGGATGCGAAATGAAGCATTTATAATCATGTGTTTAAAATACCCCTTCCCCATTTCTTCTATCCAGATCCCCCTTTTCGCTTCTTGTACTTTCAAACACCATTAAAAATGTAGCGGCATTCACGCGGGGCGCGGGGAAAAATAGCTTTACGGATGTTTTCAAATTGGGGTTTATTTTTTTTTTTACGGCTATCGGCTTGGGTTTGGCATGAGAACTTGTCACAAGGGGTTGTGGTTTTGTTGATTCTTTATATCGGCATCTTTCATTATTTTATGTTTATGCTTTGTGAATTTTCTTGGAGAAGGTTAGGATGCCTTGGATGTATTCGTTTTCGTCGTGTTGTATCCACAAGAGACGATTTTTTGTCTTTTGTTGAGGTTTCATCCGAATACCCACCATCGTGTTCAAAACCCCTCGTATTTCATTTTCACGTAACGATATTATTATTATTATTATTCCTTTATTTCTTGTGTTTTATTTATTTTTTCTATCGCTCTTACCCACTGTATATGATTTCAATTTGTCAAATTTTCTCTCTGTAGTTTGTTTGAGCATTGTTTATTTTTCATGGTTTTCCCTCGTAGTTATTTTGGGCGATTTATTTATCATTATTTTTGTTATGTGTTGGCCAAAACCGGGAATGAGGGAAAAGAAATTATTTCAACCCGATTTGTATGTATGTGTTCTTGTTGGTGTCAATGTAATTCTGAGGTTTCCACATTCTTACTGCTCATTTGCACTAGACTGGGAAGCAATGACGAGTAGATGCAATTATCTCCATGGGTCCTGAAGTCTTTTTACGAGGTAACCCGAGTGAAATAGATTGAGTGAGGTTAAAGGCCTCAACAATAACGGGTCTCACCCTACCGGATTGAGGTTCATTGATTAGAACACTTGTAGTAACCCTAACCCACTATTATTGTCCTTCGTCTGCACCTTAATGTTAGTGCCAAGAGTGTGGCCTATGCTAAGAGATCTGCTTATATATTTGATCTCACATTCAAACTCACCACTATTAAGGAAAAGGGGGGGGGGGGGGGTGGGATAACAACACAAAGATTCCCTTCCCTTCCTTCCGCGGAGGGCTTTTAATTTTTGTCCTCCCCCCCCTTGCACACAAGATAGTGGAATCCAACAACCACCCATCGATCCATCACCTGACGGTCGAAATCTCCCGAGGAGTCACCGCTGGAAAGAGCCCATTGTTTTTTTCTTCTTTCTTCTTTCTCCTTCCCTGCCGGTGATGGAACAGGGGAGGGGGGTCTTTTGTCTCCTCAATATTACATGTAGTTACATAGGACCCGGTTAATTGATGGCGCGGCCCGCTGATAGGGTGCGCGCGAGAATGAGAGAGGGAGAGAGGAGAGAGAGGGTCAGAAGGGTTACTTTGTGCGGGCGGTTGAGGACATGCGTCGGGGTGAAGTACCTATGTGGTGGCTTGAGGTGGCTTTTTTGCCAAGGACAGAACCACCGGGAATGCTTCGTGGCCCTGGCCTCCCTCCCGCCCCCCACTCTCGATGTTGTGTTGTATTGTGTGTGAGTGGTGCGCCAGGTGGTTCGTCAAGCGCCCCTTCCCCCCAGCCGCGTGGGTTTGTGTGTTTGCTCGACTGATGGGAGCTGTTTTAATCCCGGAATGTGTCCTACGTGGTTGGCGTGGTTTCGGGATGAGGTTGCAACGGTCATGGAGTATCACTCGATCGATGTTGCGTGGTGGGTTGGGTTGCATGAGATATCACTCGGCGTTCCCCGTCATCCGAAATATTAAGGTGGCCATATGTGGAAAGGCGCTAGCAATAACGAGAGCGGTTAGACTGAGGTGAGTACGGATTTCAGACTACAGCTGTAAGGTTATTGGCCTCAACCTTCTACTCCTCCTGCTCACTCTGCGGAGACATCCATTAATCTTGCGTTCAGCCTGAGGTGCTCCGGACAACCAATCAATCCATCTGTGTATCACGATGATGGAACGATCATTGGATACCGAAAAACAACTGAAACTTTGTTTCCGTGGGACTTCAAAAACACAATCCGTACAAAACACCCAATCTAACTAAACGAATGCCCTAATAAAAACAGAAACGGGAATAATTATACAAAACACCAAACCATCTACCAAAATACATGAGGGAAAAGAAATATAACTCGGTGGTAAATGTACAAGTATTGCCTTGGGTTTTTTTTCTTTTCTTTTACACAAATAGGTCATCTGGCGACCTCTCCAGCTTTTCAACACCTAGTGCGCTCCTTCTCGCTCTCTCGCTCTCGGTTACTAGAGCTTTGGCCTCTAGGCGTTTCTTTTTCTCGACGTACTGGAGGAGGCGGATGCAACCGGTGGGGGTTATCTGGATTGTCATTAGATGGGGATAGTGTGGAAGAAAAGTGGGGGGAGGCGGAGATATACCCCTTCAATACGTCTGGCTTGGCCAATGCTTTCTGGTCGGACCTCGTTGAGGAGAATCCTTTCTTCTGTTGATAATCCGACAACCCTGTTACGTGCAGTTGTCAGCAAGGAGGAACAGACGGAGATAGAAAAAGAGAGGGCTCTCACTGGGAATAATCCAAATCCGGTGGTAGACGCAAAGCCTCATCTCTCATAAACATCTTAACAGCACTGGCCTGCCGTACTACATACGGCTCATAAACACCTTCGATTTCAACTCTTCGCATAATGTTTTCTGACCACTGGTCCTTCTCCAATACACCGACCTCGACAAGTTTCGCCATATCTACGCCTGCTAGTCTGAGCAGTTGGAACGCGCTTCGCTTCTCGCTGTCCTTGTTCACGCCGAGACCGCGCCGCGCCCACTCGTAGGAACCGAAAACGGTAGTCTCAAGCTTTGTCCGCAGATCCACCATCTGCGATGTCTCACCCTCGTAATGGGCCCATCTTTTATCCCCCACAACGCCATGCGCACGGCCCATGGGCGTCAGCCGTACATCTGCATTATCGGCCCGTGCAGACATCCTGAACTCGCTGCGCGAGGTGAACATCCTATATGGCTCACTGACGCCCTTCGTGATGAGATCGTCGATCATGACGCCGATGTAGGCGTCACTTCTACTTATGATCATCTGTGGCTTCCCTAACGCGGACAAGCCCGCGTTGATTCCTGCAACGACACCTTGTGCAGCTGCTTCCTCATAACCGGTTGTTCCGTTGATTTGCCCAGCGAGGAACAAGCCTTTGATGGGCTTTGTCTCCAGGGTTGCACGGAGGTGCCGTGGGTCGACGTAGTCGTATTCAACGCCATACCCGGGCTGTAGCATGTTTACCGATTCGAGTCCTGGGATGGTCTTAAGGAGGCGCTCTTGAACTGCGGCAGGAACGGTCATGGAGATCCCGTTAGGATATACTACGTGGTCTGTTACACCTTCTGGTTCGAGCCAGATTATGTGGTTTTCCTTGTGGGAGAAACGGATGATCTTGGACTCAAGAGAAGGGCAATATCGCGGTCCCTTAATTGTCTCACGAATGTGGATGGACTCATGAAGGTGCTGACGAAGGATATCGTGAGTGGCCGGTACGGTGTTGGTTGAGTGGCAGAGGTTCTGCTCCTCAATCTGCACACGCTCGTTGAGATAACTGAACGGCATTGGCGGTTCATCGCCATACTGCGGGAGAAGATTCTTGTAGTCGATAGTGCGTCCGTCAAGACGGGGCGGCGTTCCAGTCTTTAAACGTCCCATCTTGAAACCGGCAGCCTTAAGGGATGCTGATAGGCCGAAAGTAGCGGCCTCCCCCATGCGCCCCGAAGGGAATACATCCATACCGATATGGATCTCCCCGCCGAGAAAGGTACCCGTGGTGATTACTACATTTTTCGTCTTTATAATTTCTCCAGACTCAAGCTTAATTCCCTGGATCTTCCCGTAGTGGCCTTCTTCATCCAGGTGTAGCCAATTCGGCGCCTGGTCCACCACAATGTCTGCAACGCTCCCTTGAACAATCTCTAGGTTAGGATAAGATTTAAGCTCCTCCTGCATGTACTTCTTGTACAATATCCTGTCTATCTGAGCTCTAGGGCCCCAAACAGCAGGTCCTTTACTTCTGTTAAGCACCCGGAACTGGATACCAGCTTTGTCCGTGATGCGCCCACAGACACCGTCAAGAGCATCGACCTCCCTGATCATGATACCTTTTCCAATGCCGCCGAAAGAAGGGTTGCAGGAGCATGTACCGATCGTATCGATTTTCTGGGTCACGAGCGCGGTTCGTGCGCCGGCTGCATACTAAGCGAAATGCTCGTGCGGTGAGGAGAGTGCAATTCTTACCTCGCGCAGCAGCAGCGCAGGCCTCAGATCCAGCATGGCCTCCGCCGATAACAACGACATCATATTCTCTGGCTGCACTGTACCCTATAAGTCCGGTGTCTCCGGGGAAGAAGGGGGGGGAAGGGGGGAGTTGTGGCGGGGGAGACCCCATGTACCTTAGATCTGCCGAAACGGAAGCCAATCCTCGAATTCGGTAGCCCCGAGGTTTGAGGAACTTTGGACTAGAGCGGCGGAGTAATTGGCGGGTGTGGAGGAGTGAGTTCATTGCGAATGTGGGGGGAATTGTCCTGGGGTTGTGTTTGAGGATAGGGAACTTTTTTTTGGTGTTGAGCCGCAACCGTTGTGCAGGAAGAAAGGCTTGGCATGTGCATGGATGGCCATCGAGTCAGATCCTGTGATGCAACGACAACTTCTTTGTTCGTGGGGTCTTTGTATTTTTATTTCCTTGTCTCTTTGTTTCTGGAGATGCATCAAAACCCGAAGCTAGTAGTCAAGATGTTCAACATTCTACACCTTCCTAACCGTAAAAATGACGGCGCACTACATTCCCGGAAAGGCTACGGAGGCTCTATATATCGATCAAGAGGAACCACAGAGGCTATGGGACCCCGAAGATGATATGCTCGCATTCAATCTACCTTATGGATTTGGCTTTTTAGCACCCATGGTGGATATATGCCATCTCAAGGCGCTGGACATAAAAGACAGGTACTTAACCTGGGACGAGGCATCTATCAAAGCCAGGTTGGGGGTACTCAGAAACGTCGAGAGAGAGGACTACTCGAGCGACATCTTATACATGGATGAAGAAGGTTCCACTCTCCAAATCTCCCTCCCAAGTACCCACAGAATACTAACACAAACGCCCCCACCCAGAACTCGACCAACTAACCCGCCACTATCAACGGCAAGATATCCAGAAGAACGAGCAATATGCCAAAGCCTTCGGTATTCTCGTCACCAACCCCATCCCCTTCATAGCGGCGCGCGTGTGGGTAAACTGGCCAAACACCCCCGAGATCCTCTCCCTCATCTCCCTCATCATCTCCGCGTCATGCGTCCCCGCCGTCTACACCGACCGCCTCGCGCTCGACATGCCCACCCGCTGGAAGTACAGGATCATTAGAGCAAACATGTACCTCGCGGGTTTCATTGCGTTTATGGCGGTTATTTTCCCGGCCGGCGGCAATCTAGCGGGGGGCAAGGCCGAAGTGAAGTACTGGACGAATGATGGGTACATTTTTGGGTTGTTCCCGCTAAGTATGTTATCCTTCAGTGGAAGTGGGGTCGATGGGTGGCTGACTGGTGGGTGTAGTTATGGCGCTTGTGTCCCATGGGATCAGGCGCATGATGGAGGCGGTGAATCACTTGGATATGGCACATGTCAGGTATAGGTATCGTCAACCGGACCGATGGGAAGAGATTGGCTTGAGGGCGGCATTGATAGAGCAGGGGGTAGAGGTCCCGCCTCTTCCGGGGGCGCCGCCAGTCCCACCAGTCCCACCAGCCCCACAAGCAGCAGACGCAGCACCACCAGCGGCGGCGGGGGGCTAGTTTGGTTTGGTTAAATGTGTATTTGCAATTTGGTTATTTAGTTGAATCGCTGAAGGTTGGGTGTGATTGATCTGTGTAATCTTATTATATTATCTGGCATGAATAGCATATGCTATTTGTGATTAGCAAGGTCGTATTGATAAGAACAAAAATAACGATTATGAAGTTTAATTATATGCACTGATAGGGTTTCAATTGCAATCATGAGATATCACTCGTATAGTTTGTTCAAAGATACTTCGGAGTACAAACAAGTCTTGGAATAATCTGACAAAGCTTGGACCCTAAATAACTCTGGGAAGCTACATTAGCCTACATATGAGAAGGAGCACGGTACACCTACTTGAAGAAATTGAGGGATTGGGGGAAAAAAAAAAAAAACGAATTGCATCGTAGGGAACTCGAACCCCTCCCAGTTGCTTGGAAGGCAACTATGCTACCCCTGCACCAACGATGCGTGAAGAGTTTTCCAGTCTCAAAAAGTTCCGCCACTAACTAGCGTAAATTAAAGTATTAGCGTGATGTTTAGTGTGGTTGATGCCGCAAGAGGAACCTTGGGTAAGAGGTGGAGCGTGTAGAATATGAACAAGGTGTGAATATGGATACTGTTGTATCAAGATCAAAAAAAATAAATTGAAAGGAGGGGGATTCGAACCCCCGCGGGCTAGGCCCATGAGAAACCTCGCTTATTAAGCAAGAAAGATAATTATCTTGAGTCACACACCTTAACCACTCGGTCATCCTTCCATGCTAATTCTGAGACCGCTATCATAACTTAAACAAATATGTAACTATGAAGTTCAACTGTACCATGGTCACGTTTAGCGGAGTTCGATCTATGGAATTCTTGCGGGGCATCATCATTCACAAGAGTGAACTTGGATGTGACTGACTCTATATTGAACCTTTAAGGTAGTCTAGACATAGATTTCCGATAGAGTGTAGTGAAAAGGCACTTTCGACAGATTTTGAGGCCTAGGGGTCAAAGTTTATCTTCATGAAAAACCATCCCTTCGTCTGTTTTCAGCACCCGTGGTTTTGTATGGCAGAATATCTATTGGGGAAGTAATCTGCACGCGCAGTTAACACACTGAATATTTTCGTATGTCCGCTATCCATTTAGGAACAACCTTAAGCCTACGAAAGCTAGGGCGCCGTTGATCGCCCTTTAGCAAAGAGTCCGGTAGGGCGTGAAAATTAAACCACCCACCAGACGAAGAGATAGTACGTACCGTGCTGCTGTACTTTAGAACAATTGGGAGAACTTATACTCACTAGAAAGCAACAGGCCTTCTACTTTATGACGGCCTTGATTCCCGGCACTAGACACATATTATACTCAGTAAGGGTTGGTGGGGATCGGTGTCTGTTGTGCTCAATATTTTTATGCCAAGCGATTTGGCGGGGTTGTGGGGCAGAGTGGGTTAGGGCTTCATGATATATCACTCGACGTCAAATACTTGATCTTCAGCTTCCTTATATACGGTACAACAGCTCCGGGTAGCACATCATAAGAATAAAGTTCAAACTTGGAGTATTTACATAACATCTTAAGCTTTGATCTGTTCATATCTACTCTGGTGAACTATGAGCCTGAGTATCAAGCACCATATCAACCTGTCCTGCGCTATAGTTACCACTCTTACTAGTCAACTCTTCCACCAGCAAAATTAAAGCAGCCCCAAAACTATTCCGTTCTCTTGTCTAAATATATATTATGTACAGCTCAGGTAAAAATATCCATTTTACGCCCCAAAATTCATCTTCAATGCGATAGCTGGGGCATTCGACTCATGCCTTGTCGTTCCCTCCGACATCCTTGCGTTTGATCGTAAAATCTCCTCCATAAATGTACGTTGTGAGGGGTTTAGGTTCGCCACAACATTCTTGAATGCGAGCTGGTTCACTGCGACAAGTTCCAGAAGTCTAGCCGCAGTTTCTTGGTATGTCTGTGGGTTGGAAGCTGCTCGAGAGAGAAGAGTTGGTATGAAAACCGCCATGGCGACCTGAACCTGGTCGCCAAAGAGAGTGGACACGAAGGATATCAGAATATGGCAAACGAGCCCTTTCACGTTATCTGGATCTTCGTTGGTCGAGGTTGCAAAGGTTATCATGCGGGGTATCATGTAACGGACAATCTCCTGGTCACATGCGCTCTTAGGAGTCACCATCAAGATGGAGCGGCAGCACTGGATAGCCACTTTCGTAGTCTAGGTAAAGTTAGCTATATTACACTTTATATGTACCTAAAAGGTCTTGGAATACCGAAGAATCTGAAAAGGCCTCTAGGATATTATCACAAAGCCTTGGCACGAGCTCGTCGTTCGGAGCAAGTACGTTTACTCCGGCGGTGATTATTATTGTTGATGCCATTAAACAGTTTTTAATGCAAGACAATGCAGCCTCGCCCCTTAGCCTATCCAATAAATTAGCCTGGATAAAGCTTAGTTCGGATGAGAGTGTGCGTACTTTGCATTATCTAAAACCCTCAAGATGGTGCTTAAGCAGCTCCGAACCTGCATGATGACTAGCTCACCGTCATTACCGCCCCCAGATTTGGTGATAATGTGGATAAATCGTTTGAATATAGGCAACGAGCGAGGCACAACCTCTGACTGACAAACGCCAGTGCCGAAGATAGCTTAGGAAACAATCAGTCGATGCTCGCCTCAAATAAAAGAAGAAAGGTCCATACTGGTGAAGATGTGAAGAATAGAGGCATAAAGGTCCATCCTAATCACAGCGGGGAAGACCTCCGCTGCATCGACTAAGGCGTCAAGGGAGACTGTAACAACATTTACTGCTTCTTCCGAAAGTTGGTGCCGAACTGTAGTCTTTGAGTCTACCAGATTGGGTAACAACCCAGCCAAAACTAATACTATGAGTCTTGTCAATTCAAATAGTTGATCAATATCTTCTGTTAGTTTCTCTCCTTGAGATCCTGATCCAGAGTTAGATCTGGCAGTTGGATGTGCTACACACAAGCTCCTCGCAATATCCACAATTGCGGACTGCACGGCCAACCCTTCAGTAAGAACCAATCGGTCAAGAAGATCCATCGCCTCGGAGAAAATAACACCCTGATAAATTGCATGACCACAAACGGATGGGTGTAAGATCTTTTTCAAAGCCAGCAAAATCTCAAGTGTCTGCTCTTTGGTTGCCAGGCTATCAGGTCCTCCAGGTCGCCCGACAAGTGCCTCAAAAGCAATTCCGAATAAAACAAAGAAGAATGCTACAGGTTCGTCGCGGTAGTTGATATCATGGGCAACGCCGTTCCCATTGGCTTCGCCAGCGGATGAGGCCTTGCCATCCAGAGCATCGAAAACAAACTGACTATCTTGCTCAATTAAGCTGGCAATTGCATCAACCAGTTTCAACCAAGACTCTTGGTAGAACTAAAGAGTGATATTAGGATTTGTACTTCCGTCAATTAACGATGAAGTTTCAAACCTACCTTCAACAGAGTCTCTCGGTTCAGCGCTGAGTATATTGTATCGATTGACCCTCCTAAGGACGCTGGGCCTGTCGAATTGGTCGAGATATCAGGTTCGAACCGCAACCTCGCAAACTCCCTCAACGAAGACAGCCACAGGGGTGCTAGGGTAGCAATATGCGGTTTCACGACATCAACAAGATAACTTTGCTCTTTGCTGGCAACCTGCAACTCAGCCCAACCTCTAAGAACCGCCATTTTCACCATAACCTGGGCATTCGAGCTGAGCCCTTTCAAGTCACCGATAGAGGGGACCTCAGAATCACCTTTGAGTGTCAGTTTAAGTCCCAATACTCACCAAAATTCACTAAGGTTACTTACTTGAGAAGTTCTCCAAAGCTGAAGTGAGAAGCCTTAATATTCTCCCCATCCTATCAACGTCCTTCACAATCCCAGTTGCGATGAACCCGGCACAAACATTCACCGCCTCACTAGCCAACTCTGGACTTGAATCAGCTGCAAACGCTGGTGTGAGCGCCGATCCAATTTGGGCCTGGTACTGTTCTAGCAATGTCGCCTCCGGAAAGTCAGGATCTGGAGTGTGACCAAACATCTTTAGAACTTGGTCAACAATCTTTAACCCTCCTAACCTGAGCTGTACTACGTTCGCCGTACTCGCTGAGAAAGCCATTCTAATGATGTCGGCAATCTTCACTACTAACTTGTCCTCTACCGGATGCTCCGAATCTGCCTGCATCTCCTTGGCTGCCATTGATAGCAATTCCCGGAGGCAATTTATCGCAAAGGTCCTGACCTGCCATCTCAACGGCTCTTGCCCGCTGGGCTGCGAACCTTCTTTCTCACCAGATGCGCCTCCGGCAACAGCGAAAGATGCAACCTCTTCATCGTGCAGGTCTGTAGGAACTGACATAATGGGTTTCTCGTCTGTTTGTTTTGGCCCATCTCGGCGCTCAACAGTTTTTGTCATCACCATTTGGCATTTATCCACCCATTTACCTGCATCGTCAATACCTGTCTGACTTAACCAATTTCGAATTATGTTACGAATTCCTTCATGATTAGGATTTGCATCCAAGGCAATCCATAGTTGTTCCTCGAGCCCCGGATTTGCAACATCAATGATTCTTTCTGCATCGCTCTTCATGAGTTGATACAAACCATCGGCAGCAACATCCTTCAGCTCCATATAAGGTGAATCCAATTCTTTCTGCAATCGCTTGACGTAGCTGCTCATGTCTACATGGCTCGCTGCAAAGAGAGACAGGTGCTCGAGACATCTCAAGGCCTCCAGCTGAACAGTATAATCTGGCTCCTTTAAGCACTGCCCGACCATGGTCAAGATAAGTTCTCGGGCCTTTGTCATATCCTGAAGGTCAGGCCCAAGAACACCAATCAATGAGTCAATGCACCTGACAATAATGCTCGTAGTCGGTAGCTCCAATTCCAAATTCGAAGTGGCGACAGTAGCGACCTCTTCATCGTGAGTCTCCGCTACATATAGCTGAGAAAGCATTCCTAAAGTACTAGTCACATATCCCGAGAATGTAAGACCAGCAGAGTCAATTGTCCTGGCAAGTCCATCTAATGCCCAGAAATGGACCGTCGGATGAGGATCGTTGCTGAGAGACATCAATATGCCGATGATCGTTTTGAGATGGAATCCTGCTGCCATTCCTCCGACGTAGGAGTGAATACATCCTAGGGCTACGGCGCAGCCAGCTCGGGCGTTTGGTTCACGGTTGCTGACTATAGTGTCGACCAGCCATTGTATAACATTGCCGGTGAAGGAGTTACCGCCAATACTGCAAAGGCGGCCTAGGGATTCGTATGCAATATTCCGCACAAATTGATCCGGGTGAATGACGAATCCCTAGCACCAATCAATATTACACGCAAATGGCTTATGCTGCGGATGCGAGTGGACTTACCTGTAAAAGTTCCTGTATGATTTTAAGAACACTAGGTGTACCTAAACTGGCCGAGGGCAGAGTGTCACCAATCGTAGCTTTCAACGTCCCCAGTAATGCAACAGCTACATTTACAGTCATTGCAGCTTTCCTCCCAGGATCTCGCTGAAGGCTGTTTGATGCCAAAAAGGTAGCAATTTGCTCTAGGATACTTTCCTGAACCTTCGGTGGCTGAGTTGGAAGGAGAATAGTGAATAAGTCAATAGCTGAGGTTACTACGGCTGTGGCTGGGGGAGCTGGAGTAGGTTCATCCATGTCGATGGAATTACTTGTGATGTACAGAGAAACAGAATCGTGCTCAATGGATCCAATGACAGGCGCATGGAGCTTTATTTGCATGAAAATAATCAACTACGCAGGTCCAAAACATCAAACCACACAATGAGTGAATGAAGTAACTAACCGTTTCATTTATACGCGCCTCCGGGCTCTTTCTCGTCATCCAATGGGCAACTGTCTGTTTGCTTCCCTGTGCCTCAAACGCAAATGCATCCACGTCAAACCCATTTACAAATCCACATACTCCATATGCATAGTTATCACCGATGTCCCATAAAGACTCAAACGCACCAGCACTGGAGGCGATCGCCGTGCTTAAAGATGACGGTGTATACTTATCCGGATCCGCGAATAAGCTCATCGCGATTGTGAGCAAATTTGCTTGTAAGGACTCGCCGTGAGAAAGCTTAACGAGTTGAACGTAGCATTGCAGAACTCGTCGACGAACCATGAGGTCAAAATCGAGCAGTTGTAGTGATGGGGAAAGCCGCTGAGAAACATCATCTGTAGATTTCTTCGCTGGCAATGTATTAAGAAACAACGTTGAATTTTGAAGCATTGCTGCAATACGCTTTGAAACATCCGTAGTCAGAAGTCTAGAGTTGAATTCGAGGAAGGACAGGATTGAGCCGAGAGCACACTCCCGAACATGCGCGAGGAACGATAGTTCCAGCAACGATCGGTCCATATTAGAATCCTTTGCCAAAGGCTTTGGAAGCGCACTCTTCCAGAGAAGAAGTAATTGTGATAGATGGATTTTGACAAAATTTGGCCCAAGAGCCATCAGGCCACCAATCAGGATCCAAGCAACTTGAATCTGAGTGCTTGATATCCGAAGGTCATAATCGCCACTAGATTTCAATAACGAAGTTGCCAGTGTCAATATTCGGGATGTAATATCTACCGAGGCATACAAGGGCTGCAGGGGAGCTGTACTAATGGCTGCTGCAAGGCCATTGGCATATCCTGTACATTTTCGCAGCGCCTCTGTTGTGGTAGGTCGCCTGGCAGTCATCTGCGTAAGCTCACGATTTACATTATTCATGCAAATTGTAATGATTTGTAGAAGCTGAGTAGGCGCGGCGATAACAAACGCTCGCAGACACCAACTTGTAGCCACTTGGACAGTGTAGCTGGGATGTTGCAAAACCTGGAGTAGGCCATCTCGAGTTGTATCTTGAGAACTTGTCATGGCAGAGCCTAACGACTTGATGAGTGACGCTAGCGCATGTAGGGCCCCAGTTAAAGCATATTTGCTAGGCTCGGGCTTATCTTTGATGACTTGTGGGTAGTTTTTGATAGTATCGTTGACAAGGGTATTGACTGCATTCAGCTGCCCAGTTTCTCCGAGAAGGTTGTGACCTATTACATCTTCCAATAGTATTCTCACGTATTTCCGTGTCGTTAGAAGTCGAAACCTGTTCATAGTTATTCCAGGGTTCGAAAGTACTTCAGTAAGTAGATGGGTAACTATAGCCCCATAGTTGTTTTCTACAACCACCGATCCCAATCTAGTGAAGACCTCTGAGTAGCATTGTGCAATGCCAGCTCGGACCTTGGCGGAGGTAGATGATTTTACGTAATGCATAGAAAGCTGCTTAAGTATCTCATCCAATGTTAATGTCATTCGCACAACAACTTTTTTCCCAGTTAGTCCTGGAGACGAAGGTCTTTCCATGCCAATGCCATCTTCGTCATTGATTGCCATTGACTGTCTTTTAGTTTTTTTCTTTTTTGCCATCTTTAGCTCAGGCGGTTCTGTCGAATAGGCTTGTACCAGAGCTACTGCTAGGCAAGATGCAGCAGCCTTCCGCACAGGGGCCGAAGAGGAATCAAAGGCTTTAATAACTGAAGAAAGTAGTTTTTCAAACTCCTGATGACTACTAAAGTATTGTGTTGCCTGAATCAACTCTTCAAGACACTATTTTGGTTCAAATTAGCACCTCTCTTTAATGGTTGTTGTTATTATTTATGACCTCCCCACCTGTAGAGCGCTGGTTTGAGCTACAGCAGCCTTATCACTGGTGGCGGCGTTTCTGGCCTGTTTCCACACTTCTCGAGAGGTTGGCTCATCCGCCATGCCCCCAATCATTCGGGCAATCTTCCCCAAAGCTCTAAATATCGCGCTTCTCAAGCCGCAGTGCTAATAGCTATTAGCTAGAATTATAGTATTAGTTGGATTATTAACAGGACCGAACAAACATTTTGGGCGCCTTTGAGAAGTCTAATTAAACTAGTGCATGTCATGGTAGCTAATGACATAGCCTACAGTTTCCACCTTATCAGCACTTTTGTGTTCAAGCCAAGGAGTTTTAGAAGGTCGTACGCTATCGCCTGCGGCTCTATAAACCTCTCCTATACAGTGCACGGCCGCACTATCCACCCAAAGCGATGTAGGCACCTCCGGTCAGCCCCGTCAAGTCATTGAGACCTTCACCTCGGAGGAGTGCACTCACTGCCGAATCTTCAATTCCTTATCCGACTTCCCCGTGTTTAAAATCCCCAGTAACTCGTTGATAGTGTCATATAATAGCTTCCGGTCGCCCTTCTCAAAGATCCCAACGAAGCAGCGCCCTGCCTGGTTCCTAACAAGCCTAGTGGGTGCCGGTGAAGTCAAAGTAATGATTTTGAAAAGCTCTTTTTTGACATATAGTTGATATGCCGAAGCTCCATCTTCATCAAGCCGGTCCACCAGCTTTTCGAGATTGTTAAGAAAGGACATGACGTAGAGCTGTTGTTGAGGCTCTTCCGCGATTGCACGCAGCTTCGTCATATCGAGCTGGACGGCCTCGACCGCAGCAGAGCTATCATCGGCCATTTTCGATTGTGGTGCTCCGGCAAGCTGTTTCCGATATCGTTGATGTTGTTGTACAGTATACAGCTTTCTGTCCGGACATAGGGGGTTGTTTCCTGAGATGCTTGAAGCGTGTCCCGAGGTGTAGGACACAGTGTACTAGGCTTGGCGCTAAGCGATTTTTATAAATGGGTTGACACCTCTTATGGAGGGGTTAAAATTTGGTCTGTACATAATTCGCAGTTCTGTCCGAACATAAGATACTGGAAAATGAGATCTCAATCCATTGGGCTTCTTCACACATCGCTCAAGTGTACAAAACAATGGCAAACATCACAGCCAAGCACTCGACTTTACCCATGTTTGTTCTCTACATCTTCTGTCTCGCAGTCCGGTCACAACAGATGGAGTAAGATTCGGCACGACAAAGGCGCAAATGATGCAAAAAGAGGCTCAGCCTTCTCAAAGATTTCCCAAGAGATAACCTATGCATCAAAATGTGAGTATCAACGAACCCCCACTACCCACAAACCATAAACTGACCGAAAATCGCGCACATTTAGCTGGTGGACTTGATGGAAACCTTCGTCTTACCGCAGCAGTCGCAGCTGCCAAGAAGGGTCTGAGATTCAACCCAGCCCACCGTGGACTCAGCAGAAACTAATAAGCCTAGTAAATCTACAGCTGGAATGCCGAAGGAACGTATTCAAGGTGCCATAAATCGCGGCCAAGGAATTTCGGCAAATGGGGTAGCTCTTGAAACACTCATGATGGAAGCCATGGGACCCGGCTCCGTGGCATTGGTCTTGTAAGCTCCAACTCAACGTATTCCAATACATAGGGTTAACCTCTAAGATATTGATTGAATACATAGGGAGTGTGTTACAGATAACAAGTTACGTGCTCTTCAGGAGACTAAGTCTCTCCTCACTAAATGCAATGCCACGACTACGTCTACGTCATACCTTTTCACCAAAAGGGGAATTATTCACGTCTTGCCCGGTAAGGTCGACTTCGATATAATTCTCGAAGCTAGTTTAGAAATAGATGGAACAGAAGATGTAGAAGAATGCGAAGATGAGAATGGGAAGGGTGTCGAAATCACGACGGAACCAAGCAGGACTTCTGCCGTGGCTGAAGAAATAAAAACCCGGCTACCAGAAGTGCAGGTTACCAGCAGTGTTATTGCGTGGGTTCCGAACGAAGATACTATGGTGGAGCTGCAGGAAGGAAGTAAAGCGGAGGAACAATTGACGAAATTACTCAGTAAGTACTGTTCGTATTCATATCACAGCAAGCTCTGTTAACTGACAACCGATGGTAGATCTACTGGAAGAATCGGACCATGTAAGCGAAATCTATACAAACCTGAGATCATAAAAATTAAATCCCCAATCCGCTATTAATAAGAGAGGCTGGTTTTTGGTCGGTTGAAACAACTTTGCGTAACATTTTTTACAGTGACGATTGAAAACACGTGCGTAGTCAACAACTAGCAATTGAGCCTGAAGTCTTGAAACTTTGTTATCGTTATATATGAGACATAATTCGCTTAGAATGAGCGGGTGATTGATTCTAGCCTGCGGGCTGACATGTTCTCAGCCACCTAGTCCGGTCACCTGTGATAATTGTTTGGGGCTTACACACTTAAACGTTGAATTTTTCACCCTATATTTCTTTTTTCGAGATGCAGAGTTTAAGTACCGATGAGGAGAATGTGCACTTTATGTCTGAAGGTTGGGTTTATGCACCTTGAAAACCCCAGTTCTTTCAGCCGTAAGCTTGATGCGCGAATTGTACTCAACATGGTTTATCTTCGCTCGCGTAAATCCAGCCCTATAGCCCTGTACTATCTCCTTAATATCGGCCTTAGATGAGCGATCCTTCTTTTGAAGATTAAATGTCGGCTGCTCAAGAACCTTGCTGAAAAATCAAAATGAGAATCCCACTCGCATTTCTCCTACGTGTGACTCTATTCACCCTCCTCACACTGTCTACTCGGGCTGCTCGGAACTTGAATGATTCAAGCACAAATTCATGTTACGACTCGTGTAAGGATCCTTTCGACACCTTCGTGGTATGCGGCGTACCATTTTCACCGGATGAGGATATGAGGGTTTATATGAATATCTCATATTACACACCCACCCAGAGTAATTGTCTCTGTAAGACCCGTGGATTTCTCCGTTCTGCGCTAGAGTATATCGACCCCAACCGTATTTTATGAGAGGAATTATACTTACATATATATAGTTGTTTTTACTGCCATGATATCACCCCCGTAGGGTGGGAGGACTGGTGCGTTCTTTCAACAACGAGCAGTACTCTTTCGGCAGGTATTATTGCTGCAATAGTTATTGGGGTTTTGGTATTTTCGGGAGGTGTAATATTTGCGATATATTGGCGTCTGGCGGTAAGGAAACAAAATTCGAGCGAGAGAGCATCGGTTTCCGAACAAGAGGGGCTGGGCATGGGTTCAAGGAGGGGGAGCGAAGCCGTGGAAGATCCAGATCCAGATACGCAAGCAGAATCAAGGAGAGAAAGTGAAGCTGTTGAGGTCCAGGAACCTCCAGTGATGATAGAGCTAGAGGATAGCGGGTTGAGAGTGGAATTGCCAGCTTTTTAGATTAAATCTGTTTATAGCATATACTACATGTATTTTTGTGGAGTCTGGGGATTAAAGGGAGTTTAGTGGGTTTAAGGGAGTTTAGTAAATACACACATTTTGCGTTCAAAATATACATGAGTAATCCTCTCGACGAGAAGAGAGGTCAAGAGGGTGGATACTAACTAGTTCCACCTTTCAGACAACTCATTGACAATTTCACTGCAAATTAATGGTTGTATTCCACATTACCTATAACTGTACAGAGAGAGAGGTGGGGGGATCGAGAGAGAGAGAGAGAGAGAGAGAGAGAGAGAGAGAGAGAGAGAGAGAGAGAGAGAGAGAGAGAGAGAGAGAGAGAGAGGAAATGTCTTTGTAGAGGAAAGAAAGAAGAAAATCATATGGTACAAGGAAATAACATTCCAGTATTCTGGTATCTTAGCGCCCCGCTACAGGCATCAATGGTGCACGGCACACACAAGAGGAACACAGCTCCTCCTGTAGGCTGTAGCATCATAACCGTAAGGTCCTTTGTTCTGGCCCTCACTGGCATTACTCGTTTGTGGGGACTTCCTGAACATCCATTCTCTTCGCCCTCTTCTCCAGTCTCCTCTTTCTCAGCCTCTCCAATTCTGCCTTGATCTCATCGCGGTCAAACGGAATTTTGTGCGTCTCATTCTCTTTCGGCCAGAAGTTGGGAACGGAGAAGCGATTGTCGAGATTTGTACCGAAGTAGTACATAACCGCAATAGGGAACATAATATACCTGTCCGTTGATCCGTGATGTTAGAATTTGATGTTTGGTGGCGGCAGTGAAGTGGGGCACTCATTCATACATTCCAAACTGCGACAGAGGGAAAACGAAAAAAAATTAGTTTATTCGCTTGGTTCCCTTCTTTAAAAGATCAATTTTATAGGTACCTTGAAGACTTCCAAATTACTGCCACCCATGATTGTTGAATTGTGTTTTAAGGATTGGTGGTATCGTTAACACTCGTTGCGCGGGATGTGGCGTGTCTTTGTTGCAAAGAAGTTGAAATAAGCTTTGTTGGACATCGGCATCCCTGCCTTAACGTCATCGGGGCCGCATGCTCAAAAGAGCCGCCGAGGAACGACATGTACCTACAGCCGGTTATCCTAGTGGGATGCGATGAATCTACCAATTGGTTTTGTAATTGCAATTGGCTACAAGTATCGGACAATATTTGTGCAATTCGCATACAATATGCACAAAGGCCTGTGCGCCTAGGGCAATCCCAACGATCTGGTCTACAGTATTTCAGAGCCAATCCTAAAAGGCACCTTTGAAGCTGCATACATGTGCTGTATATGCGTTGCTTAAAAGATAGCTACTATTAAGTTGATATGCACTGGACTCTGTTGCTGCGGTGTTCTTAATTGCTTTTTGCTTGTAGAAACAAGACCTAGAATCTGAGACATCAGTATAGGCAGCCGCAGCTAATACGCCGAATTGGAGTTTCACTTTATCCATGATTGTTTCCCTTTGTATGCGTCCAAAAATCTTCCGGGAACTTCTTCACGTCGCTAAAGATTAAAGACATTGGCGCCGGCCTGAATGAGAGCGCTCGGGCTCCATGCTTCGAAACAAACATAATTAATATGGATAAGATCACTACGGAGTTTAAAACCGACAGAAGAACATGATCCAACAATGTAAAGAGCAGATGAATGTTAATGTGATTGTAAGTGTGGAGTGGTGAAATCAGAATACCTATCTCAGTAAAAGATGGCGAGAACCATGAGTTGGGGAGATAGTCAACAATTCACGTTCCGAAAACACAAAATCATCTTGGAAACAGCCTCGATTATTTTAACAGAAAGCAATACTCAGATATCATCATCGTAACCTATTTTCCTAGTCTTCCATGGGGGAAACAGACCCCATAAATACAGACGTTGAAATTCCTGAGCGCACATCTTGATAAAGCTAAGTTTCTAAACCCTACTTAGAAATCCTGATGTAAAAATCGATTTTTGTGATGCTAAGGTACGGTGTAAGGGAGGGATTTGCACTAATAATAGATTGTCTCGCGCGAAGAAATCTGTATCTAACTTCATTTATCTTAACCCAGTAGACTACATGTGCTCTAAATCTATACGTGTCTCTTTCCCAACATTTTTTTTGGCCAGATAAGACTCACTGCAGGGAAAGGGACGCGTCTACTCATGTAGCGGTTTGTCATTCTATGAGAAATATGCCGATTTAAACTTTCATTTATCAGGGTGAGCCGTACTGATACGCATGTTCCGTGTATGGCATGATACGCCGAATGGTACAGTACATGTATGCAACAGAAATTCTGTTCCATCTATTATATTACATGTAACCATTTCAAAGTACTCAAATACAAAAAATTGAAGAATATTGTATGTCGCAATTGAAGAGAAGCTTCAAGGGTTGCGATGTCAAACATAGAATTCCATGTATTTTGAGTTACCCGGGCGATCATTACCCAGTGGTATGGTGGGGTAGGGAATTTAATGACTGTGCCCCTCCAACAAATATGCAAACCAACCCTGTAGCCTCTTCATACTCCACTTGTACCTTATTTCATCCTGCAAGCCTCTCTGTCAGTGATAGAAACCCCAGCTCTTCTTAAGAAAACATCGTCCAAACCCTTTCGAAATGGCACCAACCGCACCGACCTCCACTCTACAGACACCTGGGCTTAAATGGTGGCTTACACATCTCGAAACCGACTTCCATCATGAAAACTCCGTCGAACTCTATGTCGGGTTAGTTCTCTTCCTCTAAGAAGTATTGAGTTCTGCAACTAACTTGACGGGCTGTAGGGCACTCAAACGCCGTGTCATACGGAACCCTGTCCCCGCAGCTGTTGGGACTGCACAGCTCTTCCTCCGCCTGATCTCCTCGTACCGTTTCCAGAGCATCCGTCAGCTGGTCGACTATATTTCGGGCGTTGAAGAGCGGCTTTCTGCTGCACGTCCAAGAGAGATGTCGGTTAGGAACATGGCGCGAAGGGTTGTTGGGATTATCCGCGAGGAAGCAGAGAACAACGGAATGGGTGACCAATTCCAAGAAGCGCTCCGCTCGGAGGACTTCGAGGGTAGGAGATTTCTTTCTATATTGACCTGGGTCAAATGCTTAACATTTATATAGAAGCACTCCAAGGTGGTCCCACCGCACTCAAGAAACGTCCCTCACTCATGACCGTCAAGTCATTTGCTGTTGCGGCCTCAAACCCTTCATTAACAAATGTCTTTGAGATATTTTCTCACCCCTCCTCATCAATCACCTCATCTGCTACGTCTTCACCCCCATCTACCGGCGTTGCCAAGCCACAATCCTCTGTGCAACATGACGTCCGCCCGGCGATAATCCAGGATATCCAGGAACTTATTGAGGAGCTCGATTCGTGCGAGACGAATCTTGCGGAATATGCGATGAGCGTTGTCCATAGGAATGAGGTTATTCTTACTTACGGATTCCCTTCTACCGTCCAGCGACTTCTCCTTCGTGCTGCGCAGAAGAGAGATTTTACCGTCGTTGTGGTTGAAGGATCGTTGAATGTATACCGAAAGACCCACAACGCGGTGATGAACAAAGATACCGCCAATGAAGAGGACGAGGACGCGGCTGAACTTGCGGCGAGAAAGAGTCTTCAGGACCGCGGAATTCAGGTTATCGTTATCTCGGATTCCGATGTGATCAACTTCATGGGCAGAGTCAATAAGGTGATTTTAGGAACAGAGTATGTGTTTGCTGATGGAAGCTTGCTGGCGTCTGCTGGAACGAAAAACATCGTAAGGGCTGCAAAGGCAAGGAACACCCCGGTGGTAGTGTTATCGGGGTCATATGCTCTATGCCCGATTACTACTTTCTTCGAGGACCAGTGGATTGAGATGGGAGCGCCTAAGACTGTTGATTTTCAAGAAGGCGGGTTATACTCTTCGATAAAGGAATATACGGATAACCTCATTAACCGATGAAATAGGATACGTTATCGACAACGTGGAAATGCCGAACCCAATGGTAGACTTTATCCCAGGAAGCTATGTGGGATATTTCGTCACGAACAAGTATTTTATCCCCTCCGCTATCCAATCTTCCCTCAATTCTTCCCTCGCGTATAAATACTGACATGTGAGAACAGTGGCATTGTCGCACCAAATGCGATGTATCGTGCTACCCTAGACCTATATCATATGTCTGAATGTGACCTTCTATAAGCTGATTGAATAACCAGTATTTCAGCTTTCTTTTTCCTCTATTCTGTATATTTACAAAATTCTCGGGTTGATTCGGTGGGCGTTAAGCTTCTGATTTTGTTTCTTTGCTTTTTACTTTCTCTTTCTTCCTTGAATTTGTCTTCTTCGTTGCTCATGCCTAGATGGTTGTGTATGAATTCTTCTTATTGAAGTGTATGTTTTTTTAGAATTAGTGATTTGCTAATCTCGCTGCATTTAATGTAAGCTATTTTATGCTCATCTTAAACTGGCATTCTGTGAGTGACCATGATGCCATGCATGAGCCATAGCTTAAAATGAGTACGGTCAAAACGGTTATCCAGCGTTCCCAAAGCCGAGAACCATAAGATGATGCGGCTTTTGTCCTGATATATACAGAACATTAGCTCACAATAATAGCTCCAGAAAATGTGCTATAGCATCAACCACCGTGGTTCAATCGGTATGCCCTCCATCATAATGTCAGTACAGGGTTTTATTTGAACAGAAAGAGTTAAGTTAGCCCAGCTCAGGCCTGTTGTGCAGGCCTTGTAGATCGACTATTGTGGAATATGTAGTAGTCTTTTACCGTTGATTAATTTGGCCCCCCAACGCCCAAGTCTGTTATATACCCCCGCAAACGGAGATACATAACTTACTGCTGCCTGGTGATTACGTACATATCGTGTGGGAGATGGAATGTACTCTACATGCCTCGAAAGGCCCGGTGATGGGGGCTTCCACTAATTTCTTTTTGATCTTGGAGTTTATCTGCGAGGGAGGAGAGCTGGTACTAGCTACTTAATCGCCCGATCCAACTTTAGGTCGCAATTACAGTAGGGTCGTAGGTATTGAGGCAGGGTTAGGTGAATCGTTTCATGGTTTAAGGTTTAAGGGTTATGGTTTAAGGTTTAAGGGTTAAGGTTTAAGGGTTAAGCCACCCCAACGCTACATGTAGTTACTTGAGGATCCGTAGTATAGCATAGTGGCAAAGCGCCGGGTCAATTTATTTTGGCAGATAGTCTCCAATCATGGGGTATTGCAGGGTGGCTGGGTGAAAGTTACTCTGGAGTCATGAGTTATCACTCGATCGTCTTCAAAGCTCTGAGTTTAGATATAGATTGATTGGTTGATTGATAATTCATTAATTGTGTGCAGCCCGGAGGTTATGACAAGGGTTTAGATATAGCCTCCGATCCTAGGAGGATATATATCCATATCAAAAAATGACATGAGATACCAATTTAATGTGTTTATATGACGAAAGCTGCGCTTGCAGGTTTCAGCAAAAGACCTTAGCCCTTCGCCGAACCTTTGAGGTCCTCCCTACATATGACAAATAATCATATATTGAAAAGTTCAATCGACAAAAGAAAACATCTGATTGGCAAATTGTTGAGAATCGTAGAATAAGACTGAAAGAAAATACAAGAACCACAGCTGCAGTGCTGTCCCAAATTTCAATCCCGCAAGGAAACTACAGAAAAAAAAGAAGAAAAAACGACAGTATATCAATCAACGGAGAAAAGCGCATATTGTCAGATATCTCGAGGTATTAGGAAGTTTCTTCAACCTCTTCCTCTTCATAATCCGCATTAAGAGCTGTACCACCTCCGCTCAACCTAATTATCAACTCCCTTACCCCACGTAAATTCTCCAGAAGGTCGTACCCATCAATGTCGTCCTGAATAATTTCTGCTAAGAAGTTCTGCAATATGGCTTTCAGGTTTTTGCCCTTCGACCTTTTAAGTGGCTTGTATCCGGCTTGCGGTATGGCTAAAGACAAATCAATAACTAAAGAGTGTCTGAGCTGTAAATGCCACAACTCCATATTTAGCGAGTGACCGATGAGTATCGTCTGACTGTCTATCCATTTCAAAAGCTCTGCTCTTGCATTTTCAAAGGAGTCCAAAAACTCCCCTGCTGCGATAGCATGCTGTGCCATATCTTCTGTGACCCCGGTCCATCGTGTTCTGTAGTCGACTATTTGTTTTCTAGGACGAACTATCATGTCGATTAAGACTTCCCCGGTGAAGAAGTCGATTGCAATGAGCTGGATTAACTCGCTAGTCGCCTGGGTGGAGACTCCCACCCCACAGCCAAGAACGACTGCTTTTCGTTTCGGATGGAGGAAAGATGGCGTTGGTGTTAGTTGGAATATCGGTTTTTCGAGATTCTCACTGTTTATGAATGAGTGTTTATCTTGGACTTTGCATCCTTTGATTCTTTTCTTGCAGCAGCTGGGGCGAGTTTTATCTCCCTGATTTTGTAAGTTATCGTTATGGAAACCAATATTGATAGTGTAGTGGTAACTACTTACATCTTTCTCCCATCTACCAGTATGGTACGAACAGATAATGTTTTCCTCTAGATCTAGCTTCGATTTAACACCTAGAAAATCAGCCTTGTCTTTATTCTCTTCAAGAAAAGAGTACCTGTAGACTCACCATGGCAATGAATACATTTGGTTTGATCCTGGTGACCGAACCTTTGAGGGGGCTCGAAATATTCATTTTCTAAAAGAACATCTTGCTCATGTGTCATTG
This sequence comes from Morchella sextelata, assembly GCF_020137385.1. Lineage (NCBI taxonomy): Eukaryota > Fungi > Ascomycota > Pezizomycetes > Pezizales > Morchellaceae > Morchella > Morchella sextelata. Next base: position 664,331 of record NW_025408623.1, read on the forward strand.
ACAGCAAATTTTCGACAGCATCCGGGGTCTCTATAATTAACCAAGACCACCGGTCCATGCTAGGGCGTGTGGCGTTACGCTGATTCTTTTCCTCTATAAAGCTCTGATGGTTTTGTAGCTCTTCCTCGGTGTTGAAGATGCGCCCACATTGAGGGCTACATGTATCGCATGAAAATTGATCTACTATATCCAAAATAGATTGTTCTGCTCGTTTTTTCCGCGCAGTGCGGGCGTCCAAAATCCGCTGGAAGTCCCGCATACTTTTATCGTGTAATTTTGGGGATTCCAAATCAACAAGAGTTTCGGCTTGCGACTCACAGTCAGTTTTAGGGACCTCTTGGGGTTCAGTAATTTCCACCACCTCCGCAGTCTCTGCCGCAGGCACCAAGTGAGCTTCTAGATCCTCTTTGCAATCGAAAATCTTTCCGCAAGATGGATCGCATTTATTGCATGGGAATTCTTGCTTGGAATACCGAGTGATCAGGTGTTGTGATTTTTCGATCATAAGATCTAGATGCTGGTTCAGACATTCAGAGCTGTCGAGGGTGCTCCCGCAGGGCGGCGTGCACGTATAACATTCCATTGGAAATTTCGCTTTCTTGGCATCAAAAGCATCTTTCTCTCTGAACGATTTGAGACGTGTGTCCATCGCATTATCCAATACGATATCTAGATGCTCTTCGACAGCTTCCTCGGTGTCGAAGATATTTCCGCAGAATGGCTTGCATAAACCACATGCAAAGGAAGGTAAGATTTGGGTGTCAATATCAAAAATCCTCTCTCTCATCAATTCAAGATCTGTGTTCATGGTCTCGATCTCAAGACGATGCGTTTCCTTCATTTCTTCCAGTTTTTTCTCAAGAGCTTCGATCCGGATTTGAGCGGTTTGCTCTGCCGATCTGATATCTTCCTCCAAATTTTGGATCTCAAGATGTGTCTTTTGCTCGATATGAGCTGTTAAAGCTTCACGAACCTCAAATATCTGGTTACATGCTGGATCACAGCTCTCGCATAGGAACAGAGTTCTGCTCCGGCGGATGGCTAGGCTTTGAGACTTCTCGTTTGTACTCAAAAGCTCAGAGTGTTTTCCACTCGTACTCAGAAACTCAGAATAGCTCTCATTCGTATCCAAACGCTTGGAAGACTTCCCCTTCAAACTCACGGACTTGATATGTGCTTTCTTTGCCTCTTCGGTATCGAATACGTTCCCGCAGAACGGGTGGCATGTCCAGCATGGATACGTTAGGCATCTTTGCTTTTTCAATGAACTGATGGGGCTTTTGCTCCGGACTGGCTGAGCTTGCTGGACTGGTTTAGCTGGTTGGGGCAATTTTTCTGAATGGTCCGGACGGTCTGGATGGTCTGGATGGTCTGGCTGATTTGATTGGACTGTCTGGGCTAGCTGGACTGGCTGGGCTGGTGTAGCTCGCCGGATTGGCTGTATGGGCTCAATCAGTGCGGCTCGCCGGACTGGCTGGATTGGCTGGATTAGCTGGACTGGTGTGGCTCGCGATCGCCGTGTTTGCTGGGACATAGAATCTAAGATAGCTTGTTCTATAGGGGTGGTATCTGTCTCTAAAGGAAATCAGACCACTTTATTTGGCTTAAATATAATATCTCTATAGCTAGACTTACGGGTATGATGGCCTTCGCATGACATAATGCAGGTATTACTACCACAATTACATCGAAATCGATTTTCGTCACTGCTGACGACTGCCGGAAATCTTCCTGACACGGAAGAGATTTCTGTATGATGAGTCGTTGACCCTGCAGAGCTCCCAGCTACAGATAGATCCCTTTTGCGCCGAGTGGAAGGTTGAGGAGGACTGTCTGTGATTAGAGGATTAAATTTATGGCGAGCAGCTGGTCGCGGTGGGCTTCCTAACTCAAATGTGCCTTCTTCTTCATGACGGACAGGAGGTAAAAATGAAGATTTCCTAGGCATATATGGACCTTCTTCCTCTTCAGGACGGGCTGGTAGAGATGGGGGTTCCTTAATCACAATTGAACCCTGGTTCCGGCGGGAACCTGAGCGCCGAGATGATCGAGAGCTCTCTGGCACAGAGGATTTTTCCTCACGCGCACGGCGACGAGCTTGATTTTGAGATACCCACTGGGCAGTCCCTCCATACTCGCTACGGCGGGTACCAGCAGCTTTTGAGTTCCCATGCAGCACGGATTTGATATGCCCGTCGAGGCCTTCCTGCGTGTCAAAAGTCCTCCCGCATGGCGGCTGACACACCTGACACCAAATTCCCCCATTTCCATGTACAGTGCTCATGTGCCGACCCAGAGCACTCGAGTTTGGCAGACTACATCCACACTCCCTACAAACGAACGGGTGAGAGAACCACATATGCGATACCACCCCTGACTTTCTGAGGGGCAGGGGGGTGTGGCAGTGGGCGCACTCATGGGCCACTGTTTCGAGATGCTCATCGATGCTTTGATCGCGAGGCAAGGGCTTATGGCAGACGAAGCAGGGCGGTGGCCGGTGCTTGGTACTGATGTGGTAATCTAGTGATTCTTGGTCCCGGAAAAGGAAGCTACAATCCTCACAGGGGAGAGGCTCTGGACAATCCTTTTGGACAGCGTTGTCCGAACCGTATGAGAAATATGCATCATTCTCATAGTACTCGTATTGAGGTACTTCAGAGGTTGTCGTCGAGGGCGAGGCGTAATTACCGACTCTCTGTACTTCTGTATTGAGCATAGAGCTACGCCGCGAGGAACGATCTTTGTCATGAGAAGAGGACGTCAATGGGGCTCCTCTTGAAGGTGGGCCCATTTCAGATGCCCTATTCTGGGCGACAAATCTGGGAGTGGGGTCTGGTTGGCCGTTGAACCTCGGGGGTTCGTGATAGCCATTTTTCTGCAAGACTGTTTCGCTGAACGGGGGATTTGGACCTCTCAACAGAGTCTCTAACCTGTCCATTTGGCTTTCTGGTTTATTCCCCATTGCCAATTGTATTCCTGCCTCCTCCCTTTCTTGCCTCCTTCTCTCTTCATTCGCTTTCTGGGCAGCTTTGATCGTGGCATCGTATGCTGTCTTGTTGTGGAAGGAGAAAAAGTGCTGATCAACAGCATTCTGAGTGCGAAAAACCTTGCCACAAGATTTACTGCTGCAGGGAAAGGACGTCGACATTGCTAGCGAGGTTGAATTCGCCAATTTGGAGAGAGGGAAGAACTGACAACGGGAATACACATTTTAAGTTACGCAGACGCATTTATATCCCTACAATGTAAGAGTAGTACCGGGGAGGTGAGGGGTGCTGCTGGTGGTAGGATACAGTTGTACCTATACCCAAGTGGGTTGCCTGAATCCTGCGTAACATGGGATATGCAGAAAAACGTCATGGTCTCATACACACACTTTTCGTTCGTGGGAAAGACACACTTATCACTGCCTGAATTCTGCTCATATAGGCAATCGATGATACAGATATCTTGTCTAGGGGTTGATACACATCATAGAAAGAATTAACACGAGTGATATTTTATGATTGCCGCTAAACTATTTCTGTACGATGGCGACCTGCAGTGCATATATGGCGCTAGTCCCTATTTGGTTGGACGGGTTTATGTGTTAGACACCACCGTAAAGTGCGTTGTACTCGTTTACCACGGAAAGAACCAGAAAATACAGTTGCTCAGAGCAAGGATTATTTGTATGGAGTGGCGGTGATCTCTCATACAAATTATCCCTGTCTCTGTCACTTACATTTTCTGGTTCTTTTCGTGGTAAACGAGTACAGTCGTTTACCGTCTCTTGGCGAATACTACCACTTGACGAAGAGGGGTTCCAAGTATGGCAAGCAACAGCCAAGCTGCGAGATCTCCAGTTCCTTTAATTTCTATTGGCTCAAAGTCCCCTGTTCGTCAACTGGCAGTATTCGTCAAGCGACGGTAAACGACTGTACCTAACCTGGTACCGTGTGAACTGGGAAATCGGTTATTGGCATACAAATTTGGGTGAATAAATTTAGTTGTGAGCAAATTTGGTTGTGACTAGGCCAAATACGTTAGTGGTATTTTGACGTCAAGACCTTTTATATTATAGGAGACTACATGTAGTTGCCAGTAAGCTGGCCAAGTCCCGGATCTCCCTGTTATCGCGATAATACATGTAGTATTGCTTTCCAACCGAATCATACTCCTAAATTAGGCTCTAGAAATTACCAAGTCAGATTCTATGAAGTAGTGATAGTGAAGTACCGACTCAGAATGTATGGAGCAGTGTTGAATTACTGGTGATGCCTACAATTGTATGGGGTTGTGAACAAATTTGGTTGTAGGCCCGACAGTACTGGGTGATCAAATACGTTAATGGAAATAATGATGGATCCATATATAACTCTATAAAAGTTGCCCCTAGGCCTGCTGAAAGCTTACCCCTTATTTTTGGGGTGTGCTGAGAGTTCGTTTGTTAGACGCACTCTTAATTAATCTAGTAGCTTCAGACCTTCCTTCTTCTTTCCTTTGTGAGGTTTTCTATATATATATATATATCTATTAATTCTTTCAGAAGGCCGCCAGCTGCAGCCGCGCACGCGCATACCTTCAGCAAACTCTAGGACGTATGGGAATGAGTACACTCACGGTTTTCCAGTAACATAATGGCTCTACTCCTCCAGTACAGACTTGCTCCCATCTATGAAATATCAAGCTTTTTTGTTTCTTACTATTACTGACACCGTAAATTATGGTGCAGAGGTTTTGCTGACCTGACATCGTACCATAATTAAGGGATAAAAATCGCCTGCTGACAGCTGACGTACCAACCACAGTGATCAACAGTAATAGGTACTATACCAATACGGAATTGTGAAAAACTTGTGAATCCTAACTGTTATACCGTAGCAGTACTGTAACCTTGCGGTATTCTGCTAGATATGATACTGGATCCACAGGCAATTTGGGTACTGTAGCTGTTACAGGCGAGTGATGTTTCATGATCCATCATACCTCCAAACGGAGTGAATTCTGTATCGATATATCTTTGGGAAAGTAATGACCAATCTTCCGAATTGATCCTTGTGCAAAAGCTGGTATAAACGGTCGAGGGGTATCATGTGTAATTAAGAACTCATTCAGCTACTAGTAGCACCCCCAGATAGACCGTAAGTTTCTTGTTTTCTAGGTTACAGCTATAGATCTAGTCGTCATGGTATTACACGTACTTCCTTCGGGAATATTGGGGTTATATATTACTATTACCGCTCCGAGTCTGGCCATGAAACCGACACCAAGCGCTTTTGGGAGTCCTGATTTTCCGTGTCGATTCACGGACCTAAGCACTTAAAAATCGGGCCGGATTAAAATAAGTAGGGCTAGCCGGCGCTCGGCATGTAGTTTTGCTTCTTCTCAGAGATCATCAAGGAATTCGGTTTAAGACACAAAATATCACTCGATATCCTCTACCTCACCATTGGACACTGTTGATTGATTTATGCCCTTCTTAACTACCGGGTAAATTTATTGAACAGTCATCTCTTGCAAAAAAAAAAAAAAAAAAAAAAAAAAAACTAATATATAGTGCATCAATCCCTTCGTTGAAAAAATAAAACATCTATTCATACAGTGAACGCCGCCCAAACATATGCAACATCCGTCCAATCCAAGCCATACCACAAACCAAACCAAACCAATGAAAAAAACTAATCCAAGCCAAAACCAGGCTGAGCCGAACCAAGCTAACAATAAAAAAAAACATTATGCAAAAAGCCCCAACAAGATGGATATAGGGTATGATAACTAGAAGATGGACAAGAAAGGACAAGAAAGATTACAGGGCCCGGGCAAGTAGTACTATGAGATCGTACATTCCCTGTTAATCTCCTTACCGGGTCTCCAGTCAATGATTTTATCCTTCTTGTCTTCCTTGTTCTTGCCCTTCTTCTCTTTCTCCTTATCTTCGGTTTCCTTTCCTTTGCCCTTCTTATCCTTCTTCTTCTTGGCCACACTCGCATTCTCCGAGATCTCGCTCTCGCCGCTATCTTCGCTCGGCCGTTCATTCTCGGGTTGATCCTCCCGTTTCTGCTGCTCCTCGCGTTTCCACTCGCTGCTCTTACGGGAGCCGAACGAGAATATATCCTGGCTCTTTCCCCTCCCCGGCAAGCTCTTACGCATACTCTCCCAGCGATCGCCCACTCCATTCTCACTCTTTGATCGTTTCTTCACCGACTCGATTGAAGCGCCATCCTTTGAACCAGGTCTCTGAGGGGATCTTGATGTTGGGCGTAACCGCTCATTTTGGTCACCAGGAGTTGTAACTTCGGGCCGGTCCGGGAGCGCGAGAAATCCTGCAGTGTACTCCGGTGGAGGCGAAGTGCCAAATTCCGGGGCGGTTTTGTGGTTATCATATGAAGGTGGCTCGTTGACCGTTGGTTCAGGAATCATGGGTATTGTTGAGATGCTATTTTCAGACGAAGTTGAGAGTATCGAGAGGCGTTTTTCGGACGTGGCTTCCATCGAATGTATAGCAGGGGGTGGAGGTCCCACAACTCTTTCATCCGAGTCAAGGGGTTGCACCTGGTAAAACAGCATGTATGGGGTTTCTTCTTCAAAGGCAGTCTTGTGGTCTATCTCCTTGACTCGTTCTGCAGTGTTCATGTCATCAAATCGTAGCCACATCCCCTCCCTATCACTTCTTACCAGGGCGATATAATGACCACTGTGGACCGAATTGCCGCGATGGCAAACGGCAGATTGAAGTACCAGCTTAAAATTCCCGTATACTCGCCCATCTTCGCCCATCTCATCATCACTCACAAAAGTTGGTAAAGCGACCTCGAGTGGGACGTCAATTTTCCTCGGGTCCCTCTGAGCACCATGCTTCGGGTGGTATGAGTATCTTTTCAGACACAATCCCAAGACCGGGCGGTTTTTCGCAAAATGCTCCGCATAGTTAGACGAGCGGTTCTCTGCTTCAGGTAAGGAGGCTGTATAAAACGGCAATATGCTGAAAAAGCACCATGCTGGAAGCATGACTTCTTTCCGCATCGTCGTGGCACGTTTTCGGCGCCCGCCAGGAACTACAACATGATCTTCAACAGTTACAGTGCGTACGAGGGACAATGACTCTTTCCTTGGCCGTGTGGAAGGGCCTGATGATTCGGCGGGTTGGAATGAAGGTGTGACGGGGGTTTGAGGAGTTGCTATAGGGCTGCTTGGCTGGGAACCTAGATCAGCAGTCTCGATAAGAAGTACTTCAGAACCCTTCTCATCTGCATTGTCATGGTCAGGCATGCGTGGTGGTTGCAGTGGATCCATCGTTGCCTGGCGCTCCAATTGGCGCTTGACATCAACCCGGCTATGAAAATAGGCTATGAGTGTAAGCTTTGGAGCTTGTTCTTTTCTTTGAAAGGAAGCTTCTTACACTCTAGGCAAGCTTCAAGTGGGACTACATCATCTGGCCCCCATTCAGGAGGGATAGATAGGTTTAGTAATCGCTCATTGATAAACTTATGGTCGTCGTCAACCATTTCCTTTCCCCCGTGAGCGATATCAACTTTGACGGTCAAGAGAGGAAGTTTGAGTCTGTCAGTAATAAAACCAAATAGTTCCGAGGGGTCTTGCTGTTGACCGGAGACTGCCTCGGCCCAACCAGCATCAGAGAATGCCCACTGCAGCTTTCCTATCTGTGAAAGTTAAAATATTAATATCTGCCCAAAATATCTTTCCCGGTGAAGTTATGGCCTACAATTTCCGTGGTAACCGATGTTCCTTTTCGCGACAGATTAACAAACAGTCGTATATGAGCAGCCATCTTCTTGGCTTCATCGTCTATATCGTTTGCGGGGCTATATATCATGGCCTACAAAAAAAAGATGGAACTCGCAAAAGGCGAATACCCAGAGCTCAGCCAACACGAAACTTTGACGGGGGAGAAGGGGGGGGGGGGGGGGGGGGGGGGGAAGTGAAGAACTGTGAAAACCACCTCAAAAGCCTTCATGTTCCCAAACATGGCAAACAAGAGCGAATCAATAAAGCACGTCACGCCGCCATTATTCTCCGCGCCGCCCAGCATCCTGACATCGCTCGAGATGTCGTACACGACGCCGTCCTTCGAGTCCTCGATCGCGATCAGCACCTGCAGCGCCTTGTCCGGATCGCCGCTCGCGCACCGTCCCCGAAGCACCTCCAGCACCTTCTCGTCCGGGACGGCGATCCCGAGCTTTGATAGCTCTCTCTGGATCCGAGGGACCTGCGAAACAAAAATCGGTTGTAAGCCCGAGTGCATTCCCCAAGCGGATGCCAACAGGCCTTGGGCGTTTAAGAGCAGTTGTAAAAATACATTTGCGTCATCCCTAGCAGACGACTCGGCGGCGGCCCTTGCCGACCCCAGCGACAGCGACTTCCTCGACCTGTCTTCGGCCGCGCCGTAGAGTTCTCCGGAGAAGCGTCGGGTCTGGTGGTGCCACGGGAAGGAGGACATTTCTCAGTTAGCTATCCATTAATCCCCAAACACAGGTAGCAGGAGAAGAAGCACTCAAGGAGACAACAAAATGCTGGGGGAATGTTGGTAAGACATTCTTATTAATGACATGATGCTTTGCGATGGGCGTACAAGGGACCTTCAAAGTTATACCTTGCTTTTACTTTCACGCTTGTCCCGAAAGCTCTTCCAGCGGGAAAGATCTATATTCATGTCGGCCTCGAGATAGGTAATGGGTAATGGGTAATACTGTATGCAGCGCAGCCAGTGCTCGAAGTAAGGGGGACCTGGAAGAGAACGAAAAGAAGTATCAACGAAGGATTGAAGATATGTGGACGCAGCAAGGGGGACGCGGTATGTCTCGTTAAGTATCCTGATATAGATGCAAGTGCGTGGGAGGGGCGGGTGGAGAGCGTGGAGGTGTGATTGTGCGGTTGTCGAATGACAAGGAGGAAAGGTGTACGTGATCCCCACACCCCGCATCCCTGCCACAGTAGTGTGTATTCCTAGCCTCGTAAGTATCCCCTTCTATGATGTAAATAAATAGTAACCCCAGCTGCAGGCACCAGAAACTAGAGTAAGACAGAACCCGGGCATCCATCGCTCCTCTGATCGTATGTACCGCGCATCACATGAATCGATCTTCAAGCACGTGCACCAACGCTCGCTTCAGTCATTCTCGATTGTACGTACTCCCTGGAAATGATAGTTCTACGGGAAAACTCCGTGTCAAAGGATTGAAAACTCCACGCCATGGATGGCATCATTGCACTAACTATGGTATCTCAATGAACATACTCCATACATGAGCGCTCAAAAGGCACTGACTTCCCTCATCACGCCCGATAAAACCAAAAGACCGGAAAAGGGTCACTTCCTGTGACACCTGCCCAACTGCCGCCCAACCAACCGATTATTTAGAGAAAGAATAAGAGTATAAAACCCAAGAAAAAAAATATGCCAATTCACCCGCAATGCTTAGAGGGAAAAAGAAAAGGAAACTGGGTATTGACACCGCCCTGTGCGTTCCTTCGGGACCTTGCAGCGATGCATTACATAGAAAAAGAAAGTAAAGAAGCGAAGAGGGGGGTAACAAATACAAACAGATAAGGAAGAAAAAAAGTCCATAAGAAATAAATATGGCGTCAACTCGTACACCTAAAGAGTAGTAATAGGAAATATTTATAAAAAAAAAAACACCAAATCCAAATCCAAAGTTCGTTAACAATTCATCATCTTTGTCCATCGAATCCTCAATCGTTCTGAGAGCCTGCACCGACCATCGGAGTCATGAACGGATTTAGTAGCAGTTCATCGGCAGTTGGTCTCTTGTTGTGGTCCAGCTCAAAGGTCTGGCCCAAAAATTGCTTCGCCTCCGCTGTGCTCTTCTGCGGGATGGTCGGTGCCGAGCCCCCCGTACCAATCTTGAATATAGCCTGGAGTTGCGAGCAATCTGGGTAGGGATGGCTTCCAGTAAACATCTCAACAATAAGACACCCGAGGGACCAAATATCCGCCTTGAGCGTGTAAGAAGTCTGCTTGACAACTTCAGGAGCCATCCAGAAAACAGATCCCTGGAGTGAGGGGCGGTGATTTGAAGATGACGTCAAGAGCCCAGCCTCAACCTTCTTTGAGATACCGAAATCGGAGATCTTAATCCCACCCTTGTTATCGACCAAAACATTAGCTCCCTTGATATCTCGATGGATAATGTCCTTGTTGTGCAGATACGCTAGACCTGTAAGGATTTGGCGAACAAAGTTACGAATAAGAGGCTCCTTGAGAGGGCCATAGTTGTTCAGCAACGCCGCTACCGAGCCACCAGGGACGTACTCGAGGAAAATGTTGAGCGAGTCGTCCTCGTTGCTAGAACCAAGATACTGCACAATGTTAGGATGCTGCATATCCTTCAACAGCTCAATCTCTCTCTGCAGAGCTTCCACCATGGACTTCTTGCGAGCGTCCTCCTTTCCGGCAGAAGGCATCTCGACCTGCTTCACGGCCATGAGCTCTCCAGTGAGTGCGTTGAGCGCCAAGAAAACGCTTCCGAAAGACCCAGCACCAATCAAAGCACCCTTCATCCATCTCAATTCACTCCAGTTCTCCTCCGCCTCCTGATCTTCATCTTCATCTTCGTCTTCATCCTCTTCCGAATCATCGGTATTCAGGAATTGGTTGATGCCACTCATACGAGGATCAAAGACCTCCGTTGCAGGAGTGCTAAGCCCGCTGCTCTGATCCATGACATAACTTCCGAGAGTTGACCCATTGATCGTGCTCTCGTTATCAGTATCTGTTACAACAACATCGACAGCACCCATCCTGAGGGTCTCCTGGCTGCTGTTGTTAAATGACGTGTAGCTCTGCCTGCTACCGGGCAAGGTAGCGCCGTCGTCCTCCTCATACAGGGGAACCAGCGAATCGCGATGATCAGCCGAAAATGAGGTTGATGGGAGGAACGACTTGCGAATCGAGCCCGGTCTTGAGTTCCTGCCACCTAATGAGGGCGGGTAGGCGCCAGAAGAACTAGCATTTAACCACGCATCGCCGACACTGGGTATTGGCGGTACATCACTAAGACTAAGATGACTTGAGGCATAACTCCTTGTAGTAGCCACACTAAGTCTATTGTTGTACCTGCTCATCCTTGTTGATCGTCGAATAGAATTGCGTACAGTCCGTTCCAGAGATTTAGGTTCATGGTCAGGGAAATACTCAGCCAAGTTCGAACTAATAAGTTCACTAGGCGGGCGCTGCCCGAAGAAAGCGGCAATCTTCTTAGATTTATGGTTGATACCCTGAGGCGATAGCCCAGGCGAAGCAGGCGATTCCAAAGCCGTTGAATAGGGCGATAGCCCAGGTGACGTGGGCCGGATTTCATGCGAAGGCCTTCCTGTCAGCGACGCCACCTTTGGCTTGCTCGCATTGCCATTTATAGCATCAGCAGTACTCTTAAAGGCGGAGTCCTGCTGTTCCCGGGCAATCTGCTGGGCAGCAAGGAATTCAGTCGACTGCGGCGATGGCGGTAACCCTCTCCTTCGGAGAATAAGCCTTGCTCGCTCCGGACGGCTGACATCTTGCGAGATCTGAAGCAGCTCCTTATCAGAAACATTGCGGGCGATTTCCCGCCCTTGCTCCTGCTCAATGTTGTAGATGCAGTACTGTGCCCATCCATCCATAGACCCGCTAAACTTCTTAACAATCTTCTTCTTGATGGCCTCTGCCGTATTACACCCACTGATTTCAACCACCCGTGATTCACCTCCGTCACCAATAACTTTGATACAATTCTAACAAAAACGGCTCGCAATTAGGGCTCTTGCTCACTTTAAACATAACACCTTGGAATACTCAATCAACGACTTACCTGTCGGACAACGTCAATACTCATTATCCCATCCAAGCTGGATGACGACTTATGATTATGTATACGAACCTGCGGTGAGTTGAGCGGGCCCTTATTGGCATACTCGCCATAGGGCGTCTTGGGCGTGCGGGTCGGGTGCCCCGGCGTCGTCGGGTAGAATCCTGTTGACCTCGACGACTCCAGCGGCGGGCTCATCATACTCCGGGGGTTCGGCGCACGGTTACCATACGAACGCGGGTATTCATTTTCACTCGGACTATCGGGGCGGTTATAGCTCGCTCCAGTAAGCGTTGATGATACAGAATCTAAGGGCAGTGTTCTTGAGTACCTCTTGCTGTTCCCCGGGGGCGTGAGATTATACAGCGAGTGTGTGTTTGAGCGGTAGTTTGGCAGGTTATCTAGCGCCGCCAAAGTGTCCTAGAAAACGGAGAAAAAACACTACGTAAGTCCCCGGGGTTCATTTAGAACTGGCTCGATTGCAACATACCCGATTGCGCTTCTTCCCGTTACCGTAGGCCCGGGTCCTCAGGGCCTTGATCGCAACCACGATGCGGACCCTGTCCCCAACCTTCTTGACACCAAGCTCCTTCAGCACCGAGTGGTCGCATTCCAGCAGTGCCTCGCCCGTGATGTTGTTCTCTTCAAAGTCGTTCTCATACTTTGCGAAGTCAATACTTCTCAGCCACTCCCCCACCTTTCGCTCATCCCATGATCTAATATCCATGAAAAAACCGTTCAGCACAACACACAAAAACGTGAAAGAGAAGGGAAAGGGTCGTTGTTGTATCTCACCTAACTTCATCCAGCAGTCCTTGGCCCTCGGAGAACTCCGAGTTTGTCGGTGATGGCTGCGAGAGTATCGAGGCGGCCGACGGGGGCGTGTTGTTGAAGTGTGAACCGGCATGCGGCGGGTGGTGGATGTACTGGCTCTTTGATGCGAGGGTAGCCATGGTGATGATGACAAGTTGTCGATGACCAGCAACGTCGTGGAGTGATAGTCTATGAATATGTAGGATGTAGGTATGCCGGGAGGAGGATTAAGGCAGGCTTCTTTTTTATCACCAAGTAATATATAAGAAAGAGGACGTGCAGAAAATTTTAAAGATAAAAAAATATGAAGAGAAAGAAAAAAAATATGTGCAGTACCACGACGCACGGATCCTTCCTTGCACAGACTGGCAGACAGACAGATAGGCTGGAAGGGAAGTGAAGTAAGGAAGGGAAAGAGAGAAGAAGGTATGTATTGAAATTAGAGTAGATAGGGTTGTAGGCAGCAGCAGCAGCAAGCAGGCTGAAGAAAGCTAGATAGAGGCAGGCGTTGTCGTTGATAGTTGACGTGCAGCACCGAAAGGGGGGGGGAGGGGAGTGGAGGGGGAGGGGGGGAGGTTCCGAGACGATTCCCAGCGAAAAAAGGGAAGAACGTGTATGAACAGGGCGAATAGAGAGCTGTTTGTTTTTGTTCCTGCTCGAGACACCCACACCACACACGCACACACACACACACCAAGATGCACACACACAGAAAGTCACACACCGAGATATAGACAGAAACGATAGTACAAGGCTTCCTTTCTTTGTACTGATAAGTCGGGGTGGCAAACGGCTAAGGCAGGTACGAGATAGAGTGCAGCCCTGCAGCAGCTGGAGCACCAGCGATACGAGGATGGGAAAACGCTGGGAACAGATATTTAACAGCAGATGATGGAGGGGGTGGGGGGTGAGAAACGTCGTCTCTGAAATCAATAACGACCAGAGGAATCAGAGGAATATTAGGGGGTCAGCCCAAGAGTTGAAAATAAGAAAAAAATATTTGACTCGCAGAGCCAAGGGTGAAGAAAGGCAGAGATCGAGAAAAGAGAGAAAAGAGAGAAGAGGGCGGGAGGGATGGGAAAGAAGAGCGAATTGTTTGGTGAGGGGTGCAGTTCAAACCAACCAGACCAGCCCAGACAATTGAAAAGAAACGGACCTGCTGAATGAACGAAAGGGCAGGCCTCCAGTCAAGCTCCGCGCAGAAATTCCGTGGGGCCAATGAACGTTTGGGCTTGATGCCGGCGGTTACAGTGGGAAGAAAAAATACTGGGGGTGTGAAGAACAGGATACAGAGCCAAAAAAGCTGGGGGTGGGAGAGAAAGAAGCCCTTCCAAGAGATGTTTCAGAATGTCTGGGATGTCCTGTCGTGAGCTTCTATCACAGGCGGATAACCCCTGGAGGATCAAACCCTGTCAAAACCTCACACGCCATGGTGCGCCAGTACTTTCCCCATTCCCTCTCTCTCTCGAGTTCTAGAGTGCGAGTTTACTGCGGTCTCTCTCTCCACATATGACTTTGAGGCTCCTGTTGAGAAGCTGGAATCCGGACCAAGCCATTCCGTGCAGCAAGCAGGCAGCATGCACAGCCAGATTTCGA